>NC_058084.1:395454509-396072474 GCF_014858855.1 Bufo gargarizans
GTTTCTGTTAATCCAACTCGTCATTTCTTCGAATTGGGATATTTGATTAACTTTGGCTTTCCATTCCTGTATGGAAGGGGTGTTGGCATTTCTCCAGTGGAGAGGGATAATAGCCTTAGCTGCCGAAATGAGATGGGTCGCTAAATTGCGCTTAGATGGCCTATATAGGTCAGTTGGTAGGGAGAAGAAAACCATTTCTGCTGTGATCTTGAATTCAGGGGTGGTAACTTTTTTTATTATCTTGGAGATATTTTCCCAGAAGGGTATGATCAGTAGGCACGACCACCATATATGAGATAGTGAACCTGTGCCTTTGCCACATCTCCAGCACAGTCGATGAGGGGCCACACCACATCTATGCAAGAACTCTTGAGTTCTATACCATCTGGTAAGAAGTTTGAAGTGATTTTCCTGTAAGCGTATACACGGTGAAGTTCCAGGTGAGAATGCTAAAATCTTTTTGAGATCCTGATCAGAGAAGACAGTATCAAGTTCTCTCTCCCATTCCCTGACGTAGAGTGTTTTTTTCGGGAATAAGTCGCCTATTCTAGTTTGGGTTAAAGAAGACCAGATTTCCGGGTGGATATCACTACTTTTACCTAGTAGGTCAGGGATGAGGTTTGCTGGCAACAGTGGAGATGGGTTAGGAGCTAGTGTATTATTTAGCTCTTTCCAAGTCTCTCTGATCCCTTTCAATAAGGGGTCGAGATCCCTGTTCTTATCGTGGATTGTGTCGGGCAGCCAGAGGAGTCTCTGGAGCATGGGTCCTGCATTTTGTTGCATAAGGTCATGTACATCCGGTTGTCTCTTTGGGTCTACTGATTCTAGCCATCTGTTTAGCTGTATAGTCTGGTAATATTTTGAAACGTCCGGGAGGCCCAAACCTCCTCTAACTTTATGTCTAACTAAGAGATTATGTGAGAGTCTAGATCTCTTTCCGTTTCATAAGAACTGTGAAAAGAGTCTCCTTATCTCCTGGAAAAATGTTTTTGGCAAGTGAATCGGGACCATTTGCATTACATACAGGATTTTGGGAAAAATATAGGCTTTAATCACATTCTTCCGACCCATCCAGGATAAGTATGGCAAATTGTATTTTTGTAACAGTCGTGAAGTGTCGCTTTTAAGAGGAGTAAAGTTACATCTATATAAATCCTCCAGGTTTCTAGGTATCAGTATCCCAAGATATTTTAAGGGGCCTTTGGTCCAGTGAAAAGGAAGGTGGGACTGAAGGGAAGTTGCTCGTGCTTCAGAAAATGAGATGTTTAATATTTCGGACTTAGAATGGTTGACCTTGAAGTCTGAAATTTGGCTAAAAATCTCAATCTTTTTGGTTAAATGATCTATTCCTGTCTCAGGGTTAGTCACCAGAAATAAAAGATCATCTGCGAAAGCAGTACATTTCAAGTCCGCTTTACCATGACTAACTCCTTTATTCCCAGGGGCCTGTCTGACTAACTGGATAAGCGTTTCTACAACCAAGATGAATAGGGAGGGGGACAATGGGCATCCCTGCCTAGTGCCGTTTGAAATCTCAAAGGTCGGAGGCAGCGTGCCATTGACCTTCAGCCTGGCATGGGGTTGCTGATAGAGAGTGAATATTGAGTGTATGAAAGGTTCTGGTATGGCAAATTTTTCTAGCGTCATTTTCATGAAGTTCCAGTTGACTCTGTCAAATGCCTTTTCCGCATCTATGCTTAACAGAGTCAACAGGAACCTTTTTGTTTTAGCTGCATGGGTTGCATGGAAGATTCGATGGGCGTTGTCTTTCCCTTCTCTACCCTGGATGAATCCTGACTGTTCTGGGCCTATTAGGTAGGGAAGTAGCTTGCCTAGTCTGGTTGCTAGGATTTTGGCCCAAATCTTAAGGTCCAGATTCAAGAGGGAAATCGGCCTGTAGCTTCCGCAGTTCTGGGGGTCTTTGCCTTCTTTATGTATGAGGGTGACATAAGATTCTTGTGTCTGCCTGGGCAGCTGGCCTCCTTGTAAAAGCGTGTTGCATATGTCAGTGAGTCTGGGTGATAAAATGTCTTGGAAAGTCTTATAGTAGAGAAGAGGCAGGCCGTCTGGTCCTGGACTCTTTTCTGGTGGGAAACTGCTCACAATGGAGTTCACTTCCTCTAGTGTGATTGGGGTAGTCAGGGAGTCTAGGTCAGCTGTGCGTACTACTGGGAGCTTTAGTGAGTCCAGAAAGTTTCTGATACGCATCCGCCTAGTTTCATTGTGGTTTAGGGGTTTATCTTTATTTAGGTAATAGAGGTCTTCATAGAATTTTTGAAAGGCCTCAGCTATTTCAGGAGTTTCCTGAGTTACGGTTCCATTATTTTGGGAATGTGTGACAAATTTTTAGTCTTTTTTAAGATCGCTGTCATCATTTTACCTCCCTTATCACGATGTGCGTACACTTTGTGCTGAAAGTGTAGCCACTGCTTCCTCACTCTCTGGGCTAACAGTTTTTTAAGCTGGATTCTGAACTCCACAAGTTCATCCTGTTTTTTTTTTACATGTAGATAACTTGTTTAGCTTTTCAATCTTAGATATCTGGTCTAGTATGGAATCTAGGGCCTTCTGATGCTCTTTTTTGACCCTCGTCCCAATAGAAATGAAGCAGCCCCTAATGTATGCCTTATGGGCTTCCCATTCTATAGGAGAGGTGGTGTGTGCGGTGGAATTGGTTTTGAAATACAGTTCCAGTTGAGATCTAACCTGTTCAATGTGTAGTCTGTTGTTCAACAGGGATTCATTAAGTTTCCAGTTCCACTCTCTTCTCGGTAGGGAGGCGAGGGCGAGGGTCACGTGGCAGGGAGCATGGTCGGAGATGGTGATGCTCCCAATCTCGACTGCGCTGGAGACAGGCAAAAGAGAAGCAGAAATTAGAATGTGGTCAAGTCTCTGATAGGAACCATGCGGAATAGAGAAGAAAGAATAGTCTTTAACAGAGGGGTTGCTAGTTCTCCATTCATCAATCAGTTGCAAGTTCTGTAGTTTTTTGTGTAGCCTGCTAATGTGTTTCTGAGCGATGTGTGACTAGAGGAATCAAGTTCCGGGTTCAGGACCAGATTAAGGTCAGCGCCCAGAATCACCTGGCCCTTTGCATAATGCTAGATGGTTTCCAATGCTTTGAGAAGCCATTGGACCGTAGCCTTGTTAGGTGCTGTAACTGACCGTTTCAGCAGACAAAGGGTTAAAATCCATTTAGGTGATATGCCCCTTTCTGAGAGACAGGCACAGCTACTGCAGAACACCAACCTCCCGAACTGGATGCAAAATAGCACTCCAAACTGGAACCTTGCGAATAGCTGCCGGCAGACGAACAGGAAAAGCATACAATCGGCTTACACTCCTGGCAATCAGTCTCCAACAGCATACAGGGAATCCCCCCAATAACGAGACAAGGCTCCGTGTTGAGGGTCAGCAGTGGTCTCACGTGCTGGCACACCCAGCCTGGTTTTTATTACAGTTGTTGCAAATACAGGTCCGCCCACAGGGTTTTGAAATACAACCAATCAGTAATTTACAACACATACAATGTAAATACAGCAACCAATCGTTAACGCCCCCTAGAGGACCAGAAGGGAGACTGCGACACAGAACAGATACAACACATCCCCACAATGTATCATGGTTTCCTCCTCTCTGTCCCAGAGACAACCGAGGGCAATCCAATTATCTCTCAGGATAAAGGGGAGATCGCCAATACACACGTGGAGACAACAGGACAGACATCACCATTTAAACACACAATGGGACAATAGAACCACACCCAGCATATTCCTCCCAAGCTGACAAGTTACACTTATTATAAATTGTTACAACTTTGTCAGGTTACATTGTCCATACATATATGTTACATCAATTTAAACAGTATAACTTGGGGGACAAACCTATCCAAAATTCACTTGAACAGGTTCAGGGGTTCAAAAGTTAGCATGGGCCATAATCCTGAGGCAAGAGGCTTTTAAACAGCCTCCTCCAAAACACGGAGGCTGGGGAGGGCGACCAACCGCCTCCGCTCCCAATACAGTGTCCTGCTGCTGGGGAAAGGAGACTGAGCTCTTTATTCCCTGTAGGACACTCTGCCGCTGGGGCACAGGACTGACTGTCTCTGCCCCCTGTAACTCCACCTGCCGCTGGGGAATGGAAACTGGGCTTCCAATTCCCTGTACATCACACGGCCGCTGGGGAATGGAGACTGGGCTCCCAATTCCCAAAAAATCATGCTGCTGCTGGGGGGCAGGAACAACTACCTCTGCCCCCTGTATCTCAGCCTGCCGCTGGGGGATGGAGACTAGGCTCCCAATTCCCTGCAGGACCGGTGGAAATACCTCAGGCCCATCTCCACCGGCCACCTGGGGTTCTTCCCAGTAAACATCCACAATATCCTCCCAGCTGAAGGGCTCTGGACCTGGGTCTGACTTCTTGCTGTCCTGCTGAGCCTTCCCAATGGAGTGGAAGAGATCTTGGTAGTCCTGCTCCAGTTCCCACTCCAGGGTTTCTAGGTGAGCCAGGTCTTTCTCTACCTCATGGGGGTCATCCCAATTCTGCCTAGCCTCCCTCTCGTAGAAAATGTCCTGAAGTCTGGACTGTGCAGGGCTCCCGAAATCAGGCTCTGCAAAGGACTCCCATAACAAGCCAGGACCATCAAACTCCTCTCCCTCTGGCTTGTCATGCTCAGCTGTCCAGGGTATAAACTGTGCCACATACCACCAAAGCGCTTGGTAGGCATCCTCCAGCCATAGCTCCTGCCATTCCCGGTGCTCTAGTTCCTTCACCCATTCCTCCAGGGGCTGCTCTCCCAGGAAGGGCATCCGCAGGGCTACTTGCTTCTGCAACCGCTGCTCTTCACTGGGGAGACTCTCACCTCGCTGGTATTGTACATTATCCAGGGCCTGGTACCAGATGCCTTTCCTTAATGCATCCCGGCCATCCAGGTCCTCCTCCTCGTATAACACTGCTGGTTCCATCCTGTTGCTTTTAGGGTTGCTGTACTGGGACATGCGTTGCCCTTAAATTGTAGAATCCACAGAAATGGTGTCTCCTGTAGCTGTCCTTCTGACTGTAGAAACGATCCCGCTGCTTGCCACCAATTGTAACGGACCGTTTCAGCAGACAAAGGGCTAAAATCCGTTTAGGCGATATACCCCTTTCTGAGAGACAGGCACAGCTACTGTAGAACACCAACCTCCCGAACTGGATGCAAAATAGCACTCCAAACTGGAACCTCGCGAATAGCTGCCAGCAGACGAACAGGAAAAAGCATACAATCGGCTTACACTCCTGGCAATCAGTCTCCAACAGCATACAGGGAATCCCCCCAATAACGAGACAAGGCTCCGTGTTGAGGGTCAGCAGTGGTCTGACATGCTGGCACACCCATCCTGGTTTTTATTACAGTTGTTGCAAATACAGGTCCGCCCACAGGGTTTTGAAATACAACCAATCAGTAATTTACAACACATACAATGTAAATACAGCAACCAATCGTTAACGCCCCCTAGAGGACCAGAAGGGAGACTGCGACACAGAACAGATACAACACATCCCCATAATGTATCATGGTTTCCTCCTCTCTGTCCCAGAGACAGCCGAGGGCAATCCAGTTATCTCTCAGGATAAAGGGGAGATCGCCAATACACACGTGGAGACATCACCATTTAAACACACAATGGGACAATGGGACAATAGAACCACACCCAGCATATTCCTCCCAAGCTGACAAGTTACACTTATTATAAATTGTTACAACTTTGTCAGGTTACATTGTCCATACATATATGTTACATCAATTTAAACAGTATAACTTGGAGGACAAACCTATCCAAAATTCACTTGAATAGGTTCAGGGGTTCAAAAGTTAGCATGGGCCATAATCCTGAAGCAAGAGGCTTTTAAACAGCCCCCTCCAAAACAATGTGGCGAGGTTGGTTTCGCCACAGGTGCGTATAGGTTAGCTAAGGTATATTTTCGCGAAGCAATCTCCCCTTTCAGGATCAGAAGTCTACCCTCTTCATCCTTGTGTTGCTGGTGTAGTGTAAAAGGTATAGAATGATGGATGGCAATAGAGACTCCCTTGGAAGCTGAAGTAGGGTGGGCGCTGTGAAACCATTGGTCAAATATACGTGTTGGAAAATTAGGTATTTTTTTTTCTGTCGTAGGTGTGTCTCTTGTAGAAAGACTATGTGGGCTCCCATTTTCTTTATAGCTAGCATCACCTGACCTCTCTTTTGAGGTGAGTTGAGGCCTTTTACGTTAAATTTTGTTATTTTCACTTCCACCATTATCTCTTAGGTGACAGGCCTCTAGTTATCTTTACTAATGCAGTTAATTTGCAGGCGTTAACGATGTAGGGAGGGGGGAGGAATAGAAGGGGGTAGAGTAGGACTAAGCAGATAGAAGGAAAAGAGAAAGGAAAAGAAATTATATAAAAATGCAAGTAATAAACAGAACAACTGAATCTAGTGAATGGGAGCGGGAGGAAGTAAGAAATTGGGCTTAGCCTGTAAACTATATTTTACAAACTGGTTGGTGATCCCACTAAACTGAGCAAGCTTTCCCTGCTCCTAGGGGTGGAGAAACATTTTTTCCAAAATCTGTAACTTGCTAATGGGTCCAAAACTTACATGAGGCAGGCAGAGGTGTATATCGCTGTGTATTCATTTCGTCATCAGCATGTTGGGGTTATATTAGCCTTTTTTTTTTGGCCTTAATGCAAAGACAAGGGGATATGGGGAAGAGAGGTGGGAAAGAAGGAAAAAAGGGGGGAGGTGAGGCAGATGGAGAGGGGGGGGGGGAAGAGGGAAATGTATTAGTGATTCTACTTCTAGGAAGCATTAGAGCGCCTTACTATAAAGGGGTGATGACAATATGAGCATATTGGTATTTATCTATTCGCATACAGCATAGATATACAGTGGGATCTAGAGTAGACGCGCAAGCCCCAATTTTTGAACAAACAACAGAGTCCTAATGACTCATATGCTGACATGTAATGTTAGGTAACAAGTGGTTAAAACAAAAGAGAATAACTCAGAGCTCAAACCCTGCAAGAGGTATTAGCTCTCTGGAGGCCTGCAATCAGATATTTCTCTCCGCCCGTCCTTCATAGGATGTGAACTGCGATCTCAAGTTCCTCTTTCAGGTCGGTGGGGAACGCATCTCGGCCGCCGCTCTGTTCGCCTTGGACTTCTGTTTCTGGATCTTCCTCCAGGGTTCCATCTGCGGGAGGCTCGGTAAGTCTGTAGATAGTGCTAACGGCATCCATGAGGAGACTTCCACTGGGCGAATACCGATGGCTTCCCAGGCTCTTTCCAGGTCGTCTGGGGTGTGGATCGGGATGCGTTTTCCGTTTTTTATAATCGCAATTCCGAATGGGTACAGCCAAACGTATGGAATCTTATGCACTCTCAATTCATCCAGAAGTGGCTTCATTGTGCGCCTCTTTGCGAGCGTGGTAGGCGCAATGCCTTGGTTTAGGGCTATGTCCGATCCACCGTAGACTATTTGCCGTTTTTCTCTGGCGGCCTCCATTATGCGAGCGGTATCCACAAATGATAACAGGCCACAGATGACGTCTCTGGGGCTTTCAGTCGGCTTTGGGGCAGGTCTCAGTGCCCTATGAATCCGCTCGATTATTATCGCACCAACAGACTCCTCGCCCAAAAGATCGGCGAATATTTCCAGGGCAACTTTGCGCAGGGATTCAGCGGCCCAAGATTCGGGTAGCTCCTTAATGCGAACATTTCGCCTCCTGCTTTTATTTTCTTGATCTTTGAGCATTAACATTGCTCTATTAATCTCTGTGGTATGGAAGTCCAGATATTCCGCTACTCCTGTGGAGTGTGACACTATCTCCTGTGTTGCGGTTTCAAGAGATTTCACTCTATGCCCCATTTGTGTTATCTCCGATTTGTTGTCGGACAGTTCATTTAGCACTGGCTTTCTTGCTTTTTCCAGTGCCTGCCCCAGTACCTTTGTAAGAAAGGACTTCGAAACTGGTGAGGGGTCACGGGATTCCACTGCTTCTCCTTGAGAGCTGGCTGCATCAGAGTCTTCGCCATCTTCGGCACATGCTGCTGCCGCCGCCATCTTAGGTCCCGCCCCTGGAGAGATGAGGGCTTTCTTTTTGAGAAATCTCTGCATGGCTTGTTGGCTCTTTTGGGTTCTCGGGGTGTCAGGTGTGTCAGCACCCCTATCTCTCCCATATTTGACCATTTTGAAGTGGGTCACTGCTGTGTAAATGGTTTGAATCGCTTGAGTGCGAAGGAGCCGAGGTCTCACATAGCCATCTGCAGTCACGGCTAGGCTCCGCCTAAATTTCACTTTTTTAGGCAGATTTTCCATTTTAATCATTTTTTTTCTTTAACACATCAAGGGTTAACAGTCAAACAAAACTCGATATTTATTACCCTGATTCTGCGGTTTACCTAAACACCCCACATGTTGTCCTAGACTGATGTAAGGGCACACAGCAGGGTGCAGAAGAAAAGGAGCGCCATATGGTTTTTGGAAGGCAGATTTTGTTGGACTGGTTTTTAGATGTCATGTCCCATTTGAAGCCCCCGATGCACCCTTCCAGTAGAAACTCACAAAAAGTGACCCCATTTTGGAAACTAGGGGATAAGGTGCCAGTTTTATTGGTACTATTTTGGGGTACATATGATTTTGAATTGCTCTATACTACGTTTTCTGTGAGGCAAGGTAACAAAAAAATGGCTGTTTTGGCTCCGTTTTTATTTTTTACAACCTTCATCTGACATGGTAGATCATGTGCTATTTTTATAGAGCAGGTTGTTATTGACGCAGTGATATGAAATATGTCTACTTTGTTTGTTTGTTTCAGTTTTATATAATATCTGCTGATCATCTTTTCAGGGGCTTGTTTTTTGCAGGAAGAGTTGACGTTTTTATTGGTATCATTTTTGGGTACATATGATTTTTTGATCATTCATTATTACACTTTATGGGGCAAGGTGACAAAAAAAATTGGTTGTTTTTGCACAGTTTTTTTTATTTATTTTTACAACATTTACCTGAGGGGTTAGGTCATGTGATATTTTTATAGAGCACATCGTTTTGGACGAGACAATACCTAATATATATACTTGTTCTTATTTATGACCCTTTTTGATCGCTTGGTGTTGCACTTTATGTGATGTTAGGTGACATAAAATTGCTTTTTCGCACTGTTTTTCATTTTTTTAATACGGTGTTCATCTGAAGGGCTAGGCCATATGATATTTTTATAGAGCAGGTTGTTACGGATGCGGCAATACCTAATATGTCTTTTTTTTCCACTTTAACACAATAATAGCAGTTTTAGTGCTTTTAGTGTCTCCATTGTCTGAGAGTCATTTTTTTCTATTTTTTGATCGATTTTTCGATTTTTTGCGGGCAAGAGGTGACGGTTTGATTGGTACTACTTTGGGGCCATATGCCGTTTTGATTGCTTGGTGTTGTGCAATGTTTGTGATGTAAGGTGACAAAAAAAAATTGGGGGCACTTTTTGTTTTATTTTTTTACGGTGTTCAGCTGAGGGATTAGGCCATGTGATATTTTTATAGAGCTGATTGTTACAGACACGGCAATACCTAATGTATGCTTTTTTATTTATTTCCCAAAAATCATGTTTTAATGTCACCATGTTCTGAGAGCTATAGCTTTTTTTTTTTTTTTTTTGAGCAATTTTCTTATGTAGAGGCTCATTTTTTGTGGGATGAGGTGATGGTTTTATTGGTACCATTTTGTGGGTCATATGCTTTTTTGATCATTTGGTGTTGCACTTTTTGTTGTTTAAGGTGACAAAAATTGCTTTTTTGACACAATTTTAATTTTTTTATGGTGTTTATTGGAGGGGGTGGATCATGTGATACATTTATAGAGCAGGTCGTTATGTACGCAGTGGTACCTAATATGTGTGTTTTTTCCTATTTTTCTATTTCTTATTATAAAATCATGGAAAAGAGGCATTTTTTTTCTTTTTTTTTACTTGAAACTTTTTTTAAATTAAAAACACTTTTGTTTTTTTTTTGCTTTTTAAAAACACTTATTTATTTTATTTTTTCGTTTTTTTGCTTTTTTTAAACTTTATGTCCCATTCAAATTTTGAGGGTCTGATCCCCTCTGCAATGCATTACAATACATCTGTATTATAATGCATTGCCTGTTAGTGTATTACAATGAGTAATACACTAACAGGTTGCCAATGAGACCCAGCCTGGGGATGGATCTCCTCGGCCCCAGCAGAAGTCAGGTCCCGATGCTGTGCAAGGCATTGGGCAGCATGTGCATGGCATCGGGCTGCCTTGTCACCAGCAGTGCGGGGATCTGATGGGCTCCCACACCTTCTATGCCGCAGTTAGCACTGACCACGGCATAGAAGGGGTTAATTCCCTGGCATCTGCTTTTACAACCAATCCGGCAGATACAGCAGGGGCCTGGCTATCAGGGACTCCCAGGCCCCTGCAGTGATCTGGCACGCACCACTCTGGTGCCCGTCCGATCACCATGATGTAATAGTATGTAAAAATGCAGCAAGTCACTTTCCGCATTGACGTAATGTCATGTTGTATGTCGGGAAGGGGTTAATTTGTATGACTTACTAACCACCGTCATGTCATTCCCTCACATTCCTCCTCCTCTACAGTCCTGACACAGGTTATTAACCAGCATCAGGATGTTCTGTGAGGGCAGAACTAACATTGGAGACTGTGTTTGCTAGTTACCTCTGTCCATATTTTCTTACCAGTGTCCTTCACTAGTTTTGTGATAGATGACTGGGAACATGGACCTGCCACCAGAGCAGATTTCCAAGCTTTGGCCACAGCTGGACTGGACTACTATGACTCCCCAATGTGCGAGAGTTTTGGGAAGTTCTCTGGCATAGATTTTAGCCCTGTTTTATCAGTAATTCACGAATCAGAGGCTTCAAGCATTGTATAGCACAGATAGATGGTAGGCTAGTAGGTTCACATGCAGTAACTGACACTCACTCCAGTTGTCTGTTGTGGCTTAGGAGGAGACTCCTAGAGTTTGTAGCTGCATATTGCTGAGTCTTATTAGCTATAATGGGATCTGTACTTTCAGGCATAAATTTCAGATTTCGCCTGGACAAATAAAACATTTGCCCCACGGGAAGCCATCATTTTTCATTTCCTGATGCCGCATTTCATTTTCTGATGGACGGCTGGGAACGTGGACCTGCCACCAGGTATTTTTTACACCACTGCAGTATTTATTTTGCCCAATGGGGAGATATTTTGTGTTGCACCATAGTAGCTGTCACTTCTGGAGAGGTATCTTGAGCTTTATCATTGTATTTGGTGCCGTTGTTGAGGTAAAGTGTAAATAGGTGTTTCTATATTCCCCTTATATTTTCTTGTGCTGTGGAGGTGGTTTTCATATTTAAGAGAGTGGTGTGGGGCATGACCAAATACAACAAATTTCACCATAGCATGTGCATTACAACTTTTCAGCAATATGTGGTGGTCAGGGAGGGCAATGTTGCATGTGGGCTGGCGGTGTTTGTGTGCCAGGGCTGCTTTTTTATCCCAGTCTGGACAGAATACTGTATGTGTGTAGTTGTGCATGTATGCATATACGTATATAGATCTGTTTCATAATTTTTTTTTATTTGATAAATTTTCAGATTTTTTATGAAAATATCTCTCTTTTTGTAAATCTTTTAAAAATACATTTTAGCTAATTCTCTCTCCCTCCCTTGAACACACAATGTTATGGCAAAAATACAGTGGCTTGTTGGGACCAAGCGCCCAAACGTTATGCTTTAACGGGGTCAGAATGTCTGTCCATGTTTATGCACGCACAAGTGTTAGTGGACAGAAGAAAGATTGTCTCGTTCTACATAAGCATCCCAAAAATATGCATTAAGTGGGCCAAAATGACTGCCCATATTTGTATATGGACAAGTGTTACGTGTCAGAAGAAAGAGTGATCTCTCTTTCTTGATCTGAAAGAGCCTAGAGAATTGGAACAGACAGTGCAGTAGAAGATGTGTTTAGTAGTAGAGGCAAATGCATATTAGTAATGGTAGTGGCTAGAGATGAGCAAATCGAATCCCACAAAGTGGAATTCGATCCGAATTTCAGGATAACTTAGATTCGCCAAGAAGCCAAATTTCCTCGTGCTTCATGTCAGCAATCAATGTAACCTGAAATAGTATAAAAAAACAAAATAAATCTAACTTACCTCCTCCATTTGCTCGCGACGGGCCGCCAGCCTCCATCTTGCTTGAAGATCTCGGCCAAAATCCCGTATGGCACGAGATTACATCATCACTCCAGCCGGCGTGATGACGTCATACGTCACCACTAGAGATGAGCAAATTTTTCAAAAGTTTCATTTGGCCGGATCCAAACCCGGACATTTTGGTAAAAGTTTGGGTTCGGGTTTGGTGTTCGTCGTTTTGTCTGCGCTTTTTGAAAGGCTGCAGAGCAGACAATCAACAAGCGTTTAACTGTCTGACCTTAGAAGCCATCACAGCCATACCTACTAATGGCATGGCTGTGATTGGCCAGTGCAGCATGTGATCCAGCCTCTATATAAGCTGGAGTCACGTAGCGCTGCACATCACTCTGCTGTTAGTAGTGTAGGGAGAAGATGCTGCTGGTGATTTCAGGGAAAGAAAAGGACAGAATCTGTGATCAGAACTCGAATATTACTCAGCGATCTACATACATTTAGTTGTGTGGGTGCAGTGCACAATATTTTTACCCTGCCTCGAGCCCAGTGACAGAAAAAGAGAACTTTTATCAGTCTGTTAGTTAGGTGGGCGGCGGCGGCCATTTTATGCAAGCTCAGTGTACTGCATCTGAGCTTTTGTGACATTCAAATCCAAGCTTAAAATACTGCACTAATAATCAGTTTTTTTTTCTTTTTAAAACACCCTTTTTTGGCAATATGCAACATCTGGTGCATTTGCAGGATTAGTCAGTGTGCAATTTAAGCTAGAAATACAGCCATAATTTATTGGGTTTTTAAAAACACCCTTTTTGTGCAAAATACACTATTTTACAGCCCTAGCTGCATCTGCACGTGTGAAATTTGATTGTTTTATAACAGCTTTCCTATTCTGTTATAAAAAAACAACCTTTTTAAAAAAAAATACTCAATATTGCAGCCCTTGCTGTATCTGTGAGTGTTAAAAACAAGTTTTAAAAATGTTAATATCCTGGCTTTGAAAAAAAAACTATTTTTGGGCATTATCCAACATTTGAATTATTCAGTGTGTAATTTAAACTAGAAATATAGCCATAATTTTCTGGGTTTTTAAAAACACACTTTTTTGGCAAAATACACAATTTTACAGCCCTTGCAGCATGAGCACGTGTGAAATTCAAGGGTTATATACTGCTGTCATATTCAGTTATTAAACAAACAACCGTCTTGGGCAAAAAAACTTTAATTGCAGCCTAGTCTGCATCTGTACATGTGAGATACACCCTTTACATACGGTGGTTCTATTCAGTTATTTGACAAACAGTAATTTTGGTCAAAAATCTAAAATTTCTGCATCTGTATGTATGAGATACACCCTTTAGATACAGTGGTTCTGTTCAGTTATCTGAAAAACAGCCATTTTGGGCAAAACACTTTAACTGCGGCCTAGTCTGCATCTGTACGTGTGAGATACACTCTTTAGATACTGTGGTTCTATTCTGCTATTAAACACTCATTTTAGGCAAGATCCTAAACTTGAGAAATATGAGGAGAACGTCAAATAAGGGACGTGGCCTCCTGTTGGTGGAGCTCCTGTTGCAGTGAGAGAAAATGGTCAGTCTGTACCAGCTACACGCACAAGTGAAAACCCTTCCTCAGGTGCGAGTAGGTGACAGAACCTGCAGCGGCATTTGGTCAGGCCTAATATGGCTCTGGGAATGTTGAGGCCAGAACAAGTACAGGCGATAGTAGATTGGGTTGCTGACAGTGCCTCCAGTTTCTTCACATTGTCTCCCACCCAGTCTCCTGCACCGATGCCCAACCAATTATGTTTCAAGACGAGTACATGGGAGAACCATCGCAGCACTTCTCGGATGATGACGAAACACAGGTGCCAACTGCTGGGGCTTTCGAAAGTGTGCAGACTGACAAGGAGGACACAGCTGAAGACTGGGTGGAAAATGATGTGGAGGACGATGAGGTCCTCGACCCCACATGGAATCAAGGTCATGAGAGTGACCTATGTAGTTCGGAGGAAGAGGCGGTGGTCACACAGAGCCACCAGCACAGCAGAAGAGGGAGCAGGGTGCAAAAGCGGAGCGGTTGTCCCCTAGACAGTACACCTGCTACTTCCCACCGCAGCAAGGGACAGAGCACACCAAAGCCAGCTCCAAGGAGTTCCCTGGTGTGGCAGTTCTTCAGACAATGTGATGACGACAAGACACGAGTGGTTTGCACGCTGTGCAATCAGAGTCTGAAGCGAGGCATAAAAGTTCTCAACCTGAGCACAACATGCATAACCAGGCATTTAAGTGCAAAGCACGAGCTGCAGTGGAGTAGACACCTCAAAAACAAAGAAAGGTCTGTGGCTCCTCCTGCCTCCTCTTCTGCAGCAGTCTCTGCCTCTTCATCCACCTCTGAAATGACAGTGCCACCCCGCAAATAGAGGATCTGCCAGCAACACCACCACCTGGGTCACCAAGCATCTCCACAATGTCCCACGGAAGCGTTCAGCTCTCCATATCCCAAGCACGGGAGAGGGTGAGAAAGTACCCCTTACCCACCTGTGATCCCTGGCCCTGAATGCCAGCAATTCTAAATTACTGGCCTTTGAAATGCTGTCATTCCGTCTGGTGGAGATGGAGAGTTTTAAAGGCCTTATGGCGGTGTCTGTCCCACAGTACGTCGTGCCCAGCCGCTACTACATTTCCAGATGAGCCATCCCTTCCCTGCACAACCAAGTGGGGAAAAAAATCAGGTGTGCACTGCGCAACGCCATCTGTGGCAAGGTGCACATCACTATGGATACGTGGACCAGTAAGCACGGTCAGGGATGTTATATATTTCCATAACAGCACACTGGGTAAATGCAGTGGCGGCTGGGCCTGAGGCGGATAGCAGTTTGGCGCATGTGCTTCCACCACCGAGGATTGCAGGGCGCTTCAGCTTGCCTCCTGTTGCTTCCTCCTCCTCCGCTTCCTTATCCTCTACCGGCTCCTCATCCGGTCAGCGTAACACCTTCACCACCAACTTCAGCACAGCCAGGGGTAAACGACAGCAGGCAGTTTTAAAACGTATCTGTTTGGGGGAGAAACCCCACACCACACAGGAGCTGTGGACGGTCTTTGAACAACAGACCGATGAGTGGTTGGTGCCAGTGAGCCTTAATCCCGGCCTGGTAGTGTGCGATAATGGGCAAAAATCTCATAGCAGCTCTCGGACTAGCTGGTTTAACTCACATCCCTTGCCTGGTGCATGTGCTAAATTTGGTGGTTCAGCGATTCCTTAAAAATTACCTCGATATGTCAGAGCTGCTGAAGAAAGCGCGGGCCTTCTGTGAGCGCTTTTGGCGTTCTCACCCTGCTGCTGATCGCCTGTCAGCGTTGCAGCATAACTTCGGCCTTCCCGCTCACCGCCTCATATGCGACGTGCCCACAGGGTGGAACTCTACCTTGCACATGCTGGCCAGACTGTGCGAGCAGCAGAAGGCAATAGTGGAGTTTCAGTACACACGGGTGAGTCGCTCAGTGGAACAGCACCACTTCAACACCAATGACTGGGCCTCCATGCGAGACCTGTGTTCCTTGTTGCGCTGTTTCGAGTACTCCACCAACATGGCCAGTGCTGATAACGCCGTTCTCAGTGTTACTATCCCACTTCTATGCCTCCTTGAAAAAACGCTGCTAGCGATGATGGAAGAGGATGTGGCACAGGAGGAGGGATCATTTAGTAGGGTTTCTTGCCAATCATTCAAAAGTGGCTCCGAGGGTGGGTTCTTGCACCCACAAACGCCAGGTACACAATAGTCCAGCCAGGGCACAGTTCTGGAGGATGATGACGTGGAGGATGAGGAGGAGGAGGAGGAGGAGATGGAGGAGGAGGAGGAGATGGAGGAGGAGGAGGAACCTTGTTCAGCGCAGGGTGGCACCCAGACCAGCTCATGGCCATCACTGGTGCGTGGCTGGGGGTATACAGAGGACAAAGACGATACACCTCCTGGCACACATGAGCGATTACATGCTGCAGTGTCTAACTTGTGCTGTTTACTTGGTGGCCACGCTGCTGGATCCCCAATACAAGGACAACGTTCCATCCTTAATTCCCTCACTGGAGCGTGATCGTAAGATGTGCGAGTACAAGCGCATGCTGGTAGACGTGCTGCTGGTGGCACAGTGGAAGCACAAGGCGAAGGCAAAGGAAGAGGTCGCAAACGCAGCTGCGGCACCGCCAGCACCTCAGAAGGCAGGGTTAGCATGGCCAAAATGTGGAAAAGCTTTGTCAGCACGCCACAACAACCAGCACCACCAGCTGATATGGAACGTCTTAGCAGGAGGCAGCATTTAGCCAACATGGTGGAGCAGTATGTGTGCACATGCCTACATGTACTGAATGACGGGTCTGCCCCTTTCAACTTCTGGGTCTCTAAATTGGGCACATAGCCTGACCTTGCCCTTTACGCCTTGGAGGTGCTGGCGTGCCCTGTAGCCAGTGTATTATCTGAACGTGTGTTCAGCACGGCAGGGGGGCGTCATCACAGACAAGCGCAGCCGCCTGTCCACAGCCAATGTGGACAAGCTCACGTTCATTAAAATGAACCAGGCATGGATCCCACAGAACTTGTCCGTACCTTGTGCAGAATAGACATGTATACCGGCCTGAACCAGCCATTGTTACTACAGCGCCATTGCTCATTCGGTATTTTGGATATTTCACACTCTTTTGGAGTGTACCCTAATTTTTTTTTTCCTAAATATTAAAACCAAAAACTACCTGGTCCTCCCCCACTGCCGCTTTTACCTACACCATTACGTCCGGTCCACCGCCTCCTCAAACTCCTACTCCATATTGAACTCCACCTCATAAATCATTTTTTTTTTTTTTTTATTTGTACCTATTTTATTTTATGTCATTTCACTACTTTGTCTGTTACATTTTCGGGTGAGATTCACCAATTTTTGGGTGTGATGTACCACTGCTATAGCTAGTAGAGAGGTAACAAAAAGCACAAATTTGTTTGTTACATTTTCGCGTGAGATTCACCAATTTTTGGGTGAGATATACCACTGCTATACCTAGTAGACAGGTTAGAAAAATTCACTAGTTTGTCTGTTACATTCTTGGGTGATATTCACCAATTTTTGGGTGTGATGTACCAATACTATACCTAGTAGACCGGTTAAAAAAATGTGTGTTAAATTTCGAGTGAAATTCACCAATTTTGGGGTGTAATATACCCCTGCTCTAACTAGTTGACAGCTTAATAAATTTCAATAATTTTTCTTTTACATTTTCGGGTGACAAACAATTTTTTTCTGCCATAGACCCTTGCTCTACCAAGTAGACAGTTTAATACATTTCAGTAATTTTTCTGTTACATTCTTGGGTTGACATTTTACAATTTTGGACGTGAATAAACCAGTGCTCTGCATAGGTGACAGGGAATTAAATTTCAGAAATTCTTCTTTAATTGATGTGCGCCACCTCCTTTCATTCAATGCTTAAACTTTAACAAGTTGTACCGCTTCAATAATTTGTCCCACATTTGCGCTTTACTAATTTGTCCCACATTTGCGCTTTACTAATTTGTCCCACATTTGTGCTTCAATAATTTGTCCCACATTTGTGCTTCAATAATTTGTCCCACATTTGTGCTTCAATAATTTTTCCACATTTGCGCTTTAATTTAATTTTACCCACATACATTTTTAAAAATCGTCTGTTACATTGTCAGGTGACATTTTTAAAATTTTGCCGGATAGAAACCCCTGCTCTGCATAGGTGACAGGGAATACAATTTCAGAAATTCTTCTTTAATTGATGTGCACCACCTCCTTTCATTCAATGCTTAAACTTTAACAAGTTGTTCCACATTTGCGCTTCAATAATTTTTCTCACATTTGCGCTTCAGTATATTGTCCCACATATGGGCTTGATAAAAAAAAAAAATAATAATCCATTGATCTCCCTTGGATGTGGTCTCTCTTTCTCATGCTCCCTCTCCGGGGTGGAACCCTGATTCGCCGATAACCGTGATCAACATGGTAGGCACAGAAAAAAACATTGAAAGTTGATAGAGCAGATATCCAATTGGATTGTGAACATCACGGGGACGTGCGACATGGTAGGACAGTATGTGAGCACACGCCTACATGAACTGACTGACAGGGGTCAGCCCCTGTAACTTCTGGGTCTCCAAATTGGGCACATGGCCTGAGCTTGCCCTTTACGCCTTGGAGGTGCTGCCCTGCCCTGCAGAGAGTGTATTGTCTGAACGTGTCCACGACTGGAGGGGGTTATCACAGGTTATATTTCCCAATGTTTTGGGGTGTATCCTAATAAAAATAAAATAAAAATTAAACCAAAAAACTGTGTAGGCTGCCTCCTCCTCCTCCACCACCGCCGCTTCCACCTACACTGCCACATCCACCGCCTCCTCAACCTCCTACTCCATATGGACTTTCTCCTCCTAGATCAAGATAAGTTTTTTTTAACATATTTTATGTTATTTTAAGTCATTTCCCTTTCCACTTTTGTTTGCAGAGCACTTGTCATGCTCTTAACCACATTTTGATGGCATTTGTAGCCCTCTAGCCCTTTCCATGACATTTCAGTGTGAAATTTAAGCTTGAAATACTGCAATCATTTTCTGGGTTTTAAAAAAACACCCATTTTTGGCAATACTCTCTATCTGGGGCCTATGTAGCATTTGTCAGTGTGCAATTTAAGCTTGAAATACTGCAATAATTTTCTGGGTTTTAAAAAACACCAATTTTTGGCAATACTCTCCATCTGGGGCCTATGCCACATTTGTCAGAGTGCAATTTAAGCTTGATATACAGCAATAATATTCTGGATTTTAAAAAACACCCTTCTTGGGCAAAATAATAAATTTTACAGCCATTGCTGAATCTGTCAGTGTGAAATACAAGCGTTATATACTCCTGTCATATTCTGTAATTACAAAACACCCATTTAGGAAAAAAAATCATAATTTTGCGGCGTTTGCTGCATCTGTCATTATTAATTACAAGCTTGAAATACAGCAATAATTTTCTGGGTTTAAAAAAGCACCCCTTTTTGGCAATACCATCCATCTGTGGACTATGTAGGTTTTCTCAATGTGCAATTTAAGCTTGAAATACTGCAATAATTTTCTGGGTTTTAAAAAACACCCTTTTTGGGCAAAATAATACATTTTACAGCCATTGCTGAATCTGTCAGTGTGAAATAATGAAAATTTACTCACCGAAATTTTTGTTTCCTGGAGTCCGTAGGCAGCACATAACGAAAGGGTTAAGTCCCCTAGGTACAACCTGGATAGAGACACATTAGCAAGCAGTAGACTTGATTAATTGGCAATTAGCAGGCTATATAGGATAACATATGACACCAGAGCCTTGTATTTGTATGCAGCAATAAATTTATTAAAGGGGGGGGGGGAGAGTTGTGCTGCCTACGGACTCCAGGAAATTTCGGTGAGTAAATTTTCATTTTCCTGATCGTCCTTGGCAGCACATAACGAAAGGGACTTGATAAGCAGTACTCATTGGGAGGGAGCACTGGCCGCCACTTGAAGCACTCTTTTGCCAAATGTTGACCCTTCAGCTGCTAATACGTCAAGTCTGTAATGCCTCATAAATGTGGACACAGAAGACCACGTAGCCGCTTTACAGATCTGATCAAGTGAAACCTGTGCCAATTCTGCCCAAGATGAAGCTGTAGATCTCGTAGAGTGTGCTTTTAAGCTGATAGGGCACTCTAGGCCGGCAGCAGTATAGGACTCTTCAATTGCACGCTTGATCCATCTTGCTAGTGTTGCTTTACTAGCTCTCTTTCCTTTATTTGGTCCTTGGATCTGTAAGAATAATCCTTCTGATTTTCTGAAGGAAGCAGTACTTTGAAGATATGCCTGCAATGCTCTTTTGACATCCAGTAAATGCCAATGCACTTTCTCTTGAGGATCTGAGTGAAGAACTGGAAGAGAAATCTCTTGGTTAATGTTTACTACCGATGCTACTTTCGGGAGAAAACCTGGCATGGTTCGTAGAATAATACAGTCGCCCATATCTCTAAAATATGGTTCTTTATGTGACAGAGCTTGAAGTTCACTAACACGTCTGGCCGAAGTGATTGCGACCAGAAAGAGGGCCTTCATAAATATATGCTTCAGAGACGAGGATTCTATTGGCTCAAAGGGTTCTTTTAACATAGCAGACAATACCACAGACAAATCCCAGGAAGGGATCGGCACACTGGTAGGAGGTCTTAGATTTTTCAGAGCTTTAAAAAATGTACGCATTATTTGATTATTCGAAAATCTCCCTTGTAACTGGGCATTGATCGCAGTGAACTGTACTTTCAAGGTGTTTGTTTTTAAACCTTTACTAAAACCTTCTTGAAGGAAGTGCAGAACAGATTTTAAATCTTCAGGAAGAGAAGAAGTTCTTTGGCACCAGTCATTAAAGGTCTTCCATACTCTATTGTATATTTTAATAGTTGTTGGTTTACGGGCTGCTAGCATGGTATTAACTAGCTCAGAAGAAAAACCAAGTGATGTTAGGGACTGCCGCTCAGCCTCCAAGCCGCAAGCTGTAGGCTGTTGGGATTGTGGTGAAGAAATCCTCTTTGGATCAGCAAGTCTGGGCGAGGAGGGATTTTCCAGACTCTGCCCCTGGAGAGAGATAGGGCTAGAGCGAACCATGTTCTTCGGGGCCAAAAAGGAAGAACTGCTATGACTTCTGCACAATCTTCCCTTATCTTTTTTAGGACTTTTGGTATAAGGGGAATCGGAGGAAATACATAAATCAGGCCCTTCTTCCAACTGATTGACAGTCCGTCTATTGATAATGCTTGGCAGGAGCGATGAATGGAACAGAATTAATTGATTGAGTTTCTTGTTCTGATCTGTTGCCATGGCGTCGAGACAGGGTTTCCCCCAGCGAGATACAATGCTGTTGAAGACTGTCGGATTTAAGCTCCATTCCCCTGGATGTAGAGGGGTGCGGCTGAGTAGATCTGCAGAGTGATTCAAAATTCCCCTTATATGGATAGCTGAGATGTCTTTCGTGAACTTCTCTGCCCAGGCCATGAGGATAGCACATTCCTTGGAGAGACTGTGACTCCTTGTGCCCCCCTGTTTGTTGATATAATAGACAGTTGGTAGATTGTCTGACTGAATCAGTATTTTGAACCCCGAAAGATGTGTTTGAAAATGAAGAAGGGCTAGCCTCACTGCTCTGAGCTCCCTCCAATTGGAGGACATTAATGCTTCTTCCTTCGTCCACTTCCTCTGTACCCATAAATTGTCTACATGAGCACCCCAGCCCCAAGAGGAGGCATCCGACATGAGGATTTTTTGGGCATGGGGATTCAGACCCCTGCCTTGCTTTAGGTGAGGAGACGAAATCCACCACTTCAGGTCCTGGCGTGTTGCGGTTGTTATTACCATCTTCTTGTCCAGGGAGCTGTAATTTTTGTTCCAGCTGGTTAGAATATTGTTCTGTAAACTTCTGATGTGAGCTTTGGCCCAAGGGACAGCCTCTATAGATGACGTTAGGAAACCTAACACCCTCATTGCAAGACGGATAGAGATCTTGTGATTGGACAAAAGTTGATGCACTCCCCTGTGAACAGATGATATTCTTTGCGGAGATAATTTGATTGTCATTTGATCCGAATTCAGAACATATCCTAGAAATTGTATCTGTTGAGATGGTATTAGAGAAGATTTTCCTTTGTTTATTAGGAATCCATGGGACTGGAGCATTTGTATCGTGGCTTGTAAATGGAGGTTCAGTTGTTGGCTGGAACTCGCTATTAAAAGCCAATCGTCCAGGTATGGGATACACATTATACCTTCCAACCTTAGCGCTGCTGTTAGGACAATTGACACCTTCGTAAATACTCTCGGAGCAGAAGTTATGCCGAAGGGGAGGCATGTAAACTGGAGATGTGTAATACAAGTTGTCGTCCGAACTGCTACTCTCAAGAACTTTCTGTGGCTGGGGTGAATCGGAATATGTAAATAAGCGTCTGCCAGGTCTATTGACGCCATATATTCTCCCTTTTCCAGAACCATTAGAACTGATTTTATAGATTCCATTTTGAATTTCCTTTTCACCAAGAACTTGTTCAGGAACCTGAGATCGATGATTAGCCTCCATTTCTTCCCTGGTTTGGGTACGGGAAATACTTTGGAATATACCCCGCTGAACTGTTCTTCTGGAGGCACTGGTTCTAATGCTCCTTTTTGGATGAATTCTTGAAGTAGATGTAAAACAACTTGATCCCTGGGATGATTTATATAGTATCGATCTGGGGGAAATTGTGCGAACTCTAGTACATATCCGTTTTTGACCGTGGACATGACCCAAGCGTCTGTAGATGTGAGAGACCAGACGGGATAGAATAGCTTTAGTCTTGCGCCAACTTTTGGCTTTAGGGTGGCATCATAATTCAGAGGTTTTTTGGTTAGTTTTCTTCTTATATTCAGCCCTTTCCTGTCTGCCCCGAAATCTTCTTTGTTTAGAGAACTGTTGTCTGTTCCTGAATCTAGGAGATCTTCTCCTTTGTGAGCGAAAGGGTCTAAATGATGGTCTCTTTTATGACTGTGGAAAAACTGAACCTTTGCCCTCGTTCAAGGATTCAAGGATTTTTTCAAGTTGCGGACCAAACAGAGATGTTGGTTGAAAGGGAAGACTACAGAAATGATTCTTGGATAATGTATCCCCTGGCCATTGTTTAATCCAGAGCGCCCTCCTTGCAGTATTGGAGAGGCTCATGGAGCTTGCTGAGGATTTTACAATATCCAGAGGAGCATCACACAAAAAAATCTGAAGCAGCTTTTATTACTGGAAAACTTTTTAAAACCTCTTCTCTAGACACCCCATCTTCTAGATCATGAGATAGCTGGGATAACCAGATTCTTAAAGCTCTGGCCACTGGTACTGAAGATAGACCAGCTACACAGGCCGCTGAAGAAGCAGCATAATCTCTTTTTAATAAGGATTCTATTTTCCTATCCATAGGATCTTTTATAAGGGAAGCTTCCTCCGCTGGAAAAATCGCTTTTTTAGACAGACGGGCGACTGCTAAATCTACTTTGGGCACAGAACCCCATTGCGCAGAAAATTTTTCATCCAATTTATAAATGGATTTTTGTCTGGATCCTGGATTTGATTTTTTGTCAGGTGTATCCCAGTCCTGTTTAATCCATTCATCCAGGACTGGATGCCCTGGAAACACATTCCCTTTAGTTTTGGGAAAATAAAAAAGTTTATCTGATTTGGATTTTCCTGAGGTGTCTTTATCAGACTCTAGCGTATGTTTTACTGCTTTAATTAATTCATGTATTTTTTCTTTATGAAATATAAAAAATTCATCAGGATCATTAGAAGACTTGTCAGAATAGATTTCTCCTTCAGACAGATACTCGTCTTCAGAGGAGGAAGAAATTATCTGTGGAGGTGGAGACTTGTTTGTATGTCTAGGTTTTTTATTTCTAGACCTGACTTCATCAAATACTGAAGTAAGTTGCTCCTTAAACCACATAAGAAAGTTCCCAGACTGGGTAGACATAGTAGGTGACAGGCAGTCAGTGCAGACATTAGTGTGTATTTCGTCAGGAAGGGGCTGTTCACATTTCTGACATAAACGATGCCTAGTTTTCCTTTTCCTTTTGCTGGATTCCTCATGTGAGGCAGACATCTATAGTTAAACATACAAAAAAGTCAATTAGGATGTATACAGCCAGATCCCTGAGTATGCAAGGACAAAAGCAACATATAGAATGTAATCCTGCAGAGTAATCATAGATGCAAGCAGTAAAAGCATGGATCACTCCTAACTCAGGAGAGTAACAGCCTAATAGCAGGAACACACTTCCTAGATGGCTGTGCATTACAACACAGCCAAACACATGGCTCATGGTTGTAGCAGAGGCAAACATACAGGATAAAAATCCTCTACTCATAACTAGAGGAGGAACATAACATCCAAGAAAACAAGACATCCTGCAGCCTGCAAACAATACTTTACTTTCAAGCAGTCGTCCCCTGGATCCCCAGAGTCACCATACTTACCGCAGTAAGCAGCGGGTGAGACGTTCTGGCTGAGCGCACAGGTATCACGCCGGAGTGAGCTTAAAAGCCTAACTTCCGGGACGCTCTCGTCGGGTGTCACGTGCGCGGCCTTAGCTCCCCACAGCCGCACGTGCACTTAATAAGACACCAAGCCGGAATATCACATCGGCTGTGGAACGAGGCACTGTAAGTTTTTACACAGGGGAGGTGCGCTCATTCCACCTTCAGGTTGAGGGACAGGGAACCTGTATACAGCCTGGCAGGGATCGGGTCCGTTGCAGGATAGCAGCAGGATGTTTAAAGTGTCTCTTCTGATACCTAGAGAAAAAAAAAATACAAGGCTCTGGTGTCATGTGTTATCCTATATAGCCTGCTAATTGCCAATTAATCAAGTCTACTGCTTGCTAATGTGTCTCTATCCAGGTTGTACCTAGGGGACTTAACCCTTTCGTTATGTGCTGCCAAGGACGATCAGGAAACAAGCGTTATATACTCCTGTCATATTCTGCAATTACAAAACACTCATTTAGGAAAAAAAATCATAATTTTGCGGCGTTTGCTGCATCTGTCATTATTAATTACAAGCTTGAAATACAGCAATAATTTTCTGGGTTTAAAAAAGCACCCCTTTTTGGCAATACCATCCATCTGTGGACTATGTAGGTTTTCTCAATGTGCAATTTAAGCTTGAAATACTGCAATAATTTTCTGGGTTTTGAAAAACACCCTTTTTGGGCTAAATTTTTAAGCACTTGCTGCATCTCTCAGTGTCAAATACAAGCGTTATATACTGCTGTCATATTCTGTTTAGAGTTAAGCGAACACCTAGATGTTCGGGTTCGAGAAGTTCGGCCGAACTTCCCAAAAATGTTCGGGTTCAGGATCCGAACTCGACCCGAACTTCGTCCCGAACCCGAACCCCATTGAAGTCAATGGGGACCCAAACTATTTGGCACTAAAAAGGCTGTAAAATAGCCCAGGAAAGGGCTAGAGGGCTGCAAAAGTCAGCAAATTGTAGGTAAATCACCTGCAAACAAATGTGGATAGGGAAATGAATAAAAAAAATATAAATAATTAACCAATATCAATTGGAGAGAGTCAGGCCTACCAATATCAATAGCAGAGAATCAGGCTTCATGTCATAGCAGAGAATCAGGCTTTATGTCATAGCAGAGAATCAAGCTTCATGTCAACAACCACTGTAACAGGCCACTGTGAGATATTTAGGCCCCGGCACCCAGACAGAGGAGAGAGGTCTCATAGCAGAGAATCAGGCTTCATGTCACCCACCACTGGAACAGGCCATTGTCAGATATTTTTAGGCCCCGGCACCCAGACAGAGGAGAGAGGTCCCATAGCAGAGAATCAGGCTTTATGTCACCCACCACTGGAACAGGCCACTGTGAGATATTTAGGCCCCGGCACCCAAACAGAGGAGAGAGGTCCCATAGCAGAGAATCAGGCTTCATGTCACCCACCACTGGAACAGGCCATTGTCAGATATTTTTAGGCCCCGGCACCCAGACAGAGGAGAGAGGTCCCATAGCAGAGAATCAGGCTTTATGTCACCCACCACTGGAACAGGCCACTGTGAGATATTTAGGCCCCGGCACCCAAACAGAGGAGAGAGGTCCCATAGCAGAGAATCAGGCTTCATGTCACCCACCACTGGAACAGGCCATTGTCAGATATTATTAGGCCCCGGCACCCAGACAGAGGAGAGAGGTCCCATAGCAGAGAATCAGGCTTCATGTCACCCACCACTGGAACAGGCCATTGTCAGTTATTTTTAGGCCCCAGCACCCAGACAGAGGAGAGAGGTCCCATAGCAGAGAATCAGGCTTCATGTCACCCACCACTGGAACAGGCCACTGTTCAGATATTTTAAGGCCACGGCACCCAGACAGAGGAGAGAGGTCCCATAGCAGAGAATCAGGCTTCATGTCACCCACCACTGGAACAGGCCACTGTCAGATATTTTTAGGCCCTGGCACCCAGACAGAGGAGAGAGGTCCCATAGCAGAGAATCAGGCTTCATGTCACCCACCACTGGAACAGGCCATTGTCAGATATTTTTAGGCCCCGGCACCCAGACAGAGGAGAGAGGTCCCATAGTAGAGAATCAGGATTCATGTCATCCACCACTGGAACAGGTCACTGTCAGATATTTTTAGGCCCTGGCACCCAGTCAGAGGAGAGAAGTCCCATAGCAGAGAATCAGGCTTCATGTCATAGCAGAGAATCAGGCTTCATGTCACCCACCACTGGAACAGGCCATTGTCAGATATTTTTAGGCAATGGCACCCAGACAGAGAAGAGGTTATTTCAACTTTGGGTTACCCCGCAATATAATGGCAAAATTAAAAAAGAGGATTGAATGAGGAAGTGCCCTGGAGTACAAGAATATATGGTTATGGGGAGGTAGTTATAAATGTCTAATCCGCACAAGGGATGGACAGGTCCTGTGGGATCCCTGCCTGGTTCATTTTTATGAACGTCAGCTTGTCCACATTGGCTGTAGACAGGTGGCTGCGTTTGTCTGTAATGACGCCCCCTGCCGTGCTGAATACACGTTCAGACAAAACGCTGGCCGCCGGGCAGGCCAGCACCTCCAAGGCAGAAAAGGCTAGCTCTGGCCACGTGGACAAAACTTTTCCACATCTCTGCCATGTTAACCCTGCCCTCAGAGGAGCTGGCCGTGACACAGCTGTGTTGGCGACCTCTTGCTCCTCCTCTGCCTTCGCCTTGGGCTTCCACTTTTTCCACTGTGACATTTGGGAATGCTCTCAGTAGCGCGTCTACCAACGTGCGCTTGTACTCATGCATCTTCCTATCATGCTCCAGTGCAGGAAGTAAGGTGGGCACATTGTCTTTGTACCGGGGATCCAGCAGGGTGGCAACCCAGTAGTCCGCACACGTTAAAATGTGTGCAACTCTGCTGTCATTGCGCAGGCACTGCAGCATGTAGTCGCTCATGTGTGCCAGGCTGCCAAGAGGTAAGGACAATCTGTCCTCTGTGGGAGGCGTATCGTCATCATCCTCTGTTTCCCCCCAGCCACGCACCAATGATGGGCCCGAGCTGCGTTGGGTGCCACCCCGCTGTGAACATGCTTCATCCTCATCCTCCTCGACCTCCTCCTCATCCTCGTCCTCCTCGGCCTCCAGTAGTGGGCCCTGGCTGGCCACATTTGTACCTGGCCTCTGCTGTTGCAGAAAACCTCCCTCTGAGTCACTTCTAAGAGACTGGCCTGAAAGTGCAAAAAATGACCCCTCTTCCTCCTGCTCCTGGGCCACCTCCTCTTCCATAATCGCCCTAAGTGTTTTCTCAAGGAGACATAGAAGTGGTATTGTAACGCTGATAACGGCGTCATCGCCATTGGCTATGTTGGTGGAGTACTCAAAACAGCACAACAGGGCAAACAGGTCTCGCATGGAGGCCCAGTCATTGGTGGTGAAGTGGTGCTGCTTCGCAGTGCGACTGACCGTGCTTGCTGCATCTGAAACTCCTCTATGGCCTGCTGCTGCTCGCACAGTCTGCCCAGCAAGTGGTGCAAGGTGGAGTTCCACCTGGTGGGCACGTCGCATATGAGGCGGTGAGCGGGAAGGCCGAAGTTACGCTGTAGCACAGACAAGCGAGCAGCGGCAGGATGTGAACGCCGGAAGCGCACACAGACGGCCCGCACTTTATGCAGCAGCTCTGACATGTCGGGATAGTTGTGAATGAACTTCTGCACCACCAAATTCAGCACATGCGCCAGGCAAGGGATATGCATCAAACCGGCTAGTCCTAGAGCTGTGACGAGATTTCGCCCATTATCGCACACCACCAGGCCGGGCTTGAGGCTCACCGGCAGCAGCAACGACTCGTCGGGCTGTTGTTCAATACCCCGCCACAACTCCTGCGCGGTGTGGAGCCTGTCCCCCAAACATATGAGTTTCAGAATGGCCTGCTGACGTTTACCCTGGGCTGTGCTGAAGTTGGTGGTGAAGGTGTGTGGCGGACTGGATGAGCAGGTGGAAGAAGAGGAGGAGGAAGCCGAGTAGGAGGAAGAGGCTACAGGAGGCAAAGAATGTTGCCTTGCGATCCTTGGCGGCGGAAGGACGTGCGCCAAATAGCTCTCCGCCTGGGGCCCAGCCGCCACTAAATTTACCCAGTGTGCAGTTAGGAAGATATAGCGTCCCTGGCCGTGCTTACTGGTCCATGTATCTGTGGTTAGGTGGACCTTGCCACAGATGTCGTTGCGCAGTGCACACTTGATTTTATCGGATACTTGGTTGTGCAGGGAAGGCACGGCTCTTTTGGAGAAGTAGTGGCGGCTGGGAACAACATACTGTGGGACAGCAAGCGACATGAGCTGTTTGAAGCTGTCTGTGTCCACCAGCCTGAATGACAGCATTTCATAGGCCAGTAGTTTAGAAATGCTGGCATTCAGGGCCAGGGATCGAGGGTGGCTAGGTGGGCATTTACGCTTTCTCTCAAATGTTTGTGAGATGGAGAGCTGAACGCTGCCATGTAACATGGAGGAGATACTTGGTGACTGAGGTGGTGGTGTTAGTGGTACATCCTCTGTTTGCTAAGCTGCAGGTGCCAACGTTCCCCTCAAGGCGGAGGAAGAGGCCGAGGCGGCAGCAGCAGAAGAGGTAGCAGGGGGAGCCTGAGTGAGTTTCTTGTTTTTAAGGTGTTTACTCCACTGCAGTTCATGCTTTGCATGCAGATGCCTAGTCATGCAGGTTGTGCTAAGGTTCAGAACGTTAATGCCTTGCTTCAGGCTCTGATGGCACAGAGTGCAAACCACTCTGGTCTTGTCGTCAGCACATTGTTTGAAGAACTGCCACGCCAGGGAACTCCTTGAAGCTGCCTTTGGGGTGCTCGGTCCCAGGTGGCAGTGGCCAGTAGCAGGTGAACTCTCTTGGCG
Source organism: Bufo gargarizans (assembly GCF_014858855.1). Taxonomy (NCBI): domain Eukaryota; kingdom Metazoa; phylum Chordata; class Amphibia; order Anura; family Bufonidae; genus Bufo; species Bufo gargarizans. The sequence continues at coordinate 395,483,680 of NC_058084.1, forward strand.
GCGGGTGTTCTGCTTTTGCCCCCTGCTCCCTCTTTTGCTACGCTGTTGGCTTGGTCTCACCACTGCCTCTTCCTCTGAAAGTCAGTGGCACGACCTTTATTCCATGTGGGGTCTAAGACCTCATCATCCCCTGCATCGTCTTCCACCCAGTCTTCCTCCCTGACCTCCTGTTCAGTCTGCACACTGCAGAAAGACACAGCAGTTGGCACCTGTGTTTCGTCATCATCAGAGACATGCTGAGGTGGTATTCCCATGTCCTCATCATCAGGAAACAAGTGGTTGTGCGTCAGTGCATTCTATGTCTTCCACCGCAGCAGAGTATTCAAACAGCATAAGAGACTGCTGCATAACTTGAGGCTCAGACAGTTTCCCTGATATGCATGGGGGTGATGTGACAGACCGATAGGCTTGGTTTTCAGGCGCCATCTGTGCGCTTTCTGCAGAAGACTGGGTGGGAGATAATGTGAACGTGCTGGATCCACTGTCGTCCACCCAATTGACTAATGCCTGTACCTGCTCAGGCCTTTCCATCCTTAGAATGGAATTGGGCCCCACCAAATATCGCTGTAAATTCTGGTGGCTATTGGGACCTGAGGTAGTTGGTTCACTAGGATGTGTGGCTGTGGCAGAACGGCCATGTCCTCTCCCAGCACCAGAGGGTCCACTAACATTACCACTACCATGTCCGCGTCCACGTCCCTTACTACATGTTTTCCTCATTGTTACCGTTCACCACAATAAGAAAAAAATTATTTGGCCCAATGTATTGAATTTCAAATTCATGCCTTTTTTTTACAGGCACCTAACACTATCTATTTAGGCACCGTATTAATCTAATACAGGCACAGCAGTAACCACAGATTTAGCTGAATATAAATTGTAGGCCTAGTATTTAGGCGTTGGATAACAGGTATCCCTTTACGGACAGAATTAGACTTGAAAATGCACGGTAGCGTGTGAAGTTATTGAGGATTACCCTATCAGCACCTTCAATGTAATATACCGTTTAATGGATAGATTTAAACTTGGTCTGCTACAGCAGAAACCACTGATTTAGGGAATTGGTAATTTGGGAATTGAATTTCAACCCAGAACAAAATATATCCTTTGCCAGACAGCAGACAGTATTACAATTGGCTAGCCACAGCTGAAACACCAGATTTAAGGTACTGCTATTTTGGCAATTGTATTTCACCCCTCAATAAAATAGCAAGCACAGCCAAGCCCCTGATGTAGGATATAGAAAAAAACTCACACTATTGATGGTTAAATGGACTTGGTGGCAGCTTGTGCTGGCGCACCACAAGACACAAAATGGCCACCGATCACCCCAGAAAAAAGTAACAGAAAAACGGTCTGGGCAGCCTAAAAACAATGAGCAATTAACTAGCAGAAGTTGAATGATACACAGCTGTAGATCGATCACTTCATTAAGTGTTTTTGATGAGTAAATCCCTGCCTAATCTCGCCCTAACAGCAACAGCTGCATCCTCTCCCTACACTGATCAGAGAAGAGTGACGTGCGGCGCTACGTGACTCCAGCTTAAATAGAGGCTTAGTCACATGCTGCACTGGCCTCTTGGAGCAAGCAGTATGACGCTTGTTGATTGGCTGCTTTGCAGCCTTTCAAAAAGCACCAAGAAAGCGCCGAACACCGAACCCGAACCTGGACTTTTACGTAAATGTTCGGGTTCGGGTCCGTGTCACGAATACCCCAAAATTCGGTACGAACCCCAACTATACAGTTCGGGTTCGCTCATCCCTAATTCTATTTTAAAAAAACACCCCTTTTTTGGCAAAATACTAAATTTTTGTCATGGAACCATGAACCAGACGTACAACAAGAGATAAGTGGAAATAAGAAGGCTTTATTGAAAACCAAGCTGTAAGGCAAAAGTCCAAACGGATGGCTAAACCGAAGCAGGGTCTTGCGAAGCCAGAGGTCAGGAACCAGAAGGGTAGTCAGACGAAGCCAGGATCAGGAACCAGCAGGGTAGTCAGACGAAGCCTGGATCAGGAACCAGCAGGGTAGTCAGACGAAGCCAGGATCAGGAACCAGAAGCAGCAGCAGTCTTAGAAGCATGTGAACACAGGAGGACCAAGCAAGGAACTGAAGCCACAGACCTCCTATATATATGAGCTAGGCATCCAGCTCCTCCCAGTGGGAAGGAGAAGCCGCAGGGTGGGAGGCTACAAGAAACCCAGAAACCAAGATGGCCGCCAGCACATGTCAAACGAAGGAGAACAGCAAGAAGGTAAGACCATGACAGTACCTCCCCCTCAAGGGCCCCTCCTCCGCGGAGTAAAGAACGGTTTCTGAGGGAAGCGTGCGTGGAAGGCTCGGAGCAAGGCAGGAGCATGGACATCTGCGGAGGGAACCCAGGAACGCTCCTCTGGACCATAACCACGCCAATGGACCAAAAACTGCACCCGACCGCGGACCAGGCGTGAGTCCAGGATATTGCTCACCTCATACTCCTCACGATTGCCCACTTGGACCGGACGAGGCCGAGGAACCGAGGAAGTGAAACGATTACACACCAGTGGCTTCAACAGGGAGACATGAAACACGTTGGAGATCCGCATGCCAGGAGGAAGCGCAAGGGCATAGGCTACCGGGTTTACCCTGCGAAGCACTCGGAAGGGACCAACAAAGCGAGGCGCCAGCTTGGGAGTGGGCACTCGAAGGTTGAGGTTGCGGGTGGACAACCATACGCGGTCTCCGACCTGGTAGGAAGGAGCGGGCGCTCGTCTGCGATCAGCCTGGAGTTTCTGGCGCTGCGCAGAGACCTCAAGGGACCTCTGGATCTGTACCCAAGAAGCACGTAGGACGGAAAGGTGATCCTCCACAGCCGGAATATCCTGGGGAGAGAATACCTCCGGTAACACGGCAGGTTGGAACCCATAATTGGCCATGAAGGGAGACGTCCCAGAGGAAGAGTTCACCGCCGTGTTCCTGGCAAACTCAGCCCAAGGCAGGAGGTCAACCCAATTGTCTTGGTGATCGGAGACATAGCAACGAAGGAATTGCTCCAAGGCCTGATTGGATCGTTCTGAGGCCCCATTGGACTGAGGGTGGTAGGCCGAGGAGAAAGAGAGATGAATCCCCAACTGGGAGCAAAAGGCGCGCCAGAACCTGGACACAAACTGACTCCCCCGATCCGACACAATCTCCTTGGGCAAACCGTGCAACCGGAAAACCTCCCTGGCAAAAATCGTGGCCAACTCTTGTGCAGAGGGTAACTTCTTGAGAGGAACACAGTGGCACATTTTGGAAAACCGATCCACAATCATGAGAATGACCGTATGGCCTCGGGATGCAGGGAGGTCCACAATGAAATCCATCCCCAGGTGTGACCATGGACGCTCCCCGGTGGCTATGGGTTGCAAAAGGCCCAACGGAAGGTGCCGAGGGGACTTACTCTGGGCACAAACGGAGCATGCCGCTACATATGCGGCGATGTCGGAACGTAGAGAAGGCCACCAGAACAGACGTGAAACAGCCCAGGACAGCTGATTCTTTCCAGGATGCCCCGCGGCCTTGGAGTTATGGTAGGTTCGCAACAACCGAGTGCGCAACTCCTCAGGCACAAAACATCTGCCTTTGGGTCTCCCAGAGGGAGCACCAGATTGAGCCGCCAAAATCTGCTCACCCAGGGGAGAGGTCAGGCTGGTGCGAATAGCGGCCAGGATCTGATTCGGAGGTATGACCGAAGTCGGAATCGACTCCTCCCCGGACAGCTCGGAGTACTGCCGTGATAAGGCATCCGCTCTGATGTTCTTGGAACCGGGTAGGTAGGAGACCACGTAATTAAAACGTGACAAGAACAGAGCCCATCTGGCCTGACGTGGTGTCAATCTCTTGGCCTCAGAGAGGTAGGTCAGATTCTTGTGGTCCGTCAGGATGAGAACCGGAACCACCGAGCCCTCGAGCAAGTGCCTCCATTCTTTAAGGGCCTGCACGATGGCCAATAACTCCCTGTCACCAATCTGATAGTTGCACTCCGCGGAAGACAGTTTCCGGGAGTAAAACCCACAAGGAAGCAGAGGACCCTCTGGTGTTCTACGCTGAGACAGAAGGGCGCCTACTCCCGTCTCAGACGCGTCCACCTCGAGGACAAAAGGCAACCCAGGGTTGGGATGCGACAGAATCGGAGCCGACACAAAGGCGGACTTTAGAGCCTCAAAAGCTCGGATGGCCTCGAGCGGCCAGACCTGGGGATTACTGCCCTTCCTGGTCAGATCCGTGAGAGGCTTGGCTAGCATGGAAAAGTCCCTGATGAACTTCCGATAATAATTGGCGAAGCCCAAAAAGCGCTGCAGGGCACGAAGACCACTGGGCTGGGGCCACTGTAAGACAGCCGAAACCTTCTCAGGATCCATGGAGAACCCCTCAGCGGAAATGATGTAACCTAAGAAGGTTACCTGGGATCGGTGAAATTCGCATTTCTCAAGCTTACCGAACAGCTTGTTCTCTCGTAACCGTTGCAACACTCGTCTGACATCCAGAATGTGGGCCTCCATGGATTCAGAATATACCAAGATGTCATCCAAATAGACCACCACACACTGCTGCAACAGGTCACGGAAAACATCGTTGATGAATTCCTGGAAGACTGCGGGCGCATTGCACAACCCAAAGGGCATAACCAAGGATTCATAATGACCGGTCCTGGTGTTAAACGTGGTCTTCCACTCATCGCCCGCCTTGATCCTTACCAGGTTATATGCCGCCCTCAGGTCGAGTTTGGTAAAGACCGTGGCCCCTTTGAGGCGATCGAACAGCTCGGAAATCAAGGGTATCGGGTAAGCGTTCTTGATCGTGATGCGATTGAGACCCCTGTAATCGATGCAAGGCCTCAACTCACCGCCCTTCTTTTTCACAAAGAAAAATCCAGCCCCTGCCGGGGACGAGGATTTGCGAATGTGTCCGCGTGAAAGCGCCTCCCTCACGTACTCCTCCATGGCCTCATTCTCCGCTACCGACAGTGGATAGACTTTGCCACGAGGAGGAACGGCACCAGATTGTAACTCTATGGCACAATCGTATGGGCGGTGCGGAGGTAGGGCAACCGCACGCACCTTATCGAATACATCCCGGTACTCCTCGTATTCAGGAGGCAACAGAGAGTCCGAGGAAGTACACAGCAACTTGACAGGCCCATGGATGCAACTAGCCCCACACTGCGGTGACCACGAGAGGATCTCGGCCGATCTCCAATCGAAAGTCGGATTATGCTTCTGGAGCCAGGGGTACCCCAAGACCACCGAGTAGTGTGGAGACGAAATAACCTGGAAACAGACCGACTCTCTGTGAACGGCACCAATGGCCATCCCCACTGGAAGGGTCTCATGAGTCACGTGTGGCGGCAGAAGGGGTCTGCCGTCTATCGCCTCAAGAGCCAGTGGGGAACCTCGAGGCTGCAGAGGAATGGAATTGGCGGCAGCGAACACACTATCAATGAACAAACCACCAGCACCAGAGTCCACCAACGCCTGGGTCGTCACCGAGCCCCCGACCCAGGAGAGGACAACAGTAATCAGTGGTTTGTCAACACGGGAAACCGGGGACGAGGAGACTCCACCCAAGATCTGCCCCCGACAGGATCTCAGGTGCGAGCGTTTCCCGGACGGTTCGGGCATGCCAACCGAAAATGCCCACCGAGACCACAGTACATGCATCGGCCCTCGCGTCTCCGGAGTACCCTCTCCCCCTCGGACAGGCGAGCAAACGCCAGCTGCATGGGTTCACTCCCAGACAAGTCATCCCCAGGAGGCGTGGGAGGAGAGGGACGCACGGGTGGGACAGCAAACGTAGGCGCCAATCTGTTAGAAGACCTCCGCAGGCTCTCCTTAAAGGAAGGTCTCTCCCTGAGTCTGGTGTCAATCAAAATCAGGAAAGAAATAAGAGACTCGAGCTCCACTGGTAGGTCCTTAGCTGCAACCTCATCCTTCAAGGCATCCGAGAGACCATCAGAGAAAGCAGCGACCAGAGCCTCATTATTCCAGCCCACCTCTGCTGCCAGGGTACGAAACTCAATGGCGTATTCAGCTACGGATCGTGAACCCTGTCTGATGGACATAAGGAGCTTCGCAGCAGAGGCAGCACGAGCTGGCACATCGAATACCTTCCGAAGAGAAGCAACAAAACCGGAAAACTCGGCAACCACCGGATTGTTGTTCTCCCATAAAGGGCTGGCCCAGGCCAAGGCCTTGTCCGAGAGCAGCGAGATCAAGAAGCCCACCTTTGATCTCTCAGTAGGAAAGGCATGTGGCAGCAACTCGAAATAAATGCCCACCTGGTTAAGGAAACCTCGGCACTGAGTTGGCTCTCCCCCAAAGCGCTGTGGAAGGGGGGCAGAACCGGTCATACCCCGAAACACGGCAGGCGCAGCAACAGGTGTCGGGGTAGACTCTGGCGCAACAACCGGAGCGGCAGTAGGAGCGGGTCCAGGAGCGACAACCGACCCATCGGCAACGGAAGCTAAATGAGCCGTGCGTTCAAGCAGGGTTTGCAACGCCACAGCGAACCGACCCAACAGGTGATCCTGCTGATAAAGTCTGGCAACCAGCGTAGGTAGCGAGGATGGCCCTGTACCGTCAGAATTCATGGCTTGGTCCTAATGTCATGGAACCATGAACCAGACGTACAACAAGAGATAAGTGGAAATAAGAAGGCTTTATTGAAAACCAAGCTGTAAGGCAAAAGTCCAAACGGATGGCTAAACTGAAGCAGGGTCTTGCGAAGCCAGGGGTCAGGAACCAGAAGGGTAGTCAGACGAAGCCTGGATCAGGAACCAGCAGGGTAGTCAGACGAAGCCTGGATCAGGAACCAGCAGGGTGGTCAGACGAAGCCAGGATCAGGAACCAGAAGCAGCAGCAGTCTTAGAAGCATATGAACACAGGAGGACCAAGCAAGGAACTGAAGCCACAGACCTCCTATATATAAGAGCTAGGCATCCAGCTCCTTCCAGTGGGAAGGAGAAGCCGCAGGGTGGGAGGCTACAAGAAACCCAGAAACCAAGATGGCCGCCAGCACATGTCAAACGAAGGAGAACAGCAAGAAGGTAAGACCATGACAATTTTACAGCCATTACTGCATCTGTTAGTGTAAAATACAAGCGTTATATACTGCTGTCATATTCTGTTATTTAAAAAAAAAACACCCATTTAGAGCGTTTGCTGCATCTGTCATTATTAAATACAAGCTTGAAATACTGCAATAATTTTCTGGGTTTTAAAAAACACCCATTTTTGGCAATAGTCTCCATCTGGGGCCTATGTCACATTTGTCAGTGTGCAAGTTAAGCCTGATATACAGGTCCTTCTAAAAAAAATTAGCATATTGTGATAAAGTTCATTATTTTCTGTAATGTACTGATAAACATTAAACTTTCATATATTTTAGATTCATTACACACAACTGAAGTAGTTCAAGCCTTCTATTGTTTTAATATTGATGATTTTGGCATACAGCTCATGAAAAATTAGCATATTTCATCCGACCAATAAAAGAAAAGTGTTTTTAATACAAAAAAATAAACCTTCAAATAATTATGTTCAGTTATGCACTCAATACTTGGTCCGGAATCCTTTTGCAGAAATGACTGCTTCAATGCAGCGTGGCACAGAGGCAATTGGCCTGTGGCACTGCTGAGGTGTTATGGAGGCCCAGGATGCTTCGATAGCGGCCTTAAGCTCATCCAGTGTTGGGTCTTGCGTCTCTCAACTTTCTCTTCCCAATATCCCACAGATTCTCTATGGGGTTCAGGTCAGGAGAGTTGGCAGGCCAATTGAGCACAGTAATACCATGGTCAGTAAAAAATTTACCAGTGGTTTTGGCACTGTGAGCAGGTGCCAGGTCGTGCTGAAAAATGAAATCTTCATCTCCATAAAGCTTTTCAGCAGATGGAAGCATGAAGTGCTCCAAAAATCTCCTGATAGCTAGCTGCATTGACCCTGCCCTTGATAAAACACAGTGGACCAACACCAGCAGCTGACATGGCACCCCAGACCATCACTGACTGTGGGTACTTGACACTGGACTTCAGGCATTTTGGCATTTCCCTCTCCCCAGTCTTCCTCCAGACTCTGGCACCTTGATTTCCGAATGACATGCAAAATTTGCTTTCATCAGAAAAAAGTACTTTGGACAACTGAGCAACAGTCCAGTGCTGCTTCTCTGTAGCCCAGGTCAGGCGCTTCTACCGCTGTTTCTGGTTCAAAAGTGGCTTGACCTGGGGAATGCGGCACCTGTAGCCCATTTCCTGCACACGCCTGTACACGGTGGCTCTGGATGTTTCTACTCCAGACTCAGTCCACTGCTTCCGCTGGTCCCCCAAGGTCTGGAATCGTTCCTTCTCCACAATCTTCCTCAGGGTCCGGTCACCTCTTCTCGTTGTGCAGCGTTTTCTGCCACACTTTTTCCTTCCCACAGACTTCCCACTGAGGTGCCTTGATACAGCACCCTGGGAACAGCCTATTCGTTCAGAAATTTCTTTCTGTGTCTTACCCTCTTGCTTGAGGGTGTCAATGATGGCCTTCTGGACAGCAGTCAGGTCGGCAGTCTTACCCATGATTGCGGTTTTGAGTAATGAACCAGGCTGGGAGTTTTTAAAAGCCTCAGGAATCTTTTGCAGGTGTTTAGAGTTAATTAGTTGATTCAGATGATTAGCTTAATAGCTCGTTTAGAGAACCTTTTCATGATATGCTAATTTTTTTAGATAGGAATTTTGGGTTTTCATGAGCTGTATGCCAAAATCATCAATATTAAAACAATAAAAGGCTTGAACTACTTCAGTTGTGTGTAATGAATCTAAAATATATGAAAGTCTAATGTTTATCAGTACATTACAGAAAATAATGAACTTTATCACAATATGCTAATTTTTTTAGAAGGACCTGTACAGCAATAATTTGCTGGTTTTAAAAAACACCCTTTTTGGGCAAAATAATACATTTTACAGGCCTTGCTGAATTTGTCACTGTTAAATAGAAGCTTGAAATAGAGCAATACTTTTCTGGGTTTAAAAAGGCACCTCTTTTTTATAATACCCTCCATCTGGGGTCTATGCAGCATTAGTCAGTGTGCAATTTAAGCTTGAAATACAGCAATAATTTTCTGGGTTTTAAAAAATACCCCATTTGGGCAATATACTACATTTTACAGCCCTTGCTGCATCTGTCAGTGTGAAATACAAGCGTTATCTACTGCTGTCATATTCTGTTATAAAAAAAAAAACACCCCTTTAGGGCAAAATCCAATTTTTGCAAAGTTTGCTGCATCTGTTATTGTTAAATACAAGCTTGAAATACAGCAATAAATATCTGGGTTTAAAAAAGCAACCCTTTTTGGCACTACCTTCCAGCATTAGTCAGTGTGCAATTTAAGCTTGAAATACAGCAATAATTTTCTGGGTTTTAAAAAACACCCTTTTTGGGCAAAATACAAAATTTTACAGCCAATACTGCATCTGTCAGTGTAAAATACAACCGTTATATACTGCTGTCATATTCTGCTATTTAAAAAATCCAAATTTTGCGGTGTTTGCTGCATCTGTCATTGTTAAATACAAGCTTGAAATACAGCAATAATTTTCTGGCTTTAAAAAAGCACCCCTTTTTGGCCCTACCCTCCATCTGAGGCCTATGCAGGTTTTGTGAGTGCGCAATTTAAGCTTGAAATAATGCAATTATTTTCTGGGTTTTAAAAAACACCCTTTTTTGGCAACACTCCATCTGGGGCCTATGTCGTATTTGTCAGTGTACAATTTAAGCTTGAGATACAGCAATCATTTTCTGGTTTTTAAAAACACCCTTTTTGGGCAAAATACTAAATTTTGCAGCCCTTGCTGCATTTGTCATTGTTAAATACAAGCTTGAAATACAGCAATAAATATCTGGGTTCAAAAAAGCACCGCTTTTTGGCACTACCCTCTATCTGGGGCCTATGCAGCATTAGTCAGTGTGCAATTTAAGCTTGAAATACTGCAATAATTTTCTGGGTTTTAAAAAAACACTTTTTTTGGGCAAAATACTAAACTTTACAGCCCTTGCTGCATCTGTCAGTGTGAAATACAAGCGTTATAGCCTGCTGTCATATTTTGTTATTAAAAAAGGACCCATTTAGGGCAAAATCATAATTTTGTGGCGTTTGCTGCATCTGTCATTGTTATATACAAGCTTGAAATAGAGCAATAATTTTCTGGGTTTAAAAAGCACCCTCCATCTGGGGCCTACGCAGCATTAGTCAGTGTGCAATTTAAGCTTGAAATACAGCAATAATTTTCTGGGTTTAACCACCTCAACCCCGCTAGCTGAAACCCCCTTAATGACCAGGCCACTTTTTACACTTCTGCACTACACTCTACACTACTTTCACCGTTTATCGCTCGGTCATGCAACTTACCACCCAAATAAATTTTACCTCCTTTTCTTCTCACTAATAGAGCTTTCATTTGGTGGTATTTCATTGCTGCTGACATTTTTACTTTTTTTCTTATTAATCAAAATGTAACGATTTTTTTGCAAAAAAATGACATTTTTCACTTTCAGCTGTAAAATTTTGCAAAAAAAACGACATCCATATATACATTTTTTGCTAAATTTATTGTTCTACATGTCTTTGATAAAAAAAAATGTTTGGGCAAAAAAAAATGGTTTGGGTAAAAGTTATAGCGTTTACAAACTATGGTACAAAAATGTGAATTTCCGCTTTTTGAAGCAGCTCTGACTTTCTGAGCACCTGTCATGTTTCCAGGGGTTCTACAATGCCCAAACAGTAGAAAAACCCCACAAATGACCCCATTTCGGAAAGTAGACACCCTAAGGTATTCGCTGATGGGCATAGTGAGTTCATAGAACTTTTTATTTTTTGTCACAAGTTAGCGGAAAATGATGATTTTTTATATATTTTTTTTTTCTTACAAAGTCTCATATTCCACTAACTTGCGACAAAAAAAAAAATTCTAGGAACTTGCCATGCCCCTCACAGAATACCTTGGGGTGTCTTCTTTCCAAAATGGGGTCACTTATGGCGTAGTTATACTGCCCTGGCAATTTAGGGGCCCATATGTGTGAGAAGTAGTTTGCAATCAAAATCTGTAAAAAATGACCGGCGAAATCCGAAAGGTGCACTTTGGAATGTGGGTCCCTTTGCCCACCTAGGCTGCAAAAAAGTGTCACACATCTGGTATTGCCGTACTCAGGAGAAGTTGGGGAATGTGTTTTGGGGTTTCATTTTACATATACCCATGCTGGGTGAGAGAAAGATCTTGGCAAAAGACAAATTTTCCCATTTTTTTATACAAAGTTGGCATTTGACCAAGATATTTTTCTCACCCAGCATGGGTATATGTAAAATGACACCCCAAAACACATTCCCCAACTTCTCCTGAGTACGGCGATACCAGATGTGTGACACTTTTTTGCAGCCAAGGTGGGCAAAGGGGCACATATTCCAAAGTGCACCTTTCGGATTTTGCAGGCCATTTTTTACACATTTTGATTGCAAAGTACTTCTCACACATTTGGGCCCCTAAATTGCCAGGGCAGTATAACTACCCCACAAGTGACCCCATTTTGGAAAGAAGACACCCCAAGGTATTCCGTAAGGGGCATGGCGAGTTCCTAGAATTTTTTATTTTTTGTCACAAGTTAGCGAAAAATGATGATTATTTTTTTTTATTTTTTCCTTACAAAGTCTCATATTCCACTAACGTGCAACAAAAAATAAAAAATTCTAGGAACTCGCCATGCCCCTCACGGAATACCTTGGGGTGTCTTCTTTCCAAAATGGGGTCACTTGTGGCGTAGTTATACTGCTCTGGCAATTTAGGGGCCCATATGTGTGAGAAGTAGTTTGCAATCAAAATCTGTAAAAAATGACCGGTGAAATCCGAAAGGTGCACTTTGGAATGTGGGTCCCTTTGCCCACCTAGGCTGCAAAAAAGTGTCACACATCTGGTATTGCCGTACTCAGGAGAAGTTGGGGAATGTGTTTTGGGGTTTCATTTTACATATACCCATGCTGGGTGAGAGAAAGATCTTGGCAAAAGACAAATTTTCCCATTTTTTTATACAAAGTTGGCATTTGACCAAGATATTTATCTCACCCAGCATGGGTATATGTAAAATGACACCCCAAAAAACATTCCCCAACTTCTCCTGAGTACGGCGATACCACATGTGTGACATTTTTTGCTGCCTAGATGCGCAAAGGTGCCCAAATTCCTTTTAGGAGGGCATTTTTAGACATTTGGATCCCAGACTTCTTCTCACGCTTTAAGGCCCCTAAAAATCCAGGGCAGTATAAATACCCCACATGTGACCCCACTTTGGAAAGAAGACACCCCAAGGTATTCAATGAGGGGCCTGTAAAGTTCATAGAAATTAATTTTTTGGGCATAAGTTAGCGAAAATTGATTTTTTTTGTTTTTTTCTCACAAAGTCTTACTTTCCGCTAACTTAGGACAAAAATTTAAATCTTTCCTGGACTCAATATGCCCCTCAGCAAATACCTTGGGGTGTCTTCTTTCCAAAATGGGGTCAGTTGTGGGGTGATTGTACTGCCCTGGCATTTGAGGGTCTCCGCAATCATTACATGTATGGCCAGCATTAGGAGTTTCTGCTATTCTCCTTATATTGAGCATACAGGTAATGAGATTTTTTTTTTCCGTTCAGCCTCTGGGCTGAAAGAAAAAAATGAACGGCACAGATTTCTTCATTCGCATCGATCAATGTGGATGAAAAAATCTCTGCCCAAAAAAAAAAAAAGGAGGGGAAAGGCGTCTGCCAGGACATAGGAGCTCCGCCCAACATCCATACCCACTTAGCTCGTATTCCCTGGCAAAACAGATTTCTCCATTCACATCAATCGATGTGGATGAATAAATCATTGCCGGGATTTTTTAATATTTTTTTTATATACAACGTGTTTGCCAAAGCATAGGAACGCCGCCTCCTCCTCAGCTCGTATGCCTTGGCAAACATATCTTTAACTGCAGAGTAGAAATCTCATCTTGCAGCGCCGCATACACCGACTAGCGTGTAATCTGACAGCAGCGCAATGCTTCTGTCAGAATGCACATCAGTGCTGCAGCTGGTCGATCGGTTGGTCCACCTGGAAGAAGAAAAAACCAGGCCGCAACGCAATAATTTTATTAACTTTGGAACAGAATATATAAACTTTAACTTTTTGAACTAAACATTAACCTTTTTGCTTACTGGTGTTTTTTTTTTGTTTTTTTTTACCTTTATAGAACAAACCTCTCCTTCCCCATGGGTCAATGTGCAAAGCGCAAATCGCCCAAAGATGTGGCGAAGTGCATTATGCACTTTGTCCCAGGTGAAAGGAGAGGTTTGCAGCAGATGTGAGTGAATGGGCCTTAATAGCCCTGTGTGCCTGTCCTGGTGAGATGATCCCTATGCTAGGTGTACCTGTGTGTGGTACTTCCGGAAACACTCTCCAAAGCATAGGGCAGGGTGGTCAGGACAGTCAGGACAGAAATAGCGGGTGTCACGCCTTATTCCACTCCTGCTACAGACATGACGGTTGGGTTGAGGTACCAGGAACGACATTGGGGAAATGTCGCTCGTGTAGATGGCTAACTACACTGGTGGATGGGGCCACGGAACCTCCTGGGTACAGGAGGTTCTCGATGATCTCTTCCTGAAATTTGAGGAAGGATCCAGTTCTCCCAGCCTTACTGTAGAGGACAAAACTATTATACAGAGCCAATTGAATTAAATATACAGACACCTTCTTATACCAGCGTCTGGTTCTGCGGGAAACTAAATACGGAGACAACATCTGGTCATTGAAGTCCACCCCTCCCATGTGAAGGTTATAGTCGTGGACTGAGAGGGGCTTTTCAATGACACGGGTTGCTCGCTCAATTTGTATTGTTGTGTCTGCGTGAATGGAGCAGAGCATGTAAACGTCATGCTTGTCTCTCCATTTCACCGCGAGCAGTTCTTTGTTACACAATGCGGCCCTCTGCCCCCTTGCAAGACGGGTGGTAACGAGCCGTTGGGGGAAGCCCGCGCGACTAGTTTGCGCGGTGCCACAGGTGCCAATCCGTTCTAGAAACAAATGCCTAAAGAGGGCCACACTTGTGTAGAAATTGTCCAAATAAAGATGGTACCCCTTGCCGAATAAGGGTGACACCAAGTCCCAGACTGTCTTCCCACTGCTCCCCAGGTAGTCAGGGCAACTGACCAGCTCCAGGGTCTGATCTTTTCCCTCATAGATCCGAAATTTGTGGGTATAGCCTGTGGCCCTTTCACAGAGCTTATACAATTTGACCCCATACCGGGCGCGCTTGCTTGGGATGTATTGTTTGAAGCCAAGGCGCCCGGTAAAATGTATCAGGGACTCGTCTACGCAGATGTTTTGCTCTGGGGTATACAAATCTGCAAATTTCAGGTTGAAATGGTCTATGAGGGGCCGAATTTTGTGGAGCCGGTCAAAAGCAGGGTGGCCTCTGGGACGGGAGGCGGTGTTGTCGCTAAAGTGCAGGAAACGCAGGATGGCCTCAAAACGTGCCCTGGACATAGCAGCAGAGAACATGGGCATGTGATGAATTGGGTTTGTGGACCAATATGACCGCAATTCATGCTTTTTAGTTAGACCCATGTTGAGGAGAAGGCCCAGAAAAGTTTTAATTTCGGAAACTTGGACTGGTTTCCACCGGAAAGGCTGGGCATAATAGCTTCCCGGGTTGGCGGTTATAAATTGTGTGGCATACCTGTTTGTTTCGGCCACAACTATGTCTAAGAGCTCCGCAGTCAAGAACAGCTCAAAAAATCCCAGGGCCGAACCGATCTGAACTGTCTTAACCCGAACTCCAGACTGGGCAGTGAAAGGGAAAACTACAGGTGCGGCTGAAGTTGGGGACTGCCAATCAGGGTTTGCCAGCACCTCAGGGATTCTAGGGGCTCTACGGGCACGTCTTTGCAGTGGCTGCAACGGGGTCACTACTGCTCGTGCCACCGTACCAGCTTCAACTGCCCTTCTGGTGCTCGCCACTTCACCAGGTTGTACGGCAGTGCTGGTACTAGGTCCAGGGAGGGCTGCGCTGCTGGTGTATGCCTCACCACGTAATCCGACAGCACCAGCCCCACTCTGCTGCTCTTGAAGCGGATCCTGCGCAACCTGTGGTCTAGCGACACGGGGCCGGGTACGCCTGGTGCTATCAGGGACCTCAGCCTCCTCGTCCGAACTTTGGGTCAGAGAGCCACTGCTTTCTACAGGTTCGTATTCTGACCCGCTAGATTCATCAGATGAGGGTTCCCATTCCTCGTCCGACTGGGTCAGAAGCCTGTAGGCCTCTTCAGAAGAATACCTCCTGTTTGACATTTGGGCAACTAAATTTAGGGGTATTCCCTGAGACTACCCAAGAAAAAAAGCAAGCCTGTCTTACAAAGGGGAGGCTAGCGAAGTACCGAAGGCCGCTGCGGTTGATAAAAAATATCAAAACTGTTTTTTTTTATCGCCGCAGCGCATGTAAAGTGAATGTGCAGTGATCAAAAAAAACATTTTTTTTGTCACTGCGGTGGGCCGGGTGTGGGCGAACGCACGTGTGGGCGACCGATCAGGCTTGATCGGGCAAACACTGCATTTGGGTAGAGGGAGAACTAAAGTGACACTAATACAATTATAGATCTGACCGTGATCAGTTTTGATCACTTCCAGAAACTATAAAAGTACAAATGCTGATTAGCGATACGCTAATCAGCGAATCAGTGACTGCGGTGCGGTGGGCTGGGCGCTAACCGATCCCTAAATTACCTAACCAAGGGGCCTAAACTATACCTAAAACCTAACGGTCAATACCAGTGAAAAAAAAAAGTGACAGTTTGCACTGATCACTTTTTTCCTTTCACTAGTGATTGACAGGGGCGATCAAAGGGGGTGATCAAAGGGTTAATTGGTGTGCAGGGGGTGATCTGGGGCTAAGTATGTACTGTTGGTGCTACTCACTGTGAAGCCTGCTCCTCTGCTGGATCCAACCGACGAAAAGGACCAGTAGAGGAGCAGGGCAGCCATATAACAGATCATATTTACTTCTCATTGGATTTTTTAAAAATCATCAGCTTGCCAGCCGCGATCATTGGCTGGCAAGCTGATGACGCGACCCCCCTTGACGAAATGCCGGCCCGAACTGTGCATGCGCGGGCCGGCAAAGCGCGTCATCTCGCGTCTCGCCCGAACTGCGCATGCGCGGGCCGGCAAAGCGCGTCATCTCGCGTCACTGCCCGGCGGGCGGTGATCGGAACGAAGTGCCTGCTCAAATCATTGAGCAGGCACCTTGTGTAATGCACGGAGGGGTCCAGTGACCCCCCCCATCTCGGCGATCCCCGCAAACCGCAAGTCAGTTCAGACCTGCGGTTTTCTATAGTGCGGCGGCGGTGCCATCGGGTCCCCATGGGGCTGTGGGGAGGGCCCGATGGCATGGAAGTCAGCGTGATGCCTTCCTGAGGCATCTGCACTGCCTTCCGGTGAAGAGCATGTGAGATCCAGCCCCCTGGATCTCACAGGCTCCGGAAGCTGTATGAGCAATACACAGTATTACTCATACAGCCAATGCATTCCAATACAGAAGTATTGGAATGCATTGTAAAGGAATATACCCCCAAAAGTTCAAGTCCCAAATTGGGACAAAAAACAAGTGAAAAAAAAGTTGAAAAAGTAAAGTTTCCCCCACCAAAATTTAAAGTTTCAAGTAAAAATAAACAAAAACGTTATTTTCCCCAAATAAAAATTTAATAAAAATTGGAAAAAAAATGGGTAGGGGGGGGAAATACATATTAGGTATCGCCGCATCCGTATCGACCGGCTATGTAAACATATCACATGACCTAACCCCTCAGAGGAACACTGTAAAAAATAAAAACAGTACTAAATAAACCATTTTTTGTCACCTTACATCACAAAAAGTACAACGGCAAGCGATTAAAAAGGCGTTTGCCCACCAAAATAGTACCAATCTAACCATCACCTCTTCCTGCAAAAAATGAGCCCCTACCTGAGACAATCGCCCCCAAAAATTTAAAACTATGGCTCAGAATATGGAGACACTAAAACATAATTTTTTTTTTTATTGAAAAAAGGTGTTATTGTGTAAAACTTACATAAAAAAAATACTATAAATATTTGGTATTGCCGCGTTTGTATCGACCGGCTCTATAAAAATATCACATGACCTAACCCCTCGGATGAGCACCGCAAAAAATTTAAAATTAAAACTGTGCTAAATAAACCATTTTTCACCTTACATCACAAAAAGTGTAATAGCAAGCGATCAAAAAGTCATATGCACCCCAAAATAGTGCCAATCAAACTGTCATCTCATCTCGCAAAAAATGAGACCCTACCTAAGATAATCACCCAAAAACTGAAAAAACTATGGATCTCAGAATATGGAGACACCAAAACATGATTTTATTTTGTTTCAAAAATTATATTATTGTGTAAAACTTACATAAATAAAAAAAAGTTTACATATTAGGTATTACTGCATCTGTATCGACCGGCTCTATAAAAATATCACATGACCTAACCCCTCAGATGAACACCGTAAAAAATGTAAAATAAAAACTGTGCTAAAAAAAAATAATTTTGGGTCACCTTACATCACAAAAAGTGTAATAGCAAGCGATCAAAAAGTCACACGCACCCTGAAATAGTGCCAATAAAATCGTCATCTCATCCCGCAAAAATCATACCCTACCCAAGGTAATCGCCCAAAAAATGTAAAGATTATTGCTCTCAGACTATGGAAACACTAAAACATTATTTTTTTTTGCTTCAAAAATGAAATCATTCTGTAAAACTTACATATATAAAAAAAGTATACATATTAGGTATTGCTGCATTTGTGACAACCTGGTCTATAAAAATATCACATGATCTAACCTGTCAGATGAATGTTGTAAATAGCAAAAAATAAAACTGGTGCCAAAACAGCTATTTCTTGTTATCTTGCCTCACAAAAAGTGTAATGTAGAGCAACCAAAAATCATATGTACCCTAATCTAGTACCAACAATACTGCCACTCTATCCCGTAATTTCTAAAATGGGGCCACTTTTTTGGAGTTTCTACTCTAGGGGTGCATCAGGGGGCTTCAAATGGGACATGGTGTGAAAAAAAAACAGTCCAGCTAAATCTGCCTTCCAAAAACCGTATGGCATTCCTTGTTACTGGGGAAAATGGATTAAAATGGAAAATTTGCCAAAAACTTCAAATTCTGAAATTTAATCGCCATTTACCAATAACTCTTGTGGAACACCTAAAGGGTTAACAACGTTTGTAAAATCTGTTTTGAATCCCTTGAGGGGTGTAGTTTCTTAGATGGGGTCACTTTTATGGAGTTTCTAGGGGTGCATCAGGGGGGCTTCAAATGGGACATGGTGTAAAAAAAAACAGTCCATCAAAACCTGTCTTCCAAAAACCATATGGCATTCCTTTCCTTCTGCGCCCCACCGTGTGCCCGTACAGTGGTTTACGACCATATATGGAGTGTTTCTGTAAACTACAGAATCAGGGCCATAAATATTGAGTTTGGTTTGGCTGTTAACCCTTGCTTTGTAACCGGAAAAAAATTATTAAAATGGAAAATCTGCCAAAAAAGTGAAATTTTGAAATTGTATCTCTATTTTCCATTAATTCTTGTGGAACACCTAAAGGGTTAACAAAGTTTGTAAAATCTGTTTTGAATACCTTGAGGGGTGTAGTTTATAGAATGGGGTCATTTTTGGGTGGTTTCTATTATGTCAGCCTTGCAAAGTGACTTCAGACATAAACTGGTCCCTAAAAATTCGGTTTTTGATTTTTTTTTAAACATTTCAAGATTT
The DNA here is from genome assembly GCF_014858855.1 of Bufo gargarizans. Classification (NCBI taxonomy): domain Eukaryota; kingdom Metazoa; phylum Chordata; class Amphibia; order Anura; family Bufonidae; genus Bufo; species Bufo gargarizans. The sequence continues at coordinate 395,502,537 of NC_058084.1, forward strand.
GCTTCTAAACTTCTAAGCCTTGTTACATCCCCAAAAAATAAAATATAATTCCCAAAATGATCCAAACATAAAGTAGACATATGGAGAATGTAAAGTATTAACTATTTTTGGAGGTATTACTATGTATTATAGAAGTAGAGAAATTGAAACTTAGAAATTTGGTATTTTTTCCAAATTTTTGGTAAATTTGGTATTTTTTTATAAATAAAAATGTTTTTTTTTTTTACTTCATTTTACCAGTGTCATGAAGTACAATATGTGACAAAAAAACAATTTCAGAATGGCCTGGATAAGTGAAAGCGTTTTAAAGTTATCAGCACTTAAAGTGACACTGGTCAGATTTGCAAAAAATGGCCTGGTCCTTAAGGTGAAATAGGGCTGAGTCCTTAAGGGGTTAAAAAAACACTCATTTTGGGCAAAATACTACATTTGTAGCTTTGCTGCATCTGTCAGTGTGAAAGACACGTGTTAGATACTGGTATTTTATTCTGTTATAAAAAAAAAAACACCCATTTTGGGCCAAATACTAAATTTGCAGCTTTGGTTGCATCTGTCAGTGTTAAATACACACGTTAGATTCTGGTGTTCTATTCTGTTATTAAAAAAACAAGATCCAAAATTTGCGGCGAATGAGGAGAGTGTCGTATAAGGGACGTGGCCTCGGTCATGGTGCTGCTGTTGAGCTCCTGGTGCAGGGAGAGGACGGGGTCGATCTGTGCCAGCTACATGCACAAGTGAAACAGCCAAGCAGTCTGAGCCCCAAGTCATGCAGCAGTCTCTTCTGCTTTTTTATGACTCTGCAAGCAGGGTTTCCCAGGGCCATCCACATAGCCCTGTCCCAGAAGTGGAAGAGATTGAGTGCACCGATGCCCAACCACTTATGTGTTTATATGACATATACTGTCCTGACGTATGTATTGCAAATTCCCCAAATCTTGGTCAAATCTAGTGTTCATATTGTGGGATTGTGTGACATATAATGTCTTGCATCAGAAAACATAGTTTGTATTGCAAATTCCAATAATCTGAACTTAATCTATTGTCCATAGTGTGTTGTTTTCTTTGACATATACAGTACTCTATCCGGAAACTGCTTCTTTAGGACAAATTCCAATAATCTAGGCCTAATCTAGTGTCCATACTGTGTAGTTTTCTGTGACACATATAGTACTCCATCCGAAAACTGTTTCTTTAGTGCAAATTCCAATAATCTGGGCCTAATCTAGTGTCCATATTCTGTGGGTTTCTGTGACATATACAGTACTCCATCTGAAAATTGTTTCTTTAGCATAAATTCCCCAAATCTGGGCCTAATCAAGTATCCAATAATCTGGGTCTAATCTAGTGGGTTCTGTGGCATATACTGTGCTGCATCAGAAAACTGAGTTTGTATTGCAAATTCCAAAAATCTGGGTCTAATCTAGTGTTCATATTCTGTGGGTTTCTGTGACATATACTGTCCTGCATTAGAAAACTGAGTTTTTTTGCAAATTTCAATAATCTGGGCCTAATCTAGTGTCCAAATTCTATGGGTTTCTGTGACATATAATGTCCTGCATTAGAAAACTTAGTTTGTATTGCAAATTCCAGAAATGTTAACCTAATTTAGTGTCTGTATTTTGTGGAATTATGTGAAATATACTGTCCTGCATCAGAACACTAAGTTTGTATTGCAAATTCCAAAAATCTGAGCCTAATCTAGTGTCCACATTCTGTGTTTTTTTCTTTTGTGTGACATATACTGTCCTACTTCAGAAAACTGAGTTTGTGTTGCAAATTACAATAATCTGGGCCTAATCTAGTGTCCATATTCTGTGAGTTTCTGGGACATATTCTGTCCTGCATCAGAAATCTGAGCCGAAATTGCAAATTCCAAAAATATGGGCTTAATCTAGTGTTCAAATTCTGTGGGTTTCTGTGACATATACTTTTCTACATCAGAAAACTGAGCTTGTTTTGCAAATTCTTAAAATCTAGGCCTAATCTAGTGTTCATTATCTGTGGGTTTCTGTGAAATATATAGTACTCCATCCGAAAACTGTTTATTTAGGGAAAATACCTATAATCTGGGCCTAATCTAGTGTCCATATTCTGTGGGTTTGTGTGACATATACTGTTATGCATCAGAAAACTGAGTTTGTATTGCAAATTACAATAATCTGGGCCTAATCTAGTGTCCATAGTATGTGGATTTCAGTGACATATACTGTCCTGCATTAGAAAATTGAGTTTTTATTGCAAATGTAAAAAATCTGGGCCTAATCTAGTGTCCATATTTTGTGGGTTTATGTGACATATACTGTCCTGCATTAGAAAACTTAGTTTGTATTGCAAATTCCAGAAATTTAAACCTAATCTAGTGTCTGTATTCTGTGGAATTAAGTGACATATACTGTCCTGCATCAGAACACTGAGTTCGTATTGCAAATTCCAAAAATCTGGGCCTAATCTAGTGTCCATGATCTGTGGGGGTTTTCTGTGTGACATATATTTTCCTACTTCAGAAAACTAAGTTTTCAATGCAAATTACAATAATATGGGCCTAATATGGTGTCCATATTCTGTGGTTTTCTGTGACATATTCTGTCCTGCATCAGAAAACTGAGCTGGAGTTGAAAATTCTCAAAATCTAGGCCTAATCTAGTGTCCATATTCTGTTGGTTTCTGTGACATATACTGTTCTGCATCAGAAAACTGAGTTTTTATTGTAAATTCCAAAAAGTCTTAATCTAGTGTCCATAGTGTTGTTTTCTTTGACATATACAGGACTTCATCCGAAAAATGTTTCTTTAGGTCAAATTCCAATAATCTAGGCCTAATCTAGTGTCCATATTCTGTGGGTTTCTGTGACATATACTGTCCTGCATTAGAAAACTGAGTTTCTATTGCAAATTTTAATAATCTGGGCCTAATCTAGTGTCCAAATTCTGTGGGTTTCTGTGACATATACTGTCCTGCATTAGAAAACTGAGTTTCTATAGCAAATTTTAATAATCTGGGCCTAATCTAGTGTCCAAATTCTGTGGGTTTCTGTGACATATACTGTCCCGCATCAGAAAACTGAGTTTGTATTTCAAATTCCAAAATTCTGGGCCTAATCGAGTATCCATATTCTGTGGCTTTGTGTGACATATACAGTACTCCATCCGGAAACTTTAGGGCAAATTCCAAAAATCTGGGCCTAATCTAGTGTCCATATTCTGTTGGTTTCTGTAACATATTCTGTCCTGCATCAGAAAACTGACCTGGAATTGCAAATTAGAAAACTCTGGTCTAATCTAGTGTCCATATTCTGTGGGTTACTGTGACATATACTGTCCTGCATCAGAAAACTGAGTTTGTTCTGCAAATTCCAAATTTCTAGGCCTAATCTAGTGTCTATATTCTGTGGGTTTCTGTGAAATATATAGTACTCCATCCGAAAACTGTTTCTTTTGGGCAAATACCTATAATCTGGGCCTAATCTAGTTTCCATATTCTGTGGGTTTCTGTGACATATACTGTCCTGCATTAGAAAACTGAGTTTCTATTGCAAATTTTAATAATCTGGGCCTAATCTAGTGTCCATATTTTGTGGGTTTGTGTGACATATACTGTCCTGCATCAGAAAACTGAATTTTTATTGCAAATTCACAAAATCTGCACTTGTAGTGTCCATAGTGTGTTATTTTCTTTGACATATACAGTACTCCACCCCAAATCTGTTACTTTAGGGCAAATTCCAATAATCTGGGCCTAATCTAGTGTCTATATTCTGTGGGTTTCTGTGACATATACTGTCCTGCATCAGAAAGCTGAGTTTGTATTGGTATTGCAAATTCCAATAATCCGGGGCCTAATCTAGTGTCCATATTCTGTGAGTTTGTGTGAGATATAATGTCCTGCATCAGAAAACTGAGTTTGTATTGCAAAGTCCAAACATCTGAGCTTAATGTAGTGTTCATAGTGTGTTGTTTTCTTTAACATATACAGTACTCTATCCAAAAACAGTTTCTTTAGGGAAATTTCCAATAATCTGGGCCTAATCTAGTGTCCATATTCTATTGGTTTCTGTGACATATACAGTATTCCACCCGAAAACAGTTTCTTCAGCTTAAATTCCAATAATCTGGGCCTATTCTAGTGTCCATATTCTGTGCATCCGAAAACGGTGTCTTTAGCGGACTGTAAAATAATCTGCACGACATCTAGTGACAAAACCATTAATATGAAGAAGGCAAGCACTTAGGGACGAGGAAGTGGGCGTGATGCTGATGGTGTACGCAAAGGCCGTGGCCCTGGGCACAATGAAACTTTGTCTGCTGCCAGTGTACCAGAAAAAAAAATACATCCACCGCTCCCAGCTTCATGTCCAATTTAGCTGTGGGGTGCAGGACAATGCTGTCCTAGTCGGACCAGTGCGAACAGTTGGTCGGTTGGATTGCTGAAGATAATGCAACCAGTCGGTTAAGCACCACCCTCTCTTCCACTAAGTCCAGTCTCTGTAGCCAAGAGTCTGGTCAACCGAATCCTCACTCTGATCATCCTTCCTCCCACCATGAAGAAGCTTGCAAAACAAGTGATCCCACACTTGAATATTCCAAGGAGCTCTTTCCAGTGCTACTATTACATTTGGCCCTCGCGCCCAGCACACTTGAAGAGGGACCTGAGATATTGTGCTCTGATTCCCAACCTTTTGAGCCCTCACAGTCTCAAGAAGATGACAGTGGTGAACGGAAATCATTCGTTCACGAGGTGGATTATGATGAGACACAGTTGTTAAACACTGAGGTTGTGGTTAGGTCAAGTCAGGAGGATGAGCAGAGTGAGGAAGTGAAAGAGGAGTAGTTGATGATGAGGTAACTGACCTAGCATGGGAAGGTGAAAAGCCAAGGGAGGACAGCAGTACAGAGGGGGAGGGATCCGCAGCACCGCAACAGGCTGGAAGAGACCGTGGGGTTGCAAAAGGGAGAGGTCGGCCCACACCAAACAGGCCCGCAAACCGTTACACCGAGCACCCCCATGCGTAAATCTACCTTGCCAAGGAGTAGGTGTTTCGCAGTATGGCGCTTTTTTGAGGAAAGTGCAGATGACAAAAGAGTGGTAGTTTGCAACCTTTGATGTACCAAAATGAGCCGGGGCATGAACACTAGCAACCTCAACACCACCAGCATCATCCACTACATGGCATCCAAGCACACTAATAAGTGGCCCGAATGTCTGGGTCCACAATCTGGGTCTGCGGGTCACACCACTGCCTCTTCTTCCCCTGTGTTACGCACTGCTGGTCAATCCCCTGTCGAAGGCGCAGGCCCAGATGCCCCTCGCCCTGCACCTTCGCATGAACCATCAGCAACTACATCCACTTCCTTATGCGAGCGCAGCATCCAAATGTCCATAACACAGTCATTTAAACGCAAGCGCAAATACCCAGTCACCCACAGGCCATAACACTAAATGCGCAACTTTTTACTGGCCCTTGAAATGTTGCCATTTAGGCTTGTGGACACTGAGGCCTTCCGCTACCTGATGTCGGCGGCTGCCACTATTTTTCATGGTGTGCCGTGCCCACCTTACACCAGCATGTGTTCCAGAACATCACCCGTGCCCTGACCAACGCAGTTACTGGGAAGGTCCACTTAACCACGGACACATGGACAAGTGCTGGTGGCCAGGGACGCTACATTTCCCTGATGGCACACTGAGTGAATGTTGTGGAGGCTAGGAGTGAGTCGTACCCTGGGATGGCACAGGTGCTACCCACGACCAGGATTGCGGGCTCTACATCCATCAGGGTCTCCGCCAGAAGCTATGTTACTTGCCCCAACTCCCATTTCCCCTCCTCCGCCGCCTTCACCTCCACTTCCACCTCCAGCAGCAGTCAGCCATCAGTCGTTAGCTGGAAGCAGTGTAGCACTGCTGTGGGTAAGCGTTAACAGGCCGTGCTAAAGTTGAATCTGCTTAGGGGACAAACAGCACACCACTGTAGACCTGTGGCAGGTTATAATGGACCAGACCGAGCTGTGGCTCTCGCCATTCAACTTACAACCAGGCATGGTTTTGTCTGACAATAGACGTAACTTGGCGGCGGCTTTGGAGCTCGGCAACCTGACACACATCCCATGCCTAGAACTTAGTGGTTGAGGTGTTTATCAAAACCTAACCCAATTTGCCAGAGCTAATAGTAGAGGCGCGCCGCGTGTGTGCTCATTTCAGCAAGTCGTTCACAGCTTCAGACGGTCTGGCAACGCATCGCTTGTGGCTTCCAGCTCACTGACTGTTGTGCGAAGTGAGCACGCGCTGAAATTCTACGTTCCACATGTTGACCAGGCTTTGTGACCAGCAGAGGGCAGTTGTGGAATACCAGCTTGAGAAAGACCTTTATGGTCGAAACGTCGCATTTTTTGGCTGGTGAAATAAATTCCACTGAGTTGAAGACAGGAGAGTGCTGCGGTTTCTTCTATATGACCCAGCTGCAACATGGTCGTCACCTTTGGATTCAACTGCCACTATTCACAAGCGAGGAGTGGGCATTGATGTCAGACCTCTGTGAGGTTTTAAAAAACTTTGATGAATCCACACAGATGGTTAGTGGCGATAATGCTATTATCAGCGTAACCATGCCACTGCTGTGTCTATTCAAATGATCGCTGCTCACAATTAAGGACAACGCTCTGAATGAGGCAGACAAGGAAATGGGGGAGGATAATACACAGGGTGATAGCCAGCCCACCCTCAGTTCGTCTTCTCAGCGCAAATTGGATCATGAAGAAGAGGAGAAGCTGGAGACAGTTGCCTCTGTTACAGAGGGTAGTACCCATGTAAGTTGAATTCCATCTGTTCAGCATGGATGGGCAGAAGAGGAGGAGGAGGATAAGGAGATGGAGAGTCATCCTGATGTCGACATCGACATCTTGCCTGTTAGTACTCTGGCACACATGGCTGACTTCATGTTAGGCTGCCTTTCAAGCAACCGTCACATTATACGCCTTTTAGATAACACGGATTACTGGTTGCTCACACTTCTCGACCCCCCGCTACAAAGAGAACTTCTCATCTCTCATTCCTGTGAGTCCATACTTCCTTAGGCAACCGAGGAAGGAAGACAAGGGGAACACACAGCAGTTCCAACAAAGGCAGGGCAACACTCCCTAAGGAATGGGACACTTTCATTACACCCCGCCAGCATCCTCACCCTGAAGTGCGGCCTAGTGGTACAATGAGGGAAAGGTTTTGGTAGATGGTGAAGAAATACATAGCAGACCGTGTCAGCGCCCTAAATGATCCCTCAATGCCTTACAACTACTGGATGTCCAAGCTGGACACAAGGCACAAACTTGCTCTCTATGCCTTATAGGTGCTGGTCTGCCCTGCCACCAGCGTTTTGTCTGAGCGTGTATTTAGTCCTGCTGGTGGCATTATAACAGATAAGCATATCTGCTTGTCGACTGGCAATGCTGACAGGTTGACTCAGATAAAAATGAACAATATATTGAACAAAAATGAATAATATTTTTATTTATCATCACTACCTCCCCGAGTTTGGAGTGGGTAATTGCCGCGCGCCTGCTGCCTTCCTTGTATGCTTGTGCTTTAATAACTTGACCCACCCCTCTCTGGGTGGTTCACAATTAGAAAAAAAAAAGGGGGAAAGGATTTCAGCCATTGACCTCCATTGGATGTAGTATCTCTTTCTCAAGCTCCCTCTCCGGCATCGAACCCTGATTCCCCGTTACCCGTGATCATCATGGTAGACGCTGAAAAGAACATTGAAAGTTGATAGGGCAGACATCCAAATGGATCGTCGCCGTCACAGGGACATGCAATCACCCAGAGGTTACCTACTGTTACTAATGCGGCAGCAGGCCCTTGCCCCTAATGTTTTAGAGGGTCAGCTCAGCAGCAGGCCCTCACCTCTAAGATTTTAGATGGTCAGATCAGCAGGCCTTTGCTCCAAATGTTTTTAAGGGTCACCAGCAGGCCATCAATCATAATTTTTCAAGGGTGTGTATAATGCCCGCCTTTATATGTAACAAAGGGTGTTTTGGAGTGCTGGTTCCTTGTAATTTTTTGGCAGCCCTTTCACTTAGTGCATAGGCTATGAGTGTAGGAGTCCCACTACCTAAACAATTGTACCATAATGTGAATGAGACCCTCTTTTATGTGATATACAGGCTGTTTCGGAGTGTCTCTTGCTTGAAATTTTTTGCAGCACTTGCACTTATATTAAACATGCTTTCCTGTATATTAAATATACAGGAAAGCATGTTTCCTAACAATTTTTCCTGTAAAATTTATTTTTGGGGGGGTTTTGTGTGTATTTTTGTCAGTCTGTAAAAGTAGCATACAACTCGGACAACATGGTTCCCAGCAGCGACCTGGGAGTCCAAGATGCATCCAGACATAATCCCCATGCTGTTCCGGATCCATTTCGGTTGTGTTTCTGTCACTTTCTGACTTTTTCCAATGGACCAGGCATCCTCCCCTCTTCAGAGCAGGGGGTGCCTGGTTGTCTCCTATTGACTTCCATTATACTCGGGTGCTCGGCCAAGCACATGTATATAGCAATGTGTATGGGCCGAACACACGAATACTTTGGTGCTCAATCATCACTATTTGCTACTTATTACATGACTATTATAATTCCTTCCCTCTGTGCCTTTAACATGAGCTGCACATTAGACCTACCAGCCTACCTGTTGCTATAGTAATAAAGGCTTCTTTCTTTAATTATACCTATCTATAAACTACTACTGGTGCTGAGTAATAGTCCTCCGAGTAATTCCTTGTGGAAGAACCTCCCACTACTTATCTTACAAGTGAGACTCAGGTACCAGCAAATAATAAGTGAAATCATATGAACACCTACGGACGGTGAGGAATCCAGGTGTTACACATATCATTAGTCATGTTATTTGCAAAGTATGGGCACCAAGAAACTCACATTAGTGCCACATTACTTCCCCAATCTCCAACTATGTCTGTACTAGCCTTCTACCCTCCTGCATGGATTATGACATATGCATTCCATAGTGCGGGTAAGGTGATCAGGCGCAGGCGCCTGATAACCCTTTGTATGCATACAACATACATTCTACAAGGCAGGGATAGCTTACATGCTCCCAGCATCTATACAACTACAAATGAGAGAACATAAATTTATATATGTACCCAACACATATGTTGGAAGCATTTCAATGTGTGTTCCATTATATGAGAAGAAGAGATTTATAATATATATGATATGATATATGTATAAATACAAACAGTGTAGTGAAAATATTAGACAATGTGTTGCATATCTTATTTAATCAGGGTAAAAAATTAAGTCAGTCATACATATACTAATGGGGTCAGAGTGGCCCACCAGAGGATCCTCCGGTGGGCCCTAGTTCTGAAGCATTAATGAGCTCCATATACTACAGTAGTATTTTGAATATACTGAAGTACTGTAGGACAGCAATGTAATTTCTCATTCATTGTATTTTTCAGGGTGTGATGTTTGGAAAGTCTGGGGAAAATCTGATAATGAGGCTCAAATCTTTGTCATTTAAAGCATTGCTCCGACAGGTAAAGCAGTTTACAATTGTTTTGCATTATTCTTTCTATCAAATTTTCTAGATGCTATGATGACACTTAAAGGGATTGTGCAGCCTTTTTATATTGATGACCTATCCTCGGCTAGAACCTCAGGGGCAACACGTGAGGTGCACGGTGGGCCGATGAGGGGCCAAACAACAACACAGTTCATTGGTTTACTCACAGTTAGCAGAAAGCTCCCTGGGCTGGCAGCACAGTGTCTGGGGCACGCTCTGCGGTAGGGAAGCACCAGCCTAGATGGAGATCGAGGTGCCCTTGGTGGCAGTGGTGTTTAGGTGCTTGTGGAGGCTGGGTCCCTTGGTGTTATTTGTCATTACACCAGTACCGTTAATGGTGGTGCAACCAGTTGTAAGAATGAAGTAGACAGTGGTAGGATACAACTCACAACTTTTACTACTACCACCTATAAAGCTCAAAAAGCATCCACACACAGAACAGTTCTAATTAATTAATTCCTTTATTGGATATCCATACAACTATCATTATTAAAACATATACAAAAGACAGTACATTATGGGAACACTACGGTGTTACAATTACTTGTATAAAAACAGAGTAAACTCCAGATCAATAAGGGACTAGTATCCCCCCATCCACAGATAAAGCAGTGTCGGCTTAGTGGGGCGCATTTAGCGACAATAACACCCAGGCCATACATAGAAAAACACTCCAACCACTTAAGGGAATGTGTACCTGGGTGCAACCCTCACAAGGCAGAGACTGCAAAGGAAAGGAGGGAAAAAAGACACAGTTTAAAGTGCAAGTGCAAAATCTCACTACTGACCCTGGTCTGAAGCAGCCGCCCGACGATCGTTTCGCTTAACGCTTCCTCTTGGGGCATGCCAAAGGCAATGTTTTTTTTAATTACAATTTGTATTATTCAAATTTCTTCCACTTGATTAAAAACATATACATTTGTCAGAAATCTGGGGAGCTGCACATGTTCTGCATTGCCTGAGAGTGATTTACGCACATACACTGGGGAACTAGGAGCAGTGGGCCCATACTACGTTTAGCTATGCGGCTTTGAGATTTGTGTATGCCCCTGGACTTCACTATTTAATCATGTTGGAACTTTGAAATTTAAATTGAACATATATTTTATCTCTATTCTTGACATCGCGTTAATGGATCCCCCCTCTCCAATTTGTCTTCATTTTCCCCCCTCCACATTTATGTGACCCCACTAACTTTTCTTCATGATAGGATAGTCAGTGTCATTCCTACTTTCTCTTAATATTATACATTTCTCAGCTTTCTCAGCCTTTTTGATAGGGCTCTTTTAGTTCTACCCACATATATTTTCTTGTAGGGACATGTTTTTCTATAAATTACTCCCTCCATTTGGCACTTGCTGTGCAATATGTTTTCTATTATAATTGCCATCACTGCTGCTTATTATAAACAATGGCTCTCTTCTCTTTAATTTTCTACTGCACATACATTTTTTACACAGAAAAATCCACTCAGGAGGCCCTTATTTCCGTTACTTTTGTTTGATGTAATTATCTTCTTTATTGTGGGGACTATTTTATTCCCTATATTTTGGGTTCTTTTGTAATTAATTCAAGACTATGTCTATAGCTACTTGAGCGTCCCACAATCTAAAGAAATTCATTTATTACAAAATAATAATTCTTTATTGAAATATAATAAAAAGTAGGCAGGAACAAAACACTTAAGAAAAAGTACCGATGTGAACGGCAGGAGAGCTGCCACCACCAATATAAACTACATCACTCAATTGGGTAAGTAGGCGTAAAGACCACTTACACACGTAAGTCTGACCCTGGTGAGGAGGTACAGGAGGTATGGGGAACCAAAAATAGACCCGACTAGTCCACCATGTGGGTCAATCACACATGGAGCCCATCTGGCCAAATATGGCTCAGTCTAACTCCCTCAACCCCAATAGTGGTCAATTTGTGGGTGGTTCCCCTAATTCCTAAAAGCTAAAGCTGTGTGAGGATAGGCTGGGATCAGCCATTGTTTACTGGAGCTGACTATTACTACACTGTAAGACAGGAACTGTATCCCTCTCACTTATCAGAGAGTTGCTCATATAGGCTTTACCCGTGTCTGTCCACAGCACGAACAGCACGATTCCCCTGCCTGTTCCCTAGCTCTACGCATTTCTGCTTATATTAGCGTCATCAGGAGCTGAACAGAAGCATACACAAATGATGATAATAGCACTGGCTACACACACTGGTGTGGAGCCTCCATCACTGGTATGGCCATGCATGGCCGCATGCACAGCTGACTTAAAAGAACAAGTCCCCGCCTACACAGGGTAGGGCTGATCAGGCAGGTATCCAATTGGAAGGCGGCGAGGACAACCAGAAGGTGCCACTCAACCCCCCCCCCCCCCCAACATACCTCATTGGCCGGATCGTCGAGATCAACACAGTCAGGGAGATAAAGCGGTCAATATCAGCTGCTAGAATATGGAGACAACAGCAGCAGTGTGTCACGGCTGTAAGTGAGCAACAATAGCCTACACAGTGAAAAGCAACTGACCGGACCCAAACTAGGGAGGATAAAGGGTGACCCCTGTCAGACCCTAAAAGCTCTCCCTAAGCTGCTCAGCCTATGCGAACACCCCATTGGTGGATGATCGCATATCCTCGAACCTCGACTATATAACACCTGAACACCCTACAATAGTGAGGGGACACGACCACCGGCTCCCTACACTAGACACGGAGGGAGTCAGGGTCACCTAGGATCCAGCAAACAGAAAATCACAAATGAATGTACACTTAACTGAAGGAGGTGCAGCTGCAGTGAAAACAGATCCAAAGTCAGCAGACAATATCCGAAGTACTTGCTTCAGCAGAACACAGATCCAGTGAAAAGATATCACACAGGTGAAGATACTCAAGCGAGAGATACAGCTCAAATGAAAAGTATAATCCGCACCTCTACAGAGGAGGAGGGGTGATTTAAAGGCAACGAAATCAAACACAGGAGGGACAGCTGGGAGGAAGGAAACCGAAAGTAAAGACCTCATCACAGCGGCGGAGAAACAGGGCAGAGGGAACTCCTCCAAGCTCTAGTAGTGACATCATCACAGGGGTGGAGAAACAGAGCTGTGAGAATGTCTCAAAGCTCTGGTAGTGACACAGTGTATAGTAGATCAAAGGATTCACACACCACATAGCTGTCACTGCCGGCCCTGTGAGAGGTCTGAAAAGATCGGATCGACTCACGTGCTACAAGTCTATCTGACTGGTCTTTCTGTTTTTGTGGAAAGGATCTCACCTCTCCTCAGGTTCTGCTCATTTGCTGTTTAGTGGCTCTATTTATGCCCACCTCTCACTGCAGACCTTCACGGTGGAAGGTCCCCGCTCCCTAATTTAGAGTTTGTGACAGTTTCAGCAGGTCTTAGGTTCCGGTGTATAAGTTCTTCCACCATTAGGATTTGCTCATACTTTCAGAAGTCAGGGAGAGGCTCAGGGATAACTAGGAGGTTGCTATCCCCCTCCTCACTAGCTTTGGGGTCTAGTCTGTGCTACTGTTGTAGTTCCTTTTCCCCACTTACTGTGACAATAGCCCACAGTGAAACTTCACCACTGAAATCACTAGGGCTGTGTGGATAATCTGATTATTGTCCACATTAATCTATTAGGGGTAGCGTGTAGTTCGTTTGCTTTTCGCAAAACAGACCTGGTTGCAGTAATTCCCTAGTCCGTTCGGATGAAATTCGGTAAAATCCCTGAGGGTAACATGCAGCATCCACAGGAACAGTATAAATCCCACAACGATCACAGATACCCAAAAACCAGCCGAAACATGATGAAGGGTAGAAGAAGACTGCCTGAGCTACCAGATGCAGCTCTTTTTATTACGTGCTCCCATGCAGGGGAGGGACACACACATTATCTTACAGTAGCCAATAAAACAATGGTTACAGCCCACACAAAATCCTCCCCTCTGCCTGTGATACAATTACCTTACACAATGGGAAATGTAATCATCGCAGGCAGAGAAATACAGTTTTTACACATATACTATAACTTTAAAACTATACATCACATTCACAAAAAAAATGACATATTCACAATCAATCCATTCAGGGGAACAACATATAAAAAAATGGCATGAATCAGACCAGGGGTTCAGAAGTTAGTAAAAGTATTTTGGGGGCCTGGCTGTAAGCATGCTATCCGGCCAAGACTGGTTTTACAGAGCCCTCTATCCTGGAGACAATTGAGAAGTAAGTCAATTATCTCTCAGGACAAAGGGAAATCACCAATACACAGTCAAATCAAGGAATAACATTGTACATTTCAAAGGCAACCTAATACACATATCTTCACAGGCATAAGACTAGAGCTCCCTATAGCAAGCTTGATCATCTAGTATCCTGTTATACATATCCAGGTATTGGTCACCATTCATAGTCACAATATTGCCGCCCTTATCGGAAGGCTAAATGACTATGGAAGTGTCCTGTTAAAGCGACAGGAGAGCTTCCATTTCATCCTACCGCTTATTGTTCAGACCAACTCTCGTTTCTTCCAGGGTCGATAACTGGTCTGTGAACACCGTTAAGAATTTATTCTTTTGTAATTAAATTGAAGCTTTTCTGAGATATAATTACCAATCAATCTATCTTATCTCAAAGTGTGCAAATATTATTTTTTAATCACTGAATAAAGTGGCCTAAAATTTGATTCAATCTGAATTTATTTGTGGTGAATCGCGTTAAAAAAGCTGCTATTTCCCAGCTACAGAAAGTCTGTATAGTGGTGTAGAACACTGTGCCTTACAGTAACATGCATAGGGAGTCTACTTTGGTAGTGAAACAATATTGTGAGTCAGAATGACCCGCAGATGACAGGCGTCGCTTTATAGAATCACTGCACACTTCATTTATTTGGGCAGTTAAGTGGCCAAAACTGACCAACTAACTCAAGTGTGAACTCTTACAGGTCAATGTTAGCGTCAAGAAGAAGCGCATTCCCTTTACACTGTCGTCAGCTGATGCCACATAGATGTCTACAGAAACTGTTCTATTAAACGCTTATACAAGTAGAGCCCCCGACAGAGTGGAGAGAGTGTCAGCAGTAAGTTTGAGTTGATGTCACTGATTATTTTGTCCTTCCTCTGATCCATCAGAACAATAAACCCCCAAAAACAGATCCTGTCTGTTGAGCACTCGCCTTCACTCGGTCAGCATTTGGTCAGTAATCCATCAGTATTGCTAAAGCCTCAAAAAACAGGAGTGGATCCAAAAAAGAGATGTGAATGTAATATTTGCATGTCTTCTGTGTTTTGTACCCACTCCTGCTTTTGTCTACCAAATCATAAGCCAATTCTGATGAGACCATTTCATACAGGCCTTACAGCTGATACATAGACAGGATCCGTAATGTCTCATTTTTCCTTCCTTCTGACAGATCAGAAGAAGGGTCAAATAAATGATGATGACAACCAGGCCAAAAAGGCAAAAAAGTGGCCCAGTCATGAAGAAGGAAGTTTGTGAACAGCATGAGAAGTCCACAGAGTGGCCCAATGACATAGTAGTAAGGTGGCAGCAGCTTGAGGGGACCACAGAGTGGCCCAGTGACATAGTGGTGAGGTGGCAGCAGCATGAGGAGACCACAGAGTAGTGATGTGGCAGGAGCATAAGGAGACCACAGAGTGGCCCCGTGACAGAGTGGGGAGGTGGCAGCAGCATGATAAGTCCACAGAATGGCCCAGTGACAGAGTGGGGAGGTGGCAGCAGCATGATGAAACCACAAAGTAGTGATGTGGCAGCAGCATGAAAAGACCACAGAGTGGCCCAGTGACATAGTGTTGAGGTAGCAGCAGCTTTAGGAGACTACAGAGTTGTCCATTGACATAGTGTTGAGGTGGCAGCAGCATGAGGAGACCACAGAGTGGTGAGGTGGCAGCAGCATGAGGATACCACAGAATGGGCCAGATACATAGTGTTCATGTAGCAGAAGCATAAAGAGACCAAAGAGTGGCCAAGTGACATAGTGGTGAGGTGGCAGCAGCATGAGGAGACCATAGAGTGGCCCAGTAATATATTCTTGAGGTATCAGCAGCATGAGGAGACCACGGAATGGCCCAGTAACATAGTGTAGTGATGGCAGCAGCATGAAGAGACCACAAAGTTGAGATGTGGCAGCAGCATGAGGAGACCACAGAGTGGCCCAGTGACTAGGGTTGAGTGAACCCGAACTGTAAAGTTTGGGGTCGTACCAAACTTTAGGAATTTTGGACCCCGGACCCAAACCCTAGCATTTCAGTTATAGTTTGGGTTCAGTGTTCGGCGAGTTAATGGCGTTTTTTAAAGGCTGCAGAGCAGCCAATCAACAAGTGTTTAACTCGTGTGCCCTTAGAAGCCATTACAGCCATGCCTACTAATGGCTGGAGTCACATAGCGCTGCACGTCACTCTGCTCTGATTAGTGTAGGGGTAGGATGCTGCTGCTGTGAGGGAGATAATAGGGCAGAATCTTTAATCAGAAGTGCTTGTTAACTCAGCGATCTACCAAGATTCTTTTTTTGTGGGTGCAGTGCACAATCTTTTTACCTTGCCCTGAGCCCAGTGAGCAGCAGTGGCGGCCATTCTATGCAAGTTCTGTGCAGCAGCACAGCATATATGCATTTGTGACAGTCAAGAAGCTTCAACTACTGCAATTATATTCTGGGTTTAAAAAAATCACCCATTTTTGGCAAGACCCTACATCTGCGGCCTTTGTAGCATTAGTCAGTGTGCAATTTAAGCTAGAAATACAGCAACAATTTTTGGGTTTTAAAAAACACCCTTTTTGGATAAAATACTCAATTTTACAGCCCTTGCTGCATCTGTCAGTGTGAAATTCAAGCGTTATATACTGCTGTCATATTCTGTTAGTTAAAAAAAAATCACTTTTTGGGCAAAATAATACATTTTACAGCCCTTGTTGCATCTGTCATTGCAAGATACACGCTTTAGATACTGCTGTGCTATTCTGTAATTAAAAAAAACACCCATTTTGGGCAAAAAACTTAATTTGTGGCCTTGTCTGCATCTGTCAGTATGAAATTCAAGCATTATATACTGCTGTCATATTCTGCTATTAAAAACACACCCATTTGGGGCAAAGTACTTAATATTGCAGCCTTTGCTGCATCTGTGATAGTTAAAAAGAAGCTTGAAATACTTATATAATACTATATATAATATAATTTTCTGGGTTTTAAAAAACACCCTTTTTGGGCAAAAATACTACATTTTACAGCCCTTGTTGCATCTGTCAGTGTGACATTCAAGCGTTATATTCAAGCGTCATGCCCAGCCGCAACTACTTTTCCAGGTGAGCCATCCCTTTCCTGCACAACCAAGTGGGAGACAAAATCAGGTGTGCACTGCGCAATGCCATCTGTGGCAAGGTCCACCTAACTATGGATATGCGGACCAGTAAGCACGGTCAGAATCGTTATATCTTCATAACAGCTCACTGGGTAAATGCAGTTGCGGCTGTGCCTGATGCGGATAGCAGTTTGGCGCATGTCCTTCCACCACGAGGATTGCAGGGCTTCTACTCCGCTTCCTCATCCTCTACCGTCTCTTCATCTGGTCAGCGTAACACCTTCACCACCAACTTCAGCACAGCCAGGAGTAAACGACAGCAGGCAGTTTTAAAACGTATCTGTTTGGGGGACAAATCCCAAAACGCACAGAAGCTGTGGACAGGCCTTGAACAACAGACCGATGAGTGGTTGATGCCAGTGAGCTTCAAGCCCGGCCTTGTGGTATGCGATAATATGCAAAATCTCATAGCAGCTCTGGGACTAGCCGGTTTGATGCGTATCCCTTGCCTGGTGCATGTGCTGAATTTAGTGGTGCAGAGGTCCCTTAAAAATTACCCCGATATGTCAGAGCTGCTGCAAAAAGTGCAGGCTGTCTGTGCTGCTGCTCGCCTGTCAGCGCTGCAGAGTAACTTCGGCCTTCCCGCTCACCGCCTCATATGTGACGTGCCCACAAGGTGAAACTCCACCTTGCACATGCTGGCCAGACTGTGCGAGCAGCAGCAGGCGATAGTGGAGTTTCAGCTGCAGCACGCATGGGTGAGTGGCTCGGCGGAACAGCACCACTTCACCACCAATGACTGGGCCTCCATGCGAGACCTGTGTTCTTGTTGCACTGTTTTGAGTACCAACATGGCCAGTGCCGATAACGCCGTTCTCAGCATTACTATCTCACTTCTATGCCTCCTTGAAAAAACGCTCCTGGCGATGATGGAACAGGATGTGGCACAGGAGGAAGAGGGATAATTTCATAGGGTTTCTGGCCAGTCATTCACAAGTGGCTCCGAGGGTGGGTTCCTGCACCCACAAACGCCAGGTACACAATTGTCCAGCCAAGGCACAGTTCTGGAGGATGACGAGATGGAGGAGGAGGAGATGGAGGAGGAGGAGATGGAGGAGGAGGAACCGTGTTCACAGCAGACTGGCACCCAAAGCAGCTCATGGCCCTCACTGGTGCGTGGCTGGGGGGATACAGAGGACAGACGATACACCTCCCACAGAGGACAGCTTTTTGTTGCTTCTGGGCAGCCTGGCACACATGAGCGATTGGATGCTGCAGTGTCTCCGCAACATACATCGAGTTGCCCACATTCTAACTTGTGCTGAGTACTGGTTGGCCAAGCTGCTGGATCCCCGTTACAAGGACAACGTTTCAGCCTTAATTCCGTCACTAGAGTGTGATCATAAGATGCGCGAGTACAAGCGCACGCTGGTAGACACGTTGCTATTGGCATTCCCACCTGACAGCGGGGGCACATTGGAAGCACAAGGCAGAGGAGGAGGAAGAAGTCGCACCACCAGCACCTCAGAAGGCAGGGTTAGCATGGCCGAAATGTGGAAAAGCTTGGTCAGTACGCCACAACAACCACCTCCGCCAGCTGATATGGAACGTCTTAGCAGGAGGCAGCATTTCAACAAATTCCCACAAAAAATATGCATTTTAATCAGGAGCCATTTTTATACGTCTTAAATTGAAACTCTCAAAAATGTGCCCTGCTGGAGCCTAGAAAGAATTTATTTTAGGCCATGGGAGTACAGGCCCCAAACATTAGGCATTCACTGGACAGAAAACATCAATTGATTATGTGGCTGGAGGTATATTAGACGGTCATTAGAGTACAGTGGAGTACAGGCCCCAAAAATTATTTATTCAATGTAGAGAAAAGAACAAGCTTTGTCTTCTTCTCATTGTCTGTCGCTAGTGGAGGCCTAAGAATGGCAGGCAGGTCTCCCCAGAAGTATCTTGCCGGATGAGCAGCCAATATCGCACTTGCATCAATCTTGACAGGATTCGGCTCCAGGTGTAGAGGAATAGTTCTTTTGGAATGCTTTTCACAACACCCTCCACGTCGTTGAATAAACTGAAGACTGGCCGATTCTCTCCTAAGAGATAAATTGTTATTAAATTTATTAAACATTTTAATATTACATTTATTCCATATATATTATAAAATTTGGTATCTCCATGATCAATCTTCAGCGTGGGGATCCCACACGGGTTCTACACACTTCCAAAATAAAGTGGGGCGAATAGATGACGGATGATCGGACACTCCATGATCTTCCCAGGAGCTGCTTTTGGGAGCCGAGGTTCATTTCTGAGACATCTGTGTGGGAATCTGAAGACCATCTCCATCTCTGTGCACCACAGGATGTACTCCTCCTCCTGTGTTAGGAAAAATGTCATTTTTATTATAAAATGTATTAAACATTTTATTATTACATTTATTAAATATAATATGGATGCCCTCCTTTCCATTCCATGATGACTGTGAACCCCTCTTCCGGGCTCCAAGCAATCTTGAAGCTTTGTCTTCTTCTTATTGTTTGTCGCTAGTAGAGGCCTAAGCATGCCAGGCAGGTTCCCCCAGAAGTATCTTGCTGGATGAGCAGCCAATACCGCACTTGCATCAATCTTGACAGGATTCGGCTCCAGGTGGAGAGCAATAGTTTTTTTTTTTTTAATGCTTTCGCCATTGCAACACCAAGTCGTTGAATAAACAGAAGACTGGACGATTCTCTCCTGTCTTAAGCACCATTTAATTTTTAATATTTCATTTATTAAATATTTTAACATTAATTTTGTTAAACCAAAACTTGATTAAAATTATAAGAAAGTATACTTAAATTTACCAAAACATGGCCTAATAACTCAAGTATTAAGTCTGCCTTATAGGTCTATGTTAGTGTCAAGAAGAAATGCACTCCTTTTACACCCTTGTCAGCTGATTCCACATAGATGTCTACACAACCTGTTCTATTACAAGCTTATACAAGTAGAGCCCCCCTAACAGAGTGGAGAGGATGTCAGCAGTAAGTTTGTGTTGACGTCAGTGATTAATTTGCCCTTCACCTGATCCGTCAGAACAATAACCCAGAAACAACGGATCCTGTCTTTGGAGCATACGCCTTCAGCCGGTCAGTATTTGCTTACTATTGCTAATGCCAATTAAAAACAGGAGTGGATCTAAAACAGAGATGACACGTCAATGGAATATTTGCATGTCTTCCTGCTTTTGTCTACCAAATCATAAGCCAATTCTGATGGGACCATACAGGCCTTACAGCTGCAACACAGACAGGATCTGTTGTGCATCTCATTTTTCCTTCCTTCTGACATATTAGAAGAAAGGTCAAATAAATGATGATGTCAGCCAGGCCAAAAGCCAAAATAGTGGCCCAGTCATGAATGGGGAGGGTGTGAACAGTATGAGAAGTGCACAGAGTGTTCCTATGACAGAGTGGTGAGGTGGAAGCAGCATGAGGAGACCACACAGTAGCCCTATGACAAATTATGGAGGTGGAGCAGAATTGGAAGGCCACAGAGTGGCAAGGTGAGATAGTGTGGAGGTGGGTGGCAATACTAGTACTCGCTGAAGATGGTGGGTTAAAGAAGGAGCACTTGAGCACTTGGCATCAGATGTTTGGCATCAGGTGGGTAACAGCATCAGAATAGTAGCTGAGGCAGGTAGCCAGAAGAAAACTGTCTCTTTTTGTCAAAATGATCTAGTCTGATGCATCAGGCATTGGTGTGTTGAAGTCCTGGCTGATGCACGCCTGATTCATCTTGATGCAGTGTCGCACTATGTGCTATATGTGGGCACTTTAAACTCTTGCTAAATGTCATATCTACGGCATACATATTAGGACATCGTCAGACATCATCCACAACTCCATCCTCCGTCAGGCAAAACTCCATCAGCCCTCAGACATCAGACAAAACTCCGTCCTCCGTCAGGCAAAACTCCATCAGACATCAGACAAAACTCCGTCCTCCGTCAGACAAAACTCCATCAGCCCTCAGACATCAGACAAAACTCCGTCCTCCATCACCCAAAACTCCATCAGACCTCAGACATCAGACAAAACTCCGTCCTCCGTCAGGCAAAACTCCATCAGACCTCAGACATCAGACAAAACTCCGTCCTCCGTCACCCAAAACTCCATCAGACCTCAGACATCAGACAAAACTCCGTCCTCCATCAGACAAAACTCCATCAGACCTCAGACATCAGACAAAACTCCGTCCTCCATCAGGCAAAACTCCATCAGACATCAGACAAAACTCCGTCCTCCGTCACCCAAAACTCCATCAGACCTCAGACAAAACTCCGTCCTCCGTCAGACAAAACTCCATCAGACCTCAGACATCAGACAAAACTCCGTCCTCCATCAGGCAAAACTCCATCAGACATCAGACAAAACTCCGTCCTCCGTCACCCAAAACTCCATCAGACATCAGACAAAACTCCGTCCTCCATCACCCAAAACTCCATCAGACCTCAGACATCAGACAAAACTCCGTCCTCCGTCAGGCAAAACTCCATCAGACATCAGACAAAACTCCGTCCTCCGTCAGACAAAACTCCATCAGACCTCAGACATCAGACAAAACTCCGTCCTCCATCAGACAAAACTCCATCAGACCTCAGACATCAGACAAAACTCCGTCCTCCATCAGGCAAAACTCCATCAGACATCAGACAAAACTCCGTCCTCCGTCACCCAAAACTCCATCAGACCTCAGACAAAACTCCGTCCTCCGTCAGACAAAACTCCATCAGACCTCAGACATCAGACAAAACTCCGTCCTCCGTCAGGCAAAACTCCATCAGACCTCAGACATCAGCCAAAACTCCGTCCTCCATCAGGCATCAGCCAAAACTCCGTCCTCCCTAACTCAAAATACGCCCTACTACACACACTCTTCACCTGACGGAGCTGCTAGCTGCTGGAGAGGCAAAGGACCTGTGATGACGTCATGACCATGTGACGAGTCACGTGTGTGGGAGGGGTCAGATGTGCACAGCAGCTGGTAGAGTGTACAGAACAGTAGCCATCAAATAGAGCTCTGTACTAGAGATGTGTGTGTAACCTGCAGGTAGCAGAGCTGTGTACTGTGTTACACAGATGTATGTGTAGCCTGCATGTAGCAGAGCTGTGTACTGTGTTACAGGGATGTATGTGCAACCTGAAGGTAGCAGTGCTGTGTACTGTGTTACAGAGATGTATGTGTAACCTGCATGTAGCAGAGCTGTGTACTGTGTATATAGAGCAGTGTGTGTAACAGCATGTAGCAGAGCTGTGTACTGTGTAGCAGAGCTGTATGTGTAATCTGCATGTAGCAGAGCTGTGTGCTGTGTAGCGGTGCTGTATGTGTAACCTGCATGTAGCAGAGCTGTGTACTGTGTTACAGGGATGTATGTGCAACCTGCAGGTAGCAGAGCTGTGTACTGTGTATATAGAGCAGTTTGTCTAACCGCATGTAGCAGAGCTGTGTACTGTGTTACAGAGATGTGTGTGTAACCTGGGAACTATAAAAAAGTGTAAAAAAACCCATAAATATTCAGATCACCCCCCTTTTCCCAAAATTAAAAAAAAGGAAACATCATGGGTTTCGCAATGTGTAAAAACGCCCATTGTATAAAAATATATTCCCCATACGGCAAACAGCAAAACAGAAAAAAAAAAAGAGTCCAAATGTCCGATTCGCCGTTTTTGGTCACTTCATTTGCTACAAAAATGTAAATAAAAAGTGATCAAAAAGTCTTAAACACCCCAGAATGGTATCAGTAAAAAGTTTAGATTGCCCCGCAAAAAATGAGCCCCCATCCAGCTCTGTACACATAATTACAAAAAAGTTATGGGGCTCAAAATATGGCGACAAAAAAAATCGGATATTTTTTTTTTTTTTATCACTATTAAAACGCAAATAAAACTATACATATAAGGTATTGCCGGATTCGATCTGACCTGTAGAATAAAAGTAACCAGTCAGTTTTATTGCACATCGAATGTCGTAAATAAAAATCACGTAAAACTGTGGTGGAATTGCTTTTTTTTTTCAACAGGAAGAATGGGCAGTTTTACCATCTGAGAAAATAAAGACCCTCATCCATAACTGCCACAAAAGACTTCAAGCTGTCATTGATGCTAAAGGGGGCAATACATGGTATTAATAACTGGGGCGTGTAAACTTCTGACCAGGGTCATTTGGGGAGTTTGTGTTGTGATTATGATTTATAAAGAGTAAACACCGTTGTTTGACATAAATGGCTTCAGCCGACCACTAACCACGAGCGAGAGAGAAGTGTCTGTGGTATCAATCATATTCTTTGAACAATGGTTAAAGGGGTATTCTCATCTTAATGATCACTGGTAAATCTGTTAATGATTTGACAGTGACCATTTTTCTAAATACATTTTATTACCCAATTCCCATCCTTTTTTAGAAAATAAGTCCCCTCTTACCTGATGTTGTCTTTGGTCTCCCCTGGTCACGGTCACCTCTCCTGTCGAATCCCGCCGGGCCACGCTTGCGCAGAAGACGGAAAATTCTCTCCCGGCTGGGCCGCGCAATGTCCTGAATGCGCATGCCGCTGCGCATGCGCCATGATGACTTCTTCCTGGCCAGTATAGTACAGAGCCGCGAATGCGCACGCCGACTCTGTACTATACAGGCCAGGAATAAGTCACCATGGCACATGCGCGGCGCTGTGCGCGTTCAGGACATTGCGCGGCCCGGCCGGGAGAGAATCTTCAGTCTTCTGCGCAAGCGCGGCCCGGCCGGGAGAAGAATACAGGAAGTGAACATCACGCTCAAGGAAGGTAAGTATGAAAAAGGGAAGATGAGAATACCCCTTTAAGAAATCATAAATTCTGCAAGGGTATGTAAACTTATCAGCACAACTGTAAGTAGCTGTGTGATCTAAATCTGTGGAATATGGGAAGCACAAGAGGATGTGCACCATAAATCCCATCTTTGTAAGGCCTCTTGCACATGGTCGCTGTGTGCCTGTGGTCGTATTGTGGACCACATACGGCGGTTCCGCAATACACAGGGCACCAGCCGTGTGCATCCCGCATCTGTGATGTCGACCCATTCACTTGAACGGAACAGAAACACGGATCGGATCCCCACAGAAGCACTACAGAGTGCTTCCGTGGTGTTTCTGGCCATCCCTCCGCACAGCAAAAAAGTAGAACATATTCACGGACCCATTCAAGTTGAATGGGTCTGGATCTGTCCCGGCCGCTGCACGCACGTTGCCCGTGCATTGGGGACTGCAAATTGCTGTCCCCAATGCACGGAATGGACCAACAACGTTCATGTGCAAGAGGCCTAACACTTGTGATCTGTGTGAAGCGGCATATATGCATTCATGCTGCATGTATTTATTAATTAGGGTTACCAATTCTGAGTAACTCGGAGTGACAGGAGATTTACAGAATCAGATTTATTTATTTTTTGTCGTCATATTTTGAGCTCTATAACTTTTTGGGAATTATGTGTACAGAGCTGGATGGGGGCTCATTTTTTGCGGGGCAATCTGAACTTTTCACTGATACCATTCTGGGGTGTTTAAGACTTTTTGATCACTTTTTATTTACATTTTTGTAGCAAATGAAGCGACCAAAAACGGCGAATCGGACATTTGGACTCTTTTTTTTTTCTTCTGTTTTGCCGTTTGCTGTATGGGGAATATATTTTTATACAATGGGTGTTTTTACACATTGCGACACCCATGATGTGTATTTTTTTAGTTCTTTTACTTTCATTTTGGGAAAAGGGGGGTGATCTGAATTTTTATGTTTTATTTTACACTTATTTATAGTTCCCAGGTTACACACACATCTCTGTTACACAGTAAAAAGCTCTGCTACATGCGGTTACACACACATCTCTGTAACACAGTACACAGCACTGCTACATGCAGGTTGCACATACATCCCTGTAACACAGTACACAGCCTGCTACATGCAGGTTACACATACAGCTCCGCTACACAGCACACAGCTCTGATACATGCAGATTACACATACAGCTCTGCTACACAGTACACAGCTCTGCTACATTCAGGTTACAAATACAGCACTGCTACACAGTACACAGCACTGCTACATGCAGGTTACACATACAGCTCTGCTACACAGTACACAGCTCTGCTACATGCAGGTTACACATACAGCTATGCTACACAGTACACAGCTCTGCTACATGCAGGTTACACATACAGCACTGCTACACAGTACACAGCTCTGCTACATGCAGGTTACACACACAGCTCTGCTACACAGTACACAGCTCTGCTACATGCAGGTTACACATACAGATCTGCTACACAGCTCTGCTACCTGCAGGTTACACATACATCTCTGTAACACAGTACACAGCTCTGCTACATGCAGGTTACACATACAGCTCTGCTACACAGTACACAGCACTGCTACATGCAGGTTACACATACAGCACTGCTACACAGTACACAGCTCTGCTACATGCAGGTTACACATACAGCTCTGCGACACAGTACACAGCTCTGCTACATGCAGGTTACACATACAGATCTGCTACACAGTACACAGCTCTGCTACATGCAGGTTACACATACAGCTCTGCTACACAGTACACAGCTCTGCTACATGCAGGTTACACATACAGCTCTGCTACACAGTACACAGCTCTGCTACATGCAGGTTACACATACAGCACTGCGACACAGTACACAGCTCTGCTACATACAGGTTACACATACAGCTCTGCTACACAGTACACAGCTCTGCTACATGCAGGTTACACATACAGATCTGCTACACAGTACACAGCTCTGCTACCTGCAGGTTACACATACATCTCTGTAACACAGTACACAGCTCTGCTACATGCAGGTTACACATACAGCTCTGCTACACAGTACACAGCACTGCTACATGCAGGTTACACATACAGCTCTGCTACACAGTACACAGCACTGCTACATGCAGGTTACACATACAGCACTGCTACACAGTACACAGCTCTGCTACATGCAGGTTATACATACAGCACTGCTACACAGTACACAGCTCTGCTACATGCAGGTTACACATACAGATCTGCTACACAGTACACAGCTCTGCTACCTGCAGGTTACACATACAGATCTGCTACACAGTACACAGCTCTGCTACCTGCAGGTTACACATACAGATCTGCTACCTGCAGGTTACACATACATCTCTGTAACAAAGTACACAGCTCTGCTACATGCAGGTTACACATACAGATCTGCAACACAGTACACAGCTCTGCTACCTGCAGGTTACACATACAGATCTGCTACACAGTACACAGCTCTGCTACCTGCAGGTTACACATACAGATCTGCTACCTGCAGGTTACACATACATCTCTGTAACACAGTACACAGCTCTGCTACATGCAGGTTACACATACATCTCTGTAACACAGTACACAGCTCTGCTACCTGCAGGTTACACATACAGATCTGCAACACAGTACACAGCTCTGCTACCTGCAGGTTACACATACAGTTCTGCTACCTGCAGGTTACACATACATCTCTGTAACACAGTACACAGCTCTGCTACATGCAGGTTACACATACATCTCTGTAACACAGTACACAGCTCTGCTACCTGCAGGTTACACATACAGATCTGCAACACAGTACACAGCTCTGCTACCTGCAGGTTACACATACAGTTCTGCTACCTGCAGGTTACACATACATCTCTGTAACACAGTACACAGCTCTGCTACATGCAGGTTACACATACATCTCTGTAACACAGTACACAGCTCTGCTACCTGCAGGTTACACATACAGATCTGCAACACAGTACACAGCTCTGCTACCTGCAGGTTACACATACAGTTCTGCTACCTGCAGGTTACACATACATCTCTGTAACACAGTACACAGCTCTGCTACATGCAGGTTACACATACATCTCTGTAACACAGTACACAGCTCTGCTACCTGCAGGTTACACATACAGATCTGCAACACAGTACACAGCTCTGCTACCTGCAGGTTACACATACAGATCTGCAACACAGTACACAGCTCTGCTACCTGCAGGTTACACATACAGTTCTGCTACCTGCAGGTTACACATACATCTCTGTAACACAGTACACAGCTCTGCTACATGCAGGTTACACATACATCTCTGTAACACAGTACACAGCTCTGCTACCTGCAGGTTACACATACAGATCTGCAACACAGTACACAGCTCTGCTACCTGCAGGTTACACATACAGTTCTGCTACCTGCAGGTTACACATACATCTCTGTAACACAGTACACAGCTCTGCTACATGCAGGTTACACATACATCTCTGTAACACAGTACACAGCTCTGCTACCTGCAGGTTACACATACAGATCTGCTACACAGTACACAGCTCTGCTACCTGCAGGTTACACATACAGATCTGCTACCTGCAGGTTACACATACATCTCTGTAACACAGTACACAGCTCTGCTACATGCAGGTTACACATACAGATCTACTACACAGTACACAGCTCTGCTACCTGCAGGTTACACATACAGATCTGCTACCTGCAGGTTACACATACATCTCTGTAACACAGTACACAGCTCTGCTACATGCAGGTTACACATACAGATCTACTACACAGTACACAACTCTGCTACCTGCAGGTTACACATACAGATCTGCTACACAGTACACAGCTCTGCTACCTGCAGGTTATACATACAGTTCTGCTACACAGTACACAGCTCTGCTACCTGCAGGTTACACATACATCTCTGTAGCACAGTACACAGCTCTGCTACATGCAGGTTACACATACAGATCTGCTACCTGCAGGTTACACATACATCTCTGTAACACAGTACACAGCTCTGCTACATGCAGGTTACACATACAGATCTACTACACAGTACACAGCTCTGCTACCTGCAGGTTACACATACAGATCTGCTACCTGCAGGTTACACATACATCTCTGTAACACAGTACACAGCTCTGCTACATGCAGGTTACACATACAGATCTACTACACAGTACACAACTCTGCTACCTGCAGGTTACACATACAGATCTGCTACACAGTACACAGCTCTGCTACCTGCAGGTTATACATACAGATCTGCTACACAGTACACAGCTCTGCTACCTGCAGGTTACACATACATCTCTGTAGCACAGTACACAGCACTGCTACATTCAGGTTACACATACATCTCTGTAACACAGTACACAGCTCTGCTACATGCAGGTTACACATACATCTCTGTAGCACAGTACACAGCTCTGCTACATGCAGGTTACACACACATCTCTAGTACAGAGCTCTATTTGATGGCTACTGTTCTGTACACTCTACCAGCTGCTGTGCACATCTGACCCCTCCCACACACGTGACTCGTCACATGGTCATGGCGTCATCACAGGTCCTTTGCCTCTCCAGCAGCTAGCAGCTCCGTCAGGTGAAGAGTGTGTGTAGTAGGGCGTATTTTGAGTTAGGGAGGACGGAGTTTTGGCTGATGTCTGAGGGAGGACAGAGTTTTGGCTGATGTCTGAGGTCTGATGGAGTTTTGCCTGACGGAGGACGGAGTTTTGTCTGATGTCTGAGGTCTGATGGAGTTTTGTCTGACGGAGGACGGAGTTTTGTCTGATGTCTGATGGAGTTTTGCCTGATGGAGGACGGAGTTTTGGCTGATGTCTGATGTCTGATGGAGTTTTGCCTGATGGAGGACGGAGTTTTGGCTGATGTCTGAGGTCTGATGGAGTTTTGCCTGATGGAGGACGGAGTTTTGTCTGATGTCTGAGGTCTGATGGAGTTTTGTCTGACGGAGGACGGAGTTTTGTGTGATGTCTGAGGTCTGATGGAGTTTTGCCTGATGGTGGACGGAGTTTTGTGTGATGTCTGAGGTCTGATGGAGTTCTGCCTGACGGAGGACGGAGTTTTGTCTGATGTCTGAGGTCTGATGGAGTTTTGCCTGACGGAGGACGGAGTTTTGTCTGATGTCTGAGGTCTGATGGAGTTTTGCCTGATGGAGGACGGAGTTTTGTCTGATGTCTGAGGTCTGATGGAGTTTTGTCTGACGGAGGACGGAGTTTTGTGTGATGTCTGAGGTCTGATGGAGTTTTGCCTGATGGTGGACGGAGTTTTGTGTGATGTCTGAGGTCTGATGGAGTTTTGGGTGACGGAGGACAGAGTTTTGTCTGATGTCTGAGGGCTGATTGAGTTTTGCCTGACGGAGGATGGAGTTGTGGATGATGTCTGACGATGTCCTAATATGTATGCCGTACATATCAAATGTATTGTGGTATCATGCTGTAGTTCCCTTTAACAGGCTGGCAGTATCATTTACCTTTATTCGCTCCTAGGTAGTGCAGGAACCACTTAGATATATAGCTTGGGGGAGGTGTTAGTGTGCCCGATGTTAAGGAAGAGATGAGGAAGTTAATGGAGGAGGTGGGAATTTTTATTTCCACCGAAATAATTCACAAAAGAATGCAAGATTTGTTTCCACCCAAATATTTCAAAAGAGATTTTAGTGCATATCACTGCAGCGCTTAACGCAGAATACTAGATTTTTTCTGACATGAACGGGACGTAGAGGAGGAAGTAGGTCCGCGCTGGAAGAGCGAGACGTATACCTTATGCGGTGTCCAGTAATCAATACCATAGATAGATGTGGTAACGCAGCAAAACCGCAGACAAATTCTGCACTACCTAAATGCACTATATAGAAAGTATATTATTGGTATATAACACCCCTGCTTCAATCAATTTTTTTTGGGGGGGGCAACTGGTAAATCACAGCAGTAGAAATTATTGGTTACAATCGTGTTTGTCACTCTGTGCAGATGCGGTAATACAGCAAAACAGCAAGCAAATGCTGCACTAGCTAAATGCACTATATAGAAAGTATATAATTGGCATATAACACCCCTGCATTAATCAATTTTTTGGGGGAGGCAACTGGTAAATCACACCAGTAGAAATTATTTGTTTCAATAGTGTTTGTCACTCTGTGTAGATGCAGTAATGCAGCAAAACTGCAAACAAATGCTGCACTACCAGTTGCCCCCCAAATAACTGATTGAGGCAGGGGTGTTATATACCAATAATATACTTTCTATATAGTGCATTTAGGTAGTGCAGCATTTCTTTGCGGTTTTGCTGCATTACCGCATCGACACAGAGTGACAAACGCTATTGGAACAAATAATTTCTACTGGTGTGATTTACCAGTTGCCCCCCCAAAAAATTGATTGAAGCTGCAAACTAGGTGCAGAACAGCGTGACACCGCCGTGCCCTGCACTTGTGGTATGCAGGTGGGGCACTGTGAATTATCCCTGCAGTGGAGGCTGAGGACATGGTGGAGGATGAGGAGGACGGGGTGTGACTCATACTGTTGTCTCTTGGCAATCGCTTTGGTGCTCGATTGCTGACTGAATGACTGACAACGATTAGAAAGAGGAGGAGTGGGAGCATCAGTACCAGCAGATAATGGTAAGAACAGACAGCTCCCTTCAGCTGAAGTGGTGTAGCCTTGACTGCATCAAATTGGGTGCATGCCACTGGGTGATGCAGCGGTTTCTGCGGCATGCTGGACCACCATATCGAAGCCACAGTTCTTCCAGGCCACTTTATGATGACGCTTCATGTGTTGACGCAGGGTGGTGGTGCCAAATTTGGCACCCTGGCCACGCTTCACCTTCTGCCCACAAATTCAGGAAATGGCCATGTTCATTTCCTCCAGCGGCTTAAAAAAACATTGCCACACCACCGAGTATGGCATTTTCCCCCAAATACTCTGCGCTGAGTGCCTGCTACCGCTGCCTTCGTGAACCCCTGCACCTCTTCTTTCCAGGCAGGTAGGCTCCTGAGAAGTGGGTGGTCTACCCCAGGCACATTTGGCTTCTCACCTCCCACTGCTGCTACCCTGCTGACTCATTGCCACTCTACCACCTTTCTGGCTCAGCTGCTGCTTCACGCGCAAGCTTCCACTCTCTTTTTCTGATGATGATGAAGTCCCTTCTTCACTCGGCTACATTATCATCATCATCCGCTACTATATGCACGTCACTGATGTTCCCCTCAACAATTTCAGGGCCAGGAGCCTGACCGCTCGCAACACCAGCTCCCACACGACTCTCATCATCACTACTTGCCCTTCTAATGGAGAAAGCGGCAGATGTCTCCTTCAGATCTTGGCTGGGCAGTAGCTGCTGATTGTCATCTAGCCAAGCCTATGGCATATAATACTTCTTTGGCTGAGGGAACAGAAAATGACAGAGGCAGGTTGATGACAGTTGGGGGCACAGGGCCTTCTCCCGGGGCTATGCCAACTAAGCGTCATATCAGAGGAACCCACCGACTCTTGGCTGGGAGTGTCCGATGTCACTTGCGAAAAAGTCGAAGACCGAGTCAACCATTCAAGCACTACTGAGTTGCTGGTCAAGACACGACAGCTAGATGACACTGGAAGCTCAGGACCCTCGCTGCGACTCCTACTGCCACCTCCCCCCTCTTCTGCAGCCTGCAACAGACACATTTTGGCCACTGCCAGTTCCCTTTGAACGGCCACTTGACTGTCTGACATACCGTTAGATAAAATAATTAAATTAAAAGGAAATTAATGCACCCGAAAAAAGCTGTATAACAATGTAACTTGACTGCAGAACGGCAAATAAAACATACTTGTTTTTTTTTTTTACTAAGGCCTCTTTTACACTTGCGTTGTCCGGATCCGGCGTGTACTCCACTTGCCGGAATTACACGCCGGATCCGGAAAAACGCAAGTGAACTGAAAGCATTTGAAGACGGATCCGTCTTCAAAATGCTTTCAGTGTTACTATGGCAGCCAGGACGCTATTAAAGTCCTGGTTGCCATAGTTGTAGTGGGGAGCAGGGGAGCGGTATACTTACAGTCCGTGCGGCTCCCGGGGTGCTCCAGAATGACGTCAGAGTGCCCCATGCACATGGATGACGTGCCATGCGATCACGTCATCCATGCGCGTGGGGCGCCCTGTCGTCACTCTGGAGCGCCCCGGGAGCCGCACGGACGGTAAGTATACTGCTCCCCCGCTCCCCACTACACTTTACCATGGCTGCCAGGACTTTAGCGTCCCGGCAGCCATGGTAACCATTCAGAAAAAGCTAAACGTCGGATCCGGCAATGCGCTGAAACAACGTTTAGCTTAAGGCCGGATCCGGATCAATGCTTTTCAATGGGCATTAATTGCGGCAAGTGGATTTTTGGCCGGAGCAAAAAGCGCAGCATGCTGCGGTATTTTCTCCGGCCAAAACACGTTCCGGTCCTGAACTGAAGACATCCTGATGCATCCTGAACAGATTTCTCTCCATTCAGAATGCATTAGGATAAAACTGATCAGGATTCTTCCAGTATAGAGCCCCGACGATGGAACTCTATGCCGGAAGAAAAGAACGCAGGTGTGAAAGAGCCCTAATACACCCCAAAAAAAGGCTGTAGTACAATGTAACTGCACCACAGAACGGCAAATAATATGTACTTTTTTTTACACTTGTTATACCCCAAAAAAGGCTGTAGTACAAAGTAAATGCACCGCAGAATGGCAAATAATACATACTTTTTTGTAACAGCGGCTGCTGTACGGCGCTGTTCCCCCACTTACTACTGTAGAACTGGGTGCCGTGCTCAGTGGTGATCCTTCCGTCCACCCCTGCAGTCCTGGGCTCTGTCGCTCTATGTGCTGTGGTGCTGAAGATTCCGCTCCACAGGTTCCACTTAGTCGTGGCCAAAGCATGCTTGCTGCTGGTTTCTGGTTACACTGCCCTAGGGACGGCACGCATCATTCCCTGGGCTGCATGAGTTGACCAACCCAGGCTCTCCTGCAGATGCTAAAGTGGCTCAGCCCCCTTCCTCAGTGTCAAGGTCCTTGTATTTGCTAAGTTCCTGATACTCACGTGTGCTCCTGACTTATACTTCGTTCCTGGATTCTGCTACTCTTCTGATCCATGCCTGCTTGCCTTGACTCTCCTGTTGCCGAACCGGATTGCCTGACCTGTACCTGTGCCGCCTACCCTTACCTTTTGCCTGTCTGACTACGCCTCTGACGCATCCTTTGGTCCTGCACAGTTGTTCATGGTAATGACCACGTCTGTCTGACTACGCTTGTATTTCTGGTACTTACTCAGGTATCTCCTGGTCCGCCTGGACCAGCTGCCTCGTGTGCCTACACTCCTCAAGAGGGAGTGACCTGGTGTTCCGCTCGGGAAAGTCTATCACCAACATCAGTGGTACTGTGAAGACTCGAGGGTTACACTTAGACAACATCCTTAGAGGAGGTGGGACACGTGGCACAGTGGGTTCACACCCGCTGGTTTGTGACATTTTTATCACACTTATACACCCCAAGAAAGGCTGTAGTACAAAGTAACTGCACCGCAGAATGGCAAATAAAACATCATTTTTTACACTAATACACCCCAAAAGAAACTTTTCACAATTTAAATGCACCGTCAACAATGTAAATGCACCGCAGAACGGTTAATATGACATTAGTATATTTGTTATAAATGCACCCTGCAACACAGCACTTGAACGCCAATAAAAAACAAGATTTGCTAGAATTACAGAGGTATCATCTAGTGTAAACATAAAATCAGTAGTATACTAGCAATTTGGATCCCCAATAAGTGCAGCAAGGTGTAATAGAATCACTTCTAAGCCGCGCATCAGGGTGAGGGTGCTGGCGGGGTCTCATGAAACTATCCCAGGCCTTGGAGAGTGTTGCCTTGCCTCTGTTGGAACTGCTATGTGTTCCCCTCGTATCCCCTCCTCAGTTGCCCAAGGAACTACGTACTCTGCCGCCAGCGTTGTCAATTGGAAATTTTTGGAGCACTCTTTCCACAAGGATCTTATGGTATTGCACCATTTTGCTAGTCCTCTCCACCACAGGAATGAGAGATGAGAAGTTCTCTTTGTAGCAGGAGTCGAGAAGGGTGAACAACCAGTAATTGGTGTTGGCCAAAATGCATATAAGGCGAGGGTCACAGGAAAGGCAGCATAACATAAAGTCAGCCATGTGTGCCAGAGTGTCACGACCCCTGGTCATGGTCGTGACTCCTTGGGAGCTGCATGCAGTTATCCGCGGTCTGGTGTTGTCGCAACCGCAGCTGGGGGCACTTAGTGGTTTGCCTCAGGTGCGGTTGCCGCGAATAACAGGCATGCGTGCGGTTGCCCTTGGCAACGTGTTTTGGTGTGCACGTCCTTCGTCTGTGTTTGTGTGCACTTCCTGGTCTGTTTGTTGTGCACGAGATTGTGTTGGTTGTATGCACTTGGACACCTCCCTTCAACTGCGGTGGTCCGTGGCAACGTCTGGTGTTGTGTGCATGTGGTGGCAGGGTCTCGGCCTGCTGGTTGTTCTGCAGGACACGGTTGCCACGCATGCCGTTGCCAGTGGTGACAGGTGAGTGAGTGTGTGTGCTATTCCCCTTTAAGTTGGTGTTTTCCCTTCTGTGGTGTAGGAAGGGTTAACTCCCTTCCCAGTGTGTGTGTTGTCACTGGGTGTGGTTGACTGGTGGGTGTGGCCTTTTGGCCTATATAGCCTGAGTCTCTTGCAGGCTTCAGTAGGTTGCTCTCAGCCATGCTGGCTGAAGCAGCCTCCTGTCTCCTCCATCTGCCTGGTGAGGACCATCCTTCTGGTCATAAAACCTTTGTCAGTAAATTCTATGTTTCACGGGGTTATCTAGGTGTGTATGGGATTGTGTTATTGCAGCCTATGGTCCAGGGTTCCTGTGTGATGTCTGGTGTGTGCTGTGTCCGTTGTTGTCTTGTACTTACAGCACCTGCACATGGGTTCCTGGTTGTGTTGTCTGTGGCAGGTGAGTGATGAGTTGGTTCCATTTGACTGCCACTGCCATAGCTGTTTTTGTATCCCCTGTGTTGCTTGGCCGTTGAGACTCCTGCTCCTCCGTGTCTAGGAGGAGCAGGTCGTCTTACTCTGTCCCCTAGTTCAGGGCCGACTTGAGGGCTTGCAGGGACTTTTAGGTTCCGGCGTATGAGCCCTCCTACCACCAAGGTCGGCTCATACTGACAGGAGACAGGGTCAGCGTTAGGGACGCAATAGGAGGTGACCTGCTCCCTAACTCTGTGGTCCCGGCCAAGGGGTAACCCGACCATCTCCTGGCACCGCACGGCTGGGGGTTTCCCCCACCGCCAGCCGTGACACAGAGTCCCAACAGACAAGACTTTGTTGTCCTCATTAGGAGGATGACTCTCAATCTCCTCATCCTCTTCGGCCCATCCACGCTGAACAGATAGAATAAACCTGCTGTGGGTATTACCCTCTGTAGTGGAGGCAACCGTCCTCTGCTCCTCCTCCTTAGCATCATCCAATTCGCTCTGAGAAGACGAACGGAGGGTGGTCTGGCTATAACCCCGTGTACTGTCTTCCCCCATTTCCACCTCTTCCACATGCAAAGCATCCTCCTTCATTGTGAGCAGCGAGTGTTTCAGAAGACACCGAAGTGGGATGGTTACGCTGATAATAATGGCATCGCCGTTCACCATCTGCATTGATTCCTCAAAGTTGCACAAAACCTCAAAGAGGTCAGACATCCATGCCCACTCATCGCTTTGAAGAGCAGAAACTGACTGGAAAGGCAGCAACCATGTTGCAGCTGGTATTCCACTACTGCCCTCTGCTGCACAGAAAGCCTGGCCAACATGTGAAATGTGGAGTTCAAGTGCGCGCTCACGTCACACAACAGTCATTGGGCTGGCAATTTCTAGTGCTGTAGCATTGACAGACCAGCGGCAGCTGTAGAAGACTTTCGGAAATGTGCACACATGCGGCGCACCTTCACCAGTAGCTCAGGCAAATTGGGGTAGGTTTTGAGAAACCACTGAACCACTAAGTTTAAGATGTGGGCTCGGCATGGGATGTGTGTCAGGTTGCTGAGCTCCAAAGCCGCCACCAAGTTACTGTTGTCAGACACAACCATGCCTGGTTGTAGGTTGAACAATAAAATGGGAGGGGATGGGAACCATGAGAAGGGTCCACACCCTTGGTAGAGACACTGTCGGCACAACTGTACGACCAGGTCAGTATTTGAAATACACTTTTCTTTATTTCAAGGTAGACAACGTGTTTCGGAGCAGACAGTGCTCCTTTATCAAGTCTAAAAAGACACATGTGCATAAACAAACATTTGGAAAAAATGTAGATACAGAGCATTAAAAGTAACTGACAAGGTTAATATAGTATAAAAATATTAAATAAAAGCAGTTAACACAATAAATAATCGTGACATGACACTTGGTCATAGTTACAGTAAAACAATTCATAACAGTTGATCGTTGCTTGTAGCTAATAATAAAAGAAAGGACTGAGGGCATACAAATATTAATATGAATTAAAATGTATAGATGCGTGAGAGGAGAAATGAGAAAAAAAAAAAAAGAATATATATATATATACACTCACCTAAAGAATTATTAGGAACACCTGTTCTATTTCTCATTAATGCGATTATCTAGTAAACAAAATCACATGGCAGTTGCTTCAATGCATGTAGGGTTGTGGTCCTGGTCAAGACAATCTCATGAACTCCAAACTGAATGTCAGAATGGGAAAGAAAGGTGATTTAAGCAATTTTGAGTGTGGCATGGATGTTGGTGCCAGACTGGCCGGTCTGAGTATTTCACAATCTGCTCAGTTACTGGGATTTTCATGCACAACCATTTCTAGGGTTTACAAAGAATGGTGTGAAAAGGGAAAAACATCCAGTATGCAGCAGTCCTGTGGGCGAAAATGCTTTGTTGATGCTAGAGGTCAGAGGAGAATGGGCCGACTGATTCAAGCTGATAGAAGAGCAACATTGACTGAAATAACCACTTGTTACAACTGAGGTATGCAGCAAAGCATTTGTGAAGCCACAACACGCACAACCTTGAGACGAATGGGCTACAACAGCAGAAGACCCCACCGGGTACCACTCATCTCCACTACAAATAGGAAAAAGAGGCTACAATTTGCACAAGCACACCAAAATTGGACTGTTGAAGACTTGAAAAATGTTGCCTGGTCTGATGAGTCTCGATTTCTGTTGGGACATTCAAATGGTAGAGTGCAAATTTGGCATAAACAGAATGAGAACATGTATCCATCATGCCTTGTTACCACTGTGCAGGCTGGTGGTGGTGGTGTAATGGTGTGGGGGATGTTTTCTGGGCACACTTTAGGCCCCTTAGTGCCAATTGGCCATCGGTTAAATGCCACGGGCTACCTGAGCATTGTTTCTGACCATGTCCATCCCTTCATGACCACCATGTACTCATCCTCTGATGGCTACTTCCAGCAGGATAATGCACCATGTCACAAAGCTCAAATCATTTCAAATTGGTTTCTTGAACATGACAATGAGTTCACTGTACTAAAATGGCCCCCACAGTCACCAGATCTCAACCCAATAGAGCATCTTTGGGATGTGGTGGAACGGGAGCTTCGTGCCCTGGATGTGCATCCCTCAAATCTCCATCAACTGCAAGATGCTATCCTATCAATATGGGCCAACATTGCTAAAGAATTCTATCAGCACCTTGTTGAATCAATTCCACGTAGAATTAAGGCAGTTCTGAAGGCAAACGGGGGGTCTAACACTGTATTAGTATGGTGTTCCCAATAATTAGTTAGGTGAGTGTATATTACCCATCCAAGTGAGGACCAGACGACACTGGCAGCACCAACCCCCCACTATCACCGATGTACACTAGTGTTGTGCCTACGATAGCACAACCACACATGGTGAGCATGAATTTCTCCAAAACGACCCTCTCCATCACGTACATACCACTCTATGAGCGCCTTTTCCCCTTTTCATGCCTTTTTTGCTGCATACTCCTGCCAGTTCAGGACTAAGACCTGTAATTAGGTCTGGGAATACGGCCGCTCTAGGTACTCCAGATCCGATCAGTTGGTTCCAATGGATTACAGTCTCCACAGACTCCAGCAACGGACCAAATTGGTCTCCACGTGGTCCAATCAACAAGAAATTAATGAAGCGGCACCCCTGACTAAACCCTCAGTCAACACAGATCCACACATTGAAACAATGGACTTACTCATTATGTTCTTCGATCTTGAGAAGTCCTTGAAAGAGGAAATTCAACATCACTTGGAATGGCTATTACTAGATGTTTACCTGAACGAGTCATTAATCCCTCGGGGTTTACGACTAAGGTTCGAAAGTTCCTTCAAGAATGACCCCATGTTGTCTAAAGAATTGGACAATTATATGCTAATCTGTGCCAAGGGCATGGTAGAACTCTTACGGGCTAAACGTAAAGCCCTGTGCAATATGCTGAAAACCCAAATTAATGAACAAATACTTTCCCTTTCTACATTTGTCACACACGGCGACTTCACCAGATACGATCGCCTCATTACAAGTAGACTATTACAATTTGAAAAGGAAGTAGTAGATAAAAAAAACAGGGAAACTTACAGGTTAGATTTCAGTACAGGCAATATCAAATACTGGCGCAATATCAAATACTGGCTTAAGAATTCTGTTAATCCGCATACACCTCATGTTGTCCCTACCCAGCCCCATTCTCCTCACCAGATACCATTAATCATAACTACTCTACCCACAAACAGTCCAACATGCATCAAACTAGAGCCCCCAATCGCCCTGTTCATAACAACAGAACCAACCATCCACGTCACAAGCCCAATTACAAAGCTTATACTCCGTATAGCCATTTCCAGAGGAACGTGTTTCACAATAGATAGCAGTAGACAATTAGTCCCAATAGACAGACCACGATCACCATCCCCAAAAGTGTAGCATGCTAACACTCCTACCCAGTCTCTCTCTAAAAACAACCTAGGTACCCAGGTTATTCCCAAGACCTGTGGTACAATTCTTTCAGCTATCTGGTTCACACCACCCACTCAACCATGTCATCTCTTCATTGAAGGAACTTGAATGGCACGACTCATATAGCTGGGTCACTCTAGACGTTGCGGCACTGTATTCCAACATACCACACAGAGCTGGAATAAAAACAATAAGCCATTATCTCTTAACAAACAATGCCATGCCTCCAGCACAAAGTACATTTATACTTGAAGCAATTAATTTCATATTAAACCATAATGTCTTCACCTTTGAGAACAAGATCTATCAACAGATAAAGGGTACCGCAATGGGCATGCGTTTCGCGCCCAGCTTCGCCAATTTGTATATGGGGCGGTTTGAAGAACAATACATATATGGTAAACACCCCTGGTCATCGAATATCATTTTCTACAGACGGTATATAGATGACCTGCTAATCATATGGAACGGAAGCGCCAAAGAAGCAACTTAATTCACTGGGCATCTTAATAACAGTTTTTTCGATCTTTCCTTTACAGCAAACCACTCTGACACAAGCATCAAATATCTAGACCTTAAGCTGTCCTCCAAAAATGGTTCAGTAGAAACTAAAACATTTTTTTAAGAAAGTCGATGAGAATAGTTATCTTGACTATAATGTCTCACACCACAAAAAGTGGCAAAACAGCATTTCCTTCATCCAATTCAAATGTATCCTAAGGAACTGCACCAACCATGAAGACTTCAAAACCCAAAGCCAAATCCTAACTCGCCGGTTCAAGAACAAGGGTTATCCTGTCAACATTGTCAATGTAGCATTCGAAAGGGCTAACAAACTCACCCAACAAGAATGCCTAATACCAAAAAGAAAAAAAAACAGAGGCCACACAAAAAATGGAGGGCTTCAGATCAACTTTTATCACCACTTATAACACAAATCAAAAAGCTTTACGTGACATTCTGACCAAACATTGGCCGATCTTGCTGGCAGATCCTTTTCTAAATGACCTCATAAAGTTTAGGCCCCAATTGACATTCAGAAGGGCCCAAACAATTAAGAATATTTTAGCACCTAGCAAACTGTGCAGAAAGAAGAAACTAATTCCATCTATGTCTCTCTTTCCGAAACTTTGTGGCAGCTATAAATGTGGCCACCGTTTGTGCAAATGCTGCCTGAATATAACATCACGGAAGTCCACCTTCATTAGTAACGTTACCGGCGAACGCTTTGACATCAAAACTTTCCTTAACTGTTCATTCTCATATGTTATTTACCTACTCGAGTACACATGCGGACTTTAATACATAGGCCTCACCACCCTACGCCTGAGAAAAAGAACTAAAAAACACAGTTGGAACATCTCAAATGACTATACTAAACATGGTTTCTCCAGACACTTTCTTCAATATCACAACAAAGACTCCACCCAGTTCACCATAACACCCATTGACCACATACCTGACACTGTTCCATCCCATTTCCAATGTCCCTGTAAAAAGGAAATGTACTGGATTTACAAAATGCAGACCCGGCAACCACTGGGTCTGAACGTGCTGTCAATTAATATAATATTAATTTCCAGGTTTTTAATTTTTTTTATCTTTGCCATATTGCTCCCTCAACTCCATCTTGCTTACTGTTTGCCCATTCGAATATTTTCACCCATCACTCGTTCTATTTCCGCCCCTTTCCCTCCTCCATCTTCCTCCCCTCCCTCCAGCCTACAACCACAGCTGTTTCACAGTCGCTATGCCAAATGCTTCTAACATCATCCCTCAGCCTAGTTATCTTGTTCACTTCAAACACTTGTAACTCACCATCCCCTCCCCCCACCAGTTAGCACTCCCCCTGTCCTGTATCCACCAATCATGGTATCTGTCCCCTCCCCTTCCACCTTCACTCCTCCCAAGTCCCCTCCCTCTCTTCTATTTTAAAAATCAGCACACATTATCCTGCGGGTTATCATGCCCGGCACCGCGCCAAGCAGGACGCACCAGCCATCATCAGCCGCCGGCACACCAGGTAAAGCACACAGACGCTGATCCTACAGCCTGTGCTCCCATTCTTTCCGTTTACACTCGCAGTGCAACGATCTCCCATGGCAGCATGGCCGCCACTGCGTGCCTCGGGCAGCTTAAGCAAACTGTTGTAATCACAATTTATCTTCCCACACTAGCTCCGTTCCTAGTGTCCATGTTTTCATATTTCCCCGTCCACACCCACATTATCACCCCCTCTTACGACTGCATGGCCATCACCACTTCAATCCTCCCATGTCCACTCCCCCCCCCATGCAGTTCAGAATGAGCTACCTGTGGCAGCATTGCCACATTTTGAGAGACCCTGTAGTCCCTCCTTCTGCGCTCAATCCCCGCCAATCACAACTGGCCCTACCCACCACTTTCCTTCTCCCCGTACCTCTCCCCCCGCCTTTTCCCCAGTATGCATGGTGTTGTGCAAATTCAATCATTTTTCCAATATAAATGTTTCACTGTCAAATGTATACCCCATCCAGCTGATTTATCAGACATTAAATATATTTTTTTGGGAACCAAAACATTAAATAATAAATGTACGACCTTTTTAAAAATGTATTTATTTATTTTCCATTCTATTTCATTTGTTCACTTATTTGTGGTTTTAACAGACAGCTACTGTTTCCCATGGGTAGCCCTCACACCGACACAAATGCACTTAATGGTAGAGCATGGTTATATACTGTATATGTCTGCGTTTATACATATATTTGTTCAATAGCCGAATTGATTTAATTTAATTTACGTTTAGCCATAGATTGATATATGTATGTATATATACAGTGCAGAATTATTAGGCAAGTTGTATTTTTGAGGATTAATTTTATTATTGAACAACAACCATGTTCTTAATGAACCCAAAAAACTCATTAATCTCAAAGCTGAATATTTTTGGAAGTAGTTTTTAGTTTGTTTTTAGTTTTAGCTATTTTAGGGGGATATCTGTGTGTGCAGGTGACTATTACTGTACATAATTATTAGGCAACTTAACAAAAAACAAATATATACCCATTTCAATTATTTATTTTTACCAGTGAAACCAATATAACATCTCAACATTCACAAATATACATTTCTGACATTCAAAAACAAATCAGTGACCAATATAGCCACCTTTCTTTGCAAGGACACTCAAACGCCTGCCATCCATGGATTCTGTCAGTGTTTTGATCTGTTCACCATCAACATTGCGTGCAGCAGCAACCACAGCCTCCCAGACACTGTTCAGAGAGGTGTACTGTTTTCCTTCCTTGTAAATCTCACATTTGATGATGGACCACAGGTTCTCAATGGGGTTTAGATCAGGTGAACAAGGAGGCCATGTCATTAGATTTTCTTCTTTTATACCCTTTCTTGCCAGCCACGTTGTGGAGTACTTGGACGCGTGTGATGGAGCATTGTCCTGCATGAAAATCATGTTTTTCTTACCTTGCAGACTTCTTCCTGTACCACTGTTTGAAGAAGGTGTCTTCCAGAAACTGGCAGTAGGACTGGGAGTTGAGCTTGACTCCATCCTCAACCCGAAAAGGCCCCACAAGCTCATCTTTGATGATACCAGCCCAAACCAGTACTCCACCTCCACCTTGCTGGCGTCTGAGTCGGACTGGAGCTCTCTGCCCTTTACCAATCCAGCCATCTGGCCCATCAAGACTCACTCTCATTTCATCAGTCCATAAAACCTTAGAAAAATCAGTCTTGAGATATTTCTTGGCCCAGTCTTGACATTTCAGCTTGTGTGTCTTGTTCAGTGGTGGTCGTCTTTCAGCCTTTCTTACCTTGGCCATGTCTCTGAGTATTGCACACCTTGTGCTTTTGGGCACTCCAGTGATGTTGCAGCTCTGAAATATGGCCAAACTGGTGGCAAGTGGCATCTTGGCAGCTGCACGCTTGACTTTTCTCAGTTCATGGGCAGTTATTTTGCGCCTTGCTTTTTCCACACGCTTCTTGCGACCCTGTTGACTATTTTGAATGAAACGCTTGATTGTTCGATGATCACACTTCAGAAGCTTTGCAATTTTAAGAGTGCTGCATCCCTCTGCAAGATATCTCACTATTTTTGACTTTTCTGAGCCTGTCAAGTCCTTCTTTTGACCCATTTTGCCAAAGGAAAGGAAGTTGCCTAATAATTATGCACACCTGATATAGGGTGTTGATGTCATTAGACCACACCCCTTCTCATTACAGAGATGCACATCACCTAATATGCTTAATTGGTAGTAGGCTTTCGAGCCTATACAGTTTGGAGTAAGACAACATGCATAAAGAGGATGATGTGGTCAAAATACTCATTTGCCTAATAATTCTGCACGTAGTGTATATATATATATATTTATTTATTTATTTATTCATTTCTCCTCTCACGCATCTATACAATTTAATTAATATTAATATCTGTAGGCACAACACTAGTGTACGTCGGTGATAGTGGGGGGTTGGTGCTGCCAGTGTCATCTGGTCCTCACTTGTATGGGTAATATATATATGTATATTTATATATTTTCATTTCTCCTCTCACGCATCTATACATTTTAATTCATATTAATATTAGTATGCCCTTTTATTATTAGCTACAAGCAACAAATTGTTTTATTGTAGCTATGACCAAGCATCATGTCACGATTATTTATTGTGTTAACTGCTTTTATTTATTATTTTTATTTTATATTAACTTTGTCAGTTACTTTTAATGCTCTGTATCTACATTTTTCCAAATGTTTCTTTATGCACATATGTGTCTTTTTAGACTTGATAAAGGAGCACTGTCTGCTCCGAAACGTGTTGTCTACCTTGAAATAAAGAAAAGTGTGTATCAAATACTGACCTGGTCGTACAGTTGCGCTGACAGTGTCTCTACTAAGGGTGTGTACCCTCTCATGGGTCCCATCCCCTCCCATTTTATTGTTCACCTCACAAGGGCTGGCAACCCATCCAAGTGAGGACCAGACGACACTGGCAGCACCGACCCCCCCACTATTACCGACGTATACTAGTGTTGTGCCTACGATAGCAAAACCACACAAGGTGAACCTGAATTTCTCCAAAACGACCCTCTCCGTCAAGTACATACCACCCTATGAGCGCCTTTTCCCCTCTTCTTGCCTTTTTTGCTGGTTGTAGGTTGAGTGGCGAGAGCTACAGCTCGGTTTGTTCCCTTATACCCTGCCAAAGCTCTGCGGCGATGTGCTGTTTGTCACCTAAACATATTAGTTTCAGCACAGCCTGTTGCCGCTTCCCAACTGCAGTGCTA
The DNA here is from genome assembly GCF_014858855.1 of Bufo gargarizans. Taxonomy (NCBI): domain Eukaryota; kingdom Metazoa; phylum Chordata; class Amphibia; order Anura; family Bufonidae; genus Bufo; species Bufo gargarizans. The sequence goes on from NC_058084.1 coordinate 395,546,580, forward strand.
CACTGCTTCCAGCTACTGACTTAAGGACTGACTTGTGCCATCCCAGGGTACGACTCTCTCCCTGCCTCCACAATGTTCACCCAGTGTGCCGTCAGGGAAATGTAGCGTCCCTGGCCACAAGCACTTGTCCATGTGTCGTTAAGTGGACCTTCCCAATAACTGCGTTGGTCAGGGCACGGGTGATGTTATGGGACACATGCTGGTGTAAGGCGGGGACGGCACACCGGGAAAAATTGTGACGGCTGGGGACTGGGTAACGAGGGATGGCCGCTGCCATAAGGCCGCAGAAAGCCTCAGTATCCACAAGCCTAAATGGTAACATTTCCAGGGCCACAATTTGGAAAGTTGAGCATTTAGTGCTACGTATGGCCTGTGGGTAGGTCTCAGGGTATTTACACTTTCGATCAAAGGCCTGTGTTATGGACATCTGTACGCTGCGCTGGAACACAGAAGTGGATTTGCTAGCTGATGGTGCTTGTGAAGGTTAAGGTGCAGGGCAGGAGGCATTCGGGCATGTGTCTTGGACAGGGTATTGGCCAGCATGTAACACAGGGGAAGAGGAGGCAGTGGTGTGGACCCAGGCACACCTATTAGGGTGCTTTGATGCCATGTGGCGGATCATGCTGGTGGCGGTGAGGTTGCTAGTGTTCACGCCCCTGCTCATTTTGGTACGGCATAGGTTGCAAATTACAATTATTTTATCGTCCACACTTTCCTCAAAAAAGCGTCAGACTGCGGAACACCTGCCCCTTGGCAAGGGAAATTGCCGCAAAGCAGTGCTTTGGGGAACAGTTGCTGGCCTGTTTGGTGTGGCAAGCCTTCTCCCTTTTGCCACCCCACTGCCTCTTCCAGCCTGTTGCAGTGTTGCCCTCCCTCTCTGTACTGCTGTCCTCGCTCGGCTTGCCACCTTCCCAGGTTGATTCAGTGATTTCATTATTCACCACCTCCTCTTCCACTTCCTCACTCTGGTCATTCTCCTGACTTGTTGATTCAACAACAACCTCAACAACTGTGTATCATCCTCATCATCAACCTTTTGAGACACTAATTGCCGTTAACTTATTGGCAACTGTGTCTCATCATCCACCTCGTGAAACACTAATTGCTGTTCCCCACTGTCATCTTCTTGTGACTGTGGATGCTCATGTGTTTGGGCATCTGTGCACACGATCTCCTCATGTCCCTCTTCAAGCGGGCTTGGCGAGAGGCCCAAATAATGGAATGGCGATAAAAAGAGCTCCTCTGACTATCTGAGTGTGGGATCACTTGTTTGGCAAGACTCTCCATGATGAGAGGAAGGAGGATCAGGGTGAGAATTCTGTTGACCAGACTTTTTCTACTGAGACTGGACTTTGTGGAAGATAGGGTGGAGCTTAACCAACTAGAAGCATTATCTGCTGCAATCCAACCAACCACATGGTTGCATTGGTCTGACTTCAAGAGTGGTGTCCTGTGTCGCCCTGCAAACTGGGACATGAAGCTAGGTATCATGGATAAGTGTGTTTCTTGTGCTCTGGCAGCAGGCACGGTTTCACCGCGCCCAGGTCCACGGCCTCTGCATGCACCATCAGCAGCACTGCCTCTTCCCAGTCCCTTATTGCTCTCCTTCTGCATATTAAATGGTATACAGTACAGACCAAAAGTTTGGACACACCTTCTCATTCAAAGAGTTTTCTTTATTTTCATGACTATGAAAATTGCAGATTCACACTGAAGGCATCAAAACTATGAATTGACACATGTGGAATTATATACATAACAAAAAAGTGTGAAACAACTGAAAATATGTCATATTCTAGGTTCTTCAAAGTAGCCACCTTTTGCTTTGATTACTGCTTTTCACACTCTTGGCATTCTCTTGAGCTTCAAGAGGTAGTCACCTCAAATGGTCTTCCAACAGTCTTGAAGGAGTTCCCAGAGATGCTTAGCACTTGTTGGCCCTTTTGCCTTCACTCTGCGGTCCAGCTCACCCCAAATCATCTCGATTGGGTTCAGGTCCGGTGACTGTGGAGGCCAGGTCAACTGGCGCAGCACCCCATCACCCTCCTTCATGGTCAAATAGCCCATACACAGCCAGGCGGTGTGTTTGGGGTCATTGTCCTGTTGAAAGATAAATGATGGTCCAACTAAACGCAAACCGGATGGAATAGCATGCCGCTGCAAGATGCTGTGGTAGCCATGCTGGTTCAGTATGCCTTCAATTTTGAATAAATCCCCAACAGTGTCACCAGCAAAGCACCCCCACACCATCACACCTCCTCCTCCATGCTTCACGGTGGGAACCAGGCATGTAGAGTCCATCCGTTCTCCTTTTCTGTGTCGAACAAAGACATGGTGGTTGGAACCAAAGATCTCAAATTTGGACTCATCAGACCAAAGCACAGATTTGCACTGGTCCAATGTCCATTCCTTGTGTTCTTCTGCTTATTGCCTGTCCTTAGCAGTGGTTTCCTAGCAGATATTCTACCATGAAGGCCTGATTCACACAGTCTCCTCTTAACAGTAGTGTTGCGAATAGTTCCTGGCAAACATTGCTTGTTTGCGTTCGGCGCTGCGGGCGAACATGTGCGATGTTCGGTCCGCCCCCTATACATCATCATTGAGTAAACTTTGACCCTGTACCTCACAGTCAGCAGACACATTCCAGCCAATCAGCAGCAGACCCTCCCATCCAGACAGCATCCATTTTAGATTCATTCGGAAGCTGCATCCACAGTGAGAAGAGAGACAGATTTTTTTTTTACTTGAAAAATCGGCAAAATAATGATTGTGTAATATGCGAATTTTTGCAATTCGAATTTTCAGATTCTAATTTTTATTGCGAATTTTTCAACTTCCAACTATTAGACAAAGAAGATTATAGCACTATATTAGCTAAATTGCTCTATATTCGATTTTTTTTCGAATATTCGCTATATTGCTATAACTTATTTTTTTCGACAGGGTGCCTACAGGACGTCCTCAAGCAGGCCAGGAAGGTGTGTGGCCATTTCAGGCGTTCCTACACGGCCATGGCGCACTTTTCAGACATTCAGTGCCGAAACAACATGCCAGTGAGGTGCTTGATTTGCGACAGCCTGACACGTTGTAATTCAACACTCCTACCCAGGCTTACAGGACGTCCTCAAGCAGGCCAGGAAGGTGTGTGGCCATTTCAGGTGTTCCTACACGGCCATGGCGCACTTTTCAGACATTCAGCGCCGAAACAACATGCCAGTGAGGCGCTTGATTTGCGACAGCCCGACATGTTGGAATTCAACAATCCTAATGTTCGACCGCCTGCTCCAACAAGAAAAAGCCGTCAACGAGTATTTGTATGACCAGGGTGTCCTCCTGTAGTGCCTCAGAAGGTATAATGCCCTCCTGTAGTGCCCTAGTAGTAATAAGTCCCTCCTGTGGTGCCCTTAATAGGTATAATACCCTCCTGTAGTGTCCCGGTAGTAATAAGGCCCTCATGTGGTGCCCCAAATAGGTATAATATCATCCTGTAGTGCCCCAGTAGTATTAAGCATCTCCTGTTCTGCACCATAGGTATAATATCCTCCTATAGTGCCCAAGTAGTTATAAGGCCCTCCTGTGGTTCCCCCTATAGTTAAAATACCCTTTTTTAAGGGGCCTCAGAAGGTATAATGCCCCTGTAGTTCCAGCAATACTTATAGTGCCCCCTAATAGTTATAATGGCCCCCACATAGTGCACCCATGTAAAATGACCTCTTCAGTGTCCCCAGTATTTGCAAATGCCCTTGTAGTTATAATCAATCTCACAGTGGCTTCAGCAGGTATAATGCCAACATTTAGTGCCCATAGCATTCTCAAAGTCCCCACTGTGGACACGATATAAAAAAATACTCACCTGACTTCCCACCGCTGGAGGTCCAAGTTGCAGTCTTCTGGATTCAGACGGGCATGTTGAAGTCACCACGCCGTCTGTGTCTTGACGCAGGCGTGCGTGATGAAATTATCTTGCTGTCTTAGACCCAGCACAGGCAGTTGCTTGGTGACCGTTCGCGCCGTTCTACAAGCAAGCGGCCACATTAATCCAACTGTATCGCCGTACTTGGGTCGGCGAGGCAGTTTTATAGCTACCAGCCATAACATTCGGGGCCCTGGACAAAACATCAGGGGCTCAAGTCCTGAATGTTTTGACCTAGCGACGCTGCTGGTTCTGTGTGTGGTCTGAGCTGGGAGTGCTGAGAGACAATGAGGCTGGGATTAGCCTGAGATTTGGGGAGTTCCGCAACTCCTAGGGATAAGGGTTGCATGGTCAGCATCGGGCAGACGACTAGACCACAATCCCCCAAAAGACAGTGGTGTGGTAACAGCCAGGAGACTGATGGACATTAGGCTGCGAAAGCCGTACGGGTTCACGTATGTGTGAAGGGTGACTTAGGTGAGTCAGGTATATACTTTGTTTAGGTAGAGCCCAGACGGGCAGGCTTTCAACTTATTTTTGTATTGTTTGTTTGTGTTTGTGTCGCAATGAAGCACGAGTTGGGACATGGAAATCTGCTGTCTGCGAAGGTATTTGTGAGGATGATCCCCGGAACGAAAGCTGCCTCTCAGAAATATGTATTTGTTTATTGTAAGTTTTTGCTCGGTCACACTAAAACATGTATGTATAGATGTAGAATGTTACTGTGACTGTAAAGTTTTAAATAAAAAAATATAATAAAAAAAAGGTGATACAGGAGTGATGCTAGAAACCCAGTGAAAGCATTAAACAGCAGTTCAATTCCACTTATCTTAACATTGCTGATCCATAACTTTGTGCACTTCGTTTTGCAGGCCATTCCCGTAACCCTTAAATATGCTTGGGATATAACTGTCTTAATAATATAATGCCCCTTTCAATCCCTTTGTAATAGGAAATGGCCTATTTTGATAACCATGAAAATGCTGTGGGTGCCCTTCTCACAAGACATTCAATGGATACTTCTGAGATTAAAAAAGTAAGTATAAGTAATGTAATGTACATATGTATTAACAAGAGAACAGTATCAGATAAATATCAAGTCCTACAATTGCACTGAAATCCTGTCATTATAATAGAAGCTGTCATTCGTGTTTTTTTACACTATTTCTGGACAAATTTGATTTGTCGTGAAGCCGAACTTTCTCGTTCTTCGTTGTAGCAATTAGTGATGATCGAGCATCAAAATATTCGGGTGTTCGGGCCGAACACATTGCTATATTCGTGTGCTTGGCCGAGCACCCGAGTATAATGGAAGTCAATGGGAGACAACAAGGCACCCCCTGCTCTGAAGAGGGGAGGGTGCCTGGTCCATTGGAAAAGGTCAGAAGGTGACCAAAACACCAACAAAATGGATCGGGAACACCATGGGGACGATGTCTGAATGCATCTTGGGCTGCTAGGTCGCTGCTGGGAACCATGTTGTCCGAGTTGTACGCCACTTTTACAGACTGACAAAAATACGCACAAAACCCCCCCAAAAAAAATATTTTACAGGAAAATTTGTTAGGAAACATTCTATCCTATATATTAAATTTATATAAAGTGCAAGTGCTGCAAAAAAATTACAAGCAAGAGGCACTCCGAAAAAGCCTGTATATCACATAAAGGAGGGCCTCATTCACATTGTGGTACAATTGTTCAGGTAGTGGGACTCCTACACTCATAAAGCCTATGAACTAAGTGAAAGGGCTGCCAAAAATTACAAGAAACTGGCAATCCAAAACACCCTTTGTTACACAGGAGGAAGGCATCATACACACCCTTGAAAAATTATGATTGATGACCTTCAAAAACATTTCGAGCAAGGGCCTGCTGATCTGACCATCTAAAACCTTAGGGGAGAGGGCCTGCTGCCGCATTGGTGACTCTAGATAACCTCTGGGCGATTGCACATCCTCGTGACGGCGACGATCCATTTGGATGTCTGCCCTATCAACTTTCGTTGTTCTTTTCTGCGCCTACCATGGTGATCACGGGTAACGGAGAATCAGGGTTCGATGACGGAGAGGGAGCTTGAGAAAGGGATACCACATCCAAGGGAGGTCAATGGCTGAAATCTGATTGGCTGTTGTTGCCTTGCCACTTTTTTTTGTCATAATTGTGAACCACCCAGAGAGGGAGGGACAAGTTATTAAAGCAGAAACATCCAAGGAATGCGGCAGGCGCATGGCAATTACCCACTCCTGACTCGGGGAGGTAGTGACGATAAAGAACAATACAGGACTCTTAAGATGCCCTATTATTGGAATGAATAATAAAAAATTACAGGGAATGTCACTGCGGTATTTTGGATGAGGAAACGTTATACCGGAAAGGCCCTGCTGCCGCTTTGTTGACTCTAGATAACTTCTGCCTGATCGCACGTCCCTGTGATGCCCATGACCCATTAGGATATCTTCCCTATCTTCCCTTACATACCTAACATGGTGACCACCGGTAAAGGGAATTATTGTTCGATTTCGGAGAGGGAGCTGTCATGGTCTTACCTTCTTGCTGTTCTCCTTCGTTTGACATGTGCTGGCGGCCATCTTGGTTTCTGGGTTTCTTGTAGCCTCCCACCCTGCGGCTGCTCCTTCCCACTGGGAGGAGCTGGATGCCTAGCTCATATATATAGGAGGTCTGTGGCTTCAGTTCCTTGCTTGGTCCTCCTGTGTTCACATGCTTCTAAGACTGCTGCTGCTTCTGGTTCCTGATCCTGGCTTCGTCTGACTACCCTGCTGGTTCCTGATCCAGGCTTCGTCTGACTACCCTGCTGGTTCCTGATCCAGGCTTCGTCTGACTACCCTTCTGGTTCCTGACCTCTGGCTTCGCAAGACCCTGCTTCGGTTTAGCCATCCGTTTGGACTTTCGCCTTACAGCTTGATTTTCAATAAAGCCTTCTTATTTCCACTTATCTCTTGTTGTACGTCCGGTTCATGGTTCCATGACATTAGGACCAAGCCATGAATTCTGACGGTACAGGGCCATCCTCGCTACCTACGCTGGTTGCCAGACTTGATCAGCAGGATCACCTGTTGGGTCGGTTCGCTGTGGCGTTGCAAACCCTGCTTGAACGCACGGCTCATTTAGCTTCCGTTGCCGATGGGTCGGTTGTCGCTCCTGGGCCCGCTCCTACTGCCGCTCCGGTTGTTGCGCCAGAGTCTACCCCGACACCTGTTGCTGCGCCTGCGGTGTTTCGGGGTATGACCGGTTCTGCCCCCCTTCCACAGCGCTTTGGGGGAGAGCCAACTCAGTGCCGAGGTTTCCTTAACCAGGTGGGCATTTATTTCGAGTTGCTGCCACATGCCTTTCCTACTGAGAGATTAAAGGTGGGCTTCTTGATCTCGCTGCTCTCGGACAAGGCCTTGGCCTGGGCCAGCCCTTTATGGGAGAACAACAATCCGGTGGTTGCCGAGTTTTCCGGTTTTGTTGCTTCTCTTCGGAAGGTATTCGATGTGCCGGCTCGTGCTGCCTCTACTGCGAAGCTCCTTATGTCCATCAGACAGGGTTCACGATCCGTAGCTGAATACGCCATTGAGTTTCGTACCCTGGCAGCAGAGGTGGGCTGGAATAATGAGGCTCTGGTCGCTGCTTTCTCTGATTGTCTCTCGGATGCCTTGAAGGATGAGGTTGCAGCTAAGGACCTACCAGTGGAGCTCGAGTCTCTTATTTCTTTCCTGATTTTGATTGACACCAGACTCAGGGAGAGACCTTCCTTTAAGGAGAGCCTGCGGAGGTCTTCTAACAGATTGGCGCCTACGTTTGCTGTCCCACCCGTGCCTCCCTCTCCTCCCACGCTTCCTGGGGATGACTTGTCTGGGGGTGAACCCATGCAGCTGGGGTTTGCTCGCCTGTCCGAGGGGGAGAGGGTACTCCGGAGACGCGAGGGCCGATGCATGTACTGTGGTCTCGGTGGGCATTTTCGGTTGGCATGCCCGAACCGTCCGGGAAACGTTCGCACCTGAGATCCTGTCGGGGGCAGATCTTGGGTGGAGTCTCCTCGTCCCCGGTTTCCCGTGTTGACAAACCACTGATTACTGTTGTCCTCTCCTGGGTCGGGGGCTCGGTGACGACCCAGGCGTTGGTGGACTCTGGTGCTGGTGGTTTGTTCATTGATAGTGTGTTCGCTGCCGCCAATTCCATTCCTCTGCAGCCTCGAGGTTCCCCACTGGCTCTTGAGGCGATAGACGGCAGACCCCTTCTGCCGCCACACGTGACTCATGAGACCCTTCCAGTGGGGATGGCCATTGGTGCCGTTCACAGAGAGTCGGTCTGTCTCCAGGTTATTTCGTCTCCACACTACTCGGTGGTCTTGAGGTACCCCTGGCTCCAGAAGCATAATCCGACTTTCGATTGGAGATCGGCCGAGATCCTCTCGTGGTCACCGCAGTGTGGGGCTAGTTGCATCCATGGGCCTGTCAAGTTGCTGTGTACTTCCTCGGACTCTCTGTTGCCTCCTGAATACGAGGAGTACCGGGATGTATTCGATAAGGTGCGTGCGGTTGCCCTACCTCCGCACCGCCCATACGATTGTGCCATAGAGTTACAATCTGGTGCCGTTCCTCCTCGTGGCAAAGTCTATCCACTGTCGGTAGCGGAGAATGAGGCCATGGAGGAGTACGTGAGGGAGGCGCTTTCACGCGGACACATTCGCAAATCCTCGTCCCCGGCAGGGGCTGGATTTTTCTTTGTGAAAAAGAAGGGCGGTGAGTTGAGGCCTTGCATCGATTACAGGGGTCTCAATCGCATCACGATCAAGAACGCTTACCCGATACCCTTGATTTCCGAGCTGTTCGATCGCCTCAAAGGGGCCACGGTCTTTACCAAACTCGACCTGAGGGCGGCATATAACCTGGTAAGGATCAAGGCGGGCGATGAGTGGAAGACCGCGTTTAACACCAGGACCGGTCATTATGAATCCTTGGTTATACCCTTTGGGTTGTGCAATGCGCCCGCAGTCTTCCAGGAATTCATCAACGATGTTTTCCGTGACCTGTTGCAGCAGTGTGTGGTGGTCTATTTGGATGACATCTTGGTATATTCTGAATCCATGGAGGCCCACATTCTGGATGTCAGACGAGTGTTGCAACGGTTACGAGAGAACAAGCTGTTCGGTAAGCTTGAGAAATGCGAATTTCACCGATCCCAGGTGACCTTCTTAGGTTACATCATTTCCGCTGAGGGGTTCTCCATGGATCCTGAGAAGGTTTCGGCTGTCTTACAGTGGCCCCAGCCCAGTGGTCTTCGTGCCCTGCAGCGCTTTTTGGGCTTCGCCAATTATTATCGGAAGTTCATCAGGGACTTTTCCATGCTAGCCAAGCCTCTCACGGATCTGACCAGGAAGGGCAGTAATCCCCAGGTCTGGCCGCTCGAGGCCATCCGAGCTTTTGAGGCTCTAAAGTCCGCCTTTGTGTCGGCTCCGATTCTGTCGCATCCCAACCCTGGGTTGCCTTTTGTCCTCGAGGTGGACGCGTCTGAGACGGGAGTAGGCGCCCTTCTGTCTCAGCGTAGAACACCAGAGGGTCCTCTGCTTCCTTGTGGGTTTTACTCCCGGAAACTGTCTTCCGCGGAGTGCAACTATCAGATTGGTGACAGGGAGTTATTGGCCATCGTGCAGGCCCTTAAAGAATGGAGGCACTTGCTCGAGGGCTCGGTGGTTCCGGTTCTCATCCTGACGGACCACAAGAATCTGACCTACCTCTCTGAGGCCAAGAGATTGACACCACGTCAGGCCAGATGGGCTCTGTTCTTGTCACGTTTTAATTACGTGGTCTCCTACCTACCCGGTTCCAAGAACATCAGAGCGGATGCCTTATCACGGCAGTACTCCGAGCTGTCCGGGGAGGAGTCGATTCCGACTTCGGTCATACCTCCGAATCAGATCCTGGCCGCCATTCGCACCAGCCTGACCTCTCCCCTGGGTGAGCAGATTTTGGCGGCTCAATCTGGTGCTCCCTCTGGGAGACCCAACGGCAGATGTTTTGTGCCTGAGGAGTTGCGCACTCGGTTGTTGCGAACCTACCATAACTCCAAGGCCGCAGGGCATCCTGGAAAGAATCAGCTGTCCTGGGCTGTTTCACGTCTGTTCTGGTGGCCTTCTCTACGTTCCGACATCGCCGCATATGTAGCGGCATGCTCCGTTTGTGCCCAGAGTAAGTCCCCTCGGCACCTTCCGTTGGGCCTTTTGCAACCCATAGCCACCGGGGAGCGTCCATGGTCACACCTGGGGATGGATTTCATTGTGGACCTCCCTGCATCCCGAGGCCATACGGTCATTCTCATGATTGTGGATCGGTTTTCCAAAATGTGCCACTGTGTTCCTCTCAAGAAGTTACCCTCTGCACAAGAGTTGGCCACGATTTTTGCCAGGGAGTTTTTCCGGTTGCACGGGTTGCCCAAGGAGATTGTGTCGGATCGGGGGAGTCAGTTTGTGTCCAGGTTCTGGCGCGCCTTTTGCTCCCAGTTGGGGATTCATCTCTCTTTCTCCTCGGCCTACCACCCTCAGTCCAATGGGGCCGCAGAACGATCCAATCAGGCCTTGGAGCAATTCCTTCGTTGCTATGTCTCCGATCACCAAGATAATTGGGTTGACCTCCTGCCTTGGGCTGAGTTTGCCAGGAACACGGCGGTGAACTCTTCCTCTGGGACGTCTCCCTTCATGGCCAATTATGGGTTCCAACCTGCCGTGTTACCGGAGGTATTCTCTCCACAGGATATTCCGGCTGTGGAGGATCACCTTTCCGTCCTACGTGCTTCTTGGGTACAGATCCAGAGATCCCTTGAGGTCTCTGCGCAGCGCCAGAGACTCCAGGCTGATCGCAGACGAGCACCCGCTCCTTCCTACCAGGTCGGAGACCGCGTATGGTTGTCCACCCGCAACCTCAACCTTCGAGTGCCCACTCCCAAGCTGGCACCTCGCTTTGTTGGTCCCTTCCGAGTGCTTCGCAGGGTAAACCCGGTAGCCTATGCCCTTGCGCTTCCTCCTGGCATGCGGATCTCCAACGTGTTTCATGTCTCCCTGTTGAAGCCACTGGTGTGTAATCGTTTCACTTCCTCGGTTCCTCGGCCTCGTCCGGTCCAAGTGGGCAATCGTGAGGAGTATGAGGTGAGCAATATCCTGGACTCACGCCTGGTCCGCGGTCGGGTGCAGTTTCTGGTCCATTGGCGTGGTTATGGTCCAGAGGAGCGTTCCTGGGTTCCCTCCGCAGATGTCCATGCTCCTGCCTTGCTCCGAGCCTTCCACGCACGGTTCCCTCAGAAACCGTTCTTTACTCCGCGGAGGAGGGGCCCTTGAGGGGGAGGTACTGTCATGGTCTTACCTTCTTGCTGTTCTCCTTCGTTTGACATGTGCTGGCGGCCATCTTGGTTTCTGGGTTTCTTGTAGCCTCCCACCCTGCGGCTGCTCCTTCCCACTGGGAGGAGCGGGATGCCTAGCTCATATATATAGGAGGTCTGTGGCTTCAGTTCCTTGCTTGGTCCTCCTGTGTTCACATGCTTCTAAGACTGCTGCTGCTTCTGGTTCCTGATCCTGGCTTCGTCTGACTACCCTGCTGGTTCCTGATCCAGGCTTCGTCTGACTACCCTGCTGGTTCCTGATCCAGGCTTCGTCTGACTACCCTTCTGGTTCCTGACCTCTGGCTTCGCAAGACCCTGCTTCGGTTTAGCCATCCGTTTGGACTTTCGCCTTACAGCTTGATTTTCAATAAAGCCTTCTTATTTCCACTTATCTCTTGTTGTACGTCCGGTTCATGGTTCCATGACAGGAGCCTGATAAACGGCTATGGCTAGTACTTCAAAGCAAGGCAGCATGAGTTGCGGGCCTGCATATGAGCTGACCCCGTAAAAGATTTTAAGTGCGGGCCTGCTGCTGAGCTGAGGTGGAACTGACAAACCCAACTTGAATTTGATGGCTGCATTAATCTGCAGGTGACGGTGATACAGCGCCACAGATTATTGCCATCTGCATCTTTCTAAACAATCTGTGACCCCAGTCTTTTACCCAGACTCTGTCATTGTGCCACTATGTGGCCTCCTCATGCTCCCATCTCCACACCATGTCACCTTTCCACTCATTTTTATCACCATGCTGATGCTGCTTAAAAGGCCTTAAACTGATCACCAGGCCCACAATTTAATTAAGGTTTTGTAATCGATAAACCAACTTGCATGTGTGGGCTGCATCAGTGGCATAGCTAGAATTGACTGGGCCCCACAGCAAATTTTTTTATGGGGCTCCATCCTTTTTAGCGACCCCTTCATTTCATGCCGCCTCCATTTCTGTGGCTAGTAAAGATCGCTCTTTCAGACCAGGGCCGGCAGCTGTTCCATCAGTTCTATACACTGTCTATACTGTCACTGTATCTAATTTCATTTTGTAATACTGTTGAGGGGGCCCTGACCACATCCTTTAGTCCTCCTCCTCCTAGATGGGCCCCTTCAGGGTCAGGGCCCCAAAGCTGCAGCTTCCCCTGCTTCCCCTATAGCTACGGCCCTGGTCTGAATTAATCTGCAGGTGACCGTGATACAGCTCCACAGATTGTTTAGAAAGATGCAAATGGAAACAATCTGTGGCCTCAGTCTTTTATCAAGACTATGTGGCCTCCTCATGCTGCCATCTCCACACCATGTCAACTTGCCACTCATTTTTATCACCATGCTGCTGCTAATGGTGATGCTGCTTAAAAGGCTTAAACTGAATCCCAGGCCCACAATTTATTTAAGGTTTTGTAAATGATAAACCCAACTTGAATTTTTGGGCTGCATCAGTGGCGTAGCTAGAATTGACTGGGCCCCACAGCCAATTTTTAGATGGGGCTTCATCCCACGGTAATTTTTTAGCGACCCCCTTCCTTTTGTGCCTCTCCCATTCCTGTGGCTAGTAAAGATCGCTCTCTTAGACCAGGGCTGGCAGCTGTTCACTTTTATACACTGTCAATAATGAGACTGTATATCATTCTATTGTGTATTACTGTTGAGGGGGCCCTGACCAAATCCATTAATCCTCCTCCTGGATGGGCCTCAAAGCTGCTGCTTCCCCTATAGCTAGTGCCCTGGTCTGCATTAATCTGCAGGAGACCGTGATACAGCTCCACAGATTGTTTCTATCTGTATCTTTCTAAACAATCTGTGGTCTCAGTCTTTTATCTAGACTCTGTCATTGTGCCACTATGTGGACTCCTCATGATGCCATCTCCACACCATTTCACCTTGCCACTCATTTTTATCACCATGCTGCTGCTGATGCAGCTTAAAAGGGCTTAATGTGATCACCAGGCCCACAATCTAATTAAGGTTTAACGCACAAAACCAAATAAAAAAAAACGATTTTTATAGGATAAATTGATTTAAAACATATATTTTCTGTATATTTACTTCTATATATAGTGCAAGTCCTGCCAAATATTACTATGAAGAGATATGCCGATAGAACCTGTATATCACATAAAAGAGGGCCTCATTCACATTGAGTTGCGGGCCTGCAGGTGAGCTGACCCTGTAAAAGATTTTAGGTTTGGCCCTGCAGGTGAGCTGACCCTGTAAAAGATTTGAGTTGTGGGCCTGCAGGTGAGCTGACCAAGTAAAAGATTTTAGGTGAGGGCCTGCTGGTGAGCTGACCCTGCAAAACATTATATTTTTATATTTAATGCCCTGCTGCTGAGCTGACCCTCTTAAACATTAGGGGCGAGGGCCTTCTGGTGAGCTCACCCTGTAAAAGATTATATGCGATGGCCTGCTGCTGAGCTGAACCCTCTAAAACATTAGGGGCGAGGGCCTGCTGCTAAACTGACCTTCTAAAACATTATGGGCGAGGGCCTGCTGCTAAGCTGACCCTCTAAAACATTAGGGGCGAGGGCCTGCTGGTGAGCTGACACTCTAAAACATTATTTGCAAGGGCCTGCTGCTGAGCTGAACCTCTAAACATTAGGGGTGAGGGCCTGCTGCTAAGCTGACCCTCTAAAACATTAGGGGTGAAGGCCTGCTGCTGAGCTGACCCTATAAAAAAAAAATGGAGTGGAGGTGTTCTGTTCCAGTATCTTGCATTGTGTATTGGTATGCTTCCCCCCCCCCCTGTTTTCAGGTTCTAGTTAGTTTAGCCTAGCCACTCCCTGTTTTCACAGTGATGCCTTGCTCATGGCGTGCTTAGCTTTCTGAGTAGCAGTATCCATCTTCTGAGTTAGGAGTTTTTTGGGGCATAATTCTTTTATCATCTGGATTACCCTGCAACATCTTGCAATACAATCTCCGGATTAAAAGGCTACTTGATTAACACCTGGGTGTCTGATGGGTATGCTGTAAGTGGAGAAAGTCAAATTCAACAAGTCACTCCCGTGCGCATAGAGGTTGCTCTACACAGGTGCTTGATTGTATATAGCTGACTTTTGAAACGCCACAATAAAAGAATTGCCTTAGTACTCTCCTTCTCTTGCTAAGGATAGAATATTCCCCTCCTCCAAGTAATAAGACATCAAGAGTGACCCACCTGGAGCAGCCAGCAAAGCACTGGAAATATACCTTAGACCAGTGATGGCGAACCTTTTAGAGACCGAGTGCCCGAACTGCAACTCAAAAACCACTTATTTATTGCAAAGTGCCAACACGGCAATTTAATCTGAATACTACAGTCCAATATAGTATATCTTCTGTGTACTTTATCATTTAGCTATAATAGCCTGCCTGCATTCAATTTGCTGCCTGTGCTGCTCATAGTGCGCCCTGCACTGATGAATGGCAGGAGAAGTCTAAGGCATATCGGTACACCATAGACTTTTTCCAGCGTGTGGGTGCCCACAGAGAGGGCTCTGAGTGCCGCATCTGGCACCTGTGCCATAGGTTCGCCACCACTGCCTTAGACCCTGCAGGACATGATGGACGGAAGAGACAGTATCTGGAGTATATTCCCACAGTCCCGGCTCCTGGACGCAGGTCCCACCAATACATCATCGATCATTCCAAACCTTCCACATACATGGAGTATGACCCCATGGTGAACTACTCAGCCAGGCTCCTCCTGTGCAAGGAGAAACCTGACAAAGCAACCAAAAGAAGGCGGGCCTATAGTCAAGGAGAAGTACATACAGCCTCTAAAAGAAGTAGAACCCATAGTCAAGGTGAAGGCTAAACGGCTTCTACTGAAAGAAGTAGGACCTATAGTCCAGGTGAAAGCCATACAGCCTCTTCTAAAAGGAGTGGAACATCTAAGATAATGGTGGAAGCTAAATGTTCTTCTGACTCGGATCCTCCATCTCCAGATGTAAATGAAGGAGAAGACATTGTTGCACAGTACGATGTTGACAATGCTGGAAATTCCTTAGAGTCCTTTAAAAAACTAGACAAAGATTTAAAGCCAAAATCTGGGAAGAGCAAGCGTATAAGAGAGCACAACCTCTCTTATAGACACATCAGTGGGATGGTTACGCTGAGAATAGCGTTATCGTCACTAATAGGGATGAGCGAACTCGAACTGTATAGTTCGGGTTCGTACCGAATTTTGGGGTGTCCGTGACACGGACCCGAACCCGGACATTTTCGTAAAAGTCCGGGTTCGGGTTCGGTGTTCGTCGCTTTCTTCGCGCTTTTGTGACGCTTTCTTGGCGCTTTTTGAAAGGCTGCAAAGCAGCCAATCAACAAGCGTCATACTACTTGCCCCAAGAGGCCATCACAGCCATGCCTACTATTGGCATGGCTGTGATTGGCCAGAGCACCATGTGACCCAGCCTCTATTTAAGCTGGAGTCACATAGCGCCGCCCGTCACTCTGCTCTGATTAGCGTAGGGAGAGGTTGCGGCTGCGACAGTAGGGCGAGATTAGGCAGATTAACTCCTCCAAAGGACTTGATTAACTGATCGATCTGCAGCTGTGGATCATTGAGCTGCTGATCCTCAATTGCTCACTGTTTTTAGGCTGCCCAGACCGTTTGTCAGTCACATTTTTCTGGGGTGATCGGCGGCCATTTTGTGTCTTGTGGTGCGCCAGCACAAGCTGCGACCAAGTGCATTTAACCCTCAATGGTGTGGTTGTTTTTTGGCTAAAGCCTACATCAGGGTGAAGCTGTCACACCAAGTGCATTTAACCAGCAATAGTCTGTTCATTTTTTGGCCATATACAAAATCAGGGGCAAGCTGCGCCTGTCACCAAGTGCATTTAACCCTCAATGGTGTGGTTGTTTTTTGGCTAAAGCAAACATCAGGGTGAAGCTGTCACACCAAGTGCATTTAACCAGCAATAGTCTGTTCATTTTTTGGCCATATACTAAATCAGGGGCAAGCTGCGCCTGTCACCAAGTGCATTTAACCCTCAATGGTGTGGTTGTTTTTTGGCTAAAGCCTACATCAGGGTGAAGCTGTCACACCAAGTGCATTTAACCAGCAATAGTCTGTTTATTTTTTGGCCATATCCCAGTCTAATTCTGTCACTAAATCCATACCGGTCACCCAGCGCCTAAATACTAGGCCTCAAATTTATATCCAGCTAAATCTGTCCCTAGTGCTGTAGCTGGGCGAGTTATTTAGTGTCCGTTCAAGCACATTTCTTGTTCTGGGTTGAAATACAATTCCCAATTTAGCAATTTCATAATTTAGTGGTTTCTGCTATATCAGAGCTATTTGAAATCTATCCCTAAAAGGGTATATAATATTCAAGGTGCACATTGGGTCATTCAGAATAACTTCACACACACCCGCTACTGTGTATTTCCAAGTCTAATTCTGGCACTAAACCCATACCTGTCACCCAGCGCCTAAATACTAGGCCTCAAATTTATATCCAGCTAAATCTGTCCCTAGTGCTGTAGCTGGGCGAGTTATTTAGTGTCCGTTCAAGCACATTTCTTGTTCTGGGTTGAAATACAATTCCCAATTTAGCAATTTCATAATTTAGTGGTTTCTGCTATATCAGAGCTATTTGAAATCTATCCCTAAAAGGGTATATAATATTCAAGGTGCACATTGGGTCATTCAGAATAACTTCACACACACCCGCTACTGTGTATTTCCAAGTCTAATTCTGGCACTAAACCCATACCTGTCACCCAGCGCCTAAATACTAGGCCTCAAATTTATATCCCGCTAAATCTGTCCTTAGTGCTGTAGCTGGGCGAGTTATTTAGTGTCCGTTCAAGCACATTTCTTGTTCTGGGTTGAAATACAATTCCCAATTTAGCAATTTCATAATTTAGTGGTTTCTGCTATATCAGAGCTATTTGAAATCTATCCCTAAAAGGGTATATAATATTCAAGGTGCACATTGGGTCATTCAGAATAACTTCACACACACCCGCTACTGTGTATTTCCAAGTCTAATTCTGGCACTAAACCCATACCTGTCACCCAGCGCCTAAATACTAGGCCTCAAATTTATATCCCGCTAAATCTGTCCCTAGTGCTGTAGCTGGGCGAGTTATTTAGTGTCCGTTCAAGCACATTTCTTGTTCTGGGTTGAAATACAATTCCCAATTTAGCAATTTCATAATTTAGTGGTTTCTGCTATATCAGAGCTATTTGAAATCTATCCCTAAAAGGGTATATAATATTCAAGGTGCACATTGGGTCATTCAGAATAACTTCACACACACCCGCTACTGTGTATTTCCAAGTCTAATTCTGGCACTAAACCCATACCTGTCACCCAGCGCCTAAATACTAGGCCTCAAATTTATATCCCGCTAAATCTGTCCCTAGTGCTGTAGCTGGGCGAGTTATTTAGTGTCCGTTCAAGCACATTTCTTGTTCTGGGTTGAAATACAATTCCCAATTTAGCAATTTCATAATTTAGTGGTTTCTGCTATATCAGAGCTATTTGAAATCTATCCCTAAAAGGGTATATAATATTCAAGGTGCACATTGGGTCATTCAGAATAACTTCACACACACCCGCTACTGTGTATTTCCAAGTCTAATTCTGGCACTAAACCCATACCTGTCACCCAGCGCCTAAATACTAGGCCTCAAATTTATATCCAGCTAAATCTGTCCCTAGTGCTGTAGCTGGGCGAGTTATTTAGTGTCCGTTCAAGCACATTTCTTGTTCTGGGTTGAAATACAATTCCCAATTTAGCAATTTCATAATTTAGTGGTTTCTGCTATATCAGAGCTATTTGAAATCTATCCCTAAAAGGGTATATAATATTCAAGGTGCACATTGGGTCATTCAGAATAACTTCACACACACCCGCTACTGTGTATTTCCAAGTCTAATTCTGGCACTAAACCCATACCTGTCACCCAGCGCCTAAATACTAGGCCTCAAATTTATATCCCGCTAAATCTGTCCCTAGTGCTGTAGCTGGGCGAGTTATTTAGTGTCCGTTCAAGCACATTTCTTGTTCTGGGTTGAAATACAATTCCCAATTTAGCAATTTCATAATTTAGTGGTTTCTGCTATATCAGAGCTATTTGAAATCTATCCCTAAAAGGGTATATAATATTCAAGGTGCACATAGGGTCATTCAGAATAACTTCACACACCCGCTACTGTGCATTTCCAAATCTAATTCTGTCACTAAACCCATACCTGTCACCCAGCGCCTAAATACTAGGCCTCAAATTTATATCCCGCTAAATCTCTCGTTACCGCTGTCCTGTTGTGGCTGGGAAAGTTATTTAGTGTCCGTCAAAGCACATTTTTTGTTCTGGGTTGAAATACAATTCCCAATTTAGCAATTTCATAATTTAGTCGTTTCTGCTATATCAGAGCTATTTGAAATCTATCCCTAAAAGGGTATATAATATTCAAGGTGCACATTGGGTCATTCAGAATAACTTCACACACACCCGCTACTGTGTATTTCCAAGTCTAATTCTGGCACTAAACCCATACCTGTCACCCAGCGCCTAAATACTAGGCCTCAAATTTATATCCCGCTAAATCTGTCCCTAGTGCTGTAGCTGGGCGAGTTATTTAGTGTCCGTTCAAGCACATTTCTTGTTCTGGGTTGAAATACAATTCCCAATTTAGCAATTTCATAATTTAGTGGTTTCTGCTATATCAGAGCTATTTGAAATCTATCCCTAAAAGGGTATATAATATTCAAGGTGCACATAGGGTCATTCAGAATAACTTCACACACCCGCTACTGTGCATTTCCAAATCTAATTCTGTCACTAAACCCATACCTGTCACCCAGCGCCTAAATACTAGGCCTCAAATTTATATCCCGCTAAATCTCTCGTTACCGCTGTCCTGTTGTGGCTGGGAAAGTTATTTAGTGTCCGTCAAAGCACATTTTTTGTTCTGGGTTGAAATACAATTCCCAATTTAGCAATTTCATAATTTAGTCGTTTCTGCTATATCAGAGCTATTTGAAATCTATCCCTAAAAGGGTAGATCATATTGAAGGTGCACATAGGGTCATTCAGAATAACTTCACACACACGCTTCTGTGCATTTCCAAGTCTAATTCTGTCACTAAATCCATACCGGTCACCCAGCGCCTAAATACTAGGCCTCAAATTTATATCCCGCTGAATTTGAATACAATACATTGGGCCAAATAATATATTTGTTGTTGTGGTGAACCATAACAATGAGAAAAACATCTAGTAAGGGACGCGGACGTGGACATGGTCGTGGTGGTGTTAGTGGACCCTCTGGTGCTGGGAGAGGACGTGGCCGTTCTGCCACATCCACACGTCCTAGTGTACCAACTACCTCAGGTCCCAGTAGCCGCCAGAATTTACAGCGATATATGGTGGGGCCCAATGCCGTTCTAAGGATGGTAAGGCCTGAGCAGGTACAGGCATTAGTCAATTGGGTGGCCGACAGTGGATCCAGCACGTTCACATTATCTCCCACCCAGTCTTCTGCAGAAAGCGCACAGATGGCGCCTGAAAACCAACCCCATCAGTCTGTCACATCACCCCCATGCATACCAGGGAAACTGTCTCAGCCTCAAGTTATGCAGCAGTCTCTTATGCTGTTTGAAGACTCCGCTGGCAGGGTTTCCCAAGGGCATCCACCTAGCCCTTCCCCAGCGGTGAAAGACATAGAATGCACTGACGCACAACCACTTATGTTTCCTGATGATGAGGACATGGGAATACCACCTCAGCATGTCTCTGATGATGACGAAACACAGGTGCCAACTGCTGCGTCTTTCTGCAGTGTGCAGACTGAACAGGAGGTCAGGGATCAAGACTGGGTGGAAGACGATGCAGGGGACGATGAGGTCCTAGACCCCACATGGAATGAAGGTCGTGCCACTGACTTTCACAGTTCGGAGGAAGAGGCAGTGGTGAGACCGAGCCAACAGCGTAGCAAAAGAGGGAGCAGTGGGCAAAAGCAGAACACCCGCCGCCAAGAGACTCCGCCTGCTACTGACCGCCGCCATCTGGGACCGAGCACCCCAAAGGCAGCTTCAAGGAGTTCCCTGGCATGGCACTTCTTCAAACAATGTGCTGACGACAAGACCCGAGTGGTTTGCACGCTGTGCCATCAGAGCCTGAAGCGAGGCATTAACGTTCTGAACCTGAGCACAACCTGCATGACCAGGCACCTGCATGCAAAGCATGAACTGCAGTGGAGTAAACACCTTAAAACCAAGGAAGTCACTCAGGCTCCCCCTGCTACCTCTTCTGCTGCTGCCGCCTCGGCCTATTCTGCTGCTGCCGCCTCGGCCTCTTCCTCCGCCTCTGGAGGAACGTTGGCACCTGCCGCCCAGCAAACAGGGGATGTACCACCAACACCACCACCACCACCTCCGTCACCAAGCGTCTCAACCATGTCACACGCCAGCGTTCAGCTCTCCATCTCACAAACATTTGATAGAAAGCGTAAATTCCCACCTAGCCACCCTCGATCCCTGGCCCTGAATGCCAGCATTTCTAAACTACTGGCCTATGAAATGCTGTCATTTAGGCTGGTGGACACAGACAGCTTCAAACAGCTCATGTCGCTTGCTGTCCCACAGTATGTTGTTCCCAGCCGGCACTACTTCTCCAAGAGAGCCGTGCCTTCCCTGCACAACCAAGTATCCGATAAAATCAAGTGTGCACTGCGCAACGCCATCTGTGGCAAGGTCCACCTAACCACAGATACGTGGACCAGTAAGCACGGCCAGGGACGCTATATCTCCCTAACTGCACACTGGGTAAATGTAGTGGCAGCTGGGCCCCAGGCGGAGAGCTGTTTGGCGCACGTCCTTCCGCCGCCAAGGATCGCAGGGCAACATTCTTTGCCTCCTGTTGCCACCTCCTCCTTCTCGGCTTCCTCCTCCTCTTCTTCCACCTGCTCATCCAGTCAGCCACACACCTTCACCACCAACTTCAGCACAGCCCGGGGTAAACGTCAGCAGGCCATTCTGAAACTCATATGTTTGGGGGACAGGCCCCACACCGCACAGGAGTTGTGGCGGGGTATAGAACAACAGACCGACGAGTGGTTGCTGCCGGTGAGCCTCAAGCCCGGCCTGGTGGTGTGTGATAATGGGCGAAATCTCGTTGCAGCTCTGGGACTAGCCAATTTGACGCACATCCCTTGCTTGGCGCATGTGCTGAATTTGGTGGTGCAGAAGTTCATTCACAACTACCCCGACATGTCAGAGCTGCTGCATAAAGTGCGGGCCGTCTGTTCGCGCTTCCGGCGTTCACATCCTGCTGCTGCTCGCCTGTCTGCGCTACAGCGTAACTTCGGCCTTCCCGCTCACCGCCTCATATGCGACGTGCCCACCAGGTGGAACTCCACCTTGCACATGCTGGACAGACTGTGCGAGCAGCAGCAGGCCATAGTGGAGTTTCAGCTGCAGCACGCACGGGTCAGTCGCACTACAGAACAGCACCACTTCACCACCAATGACTGGGCCTCCATGCGAGACCTGTGTGCCCTGTTGCGCTGTTTCGAGTACTCCACCAACATGGCCAGTGGCGATGACACCGTTATCAGCGTTACAATACCACTTCTATGTCTCCTTGAGAAAACACTTAGGGCGATGATGGAAGAGGAGGTGGCCCAGGAGGAGGAGGAGGAGGAGGAAGAGGGGTCATTTTTAGCACTTTCAGGCCAGTCTCTTCGAAGTGACTCAGAGGGAGGTTTTTGGCAACAGCAGAGGCCAGGTACAAATGTGGCCAGCCAGGGCCCACTACTGGAGGACGAGGAGGACGAGGATGAGGAGGAGGTGGAGGAGGATGAGGATGAAGCATGGTCACAGCGGGGTGGCACCCAACGCAGCTCGGGTCCATCACTGGTGCGTGGCTGGGGGGAAAGGCAGGACGATGACGATACGCCTCCCACAGAGGACAGCTTGTCCTTACCCCTGGGCAGCCTGGCACACATGAGCGACTACATGCTGCAGTGCCTGCGCAACGACAGCAGAGTTGCCCACATTTTAACCTGTGCGGACTACTGGGTTGCCACCCTGCTGGATCCACGCTACAAAGACAATGTGCCCACCTTACTTCCTGCACTGGAGCGTGATAGGAAGATGCGCGAGTACAAGCGCACGTTGGTAGACGCGCTACTGAGAGCATTCCCAAATGTCACAGGGGAACAAGTGGAAGCCCAAGGCCAAGGCAGAGGAGGAGCAAGAGGTCGCCAAGGCAGCTGTGTCACGGCCAGCTCCTCTGAGGGCAGGGTTAGCATGGCAGAGATGTGGAAAACTTTTGTCAACACGCCACAGCTAACTGCACCACCACCTGATACGCAACGTGTTAGCAGGAGGCAACATTTCACTAACATGGTGGAACAGTACGTGTGCACACCCCTCCACGTACTGACTGATGGTTCGGCCCCATTCAACTTCTGGGTCTCTAAATTGTCCACGTGGCCAGAGCTAGCCTTTTATGCCTTGGAGGTGCTGGCCTGCCCGGCAGCCAGCGTTTTGTCTGAACGTGTATTCAGCACGGCAGGGGGCGTCATTACAGACAAACGCAGCCGCCTGTCTACAGCCAATGTGGACAAGCTGACGTTCATAAAAATGAACCAGGCATGGATCCCACAGGACCTGTCCGTCCCTTGTCCAGATTAGACATTAACTACCTCCCCATAACCATATATTATTGGACTCCAGGGCACTTCCTCATTCAATCCTATTTTTATTTTCATTTTACCATTATATTGCGAGGCTACCCAAAGTTGAATGAACCTCTCCTCTGCCTGTGTGCTAGGCCTAAATATATGCCAATGGACTGTTGCAGTGGTGGGTGACGTGAAGCCTCATTCTCTGCTATGACATGCAGACTAATTCTCTGCTGACATGAAGACAGATTCTCTGTTACGGGACCTCCCTCCTCTGCCTGGGTGCTGGGCCTAAATATATGCCAATGGACTGTTGCAGTGGTGGGTGACGTGAAGCCTGATTCTCTGCTATGACATGCAGACTAATTCTCTGCTGACATGAAGACAGATTCTCTGTTACGGGACCTCTCTCCTCTGCCTGTGTGTGTGCTGGGCCTAAATATATGCCAATGGACTGTTGCAGTGGTGGCTGACGTGAAGCCTCATTCTCTGCTATGACATGCAGACTAATTCTCTGCTGACATGAAGCCAGATTGTCTGTTACGGGACCTCTCTCCTCTGCCTGTGTGTGTGCTGGGCCTAAATATATGCCAATGGACTGTTGCAGTGGTGGCTGACGTGAAGCCTCATTCTCTGCTATGACATGCAGACTGATTCTCTGCTGACATGAAGCCAGATTCTCTGTTACGGGACCTCTCTCCTCTGCCTGTGTGTGTGCTGGGCCTAAATATATGCCAATGGACTGTTGCAGTGGTGGCTGACGTGAAGCCTCATTCTCTGCTATGACATGCAGACTAATTCTCTGCTGACATGAAGACAGATTCTCTGTTACGGGACCTCCCTCCTCTGCCTGGGTGCTGGGCCTAAATATATGCCAATGGACTGTTGCAGTGGTGGGTGACGTGAAGCCTCATTCTCTGCTATGACATGCAGACTAATTCTCTGCTGACATGAAGACAGATTCTCTGTTACGGGACCTCTCTCCTCTGCCTGGGTGCCGGGGCCTAAATATCTGAGAATGGACTGTTCCAGTGGTGGGTGACGGGAAGCCAGATTCTCTGCTATGGAACCTCTCTCCAATTGATTTTGGTTAATTTTTATTTATTTAATTTTTATTTTAATTCATTTCCCTATCCACATTTGTTTGCAGGGGATTTACCTACATGTTGCTGCCTTTTGCAGCCCTCTAGCTCTTTCCTGGGCTGTTTTACAGCCTTTTTAGTGCCGAAAAGTTCGGGTCCCCATTGACTTCAATGGGGTTCGGGTTCGGGACGAAGTTCGGATCGGGTTCGGATCCCGAACCCGAACATTTCCGGGATGTTCGGCCGAACTTCTCGAACCCGAACATCCAGGTGTTCGCTCAACTCTAGTCACTAACCATCTGTGTGGATTCATCAAAGTTTTTTAAAACCTCACACAGGGTCTGACATCAATGCCCACTCCTCTCTTGTGAATAGTGGCAGTTGACTTGAAAGGTGATGACTATGTTGCAGCTGGAATTCCACAACTGCCCTCTTCTGGTCACAAAGCCTGGCCAACATGTGGAACGTAGAGCACGTCGCACAACAGTCAGTGAGCAGGAAGCCACAAGCGCTGCTGCAGCGTTTACAGACCGGCTGAAGCTGTGGACAACTTGCTGAAATGGGCACACATGCGGCGCACCTTCACTAATAGATCTGGCAAATTGGGGTAGGTTTTGATAAACGGCTGAACCACTAAGTTTAAGACATGGGTTAGGCATGGGATGTGTGCCAGGTTGTCAAGCTCCAAAGCCGCCACCAAGTTATGGCCATTGTCAGACACAACCATACCTGGTTGTAGGTTGAGAGGCGAGAGCCACAGCTTGGTTTGGTCCCTTATACCTGCCACAACTCTGCGGCGGTGTGCTGTTTGTCCCCTGAACAGATCAACTTTAGCACGTCCTGTTGACGCTTACCCACAGCAGTGCTACACTGTTTGCAGCTAGTGACTGATGGCTGGCTGCTGCTGGAGGTGGAAGTGGAGGAGGAGGCAGCGGAAGAGAAGTGGGGTTTGGAGCCAGTAATATAGCTGCTGGCGGAGACCCTAATGGACACAGGGCCCGCAATCCTGGGTGTGGGTAGCACCTGTGCCATCCCAGGGTACGACTCATTCACCCATTGTGCGGTCAGGGAAATGTAGCATCCCTAGCCACCAGCACTTGTCCATGTGTCCGTGGTTAAGTGGATCTTCCCAGTAACTGCATTGGTCAGGGCACGGGAGATGTTCTGGGACACATGCTGGTGTAAGGCAGGCATGGTACACCATGCAAACTAATGGTGGCTGGGGACTGTGTACCGAGAGATGGCTGCCGAAATCAGGCTGCTAAAGGCATCAGTGTCCACAAGCCGAAATGGCAACATTTCAAGGGCCAGTAATTTCCAAAGTTGCGCATTTAGTGCTATGGCCCGTGGGTTTGGATATTTGTGCTTGTGTTCAAATGACTGTGTTATGGACATTAGGATGCTGCGCTGGGACAGGGAAGTGGACGTTGTTGCTGATGGTTCATGCGAAGGTCCAGGTGCGGGGCGAGGGGCATCCGGGCCTGCACCTTCAACAGGGGATTCGCCAGAAGTGCATAACACAGGGGAAGAGGAGGCAGTGGTGTGACCTGCAGATGCAGATTGTGGACCCAGGCGTTTGGCCCACTTGTTAGGGTGCTTGTATGCCATGTGGCGGATCATGCTGGTGGTGGTGAGGTTGCGAGTGTTCAAGCCCTGGCTCATTTTGGTACGCCACAGGTGGAAAACTACCACTCTTTTGTCGTCTGCACTTTCCTCAAATAAGCACCTTACTGCGGAACACCTACCTATTGGCAAGGTAGATTTACGCATGAGGATGCTCGGTGTAACGGTTGTGGGCCTATTTGGTGTGGGCCAACTTCTCCCTTTTGCAACTCCACTGCCTCTTCCAGCCTGTTGCGGTGCTGAGGTTCCCTCCCCCTCTGTACTGCTGTCCTTGCTCGGCTTTTCACCTTCCTATGTTGGGTCAGTGACCTCATCATCAACCACATCCTCTCCCACTTCCTCACTTTGCTTATCCTCCTGACTTGACCTAACCACAACCTCAGTGATTGGTAACTGTCTCATCATCATCCACCTCAGGAACAAATCATTGCCGTTCACCACCGTCATCTTCTTGAGACTGTGAAGGCTCAAGAGATTTGGAATCAGGGCACAATATCTCCAGTCCCTCTTCAAGAGTGATGGGCATGACGGCCAAATGTAATAGTGGCGCTGGATAGAGCTCCTCGGAATATCCGAGTGTGGGATCACTCATTTGGCAAGCCTCTCCATAGTGGGAGGAAGGATGATCAGAATGATGATTCGGCTGACCAGACTCTTGGCTACAGAGACTGGACTTGGTAGAAGAGAGGATGGTGCTTAACCAACTGGAAGCCTTATCTTCAGCAATCCAACCGACCAACTGTTCGCACTGGTCCGACTTGGACAGTGTTGTCCTGCGCCACCCAGCTAAGTTGGACATGAAGCTGGGTACGATGGATGTTTTTTCTTTTTCTGGTGCACTGGCAGCAGGCAGAGTTTCATTGTGCCCAGGGCCACCACCTCTGCGTGCACCATCAGCATCACGTCCACCTCCCTGTCCCTTAGTGCTCGCCTTCTTCATATTAATGATTTTGTCACTAGATGTGGCGCAGATTATTTTAAAGTCCGCTAAAGACAGTTTTTTGATGCAGGACAGTATATGTCACAGAAACACACAGAATATGGACACTAGACTAGGCCCAGATTTTTGGAATTTGCCCTAAAAAAAAAAACAGTTTTTGGATGCAGGACAGTATATGTCACATAAACACACAGAATATGGACACTATTTTAGGTCCAGGTTTTCTGATGTAGTTTATATTTATATTTTTCACTAGGGCCTGACAACCACACAATGTATTGAAGCGCAGATCACACAATTCACTGATTGCAGCAAAAATGTGAATAGATTATGGGGTAAAAAATTGTGTTTTCTGTATTATAATTTTTTCCCTATATCTGGACCTGACAACCACTCAATGTATTGAAGCACAGATAACACAATTCACGGATTACACTGATGACAGCAAAAATATGGATTATAGGAAAAAAAATATTATTACTAATAGTCTTCCTATCTCTGCCCCTGACACACAGAAGGTATTGCTGCACAGATATCACAAGTCACTGCAAACACCTTCTATATAGCAAAATAATCGCTATTTCGAAAAGTACTTTGAACTTTTATTGCATCACCCCAGTTAGGGTGTCTGGGGTCCACAGCACAGCTGTGTGACCCTAGACCCCCCAGGGGTGCTGCCACTTGCCCCCCCCCCCCACCTTTTTTGGGGTGCTTTTTTTTTTTTTTTTTTGAGTTCGCTGACTGTGACCGGCACTTAGCGCCCGGCCACTGTTAGCGCATCGCACACCCCACCGCTGATCAACTTCGGACGGTTGATCAGCAGTTTTGAAATTTTTTTCCTCACTTTTTTGCCCTTTTTTTTGTTAGTTTATTTATTTTTTCTGTTAGTTTAAGGGTGAGTTCGTGAACACCCGTGCCCCCTCACACACGCACACCAAATAAAGAGTTACACACACGCACATATACACGCAGACACACACTCCCCTATGGCCCGCCGGACGTTCTCGGCCGAGGAGGCATACGCCCAGCTTGCCTCCGAGTCCGAGAGTCCCAGTGAGGATGAGGATGACCCCACATTCCTGTTGTCATCCGCATCCTCCTCATCATCTAGCGATGATGATGAGCCCCCAAGGCGGCGGAGACGCCGCCAGGCGGAGCAAGGGGACCGCCATGTTAGGGACCCTGTGGCCCACACTAGTACGAGCAGCTCTGGGGCTCGTACTGGTTTCCCGGCCCACCAGTTAAATCCACCTGAGCACCCTGCCGGTGAACTTGTCTGGTGTAGCCCAGAGCGATACGAGCCCGTGATTCCTGATTTCGTAGGCCAATCAGGAATCCAGATTTCCACAGTGGGCTACACTGAATATGACTTTTTTTGTCATTTTTTCAGTGACCCACTGGTAAATCTGATGGTGGAGCAGACGAATCTGTACGCCCAACAGTTCGTCGCTCAACACCCGGGCTCCTTTTTGGCCAGGCCCGGTGGCTGGACGCCGGTCAGTGCAGCCGAAATGAGGACATTTTGGGGCCTCGTGCTGCATATGGGCCTGGTCAAGAAACCCAGTGCCAGGCTGTACTGGAGTGGGGACGTCCTATATCAGACCCCACTTTACAGTACGGTTATGACACGCTCCCGGTTTGAGGCCATCCGGAAATGTATGCATTATTCCGATAATGCAGCATGTCCACCCCGAGGTGATCCTGCCCATGACCGTCTGTACAAGATACGGCCGGTCATCGATCACTTTGGGGCCAAATTCATGGAGGCCTATGTACCTGGAAGGGAGGTCGTAGTTGATGAGTCTCTCATTGCGTTCAAGGGGAGACTGATTTTCCGCCAGTATGTGCCTTCCAAGCGGGCGAGGTATGGCGTGAAGCTATACAAAATTTGTGAGAGTACCTCAGGGTACACTTACAAATTTCGTGTATACGAGGGGCGAGATTCCCGGATTCAACCCCCAGAATGTCCCCCCACTCTGGGTGTTACCGGG
Source organism: Bufo gargarizans (assembly GCF_014858855.1). Taxonomy (NCBI): domain Eukaryota; kingdom Metazoa; phylum Chordata; class Amphibia; order Anura; family Bufonidae; genus Bufo; species Bufo gargarizans. The sequence continues at coordinate 395,575,113 of NC_058084.1, forward strand.
AAACTTGTGTGGGACCTTATGCACCCACTGCTGGATAAGGGTTACCACTTGTACGTGGATAACTTTTATACCAGTATCCCCTTGTTCCAGTCCCTTGCCGCCAGATCCACGTCCGCTTGTGGGACCGTGCGGAAAAATCAACGCGGCCTCCCTGCCCACCCCCTCCAGGTACCTATCCCCAGGGGTGAGACCCGTGCCCTTACCACTGGAAACCTGTTGCTGGTCAGGTATAAGGACAAGAGGGATGTCCTTATGCTGTCCACAGTTCATGGTAACGGCATCACCCCTGTCCCTGTGCGAGGTACCGCGGCAACGGTCCTCAAGCCCGATTGTATCGTCGCCTACAATCGGTATATGGGAGGAGTTGATCTCTCGGATCAAGTCCTCAAGCCATATAACGCCGTGCGCAAAACCCGGGCATGGTACAAAAAAGTTGCGGTCTACTTGGTACAGGTTGGCATGTACAACTCTTTTGTACTATCCCGAAGCGCTGGCAGCACAGGGACATTCCTCCAGTTCTATGAGGCAGTCCTCAAGGCCCTGATCTTTTCGGACCGGGAAAGAGCAGGCCGGAGTACCTCGGGAACTGTAGGCGCCCGGATCGTCCCTGGCCAACACTTTCCAGGTGTGGTCCCCCATACTGGAAAGAAGGGACGAACCCAAAAAAAGTGAAGAGTGTGTCGCAGGAGGGGGATACGGAAGGACACGACTACTCAGTGCGACACATGCCCCGATCATCCGGGCCTCTGCATTGACGGTTGCTTCAGGGAGTATCACACTTCCATGGAGTACTAAATTTATATCCCAATTTAGCACTGACATCGGATAAAAAAAAATGGTTCTCAGACTTGAGACACCCAAAAAAACTAAAATAATTTATTAAAAGTAGACATAGGTATTGCCGCGTCGGTAATAATCTCCTCTATAAAAATGCCCCATGACCTAACCCCCCAGATTAACACGGTCCAGAAAAAAAAAAAAAGGTGCAAAAAAAGTTTTTTTTTGTCACCTTACATAATAAAAAGTTTAATAGCAAGCGATCAAAAAGTCATATAGCCCCCAAATTAGTGCCAATAAAACCGTCATCTCATCCCGCAAAAAATGAGCCCCCACATAAGATAATCAGATAAAAAAAAAAATAGAAAATGACTCTTAGACTTTAGAGATACAAAATTTTTTTTAGGGTATCAAAAAGGATAATATAGTCTAAAACCTAAATAATTGTAAAAAAAAAGTTGACTTATTAGGTATCGCCACGTCCGTAAGAATCTCCTCTATAAAAATACCCCATGACCCAACCCCCCAGATTAACACAGTAAAAAAAAAAAAAAAAAATTGGTGCAAAAAAATATTTTTTTTGTCACCTTACATAACAAAAAGTTTAATAGCAAGCGATCAAAAAGTCATATAGCCCCCAAAATAGTGCCCCCCGCTCATCCCGCAAAAAATGAGCCCCCACATAAGATAATTGGCTAAAAGAAAATTTAAAAAAATGACACTTAGACTTTAGAGATACCCCAAAAAAAATGTTGTATCAAAAAAGATAATATAGTCAAAAACCTAAATAATTGTAAAAAATAAGTAGACTTATTAGATATTGCCGCGTCCGTAAGAATCTCCTCTATAACAATATCCCATGACCTAACTACCCAGATTAACACGGTTAAAAAAAAAAAACGGTGCCAAAACCGCTATTTTTGGCACTTTTCCATTTCAGTCCGTTTTTTCCGGTAACAAAACAAGGGTTAACAACCAAACAAAAGTTTAAATTTATTACCCTGATACTGCAGTTTACAGAAACGCCACATTTGTGGTCGTAAACTGCTGTATCCGTAAAAGGGAGGCTGCAAAAGGAAAGGACCGACATGGTTTCTGGAAGGCCGATTTTGATGGCCTTTTTTATTGACACCATATCCCTTTTGAAGCCCCCCTGATGCCCCCCTAGAGTAAAAACTCCCTAAAATTGACCCCATCTAAGAAACTACACCCCTCAAGGTATTCAAAAATGATTATACAAACTTTATTAACCCTTTAGGTGTTTCTCAACAGTTAATGGCAAATGGAGATGAAATATCAGAATTTCAATTTTTGGTAACCTTGCCTCACAAAAATGTAATATAGAGCAACCAAAAATTATATTTACCCTAAAAATACTCCCCCAAAAAATGCCACCTTATCCCGTAGTTTCCAAAATGGGGTCACTTTTAGGGAGTTTCGACTCCAGGGGTGCATCAGGGGGGTTGAAACAGGACACGGTGTAAATAAACCGGTCCATAAAAATCAGCCCTCCAAAAACCAAACGGCACACCTTTCAATCTACGCCCCGCTGTGTGGCCGTACAGTAGTGTACGGCCACATATTGGGTGTTTCTGTAAACGGCAGAGTCAGGGTAATAAAGATACAGTCTTGTTTGGCTGTTAACCCTTGCTTTGTTAGTAGAAAACATGGGTTAAAATGGAAAATAAGGCAAAAAAATGAAATTTTCAAATTTCATCCCCATTTGCCAATAACTCTTGTGCAACACCTAAAGGGTTAACGACGTATGTAAAACCAGTTTTGAATACCTTGAGGGGTGTAGTTTCTTAGATGGGGTCACTTTTAGGGAGTTTCTACTCCAGGGGTGCATCAGGGGGCTTCAAATGGGACATGGTGTAAATAAACCAGTCCATAAAAATCAGCCCTCCAAAAACCATACGGCGCACCTTTCACTCTACGCCCCGCTGTGTGGCCGTACAGTAGTTTGCGGCCACATATTGGGTGTTTCTGTAAACGGCAGAGTCAGAGCAATAAAGATACAGTCTTGTTTGGCTGTTAACCCTTGCTTTGTTAGTGGAAAAAATGGGTAAAAATGAAATATTAGACAGAAAAATGAAATTCTCAAATTTCATCCCCATTTGCCAATAACTCTTGTGCAACACCTAAAGGGTTAACAACATATGTAAAATAACTTTTGAATACCTTGAGGGGTGTAGTTTCTTAGATGGGGTCATTTTTGGGTGGTTTCTATTATGTAAGCCTCGCAAAGCGACTTCAGACCTGAAATGGTCCCTAAAAATTTAGTTTTTGTAAATTTCAGAAAAATTTCAAGATTTGCTCCTAAACTTCTAAGCCTTATAACATCTCCAAAAAATAAAATATCATTCCCAAAATAATTCACACATGAAGTAGACATATGGGGAATGTAAAGTCATCATAATTTTTGGGGGTATTACTATGTATTACAGAAGTAGAGAAACTGAAACTTTGAAATTTGCTAATTTTTCAAAATTTTTGTTAAATTTGGTATTTTTTGGTGCAAAAAAAATATTTTTTTGACTTAATTTTACTAGTGTCATGAAGTACAATATGTGACGAAAAAACAATGTCAGAACGGCCTGGATAAGTCAAAGCGTTTTAAAGTTATCAGCACTTAAAATGACACTGGTCAGATTTGCAAAAAAATGGCCTGGTCCTAAGGTGTAAAAAGGCTGTGTCCTTAAGGGGTTAAAAGTTCCCCATAGTCCCCTAAAAGTAATAAAGCTCACCATAATTCCCCCCGGAAGTAATAATTCTCCTTATAATGTGTGACAGTAGAAAAATGCCAATTAATGTGAGGCAATGTGAGTACAATATCTGCTAGCACAAAAAAATGCCCCCTTATAATGTGTGCAAGTACAAAAAATGCCACTTATAATATATGCCTGTACAAAAAATGACCCCCATTGTGTGCTAGTGCAAAAAATGTCCCCATTGTGTGCCAGTGCAAAAAATGCAGCTGTTGAGTGCCAGTACAAAAATTCCCCTATACAGTGCTCCTCTGAACCCTTCCCCATAGTGCCACAATAATCTGTGCCAGAATAAAATTCAATTATATAGTGCCCCCAGTAGATGCCCCCATAGTGCTCCTCTGTCCCCTTGCTTAATTGTCGGTGGAGCCCTGTACATGACATACAGTATGATATTAAACATAACATCATCAAACATCAGTGCAAAACATAACAATTTTGTAAGAGTGCAAATGTAAGTCACTTGGAGTCTATCCCCTTTACATGAAAAATATAATGGAGAAATGATTTCTAACATTAAAGCAGTTGCCCAATTTATTTGTTTCACCGAAAACTGCTGTGGGTCAGGTAAACAATATAAATTAAACTTACCTTCTCCATCACCCTCCTAACCAGCCAATCACTGGACTCAGCTGTCATCGTTAAAGCCACAGCAAGATCTCATTGGCTGCAGTCCAGGAAACTTTAAGGAATGGTAGTGCTGGATCAAAGGAGGCTGGTGAATGTAAAGTTCTCACAGCAATTTCCTGTAAAATAAATAAATAACTTAGAGAACCCCTTTAACCTAATGCATAGTCATTTAAGTATACCAAATACATTGATATACAGTAATCAAGTAAATTAGCATTGACATAAGACATTTACAATTTCTTTACTTAAAGCGTACCTGAGTTTGCTTCAGCCATATTATTATTATGTTTCAGCTGTACAGCTAGATGCATTTCACTCAGAAGCAGTGGCTGCCTCTGTTCTGCCAGTACTGTATATGGTGACCTCACTTTATTTACTTCCCACTATGTTTGTTTTCTTCTATGGAGCTCAGAAAAATAATAAGAAGGAATAAATCACTAGTGATGAGCGGCAATATTCGAATTTGTGATATTTTGTGAATATTTGGGCGAATATTCGCCATATATTTGCAAATTCGAGAATTCGTTATCTCCAGTCATTATTTTCTTGATTTTGAAAAATTGTGATAAAAATTTGCATTACGAAAATTCGCAATTAACACTACTCCTAAAGTCAAAGATATTGCAGCCTTCTCATTGGCCCACAAGCTAGAAGCAGGGAGGGATCATGTGTACTGATAAAAAAAAAAAAATCTTGAATATTCGAAATTACTAATATACATCACTATATCCTAAATATTCGCGAATTCTCGAAGTGCCGATATTCACGATAAAAATTTGCAATTCAAATATTCGTGATCAACAATATTAACCACACTTACAGAAAAGCAAAAGGCTCCTGTGATGTTCGCAAAGAGTGTAGATGTAGTTGTTTTATCAGGGTCACAATCTCAGCTAGCTCTAAGGCTGGGTTCAGACCTGAGCGTTTTACAGCGCGATTCCCCTATAAACAAAGAGAAAATTGGAGAGAATACACAGACATATCGGAATCTGAGGTTTCCGAGGTAGAAGGAAGCTATATACAAGCTAAAGCGAACATCAAGAAGAAACCCAAAAGTAGACCAACATACTCACAGAGGAAAAATACCTAAAAAAATCCTCCCTCCAATACTAACATCAATCCCAGTAACACTCTGAATCCGATATGCATCCCAAATCAAGAACAAGTGTCAAACTTGCCAGTATACTATTCACAATTTCCACAATTGTCCTCATTGACCACGTCTACCAATATCACCCAACCACCCCAAAATATAATGTCAGAAGGTTTTTTAGGAATGGGAGTCCAACTGAGAGACAGGGTGAAATGGGGATACAATCAGAAAACCTAAACGCAAGATCACCAGAGCAGGAGGTTGGGAATCTAGGAGGCAATCCAACACTGAAGACTAATAGTGAGGGTGCCATGCAGATAATCAACAAAACTAACCTAGTACTGAAACCAGCACATATAAGTCTTATACATAAGGGCCTCTCATTCACTGCTGCACCATATTTCAACTGTTTCCTGTGGGTTAAGGATATTAACCTGTTTGCCCGTAAATTAGCCCTGCACAAGGAATTTAACTCCAGTGAACATGAAAAGGTAAGGATGCAGAAACGTGAAAGAGAAGCAGTTGACACCCTTGAATTACTAATGAGAGAAGGGGAAGGCGAACAAATAGCCCCCACACCACCGTTTAGTACTCTAACTCCTAGATCCAAATTCACCCCCCCATTTGGCAAATATGCAAACATTCAAACCTTTGTAGACGTGGTCACTAGGGATATACAAAAAATCAAAGCATCAAAAAGAAATATGCACAGTAACCTATCTACAAAAGAACAGGAAGCAATGAGGGATTTAACAGATAATGACAACCTTGTCATAAAACCGTCGGACAAAGGAGGGAATATTGTCCTCCTGGAGAACAAATATTATGAACAGATGATAATGAAACTGCTCAATGAGAATAGCACATACAAAGAACTAAGTGCAGATCCCACTGACAAGTATGTGATGGAATTAAAAAAACTACAAAAAAATGCCAAGGATAGGAATCTAATCACAAAAGAAGAATTTAAGGTTATGCTAAGATCACAGCCTACAGTAGCCACCTTTTATGCTATCCCAAAAATTCACAAACAAAGGGAAACAATTCCAGGCAGACCCATAGTCTCAGGTAACCAAAGCCTATGCGAAAATATTAGCGAATATGTAGAACAGGTTATATCACCATTTGTGAGGACACTGCCGTCATATCTCAGAGACACTAAGGATACTGTCGTCAGGCTGCAAGAGATCCAAGTAAATTCACATACATTCATTGCTAGCCTTGATGTAGAGGCACTATACACAAGCATCCAACACAATCTGGGAATACAAGCTGTCCAATATTACCTAAATACTAAAGGAACACAGTTTTATGAGCACAATGAGTTTGTCATTTTACTATTAAAGTTTTTGTTGGAGCACAATTATTTTATGTTCAACGGCAAATATTATTTACAGATTACGGGAACCGCTATGGGCACGACCTGTTAACCGAGTTTCGCCAATCTGTTCCTAGGGTGGTGGGAAGATAGAGTAGTATTCACTGACACCATGGATAAGTACACACAGCACATTTTATTTTGGGGTCGTTATATTGACGATATTTTAATTTTTTGGGACGGCACAGAAACACAATTTCACCAATTTGTTAGTCAACTCAATGACAACCAAATTGGTATGAAATTCACAGCCGATATTCACAAGAGCACCCTTAATTTCCTGGATCTCAAACTCACCTTGCAACCTGACGGCAGTATCCAAACGGAAATTTTTCGCAAACCAACATCCACAAATAACTTGCTACATTGGCAAAGTTTCCATCCTGACCCCTTGAAGAAAGGAATCCCTGTGGGGCAGTATCTTAGGGCTAGGCGGAACTGCTCCACAGAGGAGGCATTTGAAAAAGAATGTAGTGTACTCTATTCACGGTTCTATGATAGAGGCTACTCTAAGAAATGCCTGCATAGAGCATATAACAAGGCAAAAAAGATAGCAAGATTAGATCTACTGACAGGTAGACCTCAACAACAAGGTGATAAAACTATACGCTGCATAGGAACATAGAACATAGAGCCATACAACAAATCCTGAGACGGCACTGGCATATTTTGCAAGCCGACACTGATTTACAACACGTGATACAAAAATATCCAGTGGTAACATATAGAAGAGGACGGAATCTGAGAGAGATGTTAGTCCATAGCCACTATCAACCCCACAGAACAACTACCAAAACCACCTGGTTGAACCACAAGGGGTCATATCCATGTGGCGATTGTACCTTCTGTGGACGGATGAAAGTGACAAAAACATTCACAAATCCAACAAATGGAAAAAACTATGAAATAAGAGACTACATCAACTGCAAGACAAAAGGAGTCGTCTATGTTATTAAATGCGAATGCCCTAAGCTATATGTTGGAAAGACCACCCAGGAACTAAGACGGCGAATCTCGAGACACCTGAGCAGCATTAACACGGGTGAAGATACCAGTTTAGCCAGACACATGAGAGAGAAACATAGAGGTAAAAGTACGGACTTCAAATTTTGGGGACTAATGAGAGTGAAATCAGGCCCACGAAAAGGAGATATAGACAACAGGAGGAGACAAAGTGGATTTACCTGCTTGACAGCTTGTCTCCTAAAGGTCTTAACGAAGGTTTCACATATGCGTCCTTCCTGTAGATGGTAACCGACCTAGAAAGAATTAAAATAAACAAATTAAAACAATAATAATATGTAGAATAATAAAGAAAAATTGGAAATGAAAATGAAGCAACCTACCGGATGGAAGACCTAGGAACAAAGTAACAATAGGACAAATTAAAGGGACCCCAGGTGGGGGCAAAAGCCTAGAGTAACTACTAGGCTAAATATGGATCCCAATATAGGCCAAACAACAATGGGCCAAATAACATCATAAATCTATCCTAAATCTATCCATTAGGCCATAGAATAAAGATTGTGACCAACAACTATACAAGTAGAGCAACCCACTATCATTTAGCATATATAAGAATCAAGATATAGATCATACAAGAACTAGGACATGAGTCCAGTGGATGATGGTAGATTCAAAATAGGGGGGGGGGGGCGTGGCCAACTGCCGTAATGGACGGCCGCATCTGAGTGAAGCTCCGGCTCCCGCCAACTATCCTGAGCCATCCTGATCCCCACATCTGCTGAAATTTGCCCCATCGAGCTTACCTAAGCCAGCAGCCAGCGCTCTACCTCTGACATGAGCCCCAGCAAGGCACAGATGGCGGCGGAGCGACTAAAGGAGTTCGCCAGGCAGGACTCCCAGCATGGCGCCGCGGCTCCGTCTCCGACACGTGTGGCCAGCACCAGGAGCCAGTCGTCACAACAGCCACTCACCGAGGCGGAGGCTGAACCTGAATTCACCCTGCAAACCTCTCACCAGCAACTCATGGCAGCCATTACTGGGTGCCAGGTCTCCCTGACCGGGAAGATCGATGAGGTAAGGGTGGATTTGGGCCTATTACGCCAAGATGTGCAGCAGCTGCGCGAGCGGGTCCGAGTGACCGAGACCAGAGTATCAGACCTGGAGGATCTAACCAATCCCTTACCGGCAAGGATTACTGCAGTGGAGGCGTCTGTGGAGCTATTTCGCCAGAAAAGTGACGACCTTGAGAACCGTGCGCGGCGCAATAATGTGCGCATCATTGGCATGCCTGAGCGGGCCGAGGGCCCAGATCCAGCAGTCTTCCTGGAGGGATGGCTCAAAGAGATATTCCCCAATGCTGCTTTCTCATCTGCGTACACGGTGGAAAGGGCGCACCGGGTACCTGCCAGGCCGTTGTCTACTGGCGCCCCCCCAAGACCTCTACTAGCTCGCATGTTAAACTGGCGGGACAGAGATCTCATTCTGGCACAGGCCAGGGTCGCACAGAAGATATCACTAGGCTCTGCGAACATTTCACTGTATCCGGATTTTTCTGCTGACCTTCAGAAGAAACGTGCTACCTTTGTCTCTATTAAGAGACGCCTTCGGGAACTGAACCTCAAGTATTCCATGGCGTATCCTGCTCGCCTGAGAGTTGTAGATGGCGACAAGTCACTTTTCTTCTCCAATCCTGCTGAAGCGGAGGACTGGTTGGCTGGGAGACACCGACGTTCCCCTCCCAGATGATCTGGCTTGCACCTGAAGCTCTTCATGGGCCTGAGAGAGATGAAAAAGTTGCTGCGTGGACTGTACCCTGCTTGCCCTCTATACCTATTCATGACTTTTACTTTATTTTTTCCCTATGCTTCTGTTTTCCAACGCTGCTCCAAGTCAGAGTTGGGTAAAGTATTAATTCATGTTGTTAATTGGCCTCAGGGTCATTGAGGGTTAATTGCGGGCAGTTCCTCATGCCAAGTATTCATGTAATCAGCAGATATAACTTCATATGGGGGGAGTCAGCTACTCCACCTGCATTGGGTTTTCACCTATATACACCGTGCAGGTCCCCCAAACACATGGCCACTTGTTCACATGGATGTGCTTATGTTTACCCCCTGTTGGGGTGGTTTAGTGTATTTGCAATGTTTTTCGCTATTACTGCAATGTCTAACAAGCAAGATGTGAGAGTCCTATACAGTGCACATTATTCCTGCCATGGTGAACCCCAGGAGAGGGGTGATTATCCTTGTGTCTTTACCTGGTGTTTATCATGGCGGGTTTAAGAGTGATGTCCTGGAACGTCAGAAGTTTAGGCGGACCTAGGAAACGAATGGCTGTGTTTTCACATATCCGCAGTTTCGCGCCGCATATCTTGGGTCTGCAGGAGACGCACCTCACCACAGACACAGGAGGGAGAGTTAGGAAACCATGGGTTCAGTGGGTGGAAAGCGCATATGGCAACTCGTATTCTAAAGGGGTGTCATTATTGATCCACAGGGCGGTCAAATGGGAACCTCATCACACGTCTGTTGACCCTGAGGGGAAGTTTGTTTTTGTATATGCCCACATTAATGGTATGCCTTATGTGATTCTAAATATGTACAATCCCCCCCCCTGCCAATCTTTCCCTGCTGCAGGCTGCGGCAGGATTTGCAGCACAATTCCCGTCAGCCGGGGTACTTGGCATGGGGGATCTCAACTTGACCCTGGACGATGTGAAGGATAGGTTTCGCAGCCCGTCCAGTGACTCCTATAGACGGACTTCGGGTAAAACTGCCTTGGCTCGCCTGTTGGATGAGCTTGGGTGGTTGGACATTTGGAGGGAGAGGTACCCAGACAGAATTGAATTCTCTTGCTTCACTCCTTCTAGAGGAGCCTTATCTAGGATTGACTACCTCCTGGGCACCCCTGGCACCTTCATGGCTACTCGAGAGATACATTACGGATCCCAGGGTCCATCTGACCATGCACCTATAACGGCCTCAATCACTGATCCCTACTGTGCTGTCCGTGTGCCCAAACAACGCATACACCCGTTCTGGTTATCTTTAATGTCCCTGAATGATAGGATACCTGACCAACTCCATTCATTCCTTGCTGTTAACTCAGCTGACGCTCATCCGGCCCTGTTGTGGGAGACTCTGAAAGCCTTCCTGCGTGGGTGCCTTAAGTCATCCATCTCTTACATTAAGAAATTCACTTGCCGTAAGGGGGAGGACTTGGGCACGCAGTGCAGGAATGCAGAATCTGCATATGTCTCAGACCCCACTGAAGAGAACAGGAGAGATTGGATGATGAAGGGTAGACAGTACATGAACCATTTGCAAGAAAAAAGTGATCGCAGGATGCTTTTCATGCAGCAACAAACCTTTGAACAAGGCAGCAAGGTGGGGAAGGTGCTGGCGCAGGTAGTGAGGAGGAATAACATGTCTCCGCCGATATTACGCATTAGTGATAGGGAAGGGGAGGTGGTGTCTGAGCCTGAGGGTATCCTGGATCGGTTCAAGGAATTCTACCAGGACCTGTATTGCTCTCGTGTTCAGTATACCACACAGGCACTAGAGGACTACCTTCAGGAGGTTTCCCACCCACAACTGTCTGCTTTGGATAGGGAACTGCTGGATGGGGAATTCACCCTGGAGGAGGTAGAGGAGGCGATAGCGGGACTTAATTTAGGCAAAGCCCCCGGGCCAGACGGGATTCCATTGGAGGTGTATTCTAAATATAGGGAAATTCTGGCACCACAGCTTCTGCGCATGTACAATGCCTCCTTGGATGCTGACGGTCTTCCAGAATCGTTGTACGAGGCCTCTATTGTAGTCTTGTTAAAACCTGACAAAGACCCTACAGAGTGTGGGTCGTACCGCTTTATATCGTTATTAAATCTAGATTACAAAATTCTCACTAAAATACTGCCAAACAGATTGAACAGAGTAATATCGTCCATTATACATGAAAATCAATCTGGGTTTATCCCTGGTAGATCTACCTCCAGCAACATACGTAGGGCGCAGGTTATTGCTCAGTTGGGTTGCGCGGACAGGAGACTGTGGGCGTTGGCCGCGCTTGACACGGCCAAGGCGTTCGACTCTGTAGAGTGGCCTTATTTGAAACATGTCCTTGGATGTTTTGGTTTTGGTCCTAGTTTCATCAGGTGGGTCAATATAATTTATAAATCCCCATCCGCGAATATTCTGATCAATGGCTCTCTATCGTCAACGTTTGCACTATATAGGGGGACCAGGCAGGGATGTCCCTTGTCGCCTCTTTTGTTTGCGGTAGCTATCGAGCATTTAGCATTACGAATCAGGCAGGATAGTGTTTTTAAAGGCATAGCTATGGGAAATAGGGAGGACAGACTGGGCCTATATGCTGATGACCTCATTTTGTACATGGACTCAGTAGAGGTTACCTTGCCCCGAGCAATCACATTGATTGAGCAGTTTGGGGTCTTCTCTGGTCTATGCATAAATTGGGCAAAATCGGCCATAATGCCGCTATGGGCCGCAGAGTGGCCATCGGTATATCAGAATCTAATGGTAGTTGACAAATTCAAATACTTAGGAGTCAATATCACTAAGGACCCTGCCACCTCACATGACCTAAACACGAGTCCCTTGGTGTCATATTTTGTAGATAAATTTAAGTCTTGGAATACCCTACCGCTGTCTACCATGGGACGCGTAAATCTAATCAAAATGGTACTTCAGCCCAAGGCTTTGTATCTATTGGAACATGCGTGTGTACCCATACCACGTAAATTCTTCGATAAACTTCATTCTCTCATGGCGACATTTATATGGGGTAAGAACAGACGTAAACTGGCCGTGAAATCCTTACAGAGGAGCTGGGAGGAGGGCGGGGCAGCCCTGCCGGATCTATTCTTGTATTTCCTTGCCGGCCAGTTGCGTTACTTGGTGGCATGGATGACCCAGGATGTGCTTCCTAACTCAGAATATTACTTGCAGGAGTATTTGCATCTCTCCACCCTGTGGCTGGTTTTGGAGGGCCCGTCATCTCTAACAGGCCCACTCATATTGATTCACAAGCTGGCGCATCAGGTGTGGAGGGCTGCAAAGATGCAGCAATACAGTGATTTACCAGATGATATACAACTATGGAATAACCCATTATTTCCACATTTGTTACACTGTGAAGGAGAGAGGATATGGAGAGGGTACGGTGTTTGCTGTTTGAAAGATCTTTATGAGAATGGCATTCTGTTCTCTTTTATTCAGTTACAGACCAAAGCGGGTGTCTTAAGGCCACATTTCTTCAGGTATTTGCAGTTGAGACACGCCCTTCAGGCCCAGATCAGAGATCTTAAAAGACAAGTATCTCTATATCCGCTCATTGGGGTCTTCAGAACACAAGGACCGAGGGGACTGATATCCGCCTTATATACACATTTGCTCAACCTTAAAATGTCAGCTTCTCCACTGAGTGCAGAATGTAAATGGAGAGGGAATATACCCACATTGACAGATGGTGAGTGGAGTGAGGCCCTTGAAGTTCCGATAACTGTATCCCCGTCCCCTACTAACAGATTGATTCAGTTATTTATTCTGCATAGGTGTTACCTCACCCCTACTAGGCTATATAAAATGGGTAGAAGATCACACACCGGATGCCATAGATGTGCTCAGTTGGGCGCGGATTTCTGGCACCTGATGTGGGACTGTAGTTACATTCAATCATTTTGGAGGGGGGTAGTGGAGCTCATTTCTTCCCTGATCCCAGATACTTTGGCGGTTTGCCCGAAGATTTGCATCTTGGGAATTTTAGACGAGGATTCGAGACCACGCTACACACTCACCTTCATTAGGGAGGCCCTGTTTTTAGCCAGGAAAGCTATTGCTCTTAGGTGGATGGCGGACAGGCCACCCACGATTACTCAATGGAAGACCCTTGTTAACAACATAATTCCCTTTGAGAAGATTATGTATTCCCGTAGAGGATGCCCACAGAAGCACCAAAAGATATGGGGGCCCTGGTGTGGCTCTCCTCTGACTGCCACGACAGTTCATCTGCACTCTGTAACCTAATTGTCTCATTACGTTCTGTTACCTGCTACGGCAATCCGGATCAATGTTCACATTAGAGAATTAACCATGTGTCATCGTTTTTTGGTATGGATGCTTACTGCTAAGTGCACTATTGATACGTCTTGACCATCAATGACTTAAAGAGGACAACCTTTATTGCTGTATTGCACCTAGGCATTGTGATGCGTAACTAATTGTACTTGAATGTGACTGTTTTATTGCATTTCTTGCTTGTTACTTTTCAATAAAGCGAGTTTAAAAAAAAAAGAATCAAAATAGGGACACACATCCAGATAAACCTTATCCATCACTCCAGACACCTCTATCTAAAATTAATACCATTGATAGGAAAATCTAACAGTATTGTGAGTGACTAGTAGTATGGGAAACACTAGAATCAAGCAATCATATTAGAGACAATGAATAGGACATTAAGCCTAGACATGGGATGTTGGGAATCTAGGTAACTATCATAAGTAACTACATATAGAAGGAATATAGAAGTAGTCTGTAATCTGGATTAGCCCCTAGATTGACATCAACACTCTGGGGGACCATCTAGATAGGAAGATGCACGTCAAGGTGCCTGAGTGATTGGATAAGCGCAGGGATAAGCGCAGAACTAGTTCGTCTAAATATAGAAGGCAAATAGGATAGTATGAGGAGATGTACAAATAGAGAACTAACGTATAAGGTCACAATAACTATAATGATATGTGTCCCGCACATTGATCACTTACATAAGTGGAATAGCTTGGATAGATGGGGGAACCATGATTGATAATGCCAGTGACCAACGTCCCAGAACGTGCGCCATGGCAAATGTAGGATTCGGAGTCAGAGCGCAGAGGAATGAAGCTGATGGTTTGCGCAGTAATCGGCTCCAAGAACACTCTATGTTTTAGAGCATGCGCTATTGGCATGATGAATCCTACACACCGTGAACAAAGTCTAGAGACATGCGCAGTAGGGTAAGTTGACAAAAACGGAAGTCCAAAACACAGGCGCGGCGCAACCCCATGACGTCGAGAAAACTAGGGGTCAAAGGTAGATAGGCGTAGCCGGTGGGAGGAACTAGGTCCGGCATGATAGCAATCAGAGCCCAACCAGAGGTCCCAATCACGCCCACAGGCGGAACACACATTGATGACATCACAAACAAAGGTTTCATAAACCATCCGGGAGGAGACACGCTCACACTCTGCCCTAACCCCTGAAGACGCCGGTAACGGCGAAACATGTCGGGGGGCAGCGTGAAGCTTCAATTTTAATACAGTGCAAGTTGCAGCCCCAAACAGCATAAGGGCAATCACTAAACTAAATAAATAGCGTGCTGGCAGCGCGCAGCCAGCGGCATCAGTAGAATCCAGTAGTGACCTGTACCCTATATTAATAGGGGATGCTGTACAACACTATAGTGATCGAAATAGAATAGTGAGGACTGCGATGCATTGGAATTTTAATAATTAGTAAGTTAGTAATATAGTTTTATTAGTATATCAATAAAAGCTAAGTATTAGGAAATTGAGTAGGTGCTGGATTAACAGGTGTAAACTAGTCCTTCGGACATCAGTAATTATTATTTTTGAGTGCAAAACACTGCATCCAGCACAAAGGGAAAGCCCAGTTTTTTACGCGCTGTAAAACGCTCAGCAGGCAAGAACCAATGATTCCCTATGGGAATGGTTCTCACCTGAGCATTTTACAGCGCGTACGATCGCCCCAAAACGCCCGACGCCCCAAGAAGTACATGAGCTTCTTTGGGGCATTTTGTCGCGCGTTCCCGTACATAGACTTTAGCGGGAACGCGCGACAATGAGCGTTCGCTTGTCTCTGTATGTGCGATTGCAAACGCCCATACAATCGCGCATACAGAGCGCTCCATCGCGAACGCTCAGGTCTGAACCCAGCGTAACACAACCACACTACCTCTCAGCCATCTTATGAGTCTTGGTTACCTGACAAAAGGTAATGGACTGCAACTTAGGTGGAAGCGAGACCCTTCAATAGCCATGACTACAGCTGTTGTTCAGGTGGATGCAGACAGATTTCTTAAAATAAAGTGAGTTAAAAATTTGCTAGTTACACCATTCTCTAATTAAATGAAATTGTGTGAAAGTACAGTGACAATATATTTTTCTTTCTGTCTTTTAGATTACTGGAAGTCAACTGGGATTACTAACAATGACTCTGGCAACTTTGCTTGCTACAGTCATAATTTGTTTTGTACTTGCCTGGCAACTGATGCTTCTTATCTTGGCATTTATTCCTTTTCTCGCTGGAATCATGATAATTGAACAGAGGTCTATAGCAAGTCATGCATCCAAAACACACAAGGCCCTGCAGGAAGCTGGAAGGGTATATTTATTTCATTTCTGCATTGCAGTCATGCAAATTATAGATCTGCCTACAAAAAATGTTTACTATTAATATTAGTGTCTCACATAGTATGTAGTCTAATCCTGCAGTCATTCCCTTCTGTAAGACTTCAGGATTACACTACACATAACTTCTTTTTAACTGTCTGTTAGCATGTGTTTTACTGGTGGTCTGTCCCCACCACAAACCTTTCTTCTCCTGTTGGGCACTCTCAATGCATTCTCCAGTCTGTCTTCCTGGCATTGCAGGCCCACCAGCGACCTACTTCCTCGACTAGCAGTAAAATGTAAGTAGAAGCAGCACTACACGGTCCTTGGTCGATGTAGAAATACGATGCAACAGCCTCACCGTTGACCCTTGATCCAACAGGCCATATGATGAACGAAAAATAAGAATGGCACCGGCAGCATCTCACATCATCCAATTTTTATTGCGACCTCAAGACAAATACAGCAACGTTTCGGCTGATACTCAGCCTTTGTCAAGCCTTGCAATAAAAATTGGATGATGTGAGATGCTGCCGGTGCCATTCTTATTTTTCTTTCCTACTTCCTGGACTATTCTGTAGCCTACTTCACCTCTCCAACCTAGAGTGTTCTCCTTCCTACTTCCTGCCAGCTGTGCTTCTCCTCCTGCATTCTATAGGGCACTCACACATGGTCAGCATATCCTTGTTTTTCTTAGCTAATGGCAGGCAATTTAGGATATTTAAGGTAACTTTTCCTTTAGGAAGGTGCCTGAGCTATAGGTTCTAGTAGTCTATTGTCCTACAAATATGTGCTGTATTCTCGTGTGTCTGCCCATGTAATGAATTTTGCCTGATCTCTGGTTCCCAACTCACTCTCAGTGCTGCTTGGAGTCCAGTACATACATTGCAATATGTTATCCACAGTGTGTCGGGTGACTTCTGACTAAATTCAAATAGACATGAGGGGTGTATGGAGCAGGATTACATATACAGCTAATACCCAGCTGTAATGATTGACATAGGAGATAACTCTGATCCTGGTCATTTAACCCCTTATATGCCATGTCAAGAGTGACTGAGGCATCTGAGAGGCTAGTCAGACCTCCAATCTGATCACTTGTTATGAAAAGCCTGTTATTCAGCACCTATCACATGGTTCAAATCTATTAAAGGATACCTAAACCTTCATGCAAACCAAGGAAGGTGCAGGTGCACTTCTTAGAGCAGTTTGCACTTTCTGTTTGCATTTGCATCTGTTCTACTTTTGCAGCATGCAGAGTATGGATCCTATATACTTTCTATGGATCCATACTTTGCACGCAGCAAAAGCAGAGCAGGGCAGATGCAAGTGAAAGCTACAGAGCGCTCTGAGAAGTGCCGCTACATCTTCTGTGTTTTCTGTAATGGTTTTAGGTGCCTTTTAAGTCCCCCTAAAGGAACAATTATTATTATTTTTCTTTTATTTATAGTATAAAAAATTAAAATCATGTGCTTTCCAAAAAAGTAAATAATAAAAAAAACATATTTTTTTCTGTGTCATGAACCAGCGGGTGTGAACCTACTATAGCTCCTATATGGGCATTGTCTATGTGAACCCTTTGTTCTTCACAGTACACCTGCTGGTGGGGATAGGCTTTCCCAAAAGGAACACCAGGTTGCTACCTCTTGAGAAGGATTGGCACATTAGGCAGCTGGTCCAGGTGGACCAGAGTAAGGTACCATAGTCACAGGCGTAGTCAGCAGGCCGAGTAGTAACCAGGAGCAACAGCGCAGGACAAAAGCACGAGACAGAGGCAAAGTAAAACAAGCAATAGGTCAGGGCAGGTGGCACAGGTACAGGTTAGGCAGTCTGGATCAGCAACAGGAGATTCAAGGCAAACAGGCAGGGATAAAACAAGTAGCAGAGTCCAGAAACACAAGCACAGGTCAGGTATAAAGAAAAACAAGACGATATATCAGCAATAGTGTTGATCGAGCACCATAGTGCTCGGTGGCTCGAGTAGTACACTTTGGGATCCTCGGGTGCTCGGCAGAGCACTCGAGCACAATGGAAGTCAATAGGAGAAACCAAGCATTAAACCAGGCACCCCGTGCTCTGAAAAGGGGAGGGTGCCTGGTTCATAGAAAAAGGTCAGAAATTGATGGAAACACCAACGAAATGGTTCGGGAACAGCATTGGAAGGCTGTCTCGATGCATCTTGGACTCCCAGGTCGCTGCTTGGAACGATGTTGCCCGAGTAGTACGCCACTTTTACAGACTGACAATAATATGCACAAAACCAAAAAATAAAAAAATTGATTTTAGAGGAAAAATTGATAGGAAACATTCTTTCCTGTACATTTACTTGTATATAAAGTGCAAGCGCTGCCAAAAATTACAAGGAAGAGACACTCTGATACAACCTGTATATCACATAAAGGAGGGCCTCATTCACATTGTGGTACAATTGTTCAGGTAGTGGGACTCCTACACTCATAAAGCCTATGAACTAAGTGAAAGGGCTGCCAAAAATTACAAGAAACTGGCAATCCAAAACACCCTTTGTTACACAGGAGGAAGGCATCATACACACCCTTGAAAAATTATGATTGATGGCCTACTGGCGACCTTCAAAAACATTTCGAGCAAGGGCCTGCTGATCTGACCATCTAAAACCTTAGGGGAGAGGGCCTGCTGCCGCATTGGTGACTCACATAAAGGAGGGCCTCATTCACATTGTGGTACAATTGTTCAGGTAGTGGGACTCCTACACTCATAAAGCCTATGCACTAAGTGAAAGGGCTGCCAAAAATTACAAGGAACCGGCACTACAATACACCCTTTGTTACACATAAAGGATGGCATCATACACCCTTGAAAAATTATGATTGATGGCCTGCTGGTTACCCTCAAAAATATTTGGAGCAAGGGCTGATCTGACCATCTAAAACATTGTGCGAGGGCCTGCTGCCGCTTTGGTGACGCTAGATAACTTAGGACCGATCGCACGTCCCCGTGATGGCAACGATCCATTCGGATATCTGCCCTATCAACTTTCGATGTTATTTTCAGCGCCAACCACAGTGACCCTGGGTAACAGGGAATCAGGGTTTGATTCTGAAGAGGGAGCCCGAGAAACAGCTATGGCTACCACTTCCGCACAAATTACCTATTAGGTATAATTAGTAGTGGTGATCAAGCACCAAAGTGCTCGGGTGCTTGGGTGCTCTGGCCGAACACACCAGGATGATCCGGTGCTTTACTGAGCACCCGAGTATAATCAAAGTCAATGGGAGAACCCGAGCATTAAACCAGGCACCCCTGCTCTGAAAAGGGGAGGGTGCCTGGTTCATAGAAAAAGGTCAGAAATTGATGGAAACACCACCAAAATGGTTCGGGAACAGCATGGGGAGGATGTATGGATGCATCTTGGACTCCTAGGTTGCCGCTGGGAACGACGTTGTCCCAGTAGTACGCCACTTTTACAGACTGACAATAATACGCACAAAACCGAAGATAAAATCGATTTTAGAGGAAAAATTGTTAGGGGAAACATTCTTTCCTGTATATTTACTTGTATATAAAGTGCAAGTGCTGCCAAAAATTACAATGAAAAGACACTCCGATACAACCTGTATATCACATAAAGGAGGCCTCATTCATATTGTGATACAATTGTTCATGTACTGGGATTCCTACACTCATAAAGCCTATGCACTAAGTGAAAGGGCTGCCAAAGATTACAAGGAACCGGCACTCCATACAGCCTTTGTTACACATAAAGGAGGGCATCATGCACAGCCTTGAAAAATTATGATTAATTGCCTGCTGGTAACCCTGAAAAACATTTGTAGCAAGGGCCTGCTGATTTCCGTGATGGGGACAATCCATTTGGATGTCTGCCCTATAAAGTTTTGATGTTATTTTCAGCCCATACCATATAGACCATGGGTAACGGTGGAATTGTGGTTCGATTCCAGAGAGGGAGCCTGAGAAATAGAAACGGCTACCATATCCAAGCAAGGCAGCATGCGCAAAATTACCTACTAGGTATAATAAGGTGAAGGCCTGTAGGTAAGCTGGCCCTGTACAAGATTTTAGGTGTGGGCCTGTAGGTGAGCTCACCTGTAAAAGATTTTAGGTGCGGGCCTGCAGATGAGATGACCCTGTACAAGATTGTAGGTGAAGGCCTGCTGGTGAGCTGATCCTGAAATTTTTTTTATGTTAAGGCCTGCTGGTGAGCTGACCCTGTAAAAAATTATATGCGAGGGCCTGCTGATGAGCTGACCCTGTAAAACATTATATGCGA
This sequence comes from Bufo gargarizans, assembly GCF_014858855.1. NCBI lineage: Eukaryota > Metazoa > Chordata > Amphibia > Anura > Bufonidae > Bufo > Bufo gargarizans. The sequence goes on from NC_058084.1 coordinate 395,595,405, forward strand.
GGGCCTGCTGGTGAGCTGACCCTGTAAAAGATTTGAGGTGCAGGCCTGCTGGTGAGCTGACCCTGTAAAAGATTGTAGGTGAGAGCCTGCTGGTGAGCTGACCCTGTAAAAAATTGTAGGTGCAGGCCTGTAGGTGAGCTCACCCTGTAAAAGATTTTAGGTGCGGGCCTGCAGATGAGCTGACCCTGTAAAAGATTGTAGGTGAAAGCCTGCTAGTGAGCTGACCCTGTAAAAAATTATATGTTAAGGCCTGCTGGTAAGCTGACCCTGTAAAAAATATATGTGAGGGCCTGATGATGAGCTGACCCTGTAAAACATTATATTCAAGGGCCTGCTGGTGAGCTTACCCTGTAAAAGATTTGAGGTCTGGGCCTGCTGGTGAGCTGACCCTGTAAAATATTGTAGGTGAGGGCCTGCTGGTGAGCTGACCCTGTAAAAAATTGTAGGTGAGGGCCTGCTGGTGAGCTAACCCTGTAAAAAATTATATGCAAGGGCCTGCTGGTGAGCTGACCCTCTAAAATATTATATGCGAGGGCCTTCTAAGGAACTGACCCTGTAAAAGTTTGTAGATGAAGGTCTGCTGGTGAACCGAACCTGTAAAACATTGTAGGTATGAGCCTGCTGGTGAGCTGACCGTCTAAAAAATTATATACGAAGGCCTGCAGCTTAGCTGACCATGTAAAACATTATATGCAAAGGCCATATATGCAACAAATAAGCATGTTGACATGATGGAAGAGGAGAAGGAAGATGAGAAAAGGAAGATTCAACCATATACCCTTTTTTGTGGTGGAAGGGGTGCATGGGAATACAGTGTATTCAATACATTATAAACAACACAATTAAAGTACAAAAAAGGAAGGGGAGCAGTAACAAATTAAAACTTAACTTTTACTAGATATGTTCTCCCAAAAGGGGGAATAAGAGACCCCTTACACACGAAAAAATTCACAACAAAACAGACATGACCCCCACAATGGGGGGGAGAGATTTTATGAGGTTTGGCGCAGCATAGGTAGTGCTGCACACCGACACAGGTATCGTCCTCCCCAGGCCTATGGAGTGTAACACAAAGACCTGTGCTAAAGGGACGGGTGATCCCTAATGTCTGAGTCCCTTGGAAGAGTCCAAGGAACAAAACATGGAAAATGGAAAGATCTTACCAAATTGTATGGGCCTCACTTAGCGACCGCGTGTTTAGCGTCAAAGCAGGAGGCGGTCACATGCGGCAGGTAGGTACCTCATCCAATATACATGGAAGACGGAGAGGGACGTCACGGATATCCAAACGGTCCGGTATTAGAGTGGCCTCAGGAAAGAAACTCACCCTAGTACCTCCCTGCTTGGCCTACCCTGGCCCTAGTGACCTAACACAGGGTCCGTGCCCCACAAGGGGTGGCCCCGTCCGGAACCTTGCCCTGATATGAAAGCCCTAGGTGACCCTAACAGAGGGTGACTAGGGGCAGGTTCTATGTCTCAAGGCAAGTGGAGATATAATTTGAATAAAATGTAAATATCTCATAAATAAACCAATTGAAAGACTAAGACGCACATATAACTGCACGTATCTGATGATATGCAAGCGTGTCCCGACGCGTTTCTTGTAATATCACATATCTAAACTGATCCAATGTTATTCAGAATAAGACCCCATAAATCATCAGGGGACACGGGGCTTATAGAATTGGCTCCTGACAGTCAAATTGTTGCTACTGTAATAAATATCCCAGTATGGCAAGTATGTGGGAAATATTCAATCAAACGGTGCCCACCACTTTAACAAAGACTAATTGCGGAGTGAGGCATACAGAAAACCTACAAAAACACATAGAGAAAAGCGGTGTAAATACCATATTATATCTAAGTGCCCATGCTGCCCACCTCAAGTAAGGTGTGAGCATGTACTCACATTGCTGCTGGAGCGGTGTCAAAATGGTCCAGAAGCGGCGGCCTCTAGGTTCAGTGTGCCGTCCCTCACAAGAGGTGTACGCCTGGCTCATGCACCTTGGTGCGCTGTATTTAAATGGGGAAGGGGGAGAGAGACGCCAGTCCGTGCGCATGTCCCCGATGACGCCGACCCACGTGACATGGCCCGATCACATGATCCGGGCAGACGGGGGTGCGGCGCCGCCACAGGGCGCATGCGCTATCCGGCACAGCGTTATCGGATAGGGCCAAGGGCGGAGGCAATTGTTGTGACGCGATCGCGTCGTCATGCCCGCAGGGCCGTCCGATGGGCGCAACTCAAAGAAGGGGGGGAGGGGATACTCACCAGACCGCCCCCTAGAGAAGCGTCCCAGCAGTGTGATCTGCTGAAGGAGGAGGTGGAGCTACACAGGGGGAGTAAAAGTACAACCCCGAGAGCTACAACACTGTTATTCCCAGATTGGGAAAGATTAACCCCTCACTAAATGGACTAAGTAGAACATTTTGGTGGGCTGAAAAACTAGCCAGCCCAGAAGAGGAGACAATTAAAGTACCTATTGTTCGGCTCGAGCATTGCTATGCTCGGCACATCCGAGTGCTCGGCCGAATACTGCGGGTGCTCGAGTACAATTTAATACAATGAAAGTCAATGTGAGACCCAAGCATCAAACCAGGCACAAAAAAGGTTTGAAATTGATGGAAACCCGTTTTCATGGAAAACTTGCGATCTACACTACTCATGAACAGCGCCATCTATTGGTTTCATAATCTTATGACAAAACTATTACTCTTGTCATAAGACTATGAAACCAATAGATGGTGCTGTTCATCTTGTTGGGGCACTAGTAAGTGGGGCATGCTGCTCAACAGAGTCCATACACCGTGTAGCACTCAGCCTATAATAGCATGCGCTAACACTAAGGTGTATATCGGATTTCTGCTATCATTCACACATCTTCTAGCACTTTTTCTGCGGTAATATAAGCTTGCTAGGGTGTATCTGAGGACTATTGCCTTGCTTGTAATGACTCATGAACAGCGCCAACTATTGGTTTCATAGTCTTATTATAAGATTATGAAACCAATAGATAGCACTGTTCATGAGTAGTGTAGATCGCGAATATTCTAATCGCAAATTTTTATCGTGAATTTTCAATGCAAATGGCTACACTAATAATCTTGTCATAAGACTATGAAACCAATAGATGGCGCTGTTCATGACTCATGAACAGTGCAATCTATTGGTTTCATAGTCTTCTGACAAGACTATTACTCTTGTCATCAGACTATGAAACCAATAGATGGCACTGTTCATGAGTAGTGTAGATCGCAAATTTTCCATGCAAATGGTTTTCAGCTAAAAAAGAAGGCAGTTTCTGCTCATTTACGTGTCTTTGACATATGCTCATGTTTATTAGGACAATCAGAAAACTTTGTCTCCCTAATTATATTGATTTAGGTGCGCATGTCCACCCAAGCCATCCAACAGATCTGAAGTAACTTTGACGCTTACTGGCTCTCAGTCACATGAGAGCTGGTTTGGAATGCCTCAGACAGGAAGGAATGTTTAGGAGTGATAGAACTTGATAAGAAAGTTGCAATAAAGTCTGATGATGATGGGATGGAACGTTTATGAGTAATATATCGCAAATATTCCTATCGGAGAGGGGAGAGGGGAGAGAGGGGAGAGAGGGGAGAGGGGGGAGAGGGAGAGAGGGGAGAGGGGGGAGGGGGGGGGGAATGGTTTTGAATGTCTCATGCATTCAGTGCACAAGGCTGCCATTGTAAGGTATGCTGACTAAGCCTGTTATCTGTCTCATGGATAGATTGATGGATTGCACATGTGGCTTTTGGCATATAGCCTTTGTGTTGTTGTCTATTGTATGTTGTAGATAATAGGAGTCCAAGACTCATTCAGCTATCTTCTTAATTCTGTTTCCAAACCATTTTGATGGGGTTTCCATCAATTTCTATCCTTTTTTTTTAAACCAGACACCCTCTTCTATTCCGAGCAGGGGTGCCTGGGGTTTTCCCATTGACTTCCATTGTGCTCAGGTGCTTGGTAGAGCACACGAGCATACCAATGTGTTCGGCCACAGCACCCGAGCACTTTGGTGCTTGATCAACACTAGTGACTTTATGTTCATCAGCTTTCCTCTGGTGAAGTCGAGAAGTCATGGTCAATCCACACCTTGTTCATTTTTATAAGAGTCAACCTGTCAGCATTTTCAGTTAACAGGCGGATACGCTTATCTGTTATAATGCCACCAGCAGCACTAAATACCCACTCAGACAAAATGCTGGCCACAGGGCAGGCCAGCACCTCCAAGGCGTAGAGCGCCAATTCGTGCCACGTATTCAGCTTGGACACCCAGTAGTTGTGAGGCACTGAGGGATCATTGAAGACGCTGCATGGTCTGCTATGTACTCCTTCACCATCTTCCAAACATTTTCCATCCTTGTGACACTAGGCCGCACATATGGGTGAGGGTGCTGGCGGGGTGTGATGAAACTGTCCCAGGCTTTGGAGAGTGTTGCCCTGCCTCTGTTGGAACTGCTGTGTGTTCCCCTTGATTCCCCTCCTCGGTTGGCCAAGGAACTACAGACTCTGCCGCCAACGTTGTCAGATGGAAGTTTTGGAGCAATTTTTCAACAAGGATCTTTTGGTATTGCACTGTTTTGCTCATCCTCTACACCAGAGGAATGAGAGATGAGAAGTTCTCTTTGTAGCAGGGGTCCAGAAGAGGGAACAACCAGTAATCCGTGTTGTCTAAAATGCATATAACGCGATGGTTGTAAGAAAGGCAGCATAACATGAAGTCAGCAATGTGTGCCAGAGTACCAACAGGCAAGACTTTACTGTCATCATCAGGAGGATCACTCTCAATCCCCTTATCCTCTTCCTCCTCTTCTGCCCACCCAAGCAGAACAGGTGAAATTAAACTTCCATGAGTACTGCCCTCTGTAGCGGAGGCAACTGTCAACTGCTCCTCCTCCTACTCCTCTTTATCATCCAATTTGCGCTGAGAAGACAAGCTGAGGGAGTTCTGGCTATCACCCTGTATAATGTCTTCCCCCATTTCCACCTCTTTCACATGCAAAGCATTGTACTTAATTGTGAGCAGCAAGCTTTTGAGTAGACACAAAAGTGGGATGGTTATGCTGATAATAGCGTTATCGCCGTTCGCCATCTGTGTTGATTCCTTAAAGTTTCTTAAAACCTCACAGTTCAGACATCCATGCCTACCCCTTGCTTGTGAATATCGGAAGCTGACTGGAAAGGTGACGACCATGTTGCAGCTGGTATTCCACTACTGCCCTCTGCTGCTCACAAAGCCTGGCCAATATGTGGATCGTAGAGTTCCAGTGCATGCTCACATCGCACAACAGCGGTAAGCTGGCAATTTCAAGCACTGCTGCAGCGTTGAAAGACCAGCTGAAGCTGTCGATGACTTGCAGAAATGTGCATACACATGGTGCACCTTTTACCAGTAGCTCAGGCAAATTGGGGTAGGTTTTGAGAAAGCGCTGAGCCACTAAGTTTTAGACGTGGGCTAGGCATGGGATATGTGTGAGCTTGCCGAGCTTTAAAGCCACCACCAAGTTACGGCCATTATCAGACACAACCATGACTGGCACAGCTCAGTCTGGTCTCTTATCCCCTGCCAAAGCTCTGCGGCGGTGTGCTGTTTGTTCCCTAAGCATATCAGCTTAAGCACAGCCTGTTGCCGCTTCCTTACTGCAGTGCTATACTGCTTCTAGCTACCGACTGATGACTGACTGTTGATGCATGTGGATAATTCAGAGGTGGTAGTGGAGGAGGAGGCAGAGGAGAAGTGGGGGTTGGAGCCACTAACGTCAGTGGTGGCTGAAACAATGATGGAATTAGGGCCCGCAATCCTTGGCGTTGGTAGAACCTTTGCCATCCCAGGGTACGATTTGCTCCCGACCTCCACAACATTCACCCAGTGTGCCGTTAGGGAAATGTAGCATCCCTGGCTGAATTCACTTGTCCATGTGTCCGTGGTTAAGTGGACCTTCCAAGTAACTGCGTTGGTCAGGGCACGTGTGATGTTACTGGGCACATGTTGGTGTAAGGCAGGCATGGGCTGGGGACTGCATAAAGCGGGACTGCCGCTGACATCAGGCTGCAGAGGCCTCAGTGTCCACAAGCCTAAATGACAACATTTCCAGGACTAGTAATTTGGAAAGCTGCGCATTTAGTGCTATGGACAGTGGTTGGGTGGCTGGGTATTTGCGCTTGCGTTCCAATGCCTGGGGTAAGGAAATTTCTACGCTGCGCTGGGACACGGAAGTGGATGTGGTAGCTGATGGTGCTTGAGAAGGTCCAGGTGCAGGGCGGGAGGCATCCGGGCCTGCGTTTTGGAAAGGGGATTGGCCAGCACGTAACACAGGGGAAGAGGAGGCAGTGGTGTGACCCGCAGACACAGATTGCGGACCCAGGCATTCGGCCCACCTATTATGGTGCTTTGATGCCATGTGGCGGATCATGCTGATGGTGGTGAGTTTACTAGTGTTCACGTCCCTGCTCATTTTTGTATGGCGCAGGTTGCAAATTACAATTCTCTTGTCTGCACTTTGCTCAAATAGCACCAGAAAGCTGTCCTCGATCGGCTTTCCACGTTCCCAGTTTGGGTTAGTGACTTCATCGTCCACCACCTCCTCTTCCACATCCTCACTCTACTCATCCTCCTGACCTAATGCCCTAACCACAACCTCAGTGTTTGACAACTGTGTCTCATCCTCTTCCTCAAACTCTTGAGACAGTAATTGCTGCTGAGTTATTGGCAACTGTGTCTCATCATCATCGATCTCATTAAACAGTAATTGCTGTTCCCCACCATCATCTGCTTATGACTGTGGATGCTCAAGAGTTTAGGAATAAGGGCACAAGAACTGTCCCCCTTCAATCGTGCTTGGCGTGAGGGCCAAATCAAGGAATGGCGAGGAAAAGAGGTCCTCAGAATATCCGAGTGTGGAGTCACTTGTTTGGCCAGACTCTACATGGTGGGAGGAAGGAGTATCAAGACTGGAATTGGTGGAAGACAGGGTGGTGCTTAACCGACTGCAATCCAACCGACCACCTAGTCGCACTGGTCTGACTTCAAGAGTAGTGATGGGCGAACATCGGCCGGAACGATTTGAGAACGAGATCAAATGTTCGCGAACCGCAAGTTTGCGGCGGGCCCCATTCACTTTAAGGGCAGGCGAACCTGAAAAACCTTCAGGTCATATTTGCAGCCACCAAATACTTACTAGAAGTGCACAAATCGTTCCACAACATGGACAGTGACATATTAGATGTATTATGCAAATTTGCCATCTCCATGCATTATTATTTTTATTGCAAAGTATTGGCAATTAGTGTTGAGCGGCATGTCCCATATTCGAATTCGCGAAATTTCGCGAATATTCGAAAGAATATTCGTAAAATATTCGCGAATATTCGAATTCGTTATTATTTCGCATATGCGATAATTCGAATTTTCGCATCGCATAATACATATTATGAGATGCAAAATTCGCATGTGCGCTAATAAAATCGCCTCACGAAGATTCGCAGCTCAATTCAATCACTAATGTAAGAATGCAAAGCCCTTTGCCTCTGTTCTGGGACAAGTGTAGATATTCGCATGTGCGCTAATAAAATCGCCTTACGAATATTCGCGCCTCAATCACTTTCTAGGCAATGTGAGTAAGATCTGAGCTTTTGGACTTTTGTGAATCAATCGAGATACAGTGAGGGGTGATGACAGTAGTTGACAGAGTACAGATCAATGTCATCTGTAAGGTGGAAACTAAAATAAAAAATATGAATATTCGTAAATCGAATTTTACGAAGTTCGAAGTATTCGCGAATATGGTGCTATACTATATGAATACACAGGCCTTTGCCTCTCTATTCTGGGGACAAGTGTAGATATTCGCATTTGCGTTAATAAAATCGCCTCACGAAGATTCACAGCTCAATTCAATCACTAATGTAAGAATGCAAAGCCCTTTGCCTCTGTTCTGGGACAAGTGTAGATATTCGCATGTGCGCTAATAAAATCGCCTTACGAATATTCGCGCCTCAATCACTTTCTAGGCAATGTGAGTAAGATCTGAGCTTTTGGACTTTTGGGAATCAATCGAGAAACAGTGGGGGGTGATGACAGTAGTTGACAGAGTACAGATCAATGTCATCTGTAAGGTGGAAAGTAAAATAAAAAATACGAATATTCGTAAATAGAATTTTACGAAGTTCTACGTATTCGCGAATATGGTGCTATACTATATGAATGCACAGGCCTTTGCCTCTCTGTTCTGGGGACAAGTGTAGATTTTCGCATTTGCGTTAATAAAATCGCCTCACGAAGATTCGCAGCTCAATTCAATCACTAATGTAATGCAAAGCCCTGTGCCTCTGTTCTGGGACAAGTGTAGATATTCGCATGTGCGCTAATAAAATCGCCTTACGAAGATTCGCAACTCAATTCACTAATGTATGAATGCAAAGCCCTTTGCCTCTGTTCTGGGACGTGCCGATATTCGCATGTGCGCTAATAAAATCGCCTTACGAAGATTCGCGCCTCAATCACTTTCTAGGCAATGTGAGTAAGATCTGAGCTGTTGGACCTTTGGGAAACAATCAATTATATGTGTACTGTAATTTTGTGGAAAAAAAAACAAAAAAAAAAAACGAATATTCGTTTTTACGAATATATAGCACTATATTTGAAATATTCGCGAAATCGCGAAGTTGCGATATTCGCGAAAAAAATTTGCTTTTCGAATATTCGCGCTCAACACTATTGGCAATGCAATTTCTGTATATTCGCAATCGCAAAATAGGCGTGTCCTACTACAGCAACTGGTTTCCACCGACCTGAAGTTGGATGTGCAATGAGCAGGATACAAGTATACCCTGACGCCAAATTTTGCAATGACTGGGTCAGGTGTAGATGATAGTCTATAATTTGTTTGTGATGCCAATTGCAGTGTGCACAGGGTACTATCACAGGGCCCTCCTAAGGTGTTATACAGCATGTCCCAGGTTAGGAATGGCCTATAATGTCTCTATAGGTGGTGATAATTGTGTCAACGGTGTCTTCTACCTGGGTATGGCTGGACTCCTGGCTCACTTGCAATAAATTGAGTGTAATGATAGTAGGAGTAATAGAGGAATTTTGCAGCAGAAATTGATGTCCAGACCTTTAGGTGAAGTTCAACATTTTCTTTACTGAGGATAACTTGAATCCAAACAGAATACAGCTTTGGTCCAAGCAGGTTTTGGCAATGGTTGGCAGGAATTAATCTTCTAAACTATAAATCTGGAACTTGCTTAGTAGCTCTGAAACTGTGGCAGAATTTTATCTTCTCTGCACTTTTCTTTATCTTCTGCTTTGTGGGGAATGACTAGCAGAGGAGGAATATGGCTTCTCGTAGGTCTCTAGACTTGACTCTCAGATAGGCTCTCAGGGAATGCTTTCGTCCTGGAACTCTGGAGGTTGTCTGCTTTCTTGTCATCCAGCTGAGGCTGCAGGGCTCATACTGGGAATATGATCAATGCCTCAGCCGAGACATGATCCTGGCTTTCTTCCCTATGCAGGGGGACTCCTGAATTCTATCACACAGCCTTCCCCAACAGGGGTGGCTGGCACACTGACTCTAACTTCCTTCTCCACCCAAGGTGCAGGAAGTTAGATTACAAGTAAATTTACATTTAACGTAGTTCTACATGCACAGTTGTGAAGACATAATGTAAATTATATCTGATGACAGTGTAAAGGCTCTTAGGAGATAGTAGAGGGGTAGAGACATGTAGTAACACAACTCTGGGGTGTTACAGATGCGATCAGAAAAGATGGTTGGCCGCAATTTTCACAACGTTGAGGAAGAACTCCTGATCACTATAAGTAATTTGACATTAAAGCAGTGTATTTGATTACATTTAACATGCATGTCAGAACAATCACTTTAAATGCAGATGTGAAAATCCCTGATGATGCAACATTTTTTCGCAGTACACACAACAGTTTCCTCGCCTCCCGTACCAATAGACCTGCCTGGATCTGCAAGAAAGATGTGGAGTCCCTGCCTCCTCATCATCCGTATGATTTCACGATTGACCTTCTGCCTGGTGCCACTCCTCCTTGTGGTCGAATTTACCCCCTCTCACTTCCCTAGACTCAAACGATGTCCGAGTACATTAATTTTTAGTGGGGTTTTTTCCGCAAATCTACTTCACCAGTCACTGCTGGGTTCTTCTTTGTGCAAAAGAAAGATGGTTCTTTACGGCCCTGTATCAACTATTCTGGTTTGAATAAGGTCACAATCAAGAACCAATACTCTCTACCGCTAATCTCGGAACTCTTCGACACGATCCAGGGAGCTATGGTCTTCACTAAATTTGACCTGCGCGGCACATATAATCTTATCCACTTTTGAAAGGGCGATGAGTGGAAGACTGCTTTTAACACTCGTGACGAGTATCTTGTCATGCTCTTATGTCTGTGCATTGCTCCGGCGGCATTCCATGAGTTGGTTAACGACATCTTCCAGGATCTGCTTTATGTCTGCGTAATAGTGTATCTGGACGATATACTGATCTATTCCCCAGATTTAACCACTCACTGGAAGCATGTACGTTTAGTATTACAGTGGTTGAGAGAAAAGTATCTTTACACCAAACTCGAGAAATGCCTTTTTGAAAAATCTACTGTACCGTTTCTCGGATACATCATCTCGGATGTCGGGTTGCAGATGGATCCTCAAATGTTAAAGGCAGTAATGGACTGGCCCCGCCCACAGAGTCTGCAGGCTATACAGTGCTTCCTGGGATTCGCTAATTTCCATTGGCAATTCATCTCAAATTGTTCATCCCTTACATCTCCAATCTCCGCTCTTACTAGGAAAGAGGTGAATGACAAGGACTGGACTACAGAGGCAGAGGCCGCCTTTATCAAATTAAAGAAGTCCTTTGCTTCCGCACTGGTTCTGCCAACCCCGATGTCTCCCGCCAATTCTTTCTAGAAGTGGATGCCTCCTCCATTGAGGCCAGTGCTGTTCTTCCACAGAGAGTTTCCAAGGGCAAGATGTTTACCTGTGGGTTCTCCTCCAAACTCTTCTCACTGGCTGAGAGGAATTACTGTATAGGTGACAGAGAATTTCTAGCCATAAAACTTGCCTTGGCGGAGTGGCGTTATCTGTTGGAGGAGGCTCAGCATCCGGTGTTAATATTCATGGATCACAAGAACCTCACATATCTGCAGACAGCCCAGCCTCTGAACCCTCGCCAAGCCAGATGGGCTCTCTTCTTCACTCATATTAATTTTGAGTTGCACTTTCGCCCGGCTGAGAAAAACATCAATGCGGATGCTCTGTCTAGGTCATTTGACTTCGCAGACCAGCAAAAGGAGCCCCAATTCATTGTAGATTATGCTCACTTGATCACAGTGGCTCCTGTCCTGGTAAGAGACACTCCTCCTGGGAGAACATTTGTGCCAACTGCCAAAAGAAAACGTATCCTAAAATGAGGCCACAAATCCAAACTGGCTGGTCCCCAGGTACGGTATTTGCAAGACTATAGAACTGTTGTCTCGCTACTACTGGTGGCCCATATTGTCCAAGAATGTGCGTCATTATGTCTCTGCCTGATGCGCTGTGCGCAAAATAAAATATCCAGGAACAAACCGCCTGGTCTGTTGTTACCGCTACCTGTTCCTGATGCTCCATGGCAACACATTGCCATGGACTTTATTACAGATCTGCCTTCTTCAGCCGTATGTACCGTGATTTGGTTGGTCATAGAACGATTCTCCAAGAAAGTGCACTTTGTTCCTTTGACTGGATTTCCCTTGGCTGTGGAACTTGCTAAACTGTTCGTGAGACATATATTTTGTCCGCATGATTTACCTGGGCATATTGTTTCTGATCGCGGAGTCCAGTTTACCTCCAAGTACTGGAGAGCTCTTTGCCGAATGCTAGAAGTTGACCTGGACTTCTACTCCGGTCACCCCCAAACTAACAGGCAAGTAGAGCAGGTCAATCAGATATTGGAGAATTACCTTCGGCATTTTGTTTCGGCTCAACGCGACAACTGGGTAGAGTTCTCCTACAATAACCATACTAGTGAGTCTACAGGGTCATCCCCTTTCTTTGTCGTTTTTAGACAGCATCCTCGTACTCCTCGCCCTGTTCCTATGTCTTCTGGGCTACCAGCGGCGGATTCATTTTAGGGATTTCTTGAAGATCTGGCAGGATACCAAGATTTTCCTCAATAAAGTAGTGACCCGCATGAAGACGAATGCAGACAGGGAAAGAAGAAAACTGCCTCAGTTCTCGACAGGAGATAAGGTATGGCTCTCCAGGAGCCTCGCCTCCAGAAACAACCATTTGAGGGTTCCTAGTTTCAAGTTTGCCCCTAAGACCCTTCGTAGTTTTGAATAAGATCAATGAAGTGACCTATACTTTACGGCTACCTCTCTCTTTTGGTGTCCCCAATGCCTTCCACGTATCCTTGCTCAAACAGGTAGTCTTTAACCGTTTCTCCACAGCTCCGTCTACAGAAACTCCGGTGTCTGAAGACTTGGAAGAGACTTTCGAGATCAAGGATATCTTGGACTTCAGGAAACATGGGGAGAAAACCTACTACCTCGTGGATAGGAAGGGCTTCGGTCCGAAAGAGAGGTCTTGGGAGCCGGAGGAGAATATTCATGCTCCGGACCTGTTAAAAAGGTTCTTAAGAATTGGGGGTGTAAGGAAGGGGGGTACTGTAACAGCAGGTGCTGTATGCCGCTGTTTCCCCATTGATCACCACGGTCCCGGGCGTCACCCTCAGTGGTGACCTGTGGCTTGTACTTCCATTTCTGTAGGTGTGATTGCCTTTGAGGATTTCGCTATACAGCTTCCACTCAGCCCTGAACACAGCATGAGTTTGGCTGGTTTCATGTTACACTGCTCTAAAGGCAGAGCGCCTCACTCCCTGGGCTGTGTAGGTTAGGTCAGGTGGCCTCACTGACCAACTTTGGCTCTCCTCCAGGTATTTAAGTGGCTCAGCCCCATTCCCTGATGCTTCAGTGTTAAGGTCCTTGAGTTTGCTGGTTCCTGATACTCTCATGTGCTCCTGATCTATACTTCGTCCCTGGACTCTGCTTATCATCTGATCCCTGCCTGCTTGCTTTGTCTCTCCTGTTGTCGACCCGGATTGACTGACCTGTACCTGTGCTGCCTGCCCTGACCTTTTGCCTGTCTAACTACGCCTCGCCCTTATACTCCGGTCCTGCACTGTTGCTCCTGGTAATGACTCTGCATGCCTGACTAAGATTGAACTTCCAGTACCTACTCAGGAACCTCCTGGTCTGCCTGGACCAGCTGCCACAGGCTTGGAGATTGCTCTGGAGTAGCCCCTGGCAACTACCCTAACAGCTCAAGTCTATCCTCACCATCTGAGGCTCTAGTGAAAACCAGGTAGTTGCTTAGACATGCCCCTCCAGAGTATAGCCAATTAGTGTCACAGTGGGTTCACACCCACTGATCCATGACAGCGGACAGCACTCCGTGTGCTGTCTGCATCCTTACCTCCATTCTGCAGCCCCGCAAAAAAATTAAAATACAACATATCCTATTATTGTCCATATCATGGACAAGGATAGGACTGGTCTATTGAGTACCAGACCTTCCGTTCTGCAAAATGCGTGTTTTGCAGATCCGTGATTTGTGGGCCGCAAAATACGGTGTAGCCGCATGCATGAGGCCTAACTCTGAATGTTGGAGCACTAGAATGTGACGTATACTGTGATATGACACCTGCCTTTAACACTGAGGTGTTAGTCGCTAAAATGACGGATTAACTCTGAATGTCAGTGCAGTGCACATTGATGCACACAGCAATACACTCTCCCTGCACTCTCCCCAATTTATCCAATATTGTCCAATTAACACTTTGCTGCAACACTGTCTCTCTATGCTCAGCTCACAGGAAAGTGGTGGAGACCATGCAGGATAAGGCTTATATAGGGCTGTGACATCATAGGCGATGGCTACCTGCAGATTGACTGGATGCATAGCCTTATGGATCATATCATGTTCCTGGACTTCTTACTTTCACTTTGTAACACATTCAGCAGCTCAACACTAGTTACTACCTACCAAAGTAGTACAAAGAAAGACAAGTAGTGAACAAGCAGCAGAGCCATGGGCAAGGGCCAAGCCAGTAATTTAGCGCCCTTGCCGGTAATTACTGTTACTAATTAGCACTTCCATTGTGGAATGCTCATTAATACAGCCTTTAATTACCACTAGAGATGAGCAAATTTGATTCGACCGGTTCGCCGAATAAAAAATAATAATTTGGTTCGATCTGAATTTTTTGCGGTGAATCGTGTTAAAAATTGCTATTTTCTGGCTGCAGAGAGCCTTTATAGTAATGTAGAACACTGTGCCTTGCAGTAACATGCATAGGGAGTCTGCTGTGGTAGTGAAATAATACTGTGAGTCAGTATTTCATGCAGATAAAAGGCGTCACTCTTAGGCCCCTTTCACACGAGCGAGTTTTCCGCGCGGGTGCTATGCGTGACGTGAACGCATAGCACCCGCACTGAATCCTGACCCATTCATTGCAATGGGTCTGTGTACATGAGCGTTGTTTTTCACGCATCAGTTCTGCGTTGCGTGAAAATCGCAGCATGTTCTATATTCTGCGTTTTTCACGCAGCTCTGGCTCCATAGAAGAGAATGGGGCTGCGTGAAAAACGCATTGCATCCGCAAGCAAGTGCGGGTGCGATGTGTTTTACACTGATGGTTGCTAAGAGATGTTGTTTGTAAACCTTCAGTTAATATCACGCGCGTGAAAAACGCATCAAAACGCATTGCACCTGCGCGGAAAAAACTGAACAACTGAACGCAATCACCGACAAAACTGACTGAACGTGCTTGCAAAATAGTGCGAGTTTCACTGAACACATCCGGACCTAATCCTTCACGCTTGTGTGAAAGGGGCCTTAGAATCACTGCACACTTCACTTTTTTGTGTAGTCACGGGGCCAAAACTGACCTAATTACTCAAGTATGAACTCAGCCTTACAGGTCGATGTTAGTGCCTAGAAGAAGTGCACTCCTTTTACACCGTCATCAGCTTATTCCACATAGTTTTTTTTACAGAACCTGTTCTATTAAACGCTTTGCAAGTAGAGAGGGTGTCAGCTGTAAGTCTGTGTTGACATCACTGATGATATTGCCCTTCCTCTGATCCGTCAGAACAATAACCCAAAAAAACCTGATCCTGTCTGTTGAGCATTCACTCAGTCAGCATTTGGTCAGTAATCCATTAGTATTGCTAATGCCAAAAAAACAGGAGTGGATCCAAAACAGAGATGATCAAGTCATCCATTCAAGAACAGCTTGGTTCCTTGGTCAAGACATCACCACTAGCTGACACTGATAGCTCAGGCCTCTCGCAGTGACCCCTGCTGCCACTGCCCCTTACTCTGCTGCGCCCTGTGCCTGCACAATAAACTTTTAGGCCACTGCCACTCCCCTGTGCAGGGTGTGGCACTTCTCTGTCTGACATACTGTTACATCAAATAAATAAATAAATGAAAAGAAATTAAAACACCCCAAATAAGTCTGCACATTTCTCACTTCACCACACAACGGCTAATATGCAATTTTTTTCCCCCACTGATACACACAAAAAAGGGCTTTAGAATATATGACTACACCGATGAACGGCAAATAGGCCCTTATTTTTTTTCCACTTATACAAGCCACAAAAGGCTTTAGAACATATAACTGCACCGCTGAATGGCAAATATATTTTTCTTTTGCCAAAAGTACATGACAGAAAGGGCTTTAGAACATATTTGGATCGAATTCCACTTCGTCAAGTTCGATTCACTCATCTCTAATTAACCCCCCCCCCCCCCACACACACACACACACTTGTGTTAAGGAAAAAAAAAAATCTCCTCCATTTAATCGTGCCCCTGTAAACGCTTGTTGCTCACTGGATGTGCAGGACAGGACCTGCAAGTCGTCATCATGCTGGAGCACAGGTCCTGTCCTGAGCTTCAAGTGAGCAGCGAGTGTTCACAGCGGTGCCATCTAATGGATGAGGTGAGTTTTTTTCTTCTTTGCACAGAGATGAGAAGGGGGCATTATTCATTTTGGGGTTCACTAATGGGGCATTAGTAATTCGGGGGGGGGGCACTAATGGAGCATTACTATTATTGGGAGGCACTAATGGGGTCATAACAATTACTAAGTGGCTCTAATGGGGGCACTATTAATTCCGTGGGGGCACTAATGGGGGCATTATTATTACTGGGGGCACTAATAAGGAGATTACTATTTCTGGGGGCTCTAATCAGGGCACTATTAATTCTGGGGGGCGATATTGGGGGCATTATTCATTCTGGGCCACACTAATGGGGGCATTATTCTTACTGGGGGCAATAATGTGATATTACTTTTACTGGGGGCTCTACTGGGGGCACTATTCATTTTGGGGGCACTAATGGGGGAATTTTTTATTCTGGTGGGCACTTATTGGGGTATTAATATTATTTGGGTTCATTAAAGGGGGCATTATTAATTCTGGGGCACTAATGGGGATATTACTATTACTGAGGGCACTAGTTAGGGCACTATTAATTCTGGTGTGCTCAAATGTGGAATTGTTAATTCTGGTAGGCACTTATGGGGGTATTAATAATTCTGAGGGGCACTAATTGGGACATTATTAACTCTGGGTAGCAATAATGGAGGCATTATTAATTCTGGGAGGCACTAATTGAGGCATTACTATTACTTGGGGCAAAAATGGGGGCATTATTAATTCTGGGGGGTGCTAATGGCATTAATATTACTAGGGGGAACTAATGGGGGCATTATTAATTCTAGGGGACACTAATGGAGGCATTAATATTTAGTGATGGACGAACATTTTTATGCGTCTTAAAGATGAACTCTAAATAATATGTCCTGCTGGAGCCTAGAAATTTTTTATTTCCTATCGGTTTGATGTATACAAATGTGCAGCATTCCACGTTTTTGTATCCGGCAGAGTGCATTAAAAAAATGCATACGTTAACATAAATTTATTTTTTACCATGGAACTATATGGTGAACGGACACCACTGTACGGCATAAGTCTGAGGCATCTGTTAACGCATATATTTTTGGTATGCATTAAATGAATAGTCAAAACAGGATGTGAACCCAGCCCTAGTGTCAGAATAAGCACCTGTATACAGGGGAGAGGGAAGGCCGCCATGTACTGACAGAGTGCTACCTTTTCCTGGTGGTCAGGGATGAGGACTGTGTTTCCCAAGGATCATTTTCTACTGGGAAATACAGGGCACAGCATAATAAAGTAGAATCTATATAATATAAAGATATTAGCCCTACCCCAAATAATAATACAATTAGGTGGTCATTTTTATAGAAATGTGTCTATGTTAGGTGTATTTCTGACACAGATAGTGGCACAAAGGTTCTTAGCACCACAATATGCATATTGTTCCCGCCTATGCCAGGTCTAAAACAGGATGGCGTGGGCAGGGAAATGTATACAGTTATGGCCATCCAATTATTGGATACCACCGCCATACATTGACCGAATAACACCTCTGTACAGTGACCGGATAACACTGCCATACCGTGACCAGATAAAAGGGTATGAGGGCACAGTACAGGGAATGACTAGGGGCACTGCACAGGGTGTGGTGAGAGAGCACAATGCAGTGTATAAGGGGGCACAGTACGGGGTGAGTGACCCAGTGAAATTAGAAGGTCCTTATGGTAAATGCGGTTCATACGCCACCATAATGAGAGGCAGAGGAGTGAGACAGGGGTGAGACAGGGGTGTGATTATGTGGCTAGAGATAAAAAATTTAACTGTCTGCTAGTACAGGCCCCAAAAATTAGGTAATAGTATTCACCTGACCGCAAAGAACTTTGGATTATGTGGCTGGAGGTACATTAGGCGGTCACAGGATAAATATGCAACTGTCAGCCAGTACAGGCCCAAAAATTAGGCATTCACCTGACATAAAAGGCCTTTAATGCCGCTGTATATATATAAGGCAAGGAACATTCTTTGTTCTTTGTGGTGGCGAATATGTGTGGGCTGGCATGAGGAAAATCAATTACACATGGTCATCACAGGTGTTGAATTCCTCCGAAATGCATGCCTCATTCATTTTTAAAAAATGTGAGGTAGTCCACACTGTCGTGAGCTAGGCGAATGCACTTATAGGTCACAATCCCCCCGGCTGCACTGAATGTCCTTTCAGACAGGATACTCGACGAGGGGCAAGCCAAGAGATCCATGTCAAATTGTGCCAGCTTTGGCCACAGGTCAAGCCTATACACCAAGTAGTCAAGGGATTCCTCGCATCTCAGAGCGTCCCCATCGGTCGTTAACCCGATGTAGTCAGACTCCTGGCTGTCTATGGATTCCCTGAGGCTTGATCTGGAGGGTGGCTGTCGATGGGTTGGCTCTCATATCCGAAGTGACCAATACATCTTCAAACCGCCCTCTTTTTGCAGGCGCGGTATGATTGGTACCCGCACCTGTTTCGCTGAGGGTGGAAATTCCTCTGCCAGTGCCCGCAATAGCAGAATGCAGCATCTCTCGCAGCAAGGCTTGGAAATGCTGCATTATGACAGCCCTCTGTGATGCTGGTAACATGTCCGCCATCTTGTGGCTCCTCGATGGCTTGATCAATGACATGACGCAATGCACGCTCCAGAAAGAAGGCGCAAGGTACGATGTCAGTGATTGCGCCCCAGCTGAGACTGAACAGTTTGGTGATCTCATCAAATTGCCCCAGAAGTCTGCTTGCTTCATGCATGAGCAGCTACTGTCGCGGTCAAAAGAAACCAAGCTCCCCAGAACCTGTCCTTCGGCAGAGTTCGTACAGGTAGTCGTTAACGGCATGATTCTGCTGAAGCAGTCTATCAAACATATACTGTACAAGGTGGAGTTCCAGCACTTTGGGCAGTCACAAATCAGACGTCTGAAGGGCAAGTGGTGTTTCCGTTGAACGTTAGCAAGGTGAGGCATGGCCGTGTAGGATCTTCTAAAATGGCCAGAGATTTTCCTGGCCTACCGCAAGACGTCCTGGACCCCGGGATATTTGGAAACAAATTGCTGCATGACTAAGTTCAGGACAGGTGCCATGCATGGCACGTGTGTCATCTTGCCCTGTTTCAGCGCGCTCAGCAGATTGGCACTGTTGTCGCACACCACTTTAACATCTGTCAAATTGAGCAGGGTTAGCCACTGATCGGCCTGTGACGGCAGAGCGCAAAGCAGTGCAGGACCGGTGTGGCTCTTGGCTTCCAGGCACTACAGCCGCAGCACAGCATGGCAACGTCTCACCTGGTATGTAGAATAGGTTCTGGGGAGCTTGGCGGGTGCAGGGGAAGAGGCGGTAGCAGTGGAAAAGGAGGATTCCTCTGACTCGAGTGGAGGGGCTATGGTGGTGGTGGTGTCTTTGGGGGTGCACACAGCAGAGAGTGAGGAGTGTGCAGATACAGAGGACAAGAAGGGTGCAGAAGCGGAAGGCTGAGTGAGCCACTCAACCAACTCTGGTGCGCCCTTTGAAGTTATTGCACGCGCCTTCTCCAACTTCCCACTTAAGCTCCGGCCTCGTGCACCTGCCCGACCCCTACCTTCCCTGTGGAACGGTCTGACTCTTCCTCTGCCTGTCATTTTATAAATGACCCTCTGCCTAAGTACGTTGAGAACTGTATTTGTAGAAGAAGGTATATTGCAGCCCTCAATCACAATTTGGTAGAAAAAGGTATATAGTGTAGGAAGGAACAAGGGGCCGTCATTGATGGTTGGTATGTGTCACCGAGGTTTCTGGCCCCGGTGAGGTAAGAGCAGGTTTTTCTCAAGTGTCATTATTGCAGATTGCAGTCTGACACTTCAGCTGTTTAGTATGGCTGTAAAGCTGATCTGGGATGGTTTTTACCGGGAGTAGTCAAAAGTCCTGGGTGGGTGGCTACTCCCCACGTTCCAGGCTGGATCTTGGCAGGCTAATAAAGCAGTCAGCACTATCAGGCGGTGTGGATCTACCTCCACCTGACAGTAAAGCTGACAGTATTTTGTGGAAGAAGGTATATGACAACCCTCAATTAGTATTTTGCGGAAACTGGTATATAGTAGCGTTGAGCACGAATATTCGATTAGCGATTTTTTAATCTTAAATATCAGCATTTCGCAAATTCGCGAATATTTTGAATATAGTACTATATATTCGCTAATTTGAATATTTTTTTTATTTTTTTTAAGTTTTTTTTAGTTTTTCCCACTTCCCAAAAGCAAATCTTTTTACATGTCTGGGGGACTCCGTACTCCTTACCCGCTCCAGTCAGTGCCATTAGCGCGTCTGCCGAGTGCCGACTTCCTGTGCGCATGGAGTGGCCCCATCACCATGGGAACGCCTCCATGCTAGAATGTACTGTTGGATGTGAGAATCACACATAAGATCAACTATATTGAAATAGTCTAAATGAGTACAGAATGGTTTTTTAGGCGTCATAGATGTGAATTCTCACATTGGCCCACAGACATAAAGCGGCCCGGGTAATGGAACATGACTTGTGGCTTTTGTGGGTCACAAATGAGGCTATAGTTGAGCTTATTAAATAAACTCCTCCTGAGGAAGCGATCACACACGGAAGGCGCATCGAGGAGCGCCACCACCTGGTTTCTATCCCCTGTTTTATTGGTATGTTTCCATTTATGCTACATGAATAATATAGCAAGTAAACTTGTTAGTCATTTTGCTATGCTTGTTATGCACTGGTCACTTTCTGGCATATTTACCATTGTATTTGCACTTTATATCTATATGACCATCGTTACCCTTCATGGGACATGTAATTTACATCTGTTGAGGTCATTTTTGTATTGCTAACTGTTACAGTCCTGGGGTTATTAGCAAGGTGGTGTGCTACTGTGTTTTGTCCCCGCTTGTTCACAAGTATGTATTGTGAATTACATTTTTAATATTGATATTAATAAACTTTACATTTTATTATCTATAGATTGTGTGTTTTTGCACTCCTTTCTGTTGTGATTTATAGTTTAGCTTATGTCAACATTCTTCTTTCAAATATGCATGTTAATCGAATCACATAAAAGCTTTAAGCATTTATCATACAAATGGTTGACTTGGTAGAATTGTTGTTTAAAATATAGCGTTATAATTAGTAATTTAGGAATATAGCACTATATTCTACCTATACCAAGAGAACCCTATGGGATAGCACTTATGCAATTATATTAAAGTGCATACTTAATGGAAACATTTGTAAAATGACATACATAAAATATATTACATATGGAAAATAAATTCTAATGATTCTTTAATATTCTTCATTATGTAAGTTACGCAAAAAAAAGTTTAATGAAATATGCGCGTGAATAGATTCGGATAAGTCCTTTAAGTAAGTAACTACCTTATGTTAGCAGGCCTGGCGGATTGGTAGAATTTTTGAATATGGAGAATATACTGCTATATTCGTAATTTTAGAATATAGCGCTATTTTTGACATATTCTATAATTCTAGCAAGCCAACCAATAGGAAAGTTGGCTATACCCCGCTCTAAGTTGGATTCGCAATGTGAGAATATTACTTTGCCTATTTTTTGCAATAAATAGAATACAGAGTCATTATATTTATTGCAAAAAATAGGCAAAGTGATAATCTCGCATTGCGAATCCAACTTAGAGCTGTTTACAGGCAACTTTCCTATTGGCTTCTTGCTTGATTTAACTAATATAGAGAATATAGCGTTATAGTCTTATTCGTCATATTCGTTATTAACGAATATGACAAATACGAATGAAGCGCTATATTCTCTATATTTGTTAATTCTAGCAAGCCAATAGGAAAGTTGGATTTGCAATACGAGAATATTACTTTGCCTACTTTTTGCAATAAATAGAATACTAAGTCATTATTATATTTATTGCAAAAAATAGGCAAATTAATATTCTCGCAATGCGATTCCAACTTAGAGCTGTCCATAGGCAACTTTCCTATTGGCTTGCTAGAATATAGAATATAGAGAATATAGCGCTATATTAGTTATCTTCGTTAATTCTAGATAGCCAATCAATAGGAAAGTTGCCTTATACAGTTAAACTTGCAATATGCGATTAATTAAATTGCATATTATTCGCGATAAATAGAATAATGACAAATATTCAATTTAGACAAATATAAGACGAATATTCAATCGAATATTCGCAAAATATAGCAAAATCGTATATGGCACCTCCCGCTCATCACTAGTATATAGCACCCCCCAATCAGTATTTGGTGAAAACAGGAATATAGTACCCCTCAATCAGGATTTTGTGGAAGAAGGTATATGGAACCCCTCAATCAGTATTTGGCGGAAACAGGTATATAGCACCCTTCAATCAGTATTTTGTGGAAGCAGGTGTATCGCAGCCCTCAATCAATATTGCACCCCTTAATCAGTATTTTGTGGAAGAAGATATATAGCAATAGCACCCCTCAATCAGTATTTTGTAAAAGAAAGCACTCCGTAATCAGCATTTGGCGGAAACTGGTATATAGCTCCCCTCAATCAGTATTTGCCGGAAACAGGTATATGTCACCCCTCAATCAGTATTTCGTGGAAGAAGGTATATAGCAATAGCACCCCTCAATCAGTATTTTGTAAAAGAAAGTATATGGCACTCCTCAATCAGTATTTGGCAGAAACAGGTATATGGCACCCCTCAATCAGTATTTTGTGGAAGCAGGTGTATCACAGCCCTCAATCAGTATTTGGTGGAAGAAGGTATATAGCAATAGCACCCCTCAATCAGTATTTGGCAGAAACAGGTATATAGAACCCCTCAATCAGTATTTGACGGAAACTGGTATATAGCACACCTCAATCAGTATTTTGTGGAACCAGGTGTATCGCAGCCCTCAATCAGTATTTGGTGGAAGAAGGTGTATATAGCAATAGCACCCCTCAATCAGTATTTTGTAAAAGAAAGTATATGGCACTTCTCAATCAGTATTTGACAGAAACAGGTATATGGCACCCCTCAATCAGTGTTTTGTGGAAGCAGGTGTATCACAGCCCTCAATCAGTATTTGGTGGAAGAAGGTATATAGCAATAGCACCCCTCAATCAGTATTTGGCAGAAACAGGTATATGGCACCCCTCAATCAGTATTTGACAGAAACTGGTATATGGCACACCTTATCCAGTATTTTGTGGAACCAGGTATATTGCAGCCCTCAATCAGTATTTGGTGGAAGAAGATGTATATAGCAATAGTACCCCTCAATCAGTATTTTGTAAAATAAAGTATATGGCCCCCCTCAATCAGTATTTGGCGGAAACAGGTGTATGGCCCTCCTCAATCAGTATTTTGTGGAAACAGGTATATAGCACCCCTCAATCAGTATTTTGTGGAAGCAGGTGTATCTCAGCCCTCAATCAGCATTTGGAGGAAACAGGTATAGCACCCCTTAATCATGATTTTGTGGAATAAGTTATATGGCACCCCTCAATCGGTATTTTGTGAAAGAAGATATATAACAACCCTCAATTAGTATTTGGTGGAAACAGGTATATAGCACCCCTCAAATCATTATTTGGTGGAAACAGGTATTTGTGTCACCGCCAGATCTCTGAGAAGCTCTGACAGACGTTCTTCAGTACCTCTTGCTTGAGGTTCTTTTGTTTTTGTTTTGTTTTGTCATCTGGTTTCCCTCTCTCAGCTGTCATCTAGTTTCACTGATTTAATCCCTTTATATCCCCTCCCATACTGCATCACTCTGTGGTTTATACAACTTCCTGGATTGTGCTCACTGCTAGATTCTGCAGCTGCTCGTTTATCAGATAAGTCTGTTACTTTATTTATGTTTTCCTGTTGGCTTGATCCTAGGTGACCCTGACTCCCTCCGTATTATGTGTAGGGAGCCAGTGGTCATGTCCCCTCACTATTGTAGGGTTTTCAGGTGTCACACAGTCTAGGTATGAGGGCATGCAATTATCTATCATAAAGATCTTTGCATGGGCTGAGCAGTCAGGGAGAGCTCTAGGGATTTTATAGGGCTCACTCTTATGTTCCTTAGTTTGGGATCAAGTCAGTCGGATCTTTATTTGTCTCTTCTAGTTTTCTGCAACACCATCCGTGACAATATGTCACCCCTCAATCAGTATTTTGTGATAGCAGGTGTATTGCAGGCCTCAATCAGTATTTGGTGGAAGAAGGTACGTATGTATAGCAAAAGCACCCTTCAATAAGTATTTAGTGGAAGAGAGTATATGGCACCCCTCAATCAGTATTTGGCAG
The DNA here is from genome assembly GCF_014858855.1 of Bufo gargarizans. Lineage (NCBI taxonomy): Eukaryota > Metazoa > Chordata > Amphibia > Anura > Bufonidae > Bufo > Bufo gargarizans. The sequence continues at coordinate 395,619,684 of NC_058084.1, forward strand.
AAACAGGTATATAGCACCCCCTTAATTAGGATTTGGCGGAAACAGGTATATAGCACCCCTCAATCAGTATTTTCTGGAAGCAGGTCTATCGCAGCTCTCGATCAGTATTTGGTGGAAGAAGGTATATAGCAATAGCACCCCTCAATCAGTATTTTGTGGAAGAAGGTATAGGCATCCCTCAATCAGTATTTGGTGGAAACAGGTATATAGCACCCCTCAATCAGGATTTTGTTGAAGAAGGAATATGGCACCCTTCAAGCACCCTGTGTTAAGCCACGCTTCTACAACCACACCTCCTTTGGGGTGTGGCTTAACTTGGCCGTTATTTTTTGTTGGGAAAGGTAGCAACCCTATGGATGCCAAAGGTTCTTTCCGGCAAATGGGGTGAAAAGTCTAGTCTGTCTGGTCTGATTGTACAGAAGAACTACTGTAGCATAATTTTTTGAGAAAGCTAATACTGACAGTGTGAGAACACACAGTGCATCATAGCTTGCCCTGCGTATGGGGCTGCATTACTGGATAGTAGACAATATTTGGCAAGTAGGTTTAGCTGCTTCTGAAAGTCAGGACAATGGATATGACTAAAGATGAGCGAATTTCAGGATAAATTTGATTCATCTCAAAGCTGAATTTCCTTGTACTTCATATTAGAGAATCGATTTAACCTAAAATAGTGTAAAAAAAATCATACATACCGCCTCCTTTTTACTCGCAACAGGACGCCAGCCTCCATCTTGATTAAAGATCTTGGTTTAAATCTCGTGCCTGGTGATGATGTCACCACACCGGCTGGATTGAAGACGTCATTTCGCAAAGCGCAAGATTTCACTCCAGATCTTTAAGCAAGATGGCTGCCGTCGCGAGCAAATGGAGGCAGTAAGTTTGATATTTTTTTTTTAATGTTAATTTCACACTCAGGTGAAGTGATCATGTATGATCGCGGCACCTGAGGAGTACGATTGGGGGGGGGGGGGGGCTATCGCAGCTCCCTGTCATTGCACCCGCTACTTACAAAAAAATGTGCTTCGTGGCAAAGTAATTCGTCACAAAGCATTTTTTTTTTTTTCAATTGGTTAATCAGCCGAATCAAACTTTTCATAAATTTGCTCATCTCTAGTTATGACTTTTATTCAGGGCAGCCTTACCAGTTGTCTAATGCTTAAAGGGGTTGTCCGGGTTCAGCACTGAACAAGGACTCAGTTGTGTGACATGGAACACCGCACTGCACAAGTTTCCAGTGGGAAATGTTAAAAGCTGTACAAGAAATGAATAGCAGTAAAGGGTACTCAGATTTGAACATGTTAAGTTTTATTTATTAATAGTAACAATTTATGTAATAATAATATACGGTATGTTGATGCAGTGAATGATTACCAGCGTAGTTTTTTTTTTGTGTATTTCTATGTCTATGCTTTAAATTGCCTGTTCATTGCTTGTATTTTGTATAACTTTTGTATAACTTTTTTGCTAACATTTTTCTCTGTGATTTTTAGATATCAACAGAAGTTGTTGAAAATATCCGAACAGTGGTGTCATTGACCAGAGAGGACGTCTTTTATCAAAAATATAATGCCATCTTATCAGAACCACACAGGTACGCCATCTTATAAAGGCCTTTCTGCTTTTCCTCTATATGCAGAACTGACGTGAAATTTCTCTGCTGGTCAAGGGATTTAAAAATATATATTTTTAATGATACAATAATGTCATACTTACCAACATTTGAATACACATATTCAGAGCCATTAAATGGGTTCTATCACCATTTTAATATAATTCAGCATGAAAAGCTAGTTTGTAATTTACTTTCTGTTACTAAAATGTTCCAGTTCTTACATTATTGTGTTTTCCTATAATGGCATCTGATGGTGTTTAATCTATGTAATAATGTGTACATCCAACTACTGAGGTGGTTGCACATGCTTGGTTTGATCCTTCATTTGCCGCCAGCCATATCTATATCTGTTGGAAGCTGTGACAGTTAGGCTACATGCACACGAACAGTGTTTGTTTCCGTGTCCGTTCAGTTGTTTTTGCGGATAGGATGCGGACCCATTCATTGCAATAGGTCCGCAAAAAGCGCACACACCGTGTGCTGTCCACATCAGTATGTCCGTTCCGTTGCCCCGCAAAAAAAATTGTGCATGTCCTATTTTTTTCTAGTTTGTGGACAAGGATAGGCATTATTACAATGGATCCGCAAAAAAAACGGATCTGCAAAAAAAACGGATCCCATACGGTACATCATCCTTTTTTTTGCGGATCCGCAATTTGCGGACCGCAAAACACATACGGTCGTGTGCATGTAGCCTTACAGAGACAGTTGCTGAAAGGACGCACCCCGTGAGAAAGGACAATGCCCCCCCCCCCCCCCCCAATCCCGAGCTTTTAGCCTGAAGTGAATCTAGCAAAGTCATTGAAGCAATTAATGGGGAGCTCTTTGGAGGTACAGGGCTGGTTCTAGCTTTATTGAAAAAAGACCGACATGCTATATGATGTCTGATTTTCATATTTTTACATTAATCATGGGATAAACCCATTAAGCATCTCTTTTGGAACCCAACATCTCCCAATTTTGGGAGAATTTGCATAAACTTTCTTTGAGGTCCAGTGTGGGGAATTGTCCCAACAAAATCAGTACTGTTAGGATACACATGGCTATTATTAGGATCCATGTTTTTTAAAAAGATTATATATCACTGCATTTTTGTAGTGGCAGTTTAAGACAGTTTCCTAACATGTTTTGGTCAATTGGTATTGTTTTACAAATGGCAGCATTCTCTGGATATGCATTTTTATTTTTTTTCCTGTACACATCTCTATGTGCATTTCCCTATACACATCTCAAACTAGAGATAAGGACTATAGATTAAAGGGCATCTGTCAGCAGATTTGTACCTATGACACTGGCTGACCTGTTACATGTGCGCTTGGCAGCTGAAGGCATCTGTGTTCCTCCCATGTTCTTGTGTCCCCTGCATTGCTGAGAAAAATTAGGTTTTAATTTATGCAAATGAGTCTCTAGGAGCAATGGGGGTGTTGCTGTTACTCCAAGAGGTTCAGCTCTCTCTGAAACTGCCGCACCCTCTCCACTTTGATTGACAGGGATCACGTTTATAATGCCTGGCCCTGTTAACCAAAGAGGAGAGGGTGAGGCAGTTGCAAGAGAAAGCGGACCCTGCGCCTCTTCATAACTTTGGCGGAACCACCAGCTAAATGTCTTAATAAATATGCCCCTTGTTTTTTTCTTGCTGCATCCCCCCACTGCTTACTATTGGTTTTATGTTTTTAAATGTCCTATGTGTATTTCTATGTGCTGTGTGTATTTCTGGGCTTTTAATATATTTTTCTGTTCAATAAATATATAGTTATTTCTTGCAGTTGAGCACAGTAGTGTTTATGATTGGCTTTTTTGGTTGACATATTTACGAGTACCCTGTAATGTGGTTTAATACATGAGTGTCTATATTATATAGGTATATATAGGTATTTTAGTAATGTACCATAGGTTTGTTGTACCGAAGAAAGTCAACATTTTTTTTTTTTGTCAAGAAAGTAAGGGTCTGATCTCCAAATTTAAAGAATGTGAAAACATTAACTGAAATATTCAACCTATGTTTCTTTTAATTGTGAGTGAATTGTGAGTGTGCTACCACTTTGAATGTTGAGGTGACATCGGCAGAATGGCTGGTCAGCCAATGCTTAGAGTTCATCTTGACCACTTAGCTGTCAAGTCAATCCAGAGGTCTGTCCAATCAGCCAGTTTGGAGGCTCAATCTGTAGATCAATCATGGGGAAGGTCAGTGTAGCCAATCTGAGAGTTTAGCTCTCTGTCTGAATCTGCTCTGCTGTTTAGCCAGTGCCAGTTATTGTCCCTTCATTCTGGTGTGCTTTATTGTTAGTTTGACTTCTGATTGTCAACCTGATTTATCTCAGTACTCTCCTGGATTAAACCCTACTGTTCTCACCTAGACTTTTACACTGGACTGTCAGACTTCTCATCTGCCAGCTGTTCTGATACTTATAATTCTTCCTAGTTAGAACACCCAGCTCTGACCCTTAATCTTTTTTTTTGCATTTCGCCCTGGCTGTCATGTTTGACATTGGACCCTGGTTGTCTGTTTTCTCTAACAGTCCTTACACCATTTACTCTGCAGATGAAACCTGGGTATTTGCAGGAATTACGTTCTATTATCCTGGTGGAGGCAATATCTGTGGTCTATTATACTTTGCTAACCACATTAGTATTTCCCTATAGTACCATTACAGAACTGTACATTTACCAGAAAGTTCCGTTATGCATTCCGTCATGGAATATACCACAACCCGAACACTGCCTCGAACTTCAAAATATGAAGTTTGTTTATTCCTAATAGCTATCATCCAGCCATTTCTTAATTATTACCACTATGTCATAGTCCTCCTCACTAGGGTTGAGCGAACCTGAACTGTAAAATTCAGGTTCATACTGAACTTTAGGATTTTTGAACCCTGGACCCGAACCCGAACTTTTCAGTAAAAGTTTGGGTTTCGGTGTTCGGTGAGTTAATGGCACCTTTTGAAAGGATGCAGAGTAGCCAATCAACAAGCGTTTAACTCTGTGTCCTTAAGCCATCACAGCCATGCCTACTAATGGCATGGCTGTGATTGGCCAGTGCAGCATGTGACCAAGCCTCTATATAAGCTGGAGTTGCATGTCACTCTGCTGTTACTAGTGTAGGGAGAGGATAGAAAATAATCTTTAATCAGGAGTGCTTGTTAACTCAGCGATCTACATAGATTTAGTTTTGTGGATGCCGTGCACAATCTTTTTACCCTGCCCTTAGCCCAGTGACACAGAAAAATAACTTTTATCCGTCTGTTAGGTGGACGGCAGAGGCCATTTTATGCAAGTTCAGTGCACCAGCACAGCATATGTACTTTTGTGACATTCAAATCCAAGCTTGAAATACTGCAATAATAATCTGGGTTTAAAAAAAACACCAATTGTTGGCAATATCCTACATCTGGTGCATTTGTCAGTGTGAAATAGAAGCTTGCAATACTTCAATAGTTTTCTGGGTTTAAAAAAAATCACCCATTTTTTTTGCAAGACCCTACATCTGGTGCCTTTGAAGCATTTGTCAGTGTGAAATCCAATCTTGAAATATTGCAATAATTTTCTGGGTTTAAAAAACACCCATTTTTGGCAATACCCTACATCTGGGGCATATGCTGCATTTTCTGGTGTGAAATACAAGCTTGAAATATTGCAATAATAATCTGGGTTTAAAAACACAAATTTTTGGCAACATCCTAAATCTGGTGCCCTTGCAGCATTTGTCAGTGTAAAAAACAAGCTTGAAATACTGCAATAATTTTCTGGGTTTAAAAAAACACCCATTTTTGGGAATCCCCGACATCAGGGGCCTATGATTCATCTGTCAGTGTGAGATACACGCATTAGATACTGGTGAATTATTCTGTTATAAAAAAAACACCCATTTTGGGCAAAATACTTAATTTTGCAGCCTATGCTGCATTTGTTAGTGTGACATACAAGCTTGAAATACTGCAATAATATTCTGGGTTTAATAAAACACCCATTTTTGGGAATCCCCGACATCAGGGGCCTATGATTTATCTGTCAGTGTGAGATACATGTGTTAGATACTAGTATTCTATTCTGTTATAAAAAAAACAAAAACACCCATTTTGGGCAAAATACTTAATTTTGCAGCCTATGCTGCATTTGTTAGTGTGACAAATAAACTAGAACTAATGCAATAATTATCTGGGTTTAAAAAAACACCCATTTTTGGCAAATCTGGTGCCTTTGCAGCATTTGTCAATGTGAAAAACGAGCTTGAAATACTTCAATAATTTTATGGGTTTAAAAAAACTAAATTTTTGGACAAAAAACTAAATTTGCAGCATTTTGTGCATCTGTCAGTGTGATATACAAGATTGAAATACTGCAATAATATTCTGGGTTTAAAAAAAATTCATTTTTGGCAAAAAACTAAATTTGCAGCCTTTGCTGCATCTGTCAGTGTGAGATACACACATTAGATACTGCTGTTCTATTCTGTTAGCAAAAAACATCCATTTTGGGCAAAATACTTAATTTTGCAGCCTTTGCTGCATCTGTCAGTTGAGATACACACATTAAATACTGTTGTTCTATTCTCTTAATAAATAAAATAAAAAAAACATTTTGGGCAAGATCCTAAATTTGAGAAATATGAGGAGAGCGTCAAATAAGGGACGTTGCCACGGTCGTGGTGCTGCTGGTGGAGCTCCTGTTGCAGGGAAAGGACGTGGTCGATCTGTGCCAGCTACACGCACAAGTTAAACACTTTCCTCAGGTGCGAGTAGGCGACAGAACCTTCAGCGGTATTTGGTCGGGCATAATGCTGCTCTATGAATGGTAAGGCCAGAACAAGTACAGGTGATAGTAGATTGGGTTGCTGACAGTGCCTCCAGTTCCTCTACATTGTCTCCCACCCAGTCTCCTGCTGAAAGATCAGAGTTGGCACCTGCAGCAGATGTCCATCAGTCCTTCACCTCACCCCCTTGCAAATCAGCCAAGCAGTCTGAGCCCCAAGTCATGCAGCAGTCTCTTCTGCTTTTTGATGACTCTGCTAGCAGGGTTTCCCAGGGCTATCCACCTAGCCCTGCCCCAGAAGTGGAAGAGATTGAGTGCACTGATGCCCAACCATTTATGTTTCAAGATTAGTACATGGAAGGACCACCGGAGCACGTCTCGGATGATGATGAAACACAGGTGCCAACTACTGGGGCTTTCGAAAGTGTGCAGACCGACAAGGAGGGCAGGGGTGAAGACTGGGTAGAAGATGATTTGGAGGATAATGAGGTCCTTTACCCCACATGGAATCAAGGTCATGCGAGTGACCTGTGTAGTTCAGAGGAAGAGGCGGTGGTCGCACAGAGCCACCAGCACAGCAGAAGAGGGGGCAGGATGCAAAAGCGGAGCGGCTGTCCCCTAGACAGTACACCTGTTACTGCCCACCGCAGCAAGGGACCGAGCACGGAGGCGGATAGCAGTTTGACGCATGTCCTTCCTGAGGTCGCTCGAAAAGGACGACACTATCGTCATCAAACCATCCGACAAGGGTGGCAATCTAGTGGTCCTAGATTGCGACCTTTATATGCGTATGTGCCTGGATCTCCTCAAGGATAAGGATGGTTACAGGATTTTACCTGCTAACCCGACTCCGTCCTTTTTAACTGGCCTTAACAAAAAAGTCATCAGTCCTACAGAATTTGACTTTCTCTTGCCTGCTAAACCCTTGATAGCCACTTTCTATGGGCTACCAAAAATTCATAAGGGTACGACTCCGTTGAGGGGCCGCCCAATTGTCTTGGGCGTTAATTCCCTAACTCAGAATTGTGGGGTTTATCTGGATCAGGTGTTGAGGCAGTTTGTTGTGTCCCTCACAGCCTACACGAGGGACACAATGGACTTCCTCAACAAAATTGAGACCCTTAATCTTGATCCAGACTGCCTATTGGCTAGTATCGATGTTTAATCGTTATATAGCTCCATTCCACATCTTTTTGGACTTGCAGCTGTCGAGTACTTCCTTCGCACTAGGGGAATACAGTGTGGTTCGCATAATGAGTTTATCCTGAAACTATTGGAGTTTACATTGACCCATAATTTCTTTTTATTCAATGCACGTTTCCTTAGTGAGCGGTACCTACTATGCCCTTATTTTAGGTTTCATAGTTGATACGGAGCGCTGCGGTCCACAGACCAAGGGGATGATGCGGTCCAACCACCGGAAGGGGCGTATATGTGTTCCACGGACCGGCACCCATTCAGTGATCACGGCATTGGTTACATCTGTTTTAACAGCCGGAAGTTGTCGCCTCCGCGTGCGTTCCAAGGTGGAACGCACGTAGCTGACCATCATTGTTCACCACCAGGCATTAGCGGAAGTGACATCGCTAATTGAGCAACGCAGTGCAAGCCAGGAGGGATATTTAAATGGGGAGACATGGATAAACATAGTATCGGACCTGAGGAGGAGCCGATATGGAGGACCGGACACCGCGACTATCGACTGTGAGTAATACATGGGCTCTTTTGCCTTACTCCAAGAAAGGCTGTTTTCACTGAACATGTTTCTTGTGTAATACAGGTGACTTAATGCGGCGATTTGCCCTCCATTATTCCACTTGATTTTGACCATCGAGCAGTCAATTATGAGTTAGCGCTGTATTGCTTGGGGACTTCTAGGTGGTGGCTTCTGTCTGAAACTTTATATACCGCTGGTATTAGCATGTATGTTTTTCTTTCCCACAGCTGTAGGTTACAACTTCATGATCTGGTCCAGTGGTTGAATTGCTGGGCAGTGTAATTGTGCCCTATTGTGCCACTCCAGCACCCTGTGTGGCTATGTGGCTATTACAACTGTTTACCACATTTGATTCAATCGGATAGCTGACACTCCGCTGACATAGTGAGTTATTTGTGTGATCAGGGTGTTAATTGGTGCTGGCCATTTTTGAGCTTGTGGATCACGGTAATCAGTGCATATTTGTTTATATTTCTCTTCCACAGAGGCTTCCCCTGTATATATGACGGTATGTAAGTAAATACCTTCTTACTCTTGGGTCGCAGGACTGGACGGGCTCTCTCCTCCTCTTAGTATTATCTGCTGGTCCAACCATTAATTATCATACACTAAGTGACACCGGTGTATCAGAATCGGTGATCTACACCCGTTTTACGGGTTCACATCATATTATGGGTCTCCGCTATCTTTAATATCGATTTAATTATTTGTCTCCATTTACCCCCTGATGATCCCACACCGTGGGGGAAACGCGTTGGGGTTTTCTGTTATAATTATTGTATTTATCCCACTATCGTAATAGGGTGTGCTTTTAGATTTTTTTATGTACTTTGTACCTCTTGATAAGCATTAGTATCAATAGGGTTGTATACAAAGTTCATCCCTCCGTTTGTATGTTTGTCCGGTAGTCTACCACTAGGCAAGAACCCTATCCGCTATCACTACTCTAGAGTGCAGTAGGAGGTGCTAGCCGAGGTTCGAGGACAGGGAGCCCTCACCACCAGGGGCCGTCCCTGGGCTAAGGTGAAGACTAGGGTGTGAGTCTAGGCAGAGTCTCCCCACACATCAGTGGTAAGCCTAGATGCTGGTAGCTCTACCTTAGTGGTTGAGTTGTGTACGTCATTTATGTAAGGTTATTATTAAAATACATTTCTTCGTACATTTCTCCACCCGCTGGAATTAACGTTGGTGCCAGTGAGCCTCAAGCCCGGCCTAGTGGTGTGCGATAATGGGTGAACTCTCGTAGCAGCTCTGGGACTAGCCGGTTTGACGCACATCCCTTGCTTGGCGCATGTGCTGAATTTGGTGGTGCAGAGGTTCCTTAAAAATTACCCCAATATGTCAGAGCTGCTGCAGAAAGTGCGGGCCATCTGTGCGCACTTTCGGCGTTCTCACCCTGCTGCTGCTCGCCTGTCAGCACTGCAGCGTAACTTCGGCCTTCCCGCTCACCGCCTCATATGCGACGTGCCGACAAGGTGGAACTCCACCTTGCAAATGCTGGCCAGACTCTGCGAGCAGCAGCAGGCGATAGTGGAGTTTCAGCTGCAGCACGCACGGGTGAGTCACTCTGCGGAACAGCACCATTTCACCACTAATGACTGAGCCTCCATGCGAGATCTGTGTTCCTTGTTGCGCTGTTTCGAGTACTCCACCAACATGGCCAGTGCCGATAGCGACTTTCTGAGCGTTACTATCCCACTTCTATGCCTCCTTGAAAAAACGCTGCTGGCGATGATGGTACAGGATGTGGCACAGGAGGAGGAGGAGGAAGAGGGATCATTTCATAGGGTTTCTGGCCAGTCATTCACAAGTGGCTCCGAGGGTGGGTTCCTGCACCCACAAATGCCAGGCACACAATTGTCCAGCCAGGGCACAGTTCTGGAGGATGATGAGGTGGAGGATGAGCAGGAGAAGATGGAGGAGGAGGAACAGTGTTCACAGCATGGTGGGACCCAAACCAGCTCAAGGCCCTCACTGGTGCGTAGCTGGGCAGATAGAGAGGACAATACACCTTCCACAGAGAACAGCTTTTCGTTGGCTCTGGGCAGCCTGAATCACATGAGCGATTATATGCTGCAGTGTCTCCGTAACGACGCCAAGTTGCCCTACATTCTAACTTGTGCTGAAAACTGGGTGACCACGCTGCTGGATCCCCGTTACAAGGACAACATACCGTCCTTAATTCCGTCACTGGAGCGTGATCGTGAGATGCGCGAGAACAAGCGCACGCTGGTAGACGTGCTGCTGATGGCATTCCCATCTGACAGCGGGGGCACAGTGGAAGCACAAGGCCAAGGCAGAGGAGGAGGAAGAGGTCGCCAACGCAGCTGGGGCACCGCCAGCACCTCAGAAGGCAGGGTTAGCATGGCCGAAATGTGGAAAAGCTTTGTCAGCACGCCACAACAACCAGCACCTGTCACCGCCAGTTCTGTGAGAAGGTCTGGCAGATGTTCTTCTCTACCTCTTTTATGATGTTCTTTGTTTTGGTTTCACTTTCTCATCTCCTTTCCTTATGCCAGGTGTCACTTATTTCGACTAATCATCGTCCTTTATATTCCCTCCCATACTGCCTCACTTTGCGGTTTATACTACTTCCTGGATGAAGTATTCACTGCTGAAGGCTGCTTCTGCTGTTTGTTCAGATAAGTCTTTTACTTTATTGTGTTTCCTTGCTGGCTTGATTTTAGGTGACCCTGACTCCCTCCGTATTAAGTGCAGGGAGCCAGTGGTCGTGTCCCCTCACTATAATAGAGTTTACAGCTGTCACACAGTCTTAGGTACGGGGGCATGCAATCGTCTACCATACAGACCCTTGCATGTGCATAGCAGTCAGGGAGAGCTCTTAGGGTTTTATAGGGCTCACCTATAAGCTCCTTAGTTTGGGATCAAGCCATCGCTCGTTTATTTATATGTTCCAGCTATCTGCTAACTTCATCCGTGACATTATAAACCGCCATAACCGTCTTAAGCATGGATCCGGTTTCAGCCTTGATTGACCGCATGCAAGGTCTTTCGCTGGAGGTAGCAGATCTCCGTGAAACTGTGTCTCAGTTTCAGGTGACCGGTTCTGCTGGCGTTCATGGAGTTTGTTCCGAGCCTAAGATCTCACTCCCGGATACGTTCTCCGGGAGGTAGTGAGAATTTTGTTCGCTTTAGAGAGGCTTGCAAACTCCATTTTTCGCCTACTTCTTCATTCCTCTGGTGATGAGAAGCAGAGGGTAGGGATCATCATCTCGCTGCTCAGGGATAACGCTCAGTCCTGGGTCTTTTCGCTGCTGGTGGGGGCACGGCCCCTACGATTGGTGGATGAGCTTTTTTGTAGCCCTGGGGCAGATATATGATGACCCAGATCGTATTGCTCTGGCTGAATCTAAACTGCGTCTTTTATGCCAGGGTAAACAGTCCGCAGAGATATATTGTTCTGAATTTTGGAGATGGTCAGCTGATACTAGTTGGAATGATGCTGCACTTCGAAGTCAAATTTGCCATGGTCTTTCGGAAAGATTGAAAGATGCATCCGCTTTTCATGAGAGACCAGCGTCGTTAGAGTCAGCCATGTCTCTAGCTGTTCATATTGACAGGCGTCTTAGAGAGAGAGAGAGGAGACTACTCTTTCCTGTCATATTCATCCCAAGGAAAGTGGGGCTGTCTCATTCAGTGTGCAGGGGTCTCAGTTTGTCTCAATCCCCTCTGAGGAGAAGGCCATGCAGCTGGGTTTGCTTGCCTTTGATAGTAGAGGATTCAGCTCTCAGAGGAGGGTTTGTTTCTGTTGTGGGGGTATAAATCATTTGGCTAATGTTTGCCCCTCTAGGAGATTCGTTGAGTTTTCTGAGGGTAATAAAAACATAACAAAACATTTCCATTTGCTACTATTGGCAAGGTTGATACGGAAATTGAAGGTTTGCCGTTTTCTTGTAGTTCCCGTTTTCTCCTACCTGCCAGGGTGGCGCTAGACAGCAAGAACATTGTTTGGGAGATTTTTGTAGATAGTGGAGCAGCTGTCAATCTCATTGATTATCAATTTGCAACAACGCATGGTTTCCAGGTATGCACTTTGGAAAAGGATATACCTGTTTTGCTATCGATTCCACTCTACTTTCTCAAAGATTGTTAAAGGGCATAGTTCACAATATCCGTTTAACTGTGGGTGACGCTCATGTTGAGGATATGTCATGTTTCGCCTTAAGCGGATTACCTACTCCTTTAGTTATGAGGCTACCCTAGCTCACTAAACATAACCCTACCATTGATTGGCAAGCAAGGCAAATAAATGGTTGGAGTGAGTTTTGCAGAGAGAATTGCCTCACGGTGTCTCTTTCAGAGGTTTCTACCAAGACTGTGCCATCTTTTCTCTCTGAATTTTCGGATGTGTTTTCCGAGAGTGGTGTCCAGGAGTTGCCCCCTCACCGGGAGTACGACTGCCTTATTAATCTCATCCCAGACGCCAAGCTGCCAAAATCACGACTATACAATCTCTCCCAACCTAAAAGAGTCGCTATGCGTACTTATATCTTTGAGAGCCTGAGAATGGGCTGTTGCCGCAGTTTTTTTTTAGTTGTTAAGAAAAAAGATGCTTCTTTAAGACCTTGTCTGGATTTGAGGGAGCTGAACCGTATCACGATTCATGACCCATATCTGCTTCCTCTGATCCCGGACCTGTTTAACCAGATTGTTGGGGCTAAAGTGTTTTCTAAGTTGGATTTAAGAGGGGCATACAACCTAGTCAGGGTCAGGGAAGGGGACGAATGGAAGACGGCCTTCAATACCCCTGAGGGTCATTTTGAGAATTTGGTTATGCCCTTTGGTTTGATGAATGCTCCGGCCGTCTGCCAACATTTTGTGAACAGCATTTTTTATCTTTCAATAGGGAAATTTGTATTGGTGTATCTAGATGACATTTAGATTTTTTCTCCTGATTTCAAGACTCATCAGGACCATCTATGTCAGGTCTTGCTGATTCTGCGGGAGAATAAATTATACGCTAAACTGGAAAAATGTGTGTTTGCAGTTCCGCAGATTCAATTTCTTGGTTTCCTTCTCTCCACTTCTGGTTTTCAGATAGACCCTGAGAAGGTCTGCGCTGTTCTTGATTGGGAGCTTCCTGAGAATCAGAAGGTGCTGATGCGGTTTTTGGGTTTTGCCAATTATTACAGAAAGTTCATTTGGAATTATTCCTCTGTTGTTAAGCCACTCACTGATATGACTAAAAAGGGGGTGGATTTTTCCTTGTGGTTGGTAGATGCGCTTAAAGCATTTTCTAGAATAAAGAGAGATTTGCTTCCGCTCCCATTTTGGTACAACCTGATGTCTTTCTACCTTTTATTGTTGAGGTGGATGCTTCTGAGGTGGGTGTGGGTGCGGTCTTATCTCAGGGTCCCTCTCCTGCCAAATGGCGACCGTGTGCCTTTTTCTCAAGGAAACTATCCTCTGCAGAGAGAAATTACCATGTGGGAGATAGGGAGTTGTTGGCCATCAAATTTGCTTTTAAGGAATGGCGCCATTGGTTAGAGGAAGCCAGACACCCTATTACCGTGTTTACCGACCATAAGAATCTGACCTACTAGGAATCGGCCAAGCGTCTGAACCCAAGACAGGCCAGATGGTCTTTGTTCTTTTCTAGGTTTAATTTTGTTATCACGTTCCGCGCTGAGGTAAAAAATTTGAAGGCGGATGCCCTGTCACGTTGTTTTCCGGGAGGGGCTAAAGAGGTGGTCGTCTCTGCTCTTTATCCTGATTTGGAGGCAGAGGTTCAGGCAGCCCAGGCAGAGGCTCCTGATCTTTGTCCTCCTGGGAGGTTGTTTGTGCTTCTCGCTTTACGACACAAGGTTTTTAAGGAGCACCATGATACTGTCCTTGCTGGGCACCCGGGGATTAGAGCCACAGTGAATCTCATTGCTCGGAGATTCTGGTGGCCGGCTTTTCGTAAGATGGTTGATGGTTTTTGTGGCAGCCTGCAAGACCTGCTCTCGGTCCCTCATTCATGGCCATTCGGGTTAGCTCCTCCCATTTACCAATTCCTTCCAGTCCTTGGACACATCTGTCCATGGACTCACAGTCTTCCTCAGGGAAGACTGTGATTCTGCTGGTTGTGGACCGTTTTAGCAAAATGGCACATTTCATTTCCTTTCCTGGGTTACCCAATGCTAAGACACTGGCGCAAGTGTGTGTTGATCATATTGTTAAATTGCATGGCATTCCTTTAGACATCGTTTCTGATAGAGGCACGCAATTTGTTTCCAGATTCTGGAAGGCCATCTGTTCTTGCTTGGGGGTTCGGTTGTCGTTCTCTTCTGCTTTTCACCTGCAGTCAAATGGTCAGACTGAACGCGTCAATCAGAATCGACGGAGAATCAGGAGGATTAGTATTTTTTTTTGTCCCTTGCTGAGTTTGCTTTAAATAACCGTCGTCAGGAGTCCTTTGATAAGTCACCATTTTTTAGTGCATATGGGTTTCATCCACAGTTTGGGACATTCTCTGGAGAGGGGTCTTCTGGTTTACCTGATGAGGAGAGATTTTCCTCGTCCTTGTTATTTATTTGGCAAAAGATTCAGGGTAATCTTAAGAGGATGAGTAAGAGATATAAGCGTGTGGCGGATAAGAGACGTGTGCCTGGACCCGGACCTGAATGTTGGTCATCTGGTGTGGTTGTCTACAAAGAATATTAAACTGAAGGTTCCCTCCTGGAAGTTGGGTCCTACGTTTATCGGGCCTTACAATCTTGTCCGTCATCAATCCCATTGCCTTCAGTCTTTATCTTCCTCAGACTTCCTCAGGTGAATACCGTAAAAAAAAGCAAAAATAAAACTGTGTAGAAAAAGCTATTTTTTTGTTACCATACATCACAAAAAGTGTAATAGCATGCGATCAAAAAAGTCATATGCACCCTATAATAGTACCAATCAAACCATAATATCACCCCGAAAAAAAAAAAATTGCCCCTACACAAGACAGTAGCCCAAAAATAAATAAAACTATGGCTTTCAGAATGTTCAGACACTAAAAAATATTTTTTTCAAAAATGCTTTGTTATGTAAAACTAAAACAAACAACCAAAAAAGTTGTCATATTTGGTATTGTCGCATCTATAACAACCTGGTCTATAAAAATACCACATGATCTAACCTGTCAGATGAATGTTCTAAATAAAAGAAATAAAAAACAGTGCCAAAACAGCTATTTCTTCTTACCTTGCCTCACAAAAAGTGTAATCTAGAGCACCAAAAATCATATGTACCCTAAAATAGTACCAACAAAGCTGTCACCTTATCCCATAGTTTCCAAAATGGGGTTACTTTTTTGGAGTTTCTACTCTAGGGGTGCATCAGGGCGGCTTCAAATCGGACATGGTATCAATAAACCAGTCCAGCAAAATCTGCCTTCCAAAAACCGTATGGCGTGCCTTTCCTTCTGCGCAATGCCGTGTGCCCGTACAGCAGTTTACAACCACATATGGGGTGCTTCTGTAAACTACATAATCAGGGCCATAAATATTGAGTTTTGTTTGGCTGTTAACCCTTGCTTTGAAACAGCAAAAAATTTATTAAAATGGAAAATCTGCCAAAAAAGTGAAATTTTGAAATGTTATCTCTATTTTCCATTAAATCTTGTGGAACACCTAAAGGGTTAACAAAGTTTGTAAAATAAGTTTTGAATACCTTGAGGGGTGTAGTTTGTAAAATGGGGTCATTTTTGGGTGGTTTCTATTATGTAAGCCTCACAAAGTGACTTCAGACCTTAAATGGTCCTGAAAATGTGGGTTTTAGAAATTCTTTTGCAGAAATTTAGATTTGCTTATAACTTCTAAGCCTTCTAACGTTCCCAAAAAATAAAAAGGCATTCACAAAATGATCCAAACATGAAGTAAACATATGGTGAATGTAAAGTAATAACTATTTTTGGAGGTATTACTATGTATTATAGTATAGAGAAATTGAAACTTGGAAATTTGCAAATTTTTCCAAATTTTGGGTACATTTTTTTTTTTATAATAAAAATGATATTTTTTTACTCCATTTTACCAGTGTCATTTTTGCTCCATTTTACCAGTGTCATGTGACGAAAAATCAATCTCAGAATGGCCTGGATAAGTCAAAGCGTTTTAAAGTTATCACCACTTAAAGTGACACTGGTCAGATTTGCAAAAAAATGGCCTGGTCCTTAAGGTGATATAAGGCTGTGTCCTAAAGGGGTTAAATATGTTTATAATGTACTAAATACAATGTATTCCCATGCACCCCTTCCACTACAAACAAGGGTATATGGTTGAATCTTCCTTTTCTCATCCTCCTCATCTTCCATCTTATCAACATGCTTATTCATCACATATAATGCCCTGGCATATATACTCTCCGCATATAATGTTTTACAGGGTCAGCTCACATGCAGGCCCTCGCATATAATCTTTTAGAGGGTCATCTCGGCTGCAGGCCCTCGCATATATTTTTTTAGAGGGTCAGCTCACCAGCAGGCCCTCACCTACAATCTTTTACAGGGTCATTTCACCTTTCAGGCCCTCACATATAATTTTTTAGAGGGCCAGCTCACCAGCAGGCCTCACCTACAATCTTATACAAGGTCAGCTTACCTTTCAGGCCCTGGCATATAATTTGTTTAGAGGGTCAGCTCACCATCAGGCCTCACCTACAATCTTTTACTGGGTCAGCTCACCTGAAGGCCATCGCATTTACATTTTTTAAAGGGTCAGCTCACCTGCATGCCCTCGCATATAATGTTTTATAGGGTCAGCTCACCTGAAGACCCTCACACATAATGTTTTAGAGGGTCAGCTCACCAGTAGGCCCGAACCTAAAATCTTTTACAGGGTCAGCTCACCAGTAGGCAGAACCTAAAATCTTTTACAGGGTCAGCTCACTAGCAGGCCCTCGCTTATAATTTTTTATAGGGTCAGCTCACCAGCATGACTTTACCTACAATCTTTTATAGGGTCAGCTCATGAACAGCCCCCACCTAATTATACCTATTAGGTAATTTGCACGCATGCCGCCTTGCTTGGATGTGGTAGCCGTAGCTGTTTCTCAGGCTCCCTCTCTGGAATCGAACCATGATTCCCCCGCTACCCATGGTCTACATGGTTTAGGCTGAAAATAATATGGAAAGTTGATAGGGCAGACATCCGAATGGATTGTCGCTGTCACGGGGATGTGCGGTCGTCCCCAGGTTATTTAAAGACACCAAAGTGGCAGCAGGCCCTCACCCATAATGTTTTAGATGGTCAGATCAGCAGGCCATTGCTCCAATTGTTTTTGAGGGTCACCAGCCGGTCATCAATTATAATTTTTCAAGGCTGTCAGTGATGCCCTCCTTTATGTGTACCAAAGGGTGTATTGGACTGCCTGTTCCTTGTAATTTTTGCCAACCCTTTCACTTAGTGCAAAGGCTTTATGAGTGTAGGAGTCCCACTACATGAACAATTGTACCACAATGTGAATGAGGCCCTCCTTTATGTGATATACAGGTTGTATCGGAGTGCCTCTTCCTTGTAATGTTTGTAAATAGTAAATATACAGGAAAGAAGGTTTCCTATAAATTTTTCCTCTAAAATCGATCGGTTTTGTGCGTGTTATTGTCAGTTTGTAAAAGTGGCGTACTATTCGGACAACATCATTCCCAGCAGCGACCTGCGAATACAAGATGCATCCAGACATCCTCTCCATGCTGTTCCAGAATCATTTCGATGGTGTTTCCATCAATGTCGGGCATTTTCCTAAGAACCAGGCATCCTTCCCTCTTCAGAGGAGGGGTACCTGGTTTAATGTTCGGGTTCTCTCATTGACTTCCATTATACTCAGGTGCTCGGCCAATCAACACTACTCGTGATCCATAGACTCTGATAGCTAGACTGGCTAGTGTAAAGCCTGACTTTAAAAGTACTATTGCTAAAACAGGTAACTTTCTATATCAATACAGTAGGTCATATGAATATTTGTGTATGTTTTCATGATGTTATTTGTCTTGAAATAATTGTCAGATAATATGTTTTAATAAAGTTTTGTTTCTTTCAGGAATGCATTATGGAAAGCACCTATTCATGGATTGGGATATGGAATTGATGAAGTTTTAATTTTCTTTCTAACTGCAGCGTTGTTTAGCTTTGGGGCATGGCTCATTGGACTTTGCTATATACAGACTCAAAATGTTTATAGGTAAGTATTTGAATTAAGGTTTTTGGTGACACATTTTAAACAAACATGTTTTTAATATTCATGAATTCCCGTCCCTTTCATTCCCCCAGCTCAAAAACAGCCTACTATTCTTTGAAATTTTGTTAGCACTAGTGTTGATTGAGCACCAAAGTGCTTGTGTGCTCAAGTAGAACACTTTGCGATGCTCGGGTGTTCTACTGAGCACCCGAGCACAATCGGAGTCAATAGGAGAACCACAGGCAACCCTGCTCTGAAGAGAGGAGGGTGTCGGGACTCTAGTTTGTCTTAGGAGTACCTGCTCTGTCCATATATGAAGTCAGTCGTTGGGGACACCCCAGTGTATTTAAATCTAATTTAGCCTGTATTTCAGAAAAGTTTCTGTCAGGATTCAAACTCACAACCTTCTGTATTAGAGGCAAGGCACTTAACCACACAACTATAATAGCTGCATAGCCAATTACTTTAAAATAAATAAATAAATATATAAAAGAGACTTTAACTGTACTGTACTTCTACTGAGACCTATACAGTAGCAGTCTTATATTGTAATGTTTGTATAGTAACTGGCAATTCAACTATATAGTGTAGTGGTTAAAATTCTGGGCTGTCATGTAGAAGAGTTCAAATCCTGTCAAATTTTTTTATTTTTTTCTTACACATTTCTTTTGTGTCATACATTTTCTACAATTACAAAAAATATATATATTTAATACATACATCTAATTTAACCTCTATTTCTGAAAAAGTTTGTGACAGGATTTAAACTCAGAGATTCTCGGGGGCGTGGCTAGCGGCACATGGAGACGGACGGCTAAGTCCTGAGCTCCTGAGCCATCGGCACTAATCCAGCATAAAACAGCCCTGCAAGTGTATACCTCTGCCTGCTGTGATCACCGGAGGATTGCCCCAGCACCCTGCAATGAGTGGTGGAAATTTCAGCCATGCCGAGGGGTAAGAGACGCCATAGTCCGGCAAAACTCACCAGCTTCTTCCCTGCTGTAAATGCGCTCCAAGATGGCGATTCTCGCGCTTCAGCAGCAGCAGTCAGATCGGCACCTTCCTCCTCCTCAGCGCAGCCTGTGTCTCCTCAGACTTCAGGGAGATCTCCGTCCTCCTCCTCTGCCTCAATATCCCCTGCACAGGTCACATACTCTCCCCAGCATGACCTCTCTGTGCAGCAGGACCCTCCAGCACATCAGGCACACAGTGCCTCACATAAAACAGTTAAACAGCTCACCACTGCTGCTTTGCTTGGAATTGCAGAAGGAGAAACAGATCCCGCTCCAATCACTGAAGCAGTGTTAAAGGGGATGAAAGTACTCATGGCTGATTTACAAAAGTCCTTGAAACAGGACCTCAGGGACGCTATTACCCAAATTCAGCATGATATTTCAGCTTTGGGGGCTAGAACCGCACATGTGGAATCTAAAATGGCGGAATTGACCTCTGCGCACAATGAAATTGTGGACACTACTAATTTGCACGAAGAAGAAATAGCAGCGTTGAAACTTAAAATCGCGGACATGGAGGACCGCTCCCGCAGGAACAATTTACGTTTCCGCAGAGTTCCAGAGACTGTGAAAGGCGACGATCTTGCAGCTTTCCTGAAAGAATTCTTCGTATGCCTGTTACCTCAGGCTCCAGTCGCAGATTTGCTCATAGATAGAGCACACAAGCTACCTAAGCCCAAAACCTTACCTTCCTCTGCACCGCGCAACACTATTGCGCGCATTCACTTCTTCCATGCTAAAGAACAGATCCTAAGAGCAGCAAGACTATCCCCTGTTCTGCCGGAGAAATTTCGGGACATCTCTATTTTTGCCGATTTATCAGCGGCCACCTTGGCGAGGCACCGAGAATTTGCCTCCAGCACTGCTTTACTGCGCAAGCATGGAATCCCTTACAGATGGGGGTTCCCCGTTAAGCTGCTTATTACCTACAGCGGCTCAATGCAAGTGGCCTCCACTCCTGCGCCTGCACTGACTCTGTGTCAAGAATGGGGCCTATCTGACCCTGAATCCCATGGCGACCGTCATCCACATTCGCCGAACTCACGCGTCGAGGAGGAATGGATTACCGTGGAACGCCACAAGCAAAAAACTGTGTGAATATTGGTTGGGTGAGAAACCTAGCCCTCATCTATCATTCACTTTGTGCCTGTTTTTTCTCTCCCTTTACCTCCCACTAATTTTCCTTGCAGGGTGTTAATTCGGCTGACTAAGGCCGACCCTAGCTCGTGAATATGACCAGTATTCTTGTATACTGCCCCTATGTTGCAAATACCTTTCTTACAAAAATTTGGTATATTATACCTATTTCTTTGTATCCGAGCGGTCACCACCGCCATATACTCTCTTAGTTATGTTATTGTTTTATCTTATTTATCTGTTTATAGCGCCACATTTATGTCTTCTCAGGTATACTCCGCCTCTCCTATGATGACTCTTGTGCATATACAATATGGGATTTTCTCGTATAAGATACTACGGCTAAACACATCCTCGACAGTTTCTCACCATGGTATTTAAGATTGTCTCACTTAATGCTAAAGGGTTAAATTCTCCCTTCAAACGGTCTTTACTATGGAAAGAAACTAAGCACCTTCAAGCTGACATACTCTGTGTGCAGGAAACACACTTATTACATGTTGATGTTTCTATATTACGGCACAAAAATTTTCCCCATATATTCTCAGCTCCAGCAGTTGGGAGGAAAAAAAGGGGGGTATCCATTGCGTTCAAAGATTCGATTGCACTTCAAGTAGAAAAGGTTGAGACGGATAAAAGTGGGAGATTTGTCATTGTGATAGGCCTTATTAACAATGTTCAATATACAATTGTCTCCTTATATGCGCCTAATCAACGCCCTTCTGCCTTTTGTACCTCTCTTCTGCGTAGTGTCCAAAATTCAGAAACATAGAATGTGTCGGCAGATAAGAACCATTTGGCCCATCTAGTCTGCCCAATATACTGAATACTATGGTTAGCCCCTGGCCCTATCTTATATGAAGGATGGCCTTATGTCTATCCCATGCATGCTTAAACTCCTCCACTGTATTTGCAGCTGCCACTTCTGCAGGCAGGCTATTCCATGCATCCACTACTCTCTCAGTAAAGTAATACTTCCTGATATTACTTTTAAACCTTTGCCCCTCTAATTTAAAACTATGTCCTCTTGTAGCAGTTTTTCTTCTTTTAAATATTCTTTTACCTTGTTGATTCCCTTTATGTATTTAAAAGTTTCTATCATATTCCCTCTGTCTCGTCTTTCTTCCAAGCTATACATGTTAAGGTCCTTTAATCTTTCCTGGTAAGTTTTATCCTGCAATCCATGTACCAGTTTAGTAGCTCTTCTCTGAACTCTCTCCAAAGTATCTATATCCTTCTGGAGATATGGTCTCCAGTACTGAGCACAATACTCCAAATGAGGTCTCACTAGTGCTCTGTAGAGCGGCATGAGCACCTCCCTCTTTCTACTGGTAATTCCTCTTGCTATACACCCAAGCATTCTGCTAGCATTTCCTGCTGCTCTGTGACATTGTCTGCCTACCTTTAAGTCTTCTGAAATAATAATCCCTAAATCCCTTTCCTCAGATACTGAGGTTAGGACTGTATCACTGATTTTATATTCTGCTCTTGGGTTTTTACGTCCCAGGTGCATTATTTTGCACTTATCAACATAAAATTTTAGTTGCCAGATTTTTGACCATTCCTCTAGTTTTCCTAAGTCCTTTTCCATTTGGTGTATTCCTCCAGGAACATCAACCCTGTTACAAATCTTTGTATCATCAGCAAAAAGACACACCTTACCATTGAGGCCTTCTGCAATTTCGCTGATAAAGATATTAAACAATATGGGTCCCAGAACAGATCCCTGAGGTACCCCACTGGTAACAAGACCTTGGTCTGAATATACTCCATTGACTACAACCCTCTGTTGCCTGTCCCTCAGCCACTGCCTAATCCATTCAACAATATGGGAGTCCAAGCCCAATGACTGCAC
The DNA here is from genome assembly GCF_014858855.1 of Bufo gargarizans. Taxonomy (NCBI): domain Eukaryota; kingdom Metazoa; phylum Chordata; class Amphibia; order Anura; family Bufonidae; genus Bufo; species Bufo gargarizans. The sequence continues at coordinate 395,641,934 of NC_058084.1, forward strand.
TTTATTGATAAGACTTCTATGTGGGACAGTATCAAAAGCCTTACTAAAGTCTAGATAAGCGATGTCTACTGCACCTCCTCCATCTATTATTTTAGTCACCCAATCAAAAAAATCAATAAGATTAGTTTGACATGATCTCCCTGAAGTAAACCCATGCTGTTTTTCATCTTTCAATCCATGGGATTTTAGATGGTCCACAATCCTCTCCTTAAGTATGGTTTCCATTAATTTCCCCACTATTGATGTCAGGCTTACTGGCCTATAGTTGCCCGATTCCTCCCTACTACCTTTCTTGTGAATGGGCACAACATTTGCTAATTTCCAATCTTCTGGGACGACTCCTGTTGCCAGTGATTGGTTAAATAAATCTGTTAATGGTTTTGCTAGTTCACCGCTGAGCTCTTTTAATAGCTTTGAGTGTATCCCATCAGGCCCCTGTGACTTATTTGTATTAATTTTAGACAGTTGACTTAGAACCTCTTCCTCTGTAAAGACACATGCATCAAAAGATTCATTAGTCTTCTTTCCTAACTGAGGTCCTTCTCCTTCATCTTCCATATACCTTCCTTCTTTAGTTTTTAATTTGGTAATTCCTTGTTTTAGTTTCCTTTTTTCATTTATGTATCTGAAGAATGCCTTATCGCCTTTTTTCCCTGACTGAGCTAATTTCTCTTCTGCCTGTGCTTTAGAAGCTCTTATAACTTGTTTGGCCTCTCTCTGCCTAATCTTATAAATTTGTCTGTCATCCTCGTTTTGTATTTTTTTTTATAATTCCTAAATGCTATCTTTTTGTTTTTAATGATTTTGGCCACTTCTGCTGAGTACCACAGTGGTCTCTTCCTTTTTTTGCTTTTACTGACAAGCCTAATGCAATTTTCTGTTACCTTCAATAGTGCCACTTTTAAGTAGTCCCATTTCTCCTGGACTCCAATGAAACTGTTCCAGTCTGATAGGGACTCGTATACCACAATGAGACCTCCCTAAGAAGGGACGTCTCATTGTGTTGGGGGACTTTAATACGGTGATGTGGCCTTCTATGGACTCTACCTCCTCAACTGGAGCTAGGGAACCATCAGCAATGGCTAAACTTACGCAATCCCATGATCTGTATGATGCCTGGAGGATCCAACACCCCACTGAGCGTGATTTCACCCTTTTTTCTGCTGCCCATAAGGTGTACACTAGGATCGATAACTTTTTAGTCAACAGACAATTATTGCCCTGCGTAGTCTCCTCAAATGTCTATACCATTACTTGGTCAGATCATGCGCCCATTGCAATTGAAATAGCAGAACAATACTCCTCTGCACATTACTCCATATGGAGGCTTAATAATTTTATCCTGCAGAGTCCACGTTACTCATCACAAACCATTGAGTGTTTGCACAATTATTTTAGGGAAAACGATACTGGTGAAATCTCTGAAGGTATTCTGTGGTGTGCTATGAAAGCGACACTCAGAGGTCATTTTATTAAGCAATCTTCCTATGATAAAAAATGCAGAACTCAGTTGTCACTTCAATTGCATTCTAGGCTAGCTGAACTGCACCGCTTAAATAAGTCTTCCTACCTGCCTCATAGAGCAGCAGAAATTACGTTAATTCAATCCCGTCTGCATGAACTAAATTCTTATCAGTACGACTTGATGCTAAGGAAGCTTAAGCTTCAACATTACTGGCAGGGTAACAAAGGAGGGGCATTACTTGCTAAACAATTGAAATCGCGCAGTGCCAAAAATAGAATCTCTTACTTATCCTGCTCTGATGGGTCTAGGGTGTTTGATCCGCAGGGAATTGCTGATGAGTTTGCTAAGTACTATGCATCATTGTACAACCTTTCAACTGACACGTCCACGCCTCAACCTTCTTTGCCCTCTATACAAACATTTCTAGACCATCTAAATTTACCCTCATTGACAGACAGTCAAAAGCTAGACACATCCTCAGTTTTTTCTCCGGAGGAAATCTCTGTAGCAATTAAAACCTTGAAAACTGGCAAGTCACCTGGGCCACATGGTCTCACCAATGAATTTTATAAGGCTCATAGAGACCTACTAGTTCCTTACTTAACAAGGCTATTTAATGATGCTGCATCCTCAGGCTCTCTACCTGAAGAAATGCTAAACGCATTGATAGTCACCCTACCGAAGCCTGGGAAATCCCCAGATGTTCCCTCTAACTTTAGGCCAATATCACTTCTTAACATGGACCTAAAAATCTACGCTAAGGTGATCGCGACCCGCTTGACAAATATTCTCCCAGCATTAATTGACGCTGATCAAGTCGGGTTTGTCAAGGACCGACAGACAGTGGATGGCACCCGCAGGTTCTTGAATATTATATCGGTGGTGGCTGAACGTCGAGCGCCTTCTCTGCTCCTATCATTGGATGCCGAGAAGGCGTTAGACCAGATCCACTGGGGCTACCTTGAAACGGTACTGGGCAAATTTGGTTTTCCACCAAGGCTTCTCTCCTCCATCTTAGTGTTATATTCTAAACCCTCGGCCAGAGTATATTCCTCGGGAGCCCTCTCCTCGCCCTTTGGGATCACCAATGGAACAAGACAGGGGTGCCCCCTTTCTCCCCTCCTATTTGCACTAATGATGGAACCTCTAGCTCACCAAATCAGGTTATCCCCGAACATTAAAGGTATTACTATTGGTGAAACAGAACACAAAATAGGCCTTTTCGCGGAAGATGTCATTATTTCAGTTAAAGATCCCTTAACCTCTTTAACAGCTGTCTCAGATATCATTGATCAGTGTAGTCGGGTGAGTTACTATAAAATAAATTCTCATAAATCTCTTATACTAGGAATGTGGCTCTCGCTAGATACCAAAAGTGCCATCTCAGCCAAATTCCCCTTCAAATGGGCCGAAGGAAGTATTCCTTACTTAGGTATATCCCTCACATTCCCCCTAAGTAACCTCCAGTCTGTTAACTACAACGCTATCATTGCACAAATTAAAAATGACATAGTGGCCTATTCGCAATACCCTCTCTCCTGGTTGGGCCGAATTGCTGCGTCCAAAATGTTTCTTTTGCCAAAGATTTTGTACTTATTTAGGAACTTGCCTGTCATTGTGCCCCACAGATATATCGCTCCAAACCCTTATATCACAATTTATAAGGAAAAAACAAAGGGCGAGAGTAGCGGCTGATATTCTATACAAGCCTGTTAAACTGGGGGCACTGGGATGTCCATGCCTTCTTACCTATTACCAAGCTACTGTGCTCGACCAACTCAAAAGCTGGTGGATTAATGACACCGCAAAAAATGGGTACAAATGGAAACTAGCTTAACTCATGCACACTCATTGCAGCACTTACTTTGGCAGGGATTACTTTCCATTACTTTCCAAAACGCCCCCTCGATCTCCATCTATCACTAGTCAAGCTGGAATGTCGTTGTGGACCAAGTGTCCCCTTATCCCGAAAATCCTTCCACTCAGGATCATGGATGCTCCGTTGTCAGCTTTCAGTGCCTGCTTGCCGGATACTGATTTCTCACAATGGGAATCTAAAGGAATACTTTCAGTGTCCCGAATTTTAACCAATGGGCCCTTATATCATTCACAGACTTAAGAGAGCGGTATCAAGTCCAGTGGTCTGATTTTTATAAGTACCTTCAATTACGCCACCTCCTAGCATCCAAGAACATTACACACTCCACGCATTCCTCTATGTATGCTGCATATTTTCAGAACCCCAGCAGTCGGCAACTTAATGCATATCTGGTGGACCTGCCCTGCTGTCAACCGTTTTTGGTTCAACATATTATCACTTATAGGTGCTGTAATAGGGAAGGCGCTCCCCATGTCCCCGGAAATAGCATTGCTCTCCTTTGAGCTGGAATGTTTAGATTTAGCGGACCTCACTATTGCTTTTCATATACTAACAGTAACGAGAGTTGGAATAGCTAAAAGGTGGAAGAGTAGGGACATCCCAACCATACCAGAAATCATTGCTAAAGTCCACTATAATTATGGCATGGAACTACTGATTGCAAAACAGCTGTGCCGGATATCAAGTGTCAGCGCCAGGTGGCGAAAATGGGCATCTTATATATCCAAACACTATCCATCTTTGCCAGATCTACAAGTGTAGGGGATTTATACCTCAATTCTACTGCTTGATTTTAAATGTGGCGCAGTGTTTATCATTGTTTGTTTGTTGGTCGTCCTTTCACGGCCTTGTTTCTTTCTTTGATATACATGAAAACTTTTCATCCGATGTCTTCTATCCTGAATACTTGTAATGTGATGAGCAAATTATATTGTACTGTACGGTAATATGACACTATGGAAGATGTTGTATGCTATAATCTTCTAATAAAAAATTTGTAAAATAAACTCGGAGATTCTCCGTCATAGCCCAGAACTTTAACCACTACACTATATAGCTGCATAGCCAGTTGGTAAAAAAAAAAATTAGACTTCTACTGTATAGATCTTAGTAGAAGTATAGTGCAGTAGAAGTCTCATATATATATATATATATATATATATATATATATTATTTTTTTTGTTAGGTAAGTGGCTATGCAGCTATTATAGCTGAGTTGTTAAATGCCTTGCCTCTAATGCAAAAGGTCGTGAGTTTGAATCCTGGCAGAAACTTTTCTGAAATAGAGGCTAAATTAGATTTAAATACACTGGGGTGTCACCAAGCACTGACTCCATATATGGACATAGCAATATATGGAGTCAGAGCAGGGACTCCTAAGCCACCGACTCACACTGAGGGATTCCCTTACTGTACAGCAATCTTCTGCATATAAATAGATGCTAAATTAGATTTTAATGTGTCACAGGGAGTGAGAGAAAAGAACGCAACTGGCACTGCTACATGCACCCATGCAGTCACTGGAGCACATAAAACACTTGGATCCCGAACCTTCACGGTGGTGCTCTGTCGGTGGTATAGTAGTTATCATGATAGCAGAAGAAAAAAGCACCGCGGCGCTCACCACTGGTCACAAAGTTGCTGTTTGCAGTTTTATTTTTCAAATGCACATCGTGGACGCAGACAGGACACAGGTGAATGGACAGGCTACAGCTGTTTCGCGCTGTGTTGCGCTTTGTCAAGCCTCCTGTGACGTGAAGGAGGAGGGGGCTAGAAATACCCCCATCTCATGCACGTCACTGGTTACAATCAAGTAGTATAAAAAACATGTGTGCTAAAACCAATCAAATGAAAACAGCCAAGTCATTCTTTTCATTTAACCCTAGAGGGCCCATGGCTTGTGTTTTGATTATCCATGCAGCTTCTCTCTGCAGGAGAATGCATTTTCTGTCCCCCCCTCTCATGGGGGTGTGAACCACTTCTATACCTGCACATTTCAAAATTTCACTGTTCCCTGCATGTTCATTATGTATATGCTCAATTAATCTAGTTGCTCCATTTCTGGTGATAATAGATTTTTTGTGTTCCCTGAAACGTACATATAGGCACCTGTGTGTCTTTCCAATGTAAAATCTACCACATGGGCACAAAATTGCATACACAACATATTGGGTCTTGCAGTGTATAAATTGTTTAACTACATGTCCCAGCTGCAGATACTTCTGTTTGTATACATGTGCGCACATAGAGCAGTGTCCACATGTGAAGTTTCCTCTGGGAGCACTCCTGCCCAGCCAGTTATCAACTGGACGGGAGAGGTTGCTCCTGACAACAGCATCCCCTATAGTTTTACTTCTGTGAAAACTGACAATGGGAGGATTGTCTACCATGGCTGCCAGGGAGGGATCCCTCTGCAGCATCTGCCAATTGTTCAAGATCACTGTTTTGATAGTGGAAGCCATTGGTGAAAAGTCGAATGTGAACACTGCTCTACGCTCGCCAGCATTATTTTGTTGTCTCCTCTTTTTCGTGTGGATGTCCCTACCCAGAACCTCTCTCTTGTGCAAGCACTTCAAATATGCCTTATCTATTATCTTCTCCGGGTAACCCCTCTGTAAAAATCGTCTCTTCATGTCTCCACATTGCTCTTTAAACTCAGTGTCATCTTTCACAATTCTAGCAAGACGCATGAATTGGCCGTAAGGAATGGCGGTTTTTACGTGGGGTGGGTGGTAACTTTTATAATGTAATAGTGCATTTGTGGATGTACTTTTTCTGTAAATAGTGGATGTACTTTTTCTGTAAAAAAGAGGAGACAACAAAATAATGATGGCGAGCGTAGAGCAGTGTTCACATTCGGCTTTTCACCAATGGCTTCCACTATCAAAACAGTGATCTTGAACAATTGGCAGATGCTGCAGAGGGATCCCTCCCTGGCAGCCATGGTAGACAATCCTCCCATTGTCAGTTTTCGCAGAAGTAAAACTATAGGGGATGCTGTTGTCAGGAGCAACCTCCCCCGTCCAGTTGATAACTGGCTGGGCAGGAGTGCTCCCAGAGGAAACTTCACATGTGGACACTGCTCTATGTGCGCACATGTATACAAGCAGAAATACCTGCAGCTGGGACATGTAGGACATGTAGTTAAACAATTTATACACTGCAAGACCCAATATGTTGTGTATGCAATTTTGTGCCCATGCGGGAGATTTTACATTGGAAAGACACACAGGTGCCTATATGTACGTTTCAGGGAACACAAAAAATCTATTATCACCAGAAATGGAGCAACTAGATTAATTGAGCATATACATAATGAACATGCAGGGAACAGTGAAATTTTGAAATGTGCAGGTATAGAAGTGGTTCACACCCCCATGAGAGGGGGGGACAGAAAACGCATTCTCCTGCAGAGAGAAGCTGCATGGATAATCAAAACACAAGCCATGGGCCCTCTAGGGTTAAATGACAAGAATGACTTAGCTGTTTTCATTTGATTGGTTTTAGCACACATATGTTTTTTATACCACTTGATTGTAACCAGTGACGTGCATGAGATGGGGGTATTTCTAGCCCCCTCCTCCTTCACGTCACAGGATGCTTGACAAAGCGCAACACAGCGCAAAACAGCTGTAGCCTGTCCATTCACCTGTGTCCTGTCTGCGTCCACGATGTGCATTTGAAAAATAAAACTGCAAACAGCAACTTTGTGACCAGTGGTGAGCGCCGCGGTGCTTTTTTCTTCTGCTATCATCATAAATTTGATTTTAGATATACTGACTCGAGCATCTCCAGCACACGTGGTGTTCGGCCGAACTCCGCGATGTGCCGAGCGTAGCGATGCTCGAGCATGCTCGATCAACACTAGTTAGCACACCTTATCTTCCATTTAATTACTTTCCTCTCTTTATTTAAGATTAAAGGGGTTTTCATAGATTTTAATATTAATGACCTATCCTCTGTATAGTTCATCAGTATCTTATTGCGGGGGGTCCCGGTCCCCCCCCCCCCCCCCCCCCCCACCAATTAGCTGTTTGGAACAGAAAGCAAAAAACTGAGTGAGAATTAAAAAAATATATAAAATGGGAAGGAAATAATGGTGGAATAGAAAGACAAGTGGTGATAGGGGATAAGGAAGGGCACCAATGGAACACCTAAAAGAGGCAATCAGAGATCAGGAAGATGTTGAGGTGATAGGGTGCAACCCACAGAACCAAAAGAGTGAAACAATCTCACCAGGCATGGTGGACCGTATGTCAGAACAATAAAAATAATAAGTGTATGGGGCACCACATATGTTTTCCAAGTGAATATAATAAAACGGCACATTTGGTATAGAAAAGAACAATCTTATCTTTTAGCTCATAAAAGGTATACACATAGGAGGTATACACAATGATTAGAATTATAAACCTAAAACATATGCTAAAAATCATAGTAGGCCAGTTGAATCGAATATGTCACTTACTTCACTAGAGAGGGGGTGCACAAGATAAACTCAATACACTTGATATCCTCTCCTCGCTTGCCGAGATCGCCTGTAGTATGTTAAAACCAGGAGCATTAGGACCAGCAGATGATGGGAAGGATGGACAGCTCCCTAGTCCCTTCGGCTGAGGTGGTGGAGCCTTGACTGCCTGAAATCGGGTGTGTGTCACTGGTTGACGCAGCGGTTGCTGCAGCAGGCTGGACCACCACATCGGAGCCACGGTTTTCCCAGGCCACTTTATGGTGATGCTGCATATGTTGACGCAGGGCGTTGTGCCAAAATTGGCACCCTGGCCACGCTTCACCTTCTGCCCACAGATTCTACAAATGGCCATGTTCACCTTGTCTTAAAAAGAAAAACTGCCACACCACCGAGTAGCGGAGGAAGCAGCGGATGTCTCCTCCACATCTTGGCTGGCCAGTAGCTGCTGACTGTCCTCTAGTAGCCTGCCCTCGCTGTATAGTGGAGCTGAGCCCACAGCATATAATACTTCTCTGGCTGAGAGAACAGAAAAGGACAGAGGCAGTTTGAGGACAGGTGAGGGCAAAGGGCCTGCTAACGGGCCATGCCCACTAAGGGTTGTTTATGATGAACCCACCGACTCTTGGCCAGGGGTGTCTGATGTCATTTGGGATGAAGTGGATGACCGAGTCAACCATTCAAGAACTGCTGGGTTGCTGGTCACGACACAACCGCTAGATGACTCCTGGGAGCTTGGGGCTTTCGCTGCTACTCCAGCTGCCATGCCCCCTTACTCTGCTGCGACCTGTGCCTGCGCCAGAAACATTTTGTCCTCTGCCACTCCCCTGTGCAGGGCCTGGCACTTTTCTGTCTGACAAACTGTTAGAGCAAATAAATTTAAACACCCCAAAAAAGTCTGTAATTTTATCACTTCACCACATAACGGCTAATAAGCCTTTTTTTATTCCACTAATACATGCCAAAAAGGGCTTTAGAACATATAACTGCACAGCTGAACGGAAAATATATTTATCTTTTTTCCACTTATACATGCTACAAAAGGCTTTAGAACATATAACTGCACCGCTAAACGGCAAATATATATTTTTTGCCACTAATATACGTCAAAAAGGGCTTTAGAACATATAACTGAACTGCTGACCTGCAAATAGCCCTTATTTTTTTCCTCTTATACACGCCAAAAAGTGCTTTAGAACATATAACTGAACAGCAAATAATATATATTTTTGTTGCCACTAAAACATGCCAAAAAGGGCTTTTAGAGCATATACTGTAACTGCATCTCTGAACGGCAAATAGGCTCTTTTCTTTCCACTTAAACACTCCACAAAAGGATTTAGAACATATAACTGCTCTGCCGAACGGCAAATAATATATATATTTTTTTCACTAATTTACGCCAAAAAGGGTTTTAGAACATATAACTGCACCGCTGAACGGCAAATATAATGAAAAAATATATAATATAATATAAATGAAAATATATAATATAATATAAATGAAAAAAGGAAATTAAAACAAGGAATAACTAAATTAAAAATAAAGGACGGAAGGTATGTAGAAGAGAATAAAGGGCTAGCCGACTGCCTTAATGAATACTTCTGTTCAGTTTTTACAAAAGAAAAAGAAGGAGAAGGACCTCCACTAGAAAGGATGACTATTAAATCGTTTGATGCATGTGTCTTTACAGAGGAAGATGTTCTAAGTTTGCTGTCTAAAGTGAAGACAAATAAGTCACAGGGGCCTGATGAGATACACCCAAAATTATTAAAAGAGCTTAGTGGTGAGCTGGCAAAACCGTTAACAGATTTATTTAACCAATCATTAGTAACAGGAGTCGTCCGGAAGATTGGAAATTGGCAAATGTCGTGCCCATTCACAAGAAAGGTAGTAGGGAGGAATCGAGCAACTATAGACCAGTGAGTCTGACATCAATAGTAGGCAAATTAATGGAAACCCTATTAAAGGATAGGATTGTGGAACATCTAAAATCCCATGGATTGCAAGATGAAAAACAGCATGGGTTTACTTCAGGGAGATCATGTCAAACAAATCTTATAGATTTTAGTAAGGCTACTGTTACTAATGATTGGTTAAATAAATCTGTTAATGACATCAGACACCCCTGGCCAAGAGTCGGTGGGTTCATCGCATATCTAGATTTTAGTAAGGCTTTTGACACTGTCCCACATAGAAGACTTATCAATAAACTGCAGTCATTGAGCATGGACTCCCATATTGTTGAGTGGATTAGGCAGTGGCTGAGTGACAGACAACAGAGGGTTGTAGTCAATGGAGAACATTCAAAACAAGGTCATGTTACCAGTGGGATTCCACAGGGATCTGTACTGGGACTAATTTTGTTTAATATCTTCATAAGTGACATTGCAAAAGGCCTCGATGGTAAGGTTTGTCTTTTTGCTGATGACACAAAGATATGTAACAGGGTTGATGTTCCTGGAGGGAAACGCCAAATGGAAAAGGACTTAGGAAAACTAGAAGAATGGTCAGAACTCTGGCAACTGAAATTTAATGTGGATAAGTGCAAGATAATGCACCTGGGGCGTAAAAACCCAAGGGCAGAATATAGAATATTCGACACAGTCCTGACCTCAGTATCTGAGGAAAGGGATTTAGGAGTAATTATTTCAGAAGACTTAAAGGTGGGAAGACAATGTAATAAAGCAGCACGAAATGCAAGCAGAATGCTTGGATGTATAGGGAGAGGTATAAGCAGTAGAAAGAGTGAAGTGCTTATGCCGCTGTACAGATCACTAGTGAGACCTCACTTGGAGTATTGTGCGCAGTACTGGAGGCCATATCTCCAGAAGGATATAGATACTCTAGAGAGAGTTCAGAGAAGAGCTACTAAACTAGTACATGGATTGCAGGATAAAACTTACCAGGAAAGGTTAAAAGACCTTAATATGTATAGCTTGGAAGAAAGAAGAGACCGAGGGGATATGATAGAAACTTTTAAATACATAAAGGGAATCAACTCGGTAAAGGAGGAGAGCATATTTAAAAGAAGAAAAACTACCACAAGAGGACACAGTTTTAAATTAGAGGGGCAAAGGTTTAAAAGTAATATAAGGAAGTATTACTTTACTGAGAGGGTAGTGGATGCATGGAATAGCCTTCCTGCAGAAGTGGTAGCTGCAAATACAGTGAAGGAGTTTAAGCATGCATGGGATAGGCATAAGGCCATCCTTCATATAAGATAGGGCCGGGGCTATTCATAGGATTCAGATATATTGGGCAGACTAGATGGGCCAAATGGTTCTTATCTGCCGACACATTCTATGTTTCTATGTTTCTATGTAAATAGGCCCTTATTTTATTCCACTTATACACGTCACAAAAGGCTTTACACCGCTGAATGGCAAATAATATATATTTTTTGCCACTAATAACTGCCAAAAATGGCTTTAGAACATATAACTGCATCGCTGAACAGAAAATAGGCCCATATGTTTTTCCGTTTATACACTTCACGAAAGGCTTTAGAACATATAACTGCACCGCTGAACTTCAAATAACATTTTTTTTGTGCCACTAATACATGCCAAAAAGGGCTTTAGAACATATAAATGCATCGCTGAACGGCAAATAATATATATTTTATTTCCACTAATACACGCCAAAAAGGGTTTTAGAACATATAACTGCACCTCTGAACGGCAAATAATATGTATTTTTTTTGCCACTAATACACGCATAAATGGGCTGTAATTTTCTCACTTCACCACACAACGGCTAATAAGCCCTTTTTTGTCCACTAATACAAGCCATAAAATGCTTTAGAACATATAACTTAACCGCACAAGGGCAAATAAGACATATAAATATTTCCTTGGAATAAACCCTGTTAACGGCTGTATCAAACAGCACTTGCACCACAATAACAAGAACGGTTTGCTGGAATTACAGAGCTGTATAATGTCAATTTGGATCCGCAGTCAGTGCAGCAAGGTGTAATAGGACTGTTCCTATTACCCAGGCATTAAACTCCCCTACTGAACTGTTCTACCTCAATACTGTGAAATGATTTCTCCCTATCCTTTCCCTGGTTTTAAAGTATTTTCTAGCACTGTCCCTAGTGCCTGCTGACGTCTCTCCCTGTACTAAGTACACTGGAAAATGGCTTAATCCAAGATGGGTGAGGCTATTTATAGGGCTGTGACATCAAAAGTCTGTCTGGCTGCTGATTGGCTGCTGATTGGCTGCATGAATGGCATTATGGGTGATCCCTCGTTCCCAGAATTTCTTGCTCCATGTCCTAACACGTTCAGCAGCCATTTTAGGAAAAAATGTGATTTGCTACCATGAAGCGTGAGGAAATTCAAATCAAATTTTTCCTGAAATTCTGAACGAATTCTACTTTGTCAACTTCGATTCGCTCATCTTTAGTTTAAACTGTAAACTGTAAGTCACCCCAGGTGACACTGTAATTAGTAAGATTTATAGCCTTCAATCAGAAGTTGTACAATAGTGATTTAGGGAGTCATTTATTATGTGAAGTATACCACTTTTTGGTGTACTTTTGTTGCAGATTTGGTTGAAAAGTGGATTTGTGACCGAATCTGCAAGTCTTCCCCGCTCATGCTACTCTTTGTGGCGTGGGTGGGAAGAAGGCTGGCTGGCTGGCAGGCCTATCTAATTTATCACACCTGTTTTCGGTGTAGGAAATGACTTAAATCTACGCCAGCAAGGCAGCTGGCATAGATTTAAGCAAGCCGTATGGCCAGTGCCTAAGTTATGTAGAGGCCGGAGCCTATAATATAACTTAGGTGCATCGTGTGCCAGTGGACATGGATTAAGACTTGTGTCTAAATCACCTGTCTTAGTAAATGTTCCCCTAACAGCATGCCTTAGAGAAAGCTGATAACTGAATAGTTGTGATTTCTTGAATTTCGGGTCAGATTCTAACAAATCAGTTTGGTACAAATACATTTGACCACAATCAAAACTGCTCCAATTGTCCCTGCTCCAATTGTCCCTAACCCTCAGGATCATTTAAGAAATTCCAAATGACTGTCTTACTGCGTCCCACCTCAGCAGCGATGGCGTGCTGTGAGAGACCCCGCTTATGCAGTTCAACAACCCGACCACGTTCAAAAAGGGAGAGTTTTTTTGCCTTTGCCATCACAATGTGTGACTACCTGACAGAAAATGACAATGAATCCACATCTTTGCACAGATTTGGCCTTTAAAAGGCATGTGGTCCTAAAATTTGAATCAGCTGAAAAACAGCCTGTTTCAGTTTGTTCGTTGTTTTCATTATTTTGAATGCTCAAAAAATGTTTTGTCTCACTCCCATTTCTTCTTGTTGCATGTTGAAGCTCTACTTGGAGCCTGGTTAAGATCCAGCCATGCTAAATATGATTTTTTGCCATTTTTCAAGTGGTCTTAAACTTTTGATCAGGACTGTATATATATATATATATATATATATATATAAATGGCGGCATCGGACAAACGTGAAGCGGGTGCTATGTCCCAGGGTATGTGTCCAAAACCCAAATATAAATATATATATATATATATATATATATATATATAGATACACAGTGGATATAAAAAGTCTCCACACCCCTTTTAAAATGTCAGGTTTCTGTGCTGTAAAAAAAAGATAAATCATTTCAGAAATTTTTCCACCTTGAATGTGACCTATAATCTGTACAACTCAATTGAAAAACAAACTGAAATCTTTTATGTAGAGGGAAGAAAAAATATAAACATAAAATAATACGGTTGCATAATTGTTCACACCCTTAAACTAATACTTTGTTGAAGCACCTTTTGATTGTATTACAGCACTCAGTCTTTTTGGGTATGAGTCTATCAGCATGGCACATTTTGACTTGGCAAGATTTGCCCACTCTTCAAATCTGTCAGATTGCGAGGGCACCTCTTGCGCACAGCCCTCTTCAGATCACCCCACAGATTTTCTATTGGATTCTGGTCTGGGCTCTGGCTGGGCCATTCCAAAACGTTAATCTTCTTCTGGTGCAGTCATTCCTTTGTTGATTTGGATGTATGCTTTGGGTCGTTGTCATGCTGAAAGATGATGTTCAACATGTCGTTATGTAGCCCTAGCCTTAAAGGGGCAGGGGCCACTATTAAAGTGGCAGCTACTGTGGAGGTCACTGTTAAGGGGGCCTTCACTGTGGATGTTACTGTTATGGGGCAGGCCGCTGTAGAGGTCACTGTTAAGGGGTGGGCACTGTGGAGGTCACTGTTAGGGAGGCAGGGGCCACTATTAAAGGGGCAGTTCCTGTGGAGGTCACATTAAGACAGCAGACTACTGTATAGTCACTGTTAAGGGAGCGGGGTACTGTGGAGGTGACTGTTAAGGGAATGGGGTACTGTGGCAGTCACTGTTAAAGGGAAGGGTTCTGTGAAGGTCTCTTAAGGGGGTAGGGAACAGATAAGAAGACAGTCCCCTATTATGGAGGTCAGTGTTAAGTGACGGGGTGCTGAATAGGTGACTGCTAAGGGGGCGGGCCCCTAAGGAGGTCAATGTCAAGGGAATGGGGTGCTGTAAAACTCACTGTTAAAGGGATGGGCTGCTGTAGAGGTCCTATATTAAGGAGGCGGGCACTGTGGGAAGGTCAGTGTTAAGAGGTGAGGGGCTATGGAGTTCACTGTTAAGTAGGCAGGGTATTGTAGAGTAGTGGTGATAGCGAATATTCTAATTGCAAATTGTTATCGCAAATATCGGCACTTCGAGAATTCACGAATATCTAGAATATAGTGCTATATCTTCGCCTCAGGCTGGGTCTCCTAGGCAACCTGTTTGTGTACTACTCACTGTAGTACACGAACAGGCAATTCATGACAATACAAATGTATTGTAATGCATTGCAGAGGGGATCAGACCCCCAAAAGTGAACATCAGAAGTAAAGTAAAGAAAAAAAATGTTTTTAACAAAATTAATAAAGTAAAAAAAAGAATAAAGTAAAAAAAAACAACACATCCCTTTCCACTTATGTTATAATAAAAAAAACTGGAAAAAAACAAAACACACATATTAGGTATCGCCTCGTCCGTAATGACCGGCTCTATAAATGTATCACATGATCCACCCTGTTTGATAAATACCATAAAAAAATAAAAATAAAAACTGTGTAAAAAAAAAAGCCATTTTTGTCACCTTACATCACAAAAAGTGCAACACCAAGTGATCAAAAAGGTGTACGTCCCGCAAAATTGTACCAATAAAACCATCACCTCATTCTGCAAAAAATGAGCACCTACATAAGAAAATCGCTCAAAAAATAAAACTATAGCTCTCAGAACATGGACACATTAAAACATATTTTTTTTTTTTTTTAAATGCTATTATTGTGTTAAAGTGAAATAAATAAATAAAAGTATACATATTAGGTATTGCCGTGTCCGTAACAACCAGCTCTATAAAAATATCACATGCCCTAATCCCTCAGGTGAACGCTGTAAAAATAAATAAAAAAACTACTAAAACAACAAATTTTTTGGTCACCTTGCACCAGTGTTAAAATGAATGATCAAAATTACCTTATCCCCTAGTTTTCAAAATGGGGTCACCTTTTGGGAGTTTCTACTGTAAGGGTGCATCAGGGGGGCTTCAAATGAGACATGGCATCTAAAAACCAGTTCTGCAAAATCTGCCTTCCAAAAACCATGCGGCGCTCCTTTTCTTCTGCTCCCTGCCCTGTGCCCTTACATCAGTTTACAACCATATGTGGGGTGTTTCTGTAAACCGCAGAATCAGGGTAATAAATATTGTGTTTTGTTTGGCTGTGTTAAAGAAAAAAATGGATTAAAATGGAAAATCTGCCAAAAAAGTGAAATAAAAAAATGTGATCTCCATTTCCCTTTAATTCTTGTGGAATTAAAGGGTAACTTGAGGGGTGTAGTTTCTACAATAGGGTCATTTAAGGGGGTATCCATTATGTAAGCCCCACAAAGTGACTTGAGACCTGAACTGGTCGTTAAAAAATGGGTTTTGGCAATTTTCTAAACATTTTTAAGAATTGCTTCTAAAATTCTAAGCCTTCTAAAGTCCTAAAAAAAATAAAATGACATTTCCAAAATGATGCCAAAATAAAGTAGACATATGGGGAATGTTAAGTAATAAATATTTTATGAGGTATCACTTTCTGTTTTAAAAGCAGAGAAATAGAAATTTAGAAAATTGTGAATTTTTCTAAATTTTGGGTAAATTTGGGAATTTTTCATAAATAAAGGTTAAATATATCGACTCAAATTTATGACTATAATGAACTACAATGTGTCACAAGAAAACTATCTCTGAATGGCTTGGATAAGTAAAAGCGTTCCAAAGTTATTGCAATATAAAGAGAGATGTCAGATTTGCAAAATTAGGCCTGGTCAGGAAGGGGGCAAATGGCCCGGATGTGAAGTGGTTAAAGTTGCAGGCAGTGTGGAGGTCATGTTAAAGGGACGGGCACTGTGGAAGTCACTGTTAAAGGGGCAGGTACTGTGAAGGTCACTGCTAAAGGGGCGTTCTCTGTGGAGGTCACTGTTAAGGGGGTGGGCACTATTATAGGGACGGACAATGTTAAAGTCACTGTTAAAAGGGCGGTCACTATTGAGGTCACTGTTGAAGAAGTCACTGTTAAAGGGGCAGGCATTGTGGAGGTCACTGTTAAAGGGGTTAAACACTGTGGAGGTCACTGTTAAGGGGTGAACACTGTGGAGGTCACTATTAAAGGGGTGGGCACTGTGGAGGTCACTGTTAAAGAGGCGGAACTGTGGAGGTCTTTGTTAAAGGGGCGGGCACTGTGAATTCCCTGTTAAAGGGGCGAGCACTGTGAAGGTCACTGGTAAAGGGGCGGCCACTATAAAGGTCACTGGTAAAGGAGCAGGCAGTGTGGAGGTCACTGTTAAGGGGTGAACACTGTGTAGGTCACTATTAAAGCGGTGGGCACTGTGGAGGTCACTGTTAAAAAGGCGGAACTGTGGAGGTCTTTGTTAAAGGGGCGGGCACTGTGAAGATCACAGTTAAAGGGGCAGCCACTATAAAAGTCACTGTTAAAGGGGTGGTCAATGTTAATGGGGCAGGAACTGTGGAGGTCACTTAACAGGGGCGGACATGGTGGAAGTTACTGTTAAAGGGGTGGGCACTCTGGAGGTAACTGTTAAAGGGGCAGTCACTGTTAAATATGCGGGCACTGTGGAGGTCACTGTTAAAGGGGCAGCACTGTGCAGGTCACTGTTAAAGGGGCATGCACTCTGGAGATCACTGTTAAAGGGGCGGGCACTGTGGAGGTCGTTGTTAAAGGCGTGGATTCTGTAGAGGTCACTGTTATGGGGGAAACTGTTGATATCTTTTTACGACACACGGAAACATGAAATTAAATAGATGAAATATACCTGTGCGAAGCCAGGTCCTTCTGCTAGTCTCTTATTTGTATAAAAATTAGTTTCCGTCTCTGTCTGTTCTTTATACGCGGCCAAACGACTGGAACAATCTTCACCAAATTTGGCACACATGTACATCTGGTGTCGGGGAAGGTTTTAGACCTCTGCTCTCTAGGATGTACCATTCCTGATCTATACCCCAAAAAATGACCTGCATTAGCCAATACAAGCCTGCAAGTCTTTCTTTTTAAATCCCAACTGCCATACACACAGTCACATGTCCCTTATCAGCCAATAGAAGCTTGCAGGCCCTTAGTCTCCACATACACACAGTTTGACTCCAGGTTTACACAACAACCCAGCCATTTTTCTTCACTGCTGTAGGTCAGCTTTAGGTTAGGGCTACACGACGACATGTGTTGCTTCACAATGTGTCTCATGACACAACTACACTGCGACATGCGACAGTCACAGAAAAATCCATCTTGTGTCGAGTCACAGTATGTCGCATGTCTGAGTGCGACACCATAGACTATCATTATAAAAATTGTTGTGCGACATTTGTACGACAAAATTTTACGTGACACATGTAGTCATGTAGCCCTATCCTTTAAATCCCCTTTAAGCAGTAATGAAAAATGGCTGGGTTGTTATGAAAACCTGTAGCAAAACTGTGTTAATGGCAGTTGGGATTTGAAGAGAAAGACTTGCAAGCATGTATTGGCTAATGTGGGTAAATTTTTGGGAATATCTCAGGAACGGTACATCCTAGAGAGCTGAGACCCGGTCTAAAATCTTCCCAGACAAGTGATGTACCTGTGTGCCAAATTTGGTGAAGATCGATCCAGTCATTTGGTCGCGCATAAAGAACGTCCAGACAGACGTCTAGACAGACAGAGAGAAACTCATCTCTTATATATATAAAAATGAGTTTCTGTCTGTCTGTCTAGACATCTGTCTGGACATTCTTTATGCGCGACCAAACGACTGGACCGATCTTCACCAAATTTGGCACACAGGAACATCAGGTGTCCTGGAAGGTTTTAGACCAGGTCTCAGCTCTCTAGGACATACCGTTCCTGAGATATTCCCAAAAAATAACCCACATTAGCCAATACAAGCCTGCAAGTCTTTCTCTTCAAATTCCAACTGCTATAAACACAGTTTTACTACAGGTTTCCATAACAACCAAGCCATTTTTCTTTACTGCTTAAAGGGGCGAGCACTGTGAAAGTCACTGTTAAAGGGGCGGTCACTGGGAAATTCACTGTTAAAGGGGTGGTCACTGGGAAAGTCACTGTTCAAAGGGCGGCCACTGTAAAGGCACTGTTAAAGGGGCGGTCACTGTTAAAGGGGCGGCCACTGTGAAAGTCACTGTTAAAGGGGCGGTTACTGTTAAAGGGGCGGCCACTGTAAAAGTCACTGTTAAAGTGGCGGTCACTGTTAAAGTGGCGGTCACTGTTAAAGGGGAGGTCACTGTGAAAGTCACTGTTAAAGGGGCGGTCACTGTGAAAGTCACTGTTAAAGGGGCGGTCACTTTAATAGTCACTGTTAAAGGGGCAGTCACTGTGAAAGTCATTTTTAATATATTTTTACGACACACTGAGACATACTGTATAATGAAATAGATTAAATATACCCGTGCAAAGTCGGGTCCTTCTGCTAGTTTTTATACACATATACAGACGTGGACAAAATTGTTGGTACCCTTTGGTCAATGAAAGAAAAAGTCACAATGGTCACAGAAATAACTTTAATCTGACAAAAGTAATAATAAATTAAAATTCTATAAATGTTAACCAATGAAAGTCAGACATTGTTTTTCAACCATGCTTCAACAGAATTATGTAAAAAAATAAACTCATGAAACAGGCATGGACAAAAATGATGGTACCCCTAGAAAACACAGAACATAATGTGACCAAAGGGACATGTTAATTCAAGGTGTGTCCACTAATTAGCATCACAGGTGTCTACAACCTTGTAATCAGCCATTGGGCCTATATATATGGCTCCAGGTAATCACTGTGTTGTTTGGTGATATGGTGTGTACCACACTCGACATGGACCAGAGGAAGCAAAGGAAAGAGCTGTCTCAAGAGATCAGAAAGAAAATTATAGACAAGCATGTTAAAGGTAAAGGCTATAAGACCATCTCCAAGCAACTAGATGTTCCTGTGAGTACAGTTGCACATATTATTCATAAGTTTAAGATCCATGGGACTGTAGCCAACCTCCCTGGACGTGGCCGCAGGAGGAAAATTGATGACAAATCTAAGAGACGGATAATCCGAATGGTAACAAAAGAGCCTAGAAAGACTTCTAAAGAGATTCAAGGTGAACTTCATGCTCAAGGAACATCAGTGTCAGATCGCACCATCCGTCGTTGTTTGAGCCAAAGTGGACTACATGGGAGACGACCAAGGAGGACACCATTGTTGAAAACGAATCATAAAAAAGCAAGACTGGAATATGCCAAACTACATGTTGACAAGCCACAAAGCTTCTGGGAGAATGTCCTGTGGACAGATGAGACAAAAATCGAAGTTTTTGCCAAGGCACATCAGCTGTATGTTCACAGACGAAAAAATGAAGCATATCAAGAAAAGAACACTGTCCCTACTGTGAAACATGGAGGAGGCTCTGTTATGTTCTGGGGCTGCTTTGCTGCGTCTGGCACAGGGTGTCTTGAATCTGTGCAGGGTACAATGAAATCTCAAGACTATCAAGGAATTCTAGAGAGAAATGTACTAGCCAGTGTCAGAAAGCTTGGTCTCAGTCGCAGGTCATGGGTCTTGCAACAGGACAATGACCCAAAACACACCGCTAAAAACACCCAAGAATGGCTAAGAGGAAAAAATTGGACTATTCTAAAGTGGCCTTCTATGAGCCCTGACCTCAATCCTATTGAGCATCTTTGGAAGGAGCTGAAACATGCAGTCTGGAAAAGGCACCTTTCAAACCGGACACAACTGGAGCAGTTTGCTCATGAGGAGTGGGCCAAAATACCTGCTGAGAGGTGCAGATGTCTCATTGACAGTTACAGGAAGCGTTTGATTGCAGTGATTGCCTCAAAAGGTTGCGCAACAAAATATTAAGTTAGGGGTACCATCATTTTTGTCCATGCCTGTTTCATGAGTTTATTTTTTTACATAATTCTGTTGAAGCATGGTTGAAAAACAATGTCTGACTTTCATTGGTTAACATTTATAGAATTTTAATTTATTATTACTTTTGTCAGATTAAAGTTATTTCTGCGACCATTGTGACTTTTTCTTTCATTGACCAAAGGGTACCAACAATTTTGTCCACGTCTGTATATATATATATATATATATATATATATATATATATGTACTGAACAAAAATATAAACGCAACACTTTCAGTTTTGCTACCATTTTGCATGAGCGGAACCAAAGATCTGGAACATTTTCTACATACACAAAAGACCCATTGCTCTCAAATATTGTTCACAAATCTGTCTAAATCTGTGTTAGTGAGCACTTCTACTTTGCTGAGATAATCCATCCCACCTCATAGGTGTGGGATATCAAGGTGCTGATTAGACAGCATGAATATTGCACAGATGTATCTTATACTGCCCACAATAAACGACCACTCTGAAATGTTCACAGTTTTGCCTTACTGGGGGGGGGGGGGGGGTCAGGAAACCAGTCAGTATCTGGTGTGCCTCACGCAGTGCAACACATCTCCGTCGCATAGAGTTGATCAGGTTGTTGATTGTGGCCTGTGGAATGTTGGGCCACTCCTCTTCAATAGCTGTGCGAAGTTATAGAATATTGGCATGAACTGGAACACCAATCCAGAGCATCCCAAACATACTCAATGGGTGACATGTCCGGCGAGTATGCTGGCCATGCAAGAACTGGGAGGTTTTCAGCTTCCAGGAACTGTGTACAGATCCTTGCAATATAGGGCCGTGCATTATCATGCTGAAACATGAAGTGATGGTTGTGGATGAATGGCACAAAAATGGGCCTCAGCATCTCGTCACAGTATCTCTGTGCATTCAAAACGCCATCAATAAAATGCACCTGTGTTCGTTGTCCATAACATACGCCTGCCCATACCATAACTCCAGCGGCACCATGAGCCAATTGATCCACAATGTTGAAGTCAGCAAACCGCTCACCCACACGCGCTGTCTGCCATCTGCCCTGAACAGTGAAAACCAGGAATCATCCATGAACAGAACGCCTCTCCAATGTGCCAGATGCTATTGAATGTGAGCATTTGCCCACTCAAGTCGGTTACGACGACGAACTGCAGTCAGGTCCAGACCCCGATGACGACGAGCATGCAGATGAGCTATCCTGAGACGGTTTCTGACAGTTTCAGGAGAAATTCTTTGGTTATGCAAACCGATTGTTGCTGCAGCTGTCCGGGTGGCTGGTCTCAGACGATTATGGAGGTGAACATGCTGGATGTAGAAGTCCTGGGCTGATGTGGTTACACGTGGTCTGCGGTTGTGAGGCCGGTTAGATGTACTGCCAAATTCTCTGAAACGCTTTTGGAGACGGCATATGGTAGAGAAATGAACATTCTGTCACAAGGTAGAGTCGCGGGTATAAAGATAGAGCGGAGGTGCACCCCCTGAGCTGCCACCCAGTTCCCTGTCCCTGCCTGCTTGCACCACCCACCCTAGGTGACGGGGTGCAACTGAGCGACAGTCCCTGACCTCAGTAAGTGCAAGCAGAGAGATAAAGACAGCAGGGAAGTGGACAGCCAATGAGAGGTAGCACTAGAGTGGACAGAGAGGTGGAACAAGCAAGGTACCACCAAAAATGGAAGGGCGAGGCGGGTCAACTAGCCGGGGTCAGTCCAGGAGGTCACGTCAGTACAAGAGAAGAGGCAAGGACAAAATCCAAAAGCAAGCCGAGGTCAAAATCCGAGAGGTAGCGTCAAGGTTCAGGGAGCAGGCAGAAGAGGTGTCAGGAAGCAGATCAAGGGTCAAATCCAAAGGTAAGCTAAATAACAATAATAATACACAGCCTAAGGGACCAAAATCACAGGAAACCTGTAGCCAACAGGTTGCCTGTATTTATAGTTGGGAGTGAGGGTCATGTGACGTGGCCAGCGTCATATGACCGACAGACAAACAAGTCGAGCACCGAGTGATGAGCTTGGCGCTCAAGGCAGACCTTGGAGCAGGGAGCCTCCCAGCTAGCAAAAGCCGCCCTGGGAATGAGGCTGAACACAGATCCTCGCTCCCGAAGCTAAACAGCAGGTCTGCGGCTGATAGGAGATTGAGTGCGCCTTCGGTGCCCTGTTACACATTCATTGCATGGGCAACAGCTCTGGTAGACATTCCTGCAGTCAGCATGCCAATTGCACGCTCTCTCAAACGTTGCAACATCTGTGGCATTGTCCTGTGTAATCAAACTGCATATTTCAGAGTAGACTTTTATTGTGAGCAGTCTAAGGCACACTTATGCAATATTCATGCTGTTTAATCAGCACCTTGATATGCCACATCTGTGAGGTGGGATGGATTATCTCAGCAAAGGAGAAGTGCTCACTAACACGGATTTAGACAGATTTGTGAACAATATTTGAGAGTAATGGGTCTTTTGTGTATGTAGAAAATGTTTCAGATCTTTAAGTTCAGCTCATGCAAAAAGGGAGCAAAACTGAAAGTGTTGCGTTTATATTTTTGCTCAGTGTATGTATATATAACTAGGGGTAAATGCATGGTTGAGGATGTTGACAGTGTATGTATATATAACTAGGGGTAAATGCATGGTTGAGGATGTTGACAGTGTATGTATATATAACTAGGGGTAAATGCATGGTTGAGGATGTTGACAGTGTATGTATATATAACTAGGGGTAAATGCATGGTTGAGGATGTTGACAGTGTATGTATATATAACTAGGGGTAAATGCATGGTTGAGGATGTTGACAGTGTATGTATATATAACTAGGGGTAAATGCATGGTTGAGGATGTTGACAGTGTATGTATATATAACTAGGGGTAAATGCATGGTTGAGGATGTTGACAGTGTATGTATATATAACTAGGGGTAAATGCATGGTTGAGGATGTTGACAGTGTATGTATATATAACTAGGGGTAAATGCATGGTTGAGGATGTTGACAGTGTATGTATATATAACTAGGGGTAAATGCATGGTTGAGGATGTTGACAGTGTATGTATATATAACTAGGGGTAAATGCATGGTTGAGGATGTTGACAGTGTATGTATATATAACTAGGGGTAAATGCATGGTTGAGGATGTTGACAGTGTATGTATATATAACTAGGGGTAAATGCATGGTTGAGGATGTTGACAGTGTATGTATATATAACTAGGGGTAAATGCATGGTTGAGGATGTTGACAGTGTATGTATATATAACTAGGGGTAAATGCATGGTTGAGGATGTTGACAAACAGCCTTTTTCAAAACACACTGCACTGTCAGATTTGTCACATTCATATAAAAATGAAAAAATGTTGTGTCACATACCTTTCTTTAGGCCTGTGGTGATGATCATGGATAATGATACAGCCACAGAGCCCTTGTTGTTTTCTTTTTATTTATTTATTTATAAAAACGATTGTGCCATGATTACTCCATATCATTTATCTTTTATGTACTGCAGTATTATTTATGTCTTTTCATTTGAGTTGGATATTTATATTTTACAATTAATAGTTTCTATTGGTCCCAATATGTTGTGCCCAATGTTGTCCTGGTGATGGTTGCACCAGTGGTCGTGGCTGATAGGCGCTGACCCCTCCCCGTCACCGTGGCGTATCCACGTAGGTGCCAGCGCTCTTCTCCGCTGGGTCTTGCGATGTCTCCCTGGGTCATGTGGTCACTCAAGTGGTTGATCACGTGACCAGGTTGGCGTCTCTTGATCCCTGAAGTTTAGAGTGCTGCTTGCTAGGTTGCTGGACATGCGCAGTTGCGTTTATTGGACACGGATCTTGGCGCCAAATATTTGTCCCCGCTGTGTAAGTTCCTTTTATGTATATTTAAAACAGCTGTTGTCTGTATTAACACTTGCACAAGTTATCAATTTGGGTGTATTATACACATTATTATATTATGTATGAAATAATTATGATTGTAAAAAACATTTTGCACATTTTCTATTAGCGTTTTATCAGCGCCTTATCTATGATTGTATTGTCACTATTATACAGTTTTATGTAATTTAACACATTATTATATGACATGATTGTTTAGTTGCCACTTATTTTGTTGCTATGCACTTTGGGTATAAATATATCTTTGTGAGACACCATTTTGTATGCTTGATAAAGACTGCATTGAGCGGTTGAAGTGTTGCAGAGGGGTCAATAAAGGGTCGTTTTTTGGATACGTATTGTTTTATACTGACTGCTGAGCCTGCGTTTTTGAGGATTTGCACCCGAGGTTAATTGGACTAGTGCTGCTGTTTATTTTTATTATATATATATATATATATATATATATATATATATATATATATAAAACTAGGGGTAAATGCATGGTTGAAGATGTTGACAAACAGCACACTGCTCTGTCAGATTTGTCACATTCATATAAAAATGTTCCAAAAATTGTACCATACTGGGGAAGAGGTTATCCGGCCTATATACACACACACACACAGTAGTGTTGAAAGATGCAATGGCTTCTTCTGAACAAGCAGTCTAATAATGATGCATTAACGGGGCAATTGCCTACCTATGTATATACACACAGTAATATTGTAAAAATTGCATGTTCTAATCAAGTGGTCCAGATGTAATGCTTTAACTGGTCATATAGCTGCTTATGTTTATACACACAACAGTATTGGAAAAGGCAATGGCTTGTTCTGAAGAAGTGCCAAAATTCACACTTTTTGTTTGGGAGCAGCAGCCATACAGTGTGTAACCCAGCAGACAGGTCAGTAGATGTACGGATGTGGGATAGTAGTAGTAGTTGTAGTAGTAGTGGCAGCGTTATCAGCAGAGTGTACAGACAAAGCAGTAAATGTGTATCTGTTTGGGTGTAGCAGTAGTGGCAGTATTAGCTATGACAGCAGCAAGCAGCAGTACAGTGTGGGACGTAATAGACAATGCAGTAGATGTAAGGCTTTGTGAGGTAGTATAATGAAGAGTTGATCCAGCACTCCAAAGATTAAGATAAAATATAGTCATAATCCCAACATGGTTAACACATACACTGATAAGCAAAAAGGTAACATTTAGTGTTGGTCGAGCACCAAAGTGCTCGTGTGCTCTGGTAGAACACTTCCCGATGCTTGGGTGTTCTGTAGAAGTAACATAGTAACATAGTATATAAAGGCCGAAAAAAAAGACATTTGTCCATCCAGTACGGCCTGTCATCCTGCAAGTTGATCAACAGAAAGGCAAAAAAAACTTGTGAGGTACAAGACAATTTTCCCCACTTAAGGGGGGAAAAATTCCTTCCCGACTCTAATAAGGCAATTAGAATAACTCCCTGGATCAACAACCCCTCTCTAGTAGCTATAACCTGTAATATTATTACGCTCCAGAAATACATCCAGGCCCCTCTTGAATTATTTTATTGTACTCACCATCACCACCTCCTCAGGCAGAGAGTTCCATAGTCTCACTGCTCTTACCGTAAATAATCCTCTTCTATGTTTGTGTACAAACCTTCTTTCCTCCAGACACAGTCACAGTCCTAGGGGATAAATAGATGATGGGAGAGATCTCTGTACTGCCCCCTGATATATGTATACATTGTACATAGTAATTAGATCTCCCCTCAGTCGTATTTTTTCTAAAGTGAATAACCCTAATGTTAATGATCTTTCAGTGTACTGTAGTTGCCCCATTTCAGTTATTACTTTAGTTGCCCTCCTCTGAACCCTCTCCAGCTCTGCTATGTCTGCCTTGTTCACAAGAGCCCAGAACTGTACACAGTACTTTATGTGTGGTAAGACTAGTGATTTGTAAAGTGGTAGGACTATGTTCTCATCACGCCATCTATGCCCCTTCTGATGCAACCCATTATCTTATTGGCCTTGGCAGCAGCTGCCTGACACTGGTTTTTACTGTTTAGTTTGCCGTTTAATAAAATTCCTTTGTTTGTTAAAAGTCAATGGGAGAACCCGAGAATTAAAATAGGCACCCCCTGCTCTGAAGAGGGGAGGGTGTCTGTACTCTAGTTCAGCTTAGGAGTCCCTGCTCTGACTCCATATATAGCTACAGTGCCGCCCATAATTATTCATACCCCTGGCAAATTTTGACTTAAAGTTACTTTTATTCAACCAGCAAGTAATTTTTTGACGGGAAATGACATTGGTGTCTCCCAAAAGATAATAAGACGATGTACAAGAGGCATTATTGTGTAAAAAAAATTAACTTTTCTCAGCTTTTCCAAAATTATTCATACCCTTCTCAATAATCAATAGAAAAGCCTTTATTGGCTATTACAGCAATCAAACACTTCCTATAATTGCAGACCAGCTATTTGCATGTCTCCACAGGTATTTTTGCCAATTCATCTTTAGCAATGAGCTCCAAATCTTTCAGGTTGGAGGGTCTTCTTGCCATCACCCTGATCTTTAGCTCCCTCCACAGATTCTCAATTGGATTCAAGTCTGGACTCTGGCTGAGCCACTCCAAAACGTTAATGTTGTTGTCTGCTAACCATTTCTTCACCACTTTTGCAGTGTGTTTTAGGTCATTGTCATGCTGAAATCTTCCTCCAGAGAGCTGCTGTTTTTCACCTGTTGAGTTGATTAAAACAGCTGTTCCCAATTAATCAGGGTAATTAGGATGCTTTAGAACAGCTTGGACTATTTGGAATTGTACAGAACTTTTGATTTTCCCACAGACTGTGACAGTTTGTGAAGGGTATGAATAATTTTGGACTGAACACTTTTTGCTCAAATGTAAAAAAAAGCTGAGAAATGTTTTTTTTTTCAACAATAATGCCTCTTGTACATCATCTTATCATCTTTTGGGAGACACCTATGTCCTTTCCCGTCAAAAAAATTACTTGCTGGTTGAATAAAAGTAACTTTAAGACAAAATTTGCCTGGGGTATGAATAATTATGGGCAGCACTGTATGTCCATATATGGAGTCAGTGCTTGGGGACACCCAGTGTATTTAAATCTAATTTAGCCTCTATGTCTGAAAAGTTTCTGGTGGGATTCAAACTCACAACTTTCTACATTACAACCAAGAATCTTATCCACTACACTATAGAGCTACATGGCCAGTTACTTATTCTGCTGTATAGGAATACTTACTACCAATCCTGTGTTTAAAAAGATAATATAAAAAAAAATATATATATATATTTTTATTTAAAAAATTTTTTAAGTCACCTGCCATACAGTGCAGTGGTTAACATCCTTGGCTGTAATGTAGAAGGTTGTGCGTTTGAATCCTGCCAGAAACCTTTCAAAAATAGAAGCTAAATTAGATTTAAAAACACTGGCTTGAACACACACGATATTCGGCTGAGCATAGCGATGCTCGCCAAACACCAGTAACAATGTTTTGAAGTTTTAACTTTTAGGATCCATATCTCACCATCCACTACAGCTTTGAACATGAGACTAGTATCATTTTATAGACAATCATCTTGGCTATCTCATATATAAATGGGATTTACAACTATTTAGCATATGTTTTGTTAAGCAGATTCTTGTGATGTAACAGCATTGTTACAGTTTTTCTCCTAAAATTCTAAATTGTTATGTTGATTATTATTTTGTAAATCCACCTTTGTCTTTCAACACTGCCTGAATCCTTTTGGGCATGCTCTCAATCAGATTCAAGCATGTCTCAACCAAAATCTGTTCCCAGGTCTCTTCTACACTTTCCCAATGTTGGTGCATACTGGTCGACGAATACAGCTATTTCTTCAACTCTACTCTACTTTACTCTTTTCTTCAACTCTTGAGTGGAGGTCTGGGGACTGTGGGGGTCAATACAGCACCTCTACTTCGTTTTCATTTAACCATTTATCTAATCTCAACGTAGGTTTCGGGTCAATGTCCTACTTGAACACTATGTCGTCCTTTTTATACCCATAGTACCCGAGTGTACAAAGTAACTCGTTTTGTAGAATACTCATATAGTTCAGCATTGAGATCATCATTGATCCTGGTTAAAGGGGTTGTCATACCTCCATTTTCACCTTGGCAGCCCCCTGACATAAGCATTAGAGCAGTTCATGCTCCGATGCTCTCCTTTGCCCTGCGCTAAATCGTCCAGGGCAAATACATTTTTTTGAGATCCGGTGACGTACCGGGGCTCTCCATGGGGGTGCCAGAAACCCTGATGACATCACCGGCACTGATGGGTGAGATTTAGCACTGCCCTAGCCAGTAAAATGGCTAGGGCAGCACTAAAGCCCGCCCATCAGGGCCAGTGACGCCACCGAACACACTGCCGGGCGGAAGTTTCCGACCGGCCGTGTGTTATTAAAAACAAAAGAGCCCATGCCCTGCACGATTTAGCGCAGGACAAGGGAGCGCATCGGAGCATAAGTTGCTCCAATGCTAGCCTCAGGGGGGTTGCCTGTGTGAAAATAAGGGTATGTCCGGGTTCAGCTCTGAACCAGGACAACCCCTTTAAGTATCCAATGCCTATGGCTGTGAAACAGCCCCATATCATCAGGCTTCTTCCACCGAACTTGACAGTTCCTTCACTTTCTCAATCCATTAGCCCCCTTTTCCCTTGTTTCTTTCAGAGCCATTTGCATCCATCTATGCCCAGTCTATTCACTTTCATCTCATCGCTCCAAATCACCTGTTTCCAATTTTCTACTCTCTAATGTTCGTACTTTTTTTTGCAAACTCGAGCCAATGCTTCTTGTGACGATATTGAAGTTGGGGCTTCTTCACCTTTATTTGGGACAACATTCTAGTGATGAGCAGCAGGGGCTATATTCAAATTCACGATATTTGACTTATATTTTGTACAATATTCATCATATATTCGCGAATGTTTGAAAAAAAAAAATATAGCAATATATTGAATATATTGCTATATATTAGTTTTTAAAATATTAGTCATTTTTCATTACCCATGAGTTATAAACAACGCCCTCTATTGGTTGCATAGTCTTATGACAAGACTATTCGCTGTTGTGAGATCGTGAAAACTCTAATCCGATGGTATATTCTAACCCCGAGGCATTCCCATGGTGATGGGGATGTTCCATGCGCACGGCAACGGGCACTGACTGGAGCGGGCTGAAATCCTAGGGAGCCCGGACAGATAAGAACAGTTTTTTGAGGAACCAGACACCCTAAGCAGGGAGGAATCATGTGTACTGTTCACTTCAGATGGATGATGAAAAATGACAAATATTCTAAAAAACAAATATATAGCACTATATTCAACATTTTTAATAATATTCGTCATTTTTTTCCATCTGAAGTTATGATTCCTCCCTACTTAAGTTGCTTGTCAATCATAACTTCAGATAGAAAAAAATGACGATTAGTTTAAAAAACAAATACATAGCATTATATTGAATATAGTGCTATACAGTATATCCCTTTTTAGAATATTCTTAATTTTTTTCCATCTGAAGTCATGATTACTCCCTGCTTAAGTTGCTTGTGGGCCAATGACTCATGTATTCAGATGGAAAAAATGACAAATATTCGAAAAATGAATATATAGCACTATATTCGAAATATTCGCAAATTCTCAAAGTGCCGATATTGACA
This sequence comes from Bufo gargarizans, assembly GCF_014858855.1. Taxonomy (NCBI): domain Eukaryota; kingdom Metazoa; phylum Chordata; class Amphibia; order Anura; family Bufonidae; genus Bufo; species Bufo gargarizans. The sequence goes on from NC_058084.1 coordinate 395,671,810, forward strand.
ATTCAAATTCGTAATTCGAATATTCACACTCAACACTACAACATTCCAGAGTTGTGTAATGCACATCACACTTTGCTTGCATGGATGTCTGTGATCTCACTATTGCAAATCATACACTACCTCCTTTGCCGTGTTTGTCGAGCTAGAACTGATAGACCTTGTGATGAATGGAATGGAGGTCCAGACTTCATTTTGTATTCTTCTCACTCATACGAAATGAAGTCTTGGCATTTACATGATGCAGTTTGGCAGTTTCCTTAGCTGAGATACCTCTCTCGATGATGCTGTTTGTCTTTTCTTTGGAACTCTTCTTCATAGCTTTTCCTTGATTCGAACCAGTGACCTTTTACTTGGGAATAAACCTGATAACACACTGAACTATTAGGTAATTTGATAACATGTTGTAGTTTGTAATATACAACAAGAAAAAGTTTATTCCACCACCAGGAGCAAAGCAGTAACAATGCAGTTACATGACAAGAAACTGCATTACTAATAATATGCTAAATAGCTGCAAGTCCAATATATGTACGAGATAGCCAAGATGATTGTCTATAACATGATGGCAGTCTCATGTTCGAAGCTGTAGTGCATGGTGAAATATGGAGTCTGAAAGTCAAAAGTTCAAAACATTGTTAACCTTTTGCTCATCGGTGTTGTTACACTGTGTCCATAAGTAGGAAAATAGTAATATAGTAACAGTTTGTTAGGCTGAAAAAGTATTTTTTGCCCTATAAGATTCCCATGCCCATAAGACGCACTCAGGTGTTAGAGGAGGAAAATAAGAAAATATATATTTCATAAGACCTCTGCAAAGAGCCCCAATCAGACCCCCAATGTTAATCAGACTTAAGATCAGACCCCCAATGTTAACAAGACCCCCAATCAGACCTCCAATCAGACTCCTATTGTGAATAACACCCAAAATCAGACCCCAGATCCGAGCCCAAATGTGAATGACCCCCCTATCAGACCTCAGATCAGACACTATTGTGCATAAGACCCCTAATTAGACCTCAGATTGGACCCCAATGTGTATAAGACCCCTATTCAGATTTCAGATCAGACCCCAATGTGCATAGGACCCCAATTCGGACCTCAGATCAGATCCCCATATTAATCAGACAGCAGTGCAGACAAAAAAATCAACTTACCTCTCCTGCTCCGATCCTCTTCCTGTTCTTCCGGCTGCATGCTGTACTGTGACCTGACATCACATAGTGTGAGGTCACAGAGCCCTGACGTCCTCACACTGTGCGAAGTCACATAACAGCAAGTGACCGAGTAAGACCAGGAAGCAGTGAGTACAGAGCCTGGGGAGTGCTGAATTCACAGCTGCCCAGTCTTCCCGTACTAATGAGTTCCAACATAATACAAGCACTCATTTGTATTCGCCCCTTAAGACGCACTGACATTTTCCCCCCTCTTTAAGGGGAACAAAGTGTGTCTTATAGGGCGGAAAATACAGTATGTCTGTCTAGCTAAGCCTGTTATTCTGCAAATTGATCCAGAGGAAGACAAAAAAAAGAAAAAAACTGAGGTAGAAGCCAATTTTCCTCATTTTAGGGGAAAAACTTTCATTTCCGACTCCAATCAGGCAATCAGAACAACTCTCTGGATCAGCAAGTCTTCTCTAGAAATTTAGTAACTAATCTTTTAATATTATTACACTCCAGAAATACATCCAGGCCCCTCTTGAACTTTTTTTGTGTGATTTCACTATCCCCACCTCTTCCAGCAGAGAGTTATATAGTCTCATTGCTCTTACAGTAAAGAATCATCTTCTATGTTTGTGTAGAATCCTTTTTTCCTCTTGTCGTAGTCGAAGTCCCTTCGTCACAGTCCTGGGTTTAACCTCTTCAGGACACATGACATACCGGTACGGCATATTGTCCTGGTACTTAAGGACACATGACGTACCGGTACGTCATGTATAGTTCCGATCACTGCAGCCCGGCGGGCGGTGATCGGAACTCCATGCCTGCTCAAATCATTGAGCAGCGGGAGGTTCAAATCCTAGCAGCGCTCCTCTCCTCCTCCTTTTGTGTCCGGAAGCCGAGGAGAGAGGAGCGCTGCCTGCACGTGTCAGATCTCAGCCAGCACCCACCATCTGTTCAGGCATCACCCCATCTGTGCCCAGCACCCGATCTGTGTCCCAGCACCCACCATCTGTTCAATCAGGTACATAGGGTAAGGCTAAGGAAAGGTTGGGTTAGGCAGGGATAATAAAGGAAAAGTTAGTGGAAGTAAAAAAATTAAAAAAAAGTTTCTGATTGCATCACCCTAAATCGGGTGTCTGGGGATTGCACTTCCAGAGCACAACTTAAAATGACTTAGGCCACAGATCCACTTAAATCCACCGGAGCCCCCTGCCGGTGAACTTGTCTGGTATACCCCAGAGCGAATTGAGCCCGTGACTCCTGATTTTGTAGGCCAACCAGGAATCCAGATTTCCACAGTGGGCTTCACTGAATATAACTTTTTTAGTCATTTTTTCAGTAACCAACTGGTAAATCTAATGGTGGAGCAGACTAACCTGTACGCCCAACAGTTCGTTGCTCAACACCCGGGCTCCCTTTTGGCTAGGTCTGGTGGCTAGACACTGGTCAGTGCAGCCGAGATGAGGACATTTTGGGGCCTCGTGCTGCATATGGGCCTAGTCAAGAAACCTAGTGTCAGGCATTACTGGAGTGGGGACATCCTCTACCAGACCCCACTTTACAGTACGGCCATGACACACTCCCGGTTTGAGGCCATCCGGAAATGCCTGCATTATGCAGATAATGCAGCATGTCCCCCCCCCCCAAGGTGATCCTGCCTTTGACCGCCTGTACAAAATCAGGCCGGTCATCAATCACTTTGGGGCCAAATTTGTACAGGCCTATGTACCTGGAAGGGAGGTCGCGGTTGATGAGTCTCTCATTGCGTTCAAGGGAGACTCATTTTCTGCCAGTATCTTCCCTCAAGGCGGGCGAGGTATGGCGTGAAGCTGTACAAACTTTGTGAGAGTACCTCAGGGTACACTTACAAGTTTCGTGTGTACGAGGGGTGAGATTCCCGTATTCAAGCCCAGAATGTCCCCCCTCTCTGGGTGTTAGCGGGAAACTTGTGTGGGACCTTATGCACCCTGCTAGATAATGGTTACCACCTGTACATGGATAACTTTTATACTAGTATCCCCTTGTTCCAGTCCCTCGCCGCCAGATCCACAGCCTCTTGTGGGACCGTGCGGAAAAATCAACGCGGCCATCCTGCCCACCCTTGTCCTTGTACTGTCCACAATTCATGGTAACGGCATCACCCCTGTCCCTGTGCGAGGTACCGCAGCAACAGTCCTCAAGCCCGATTGTATCTTCGACTACAATCGGTATATGGGAGGCGTTAATCTCTCTGATCAAGTCCTCAAGCCATATAATGCCATGCGCAAAACCCGAGCATGGTACAAAAAAGTTGCGGTCTACTTAGTGCAAGTTGCCCTGTACAACTCTTTTGTGCTGTCCCGGAATGCTGGCAACACAGGGACATTCCTTCAGTTCTATAAGGCAGTTCTCAAGGCCCTGATCTTTTCGGACCGGGAAAGAGCAGGCCGGAGTACCTCGGGAACTGGAGGCACCCGGATCGTCCCTGGCCAACACTTTCCAGGTGTGGTCCCCCATACTGGAAAGAAGGGACGGACCCAAAAAAGGTGCAGAGTGTGTCACAGGAGGGGGATACGGAAGGATACCACTACTCAATGTGACACGTGCCCTGATTATCCGGGCCTCTGCATTATTGGTTGCTTCAGGCAGTACCACACTTCCATGGAGTACTAAATTTATATCCCAATTTAGCCACTGACAATCGGATAAAAAACTGTTTCTCAGACTTGAGACACTAAAACTAAAAAAAAGTTTGCAAAAATATTATTTTGTAAATTAAAATAAAATTAAAAAGTAGACTTATTAGGTATCGCTGCATCTGTAAGAATCTGCTCTATAGAAAATACCCCCAACCCCTCAGATGAACATAGTAAAAAAATAAATATAAAAAAAAGTGCAAAAATAGGATTTTTTTTGTCACCTTACATCACAAAAATTGTAATAGCAAGTGATCAAAAAGTCATATGCCACCCAAAATAGCGCCAATAAAACCATCCTCTCATCCCGCAAAAGATGAGCCCCTACATAAGATAATGGGCTAAAATCAAAAAACAAAAAATGACTCAGACTATGGAGATACAAAAATGTTTTTAAAAGATAATATAGCGTAAAATAAATAAATAAATAAAAAGTAGGTATTGCCGCATCCGTAAGAATCTGCTCTATAAAAATACCCCCCAACCCCTCAGATGAACATGGTAAAAAATAAAAACTGTGCCAAAAAAGCAATTTTTTGGCAAATTTTCCATGTTAATCCGTTTTTTTTTCCACTAACAAAGCAAGCGTTAACAGCCAAACAAAACTTTTATTACCCTCATACCGCAGTTTACAGAAACACCCCATATGTGGTCATAAACTGCTGTATGACCAAACGGAAGGGCGCAGAAAGAAAGGAATGCCTTATGGTTTCTGGAAGGTAGATTTTGATGGCCTTTTTTTTTTGGCACCATGTCCCATTTGATGCACACCTGGATAAAAGCGACCCCATCCAAGAAACTACACCCCTCAATGTATTCAAAACTGATTTTAAAAATGTTGTTAACCCTTTAGTTGTTCCACAAGAGTTATTGGCAAATGGAGATTAAATTTCAGAATTTCTATTTCTGGTAACCTTGCCTCACAAAAATGTAACATAGATAAACCAAAAATCATATGTACCCTAAAAATAGTCCCAACAAAACCGCCACCTTATCCCGTAGTTTACAAAATGGGGTCACTTTTATGGAGTTTCTACTCTGGGGGTGCATCAGGGGGGCATTGAAATGGGACATGGTGTAAATAAACCAGTCCACCAAAATCTGCCTTCCAAAAACCACACGGCGCACCTTTCCCTCTATGCCCTATTGTGTGCCCGTACAGTAGTTTACGGCCACATATGGGGTGTTTCTGCAAACTACAGAATCGGGGCAATAAATATAGCATTTTGTTTGGCTGTTAACCCTTGCTTTGTTACTGGAAAAAATTTATTAAAATGGAAAATTCAGGAATTTTATCTTCATTTGCCATTAACTCTTGTGGAACACTTAAAGGGTTAACAACATTTGTAAAATCCGTTTTGAATAGCTTGAGGGGTTTAGTTTCTAGAATGGGGTCATTTTTGGGTGGTTTCTATTATGTAAGCCTCACAAAGTGACTTCAGACCTGAACTGGTCCCTAAAAATTGGGTTTTTAAAAATTTCTGAAAAATTTCAAGATTTGCTTCTAAATTTCTAAGCCTTGTTACATCCCCAAAATATAAAATATCATTCCCAAAATTATCCAAACATGAAGTAGACATATGGGTAATGTAAAGTAATAACTATTTTTTTAGGTATTACTATGTATTAGAGAAGTAGAGAAATTGAAACTTGGAAATTTGCAATTTTTTTAAAATTTTTGCTAAATTTTGTATTTTTTATGAATAAAAATGCATTTTTTTTACTTCATTTTACCAGTGTCATGAAGTACAATATGTGACGAAAGACAATCTCAGAATGGCCTGGATAAGTCAAAGCGTTTTAAAGTTATCACCACTTGTTATCACCACAAGTGACACTTGTCAGATTTGCAAAAAATGGCCTGGTCCTTAAGGTGAAATAAGGCTGTGTCCTTAAGGAGTTAAAAAGATCATGGGAGATATCTCTGTAATGAACCCGGATATATGTATACTAGTTATTAGATCTCCACTCAGTCGTGTTTTTCCCTAAACTAAAAAAAAACTAATTTTGATAACATTTCTGGGTACTGTAGTCCACCAATTTAATGTATTATATTGGTTGTCCTCCTCTGAACCCTTTCTAGCTCTGCTATGTCTTTCTTGTGCACAGGGGCGCAGAATTGCACAAAATACTCCATTTGTAGTGATTTGTAAAGTGGCAGGTGTCACGGCTGAGGATGGGGAAAACCCTCAGCCGTGCGGTATCAGAAGGCGGATGGTCAATGCCAGGCCAGGACAAGAATCAGGGAGCAGGTCACCTCCTGCACATCCCTAATTCTGACCCTGTCTCCTATCCGTATGAGCCAACCCTGATGGTAGGAGGGCTCATACTCCGGAACCTGATATTCCTGCTAGCCCTCAGGGTGGCCCTGGACTAGGAGCAGGGTAAGACGACCTGTTCCTCCTAGACACGGAGGAACAGGAGTCTCACTGGCCAAGCTACATAGAAAGGGGAGCATGAACAGACATATGGCAATGACAGGTAAGTGAGACTAGTACCACACTTACCTGCCACAGACATACAACCTGGAACCCATGTATAAGTGCTGCTGTCCACAAACAACACAAAGGACACAGCACACAACAGACATCACACGGGAACCCAGGAAACCATATGCTGCAATAACAAAGAGACCAAACAAACATCTTCTAAACACCATACATAAACCTATGACCACAAGGGTGGCCCCCACTGGCAGATTGTATAACACAGGAGGCTGCTCCAGCTAGCCATGGCTGAAGTACCCCTCAGACTAGTGATATTCACTGAGGCTTTATAGGCCCAAGTAGCCACACCCAACAGACACACCCAGTGTTCACACACACAGAAGGGAATTAACCCTTCCAACACAAGGCAAGGGAAGATGGCCACTTAAAGGGGAAGTACACACATAAACACACACTTCACCTGTTGGCGCGGGCAACGGCATGCGTGGCAATCATGTCCTGGGGATCAGCCATAGGGCTGAGACACTGCCACCACATGCACACAACACCACACGTTGCCACAGGCAACCAAGTGAAGGAAAGTGTCACAAAACACACCATAGGCCGTGACAGCAGGGCTATGTTCTCATCAAATGCATCCCTTTTAATGCAACCTATAATCTTATTGGCCTTGGCAGCTACGGCTGGACACTAGTTGTTACAGTTAAGATTGCCGTCTACTAAAATATCTAAGTCCTTTTCCATGTCAGTGTTACCCAGTGTTTTAACAATTTGTATGTACAGGTGACTTGCATTATACCTTCCCACGTGCATAACCTTACATTTGTCAGTGCCTCATTAGCCACTTCTCTGCCCAGGCTTTCTTTCCATCCAAATCCATCTGTAACAGTATACTGTCTTCTTTTGTGGTAATTACTTTACACAGTTTAGTGTCATCTGCAATTTTTTTTTTTATGTTACTGTGCAAGCCTTCTACAAGATCATTAATAAATATATTGAAGAGAATAGGGCCTAATACTGACCCCTGTGGTACCCTACATGTAAAGGTGACCTAATCTGAGGTATATACCATTAATAATCACCCTCTGTTTTCTATAACTGCCAGTTAAAGCTTTTCTGACCCCTCCATGTCCTTAGGTCCCCTGCACACGAACGTGTGTGATCCGTGGCGGTATTGCGGGCCACAATACATGGCCACAGTTCCGTGTGCATTCTGCATCACGGATGCGGACCCATTCACTTCAATGGGTCCGCAAATCCGGAATTGTGGAACGGCCGCACGGAACAGGACCCCTCGGAAGCACTACGGAGTGCTTCCATGGGGTTGCATCCCGTACTTCTGTTCCGCAAAAAGATAGAACATGTCCTATCTTTTGTGGAACGGGCGGATCGCGGACCCATTAAAGTGAATGGGTCCGCGATCCGATGCGGCTGACCTATGGCCGGCGATCGTGCATTGTGAACCACAGCACGGGCACGGGTCACACATGTTCGTGTGCAGGGGGCCTAAGTCATAGACGAGGGTTAGTAGTAGTTGCAGTATGGGGAAGTATTAGCTGCAGCAGCAATGCAGTATGGAACATGATGCATAGGCGGACTGCAGCAGTGGCAGCAGCCACCCACATTCTCACTCATGGATAACGTGGAACTGGTTTTCACTTTTCCATTACCCAGCCCAGTGCCACTCTATTGTTTACCAGACATTTTATTATAAAGCCCTTTTAAACAATGAAAAGTCACTGGTTTGGCAAACTCATTATTAAATGAGGAAACCGCCAGTTTTTGAGGGGGAAAAGGCAATTGGACATTCTGTTACCAAAATATATGCTGTTGGTGATGCACTAAAAGATGCTTATTTGTACACTTATTAATTGTAGAAAATATGCAATGGGCTTTGGAAAAGATAGCGCAGTTGTGCAACCTCTGCGGCAAACTTTGTGATGCCGGAGATGCTGAAAAATATGCGCACTTATTAACTTTAGAAGCTTTGCAACAGGTTTTTGGAAAAAAAAGTTGGCACTCTATACTTTCCTCAATGATGAAACCTGACTTTCTATCAAGTAATCCACTCTACTTAGGCTACTTTCACACTTTCGTTAGGTGCGGATACGTCTGGTATCTGCACAGACGGATCCGCACCTATAATGCAAACGGTTGTATCCGTTTAAAACAGATGAGTTTTTTTTTTTTTTTTCATGATAATGCAAACTGATCCGTTTTGACTTACACTGAAAGTCAATGGGAGGCGGATCCGTTTTCAATTGCACCATATTGTTTCTGTGAAAACGGATCCGTCCCCATTGACTTACATCGTAAGTCAGGACGGATCCGTTTGGCTCCGCAGCGTTTGGCAAGCAGCGTTTTGGTGTCCGCCTCAGAGCGGAATGGAGGCTGAACGGAGGCAAACTGATGCATTCTGAATGGATCCTTCTCCATTCAGAATGCATTGGGGCTAAACTGATCAGTTTTGGGACGCTTGTGAGAGCCCTGAAACGGATCTCACAAGCGGACCCAGAAACGCCAGTGTCAAAGTAGCCTTAACTAAATATATCTTCTCAATCCCTAACTGTGTCCCCCCAAAATGCCCTAAATTACTTGCCCAAAATGTCTTGTGTGTCTAACTTCTGTGTCTTTGACAGACACATCCTAAAACATCAGTGGCTGAGTTCAGAATGCTTGGGACTTTGCATAGTCCCTAATAGACCTGCCATTGGCAGTCAGTTTGACTGCAAGGTATTGTGGACAAGCCTGCTTCCCTGCACTGTTTTATTCATAAGAATTCAGAATTAGATGTGTAAAATGCTAGCACCATTTTGTGTAATTCATCTAAACTGAATTGCCCAAAAATTGTTTCTTTTGGAAGTAGATTTTTTGTGAAATTCGTAACATACCTGATTAACTTAGAATCCGTTTTCTCATTGCTATTTATAATATAATGTACACCGTCTGTAGTGCTTAGCTTATGTACCATTGATTACTAAGTTCTGTCCCAGCCTAGCTCCCTCTTTTTTTTTTTACTAACTATTAGTTTGGCTCGAGCATCACTATGCTCGGCACATGGCGGTACTCGGCCAAGTACCGCATGTTCTCTAGCACAATGCTAGAGTCTCCCTCCCGCACGTAAATAAATGTGCAGGTAAGTACTGCCCTCACAGTAATGCCAGTAGCCATGTTGGCTACTGGCATTACAGTGATCGGCTAGCCTACACACATCATCGGGTGCTATATAGCACACAATGACGCGTGTTCGGTTAATTCTGAATCAGGAAGAGCTGAGCATAGGAAGGAACAGAGTGTAGGGAGTGTAATTTAATTTTTCTACAAAAACATTTCATAGACCCTTGTAAGGACTATTGTGTGGGACAGCAGCAATATACACTCACCTAAAGAATTATTAGGAACACCTGTTCTAGTTCTCATTAATACGATTATCTAGTCAACCAATCACATGGCAGTTGCTTCAATGCATGTAGGGTTGTGGTCCTGGTCAAGACAATCTCCTGAACTCCAAACTGAATGTCAGAATGGGAAAGAGAGGTGATTTAAGCAATTTTGAGTGTGGCATGGTTGTTGGTGCCAGACGGCCCAGTCTGAGTATTTCAAAATCTGCTCAGTTACTGGGATTTTCACGCACAACCATTTCTAGGGTTTACAAAGAATGGTGTGAAAAAGGAAAAACATCCAGTATGCGGCAGTCCTGTGGGCGAAAATGCCTTGTTGATGCTAGAGGTCAGAGGAGAATGGGCCGACTGATTCAAGCTCATAGAAGAGCAACGTTGACTGAAATAACCACTCGTTACAACCGAGGTATGCAGCAAAGCATTTGTGAAGCCACAACACGCACAACTTTGAGGCAGATGGGCTACAACAGCAGAAGACCCCATCGGGTACCACTCATCTCCACTACAAATAGGAAAAAGAGGCTACAATTTGTACGAGCTCACCAAAATTGGACTGTTGAAGACTGGAAAAATGTTGCCTGGTCTGATGAGTCTCGATTTCTGGCGTAAACAGAATGAGAACATGTATGTAGCCTTGTTACCACTGTGCAGGCTGGTGGTGGTGGTGTAATGGTGTGGGGGATGTTTTCTGGGCACACTTTAGGCCCCTTAGTGCCAATTGGCCATCGTTTAAATGCCACGGGCTACCTGAGCATTGTTTCTGACCATGTCCATCCCTTCATGACCACCATGTACCCATCCTCTGATGGCTACTTCCAGCAGGATAATGCACCATGTCACAAAGCTCGAATCATTTCAAATTGGTTTCTTGAACATGACAATGAGTTCACTGTACTAAAATGGCCCCCACAGTCACCAGATCTCAACCCAATAGAGCATCTTTGGGATGTGCTGGAACAGGAGCTTCGTGCCCTGGATGTGCATCTCTCAAATCTCCATCAACTGCAAGATGCTATCCTATTAATATGGGCCAACATTTCTAAAGAATGCTATCAGCACCTTGTTGAATCAATGCCACGTAGAATTAAGGCAGTTCTGAAGGCAAAAGGGGGTCCAACACTGTATTAGTATGGTGTTCCTAATAATTCTTTAGGTGAGTGTATGTTTGTAGCACAACCTGCACTAAATTGCTCAGTGTTAGGGAGAACTGTGCATTGGAAGGGACAGACAGTGTAGGGAGTGTAATAGGAAGATTTTTATACAAAAAACTTTTCAGAGACCCAAAAGTCCTTTTAAGGACTATTGTGTGTGACAGTAGCAATATATATTTGTAGTGCATCCTGCACAAAATACCGTGTAATAGGCCACTGCGGACAGTTAAATTATTCGCACCACATCTTCTGTGTAAATTATGCACATCCCTAAAATATCTGTGACATCCAGTGCACTTTTTCCATAGACTGTGTCCCTTGCAGACAGTAAAATTATCCTCTCCACATCTCCTGTTTAAAGTGTGTGCATGCCTAAAATATCAGTGACATCCAGTGCACTTTTTCTGTAGACACTGCGGACTGTGACCTGTCCTGTATAATGTTTCCTCATCACAAATACCTTTGTAAATTATTTTGCACATACACTTCCAAAACCTATGCTAATGTACGTGTGACATACTTTCAAGCATAGATCACATTTAACCAGCTCCTGACCGCCTAACCCAGGGATGCGTCCTGCGGGCGGTGAGTTTGTTCCTCCTTGACGCATCTACGCGTCATCTCGCGAGAGGCGAGATTTCCTGTGAACGTGCGCTCACAGGATTGCAAGGTAAATAAGTTGATCTACAGCCTGCCAGCGGTGATCATTCGCTGGCAGGCTGTAGATGCGATTTTTTTTTAACCCCAAAAGGTATATTAGATGCTGTTTTGTTAACAGCGTCTAATATACCTGCTACCTGGTCCTCTGGTGGTCCCTTTTGCTTGGATCGACCACCAGAGGACACATGCAGCTCTGTAAGTAGCACCAATCAACACACTAAACTGCACCCCCCCTGTCACTTATTAACCCCTTATTAACCCCTGATCACCCCATATAGACTCCCTGATCACCCCCTGTCATTGATCACCCCCCTGTAAGGCTCCATTCAGACGTCCGTATGTGTTTTGCAGATCCGCAGATCCACAGATCCGTGGATCCTCAAAACACGGACACCACGGATCCGCAAAACACGGACACTGGCAATGTGCTTTCCACATTTTGCGGATCCGCACATTGCCAGAACTATATAGAAAATGCCTTTTCTTGTCAGCAATTGCGAACAAGAATAGGACATGTTCTATAGGCTCTACAAAAAACGCAGTGTTCGCCCGATCAAGCCTGATCTTGTGTGCACACTTGCGTTCAGTCTGCCCCACCGCAGTGGCAGATTATTATTTTTTCTGATCACTGCAAAAACACCGTAAAATTGCTGCGGCACTATAAAGATCACTTTTGAGGGGCATGGCGAGTTCATAGAAGATTTTAAATTTTTTTGGCAAAAGTTAGCGGAAATTGATTATTTATTATTATTTTTTTCTTACAAAGTCTCATATTCCACTAACTTGTGACAAAAAATTAAATCTCACCATACCCCTCACGGAATCCAAATGCGTAACATTTTTTAGACATTTATATTCTAGACTTCTTCTCAGACTTTAGGGCCCCTAAAAAGCCAGGGCAGTATAAATACCCCACATGTGACCCCATTTTGGAAAGAAGACACCCCAAGGTATTTCGTGAGGGGCATGGCGAGTTCATGTAAAATTTAATTTTTTGTCACAAGTTAGTAGAATATGAGACTTTGTAAGAGAAAAAACTCGCCATGCCCCTCACGGAATACCTTGGGGTGTCTTCTTTCCAAAATGGAGTCACTTGTGGGGTATTTATACTGCCCTGGTATATTAGGGGCCATAAAGCGTGAGAAGTAGTTTGGAATCCAAATGCGTAAAAAAATGCCCTGTGAAATCCTAAAAGTACTCATTGGAATTTGGACCCCTTTGTGCACCTAGGCTGCAAAAAAGTGTCTCACATGTAGTATCGCCATACTCAGGAGAAGTTGGGCAATGTGTTTTGGGGTGTATTTTTACATATACCCATACTGTGTGTGAGAAATAGCTCTGTAAATGACAACTTTTTAAAAAAAAATTATACAAAGTTGTCAATTTACAGAGATATTTCTCTCACCCAGCATGGGTATATGTAAAAATACGCCCCAAACCACATTGCCCTACTTCTCCTGAGTACGGCAATACCACATGTGTGACAATTATTTGCAGCCTAGGTGCGTAAAGGGGCCGAAAGTCCAACGAGTACCTTTACAGGGTTGCTCACAATTTAGCCCAGCCCAAAATGCCAGAACAGTAAACACACCCCACAAAGTACCCCATTTCGGAAAGTAGACACCCCAAGGTATTTGCTGAGGGGCATATTGAGTCCATGAAAGATTGAACTTTTTGTCACAAGTTAGCGGAAAGGGAGACTTTGTGAGAAAAAAACAAAAAAAAAATCTATGTCTGCTAACTTGTGCCAAAAAAAAAACTTCTATGAACTCTCCATGCCCCTCACTGAATATTTTGGGGTCACATGTGGGGTATTTATACTTCCCTGGCATTTTAGGGGCCCTAAAGCGTGAGAAGAAGTCTGGAATCCAAATGCCTAAAAATGCCCTCCTAAAAGGTACTCATTGGAATTTGGGCCCCCTTTGCGCACCTAGGCTGCAAAAAAGTGTCACACATGTGGTATCGCCGTACTCAGGAAAAGTAGGGCAATGTGTCTCCGGGTGTATTTTTACATATACCCATGCTGGGTGAGAGAAATATCTCTGTAAAATTTACAGAGAAATTTATCTCACCCAGCATGGGTATATGTAAAAATACACCCCAAAACACATTGCCCTACTTGTTCTGAGTACGGCGATACCACATGTGTGACACATTTTTGCAGCCTAGGTGCGCAAAGGGGCCCAAATTCCAATGAGTACTTTTAGGATTTCACAGGGCATTTTTACGCATTTGGATTCCAAACTACTTCTCAAGCTTTAGGGCCCCTAAAATGCAAGGGCAGTATAAATACCCCACATGTGACCCCATTTTGGAAAGAAGACACCCCAAGGTATTCCATGAGGGGTATGGTGAGTTCATGTAAAATTTTATTTTTTTGTCACAAGTTTGTGGAATATGAGACTTTGTAAGAAAATAAATAAATAAATAAATCATTTTCCGCTAACTTGTGACAAAAAATAAAAACTTCCATGAACTCAATATGCCCATCAGCGAATACCTTAGGGTGTCTACTTTCCGAAATGGGGTCATTTGTGGGGTGTTTCTACTGTCTGGGCATTGTAGAACCTCAGGAAACATGACAGGTGCTCAGAAAGTCAAAGGGCCAGATTTATCATTAGCTCAGGTCAGAATAATGGAGTGAAAAAGTCCCCCAAAAAGTCCCAAACGCTAAAACTGCGCACAAATTTGCGACTTTTTTCTGCTCTGCACTGTGCTTGCCAGTTTTCTGAAAGTGGGCGTGTTTTCTTATGTAAATGAATCTCTAGACAGATTTACTATTGGGACTATTTAAAAAGTCGCAAAAAAGTCACAATTTCACTCCAGTGAGGACCATGCTTATCTTATGAGACTTTTTAATAGAACATGCGACTTTCATAAAAACTTGACTTTTTCGTAAAGATGTGCGACTTTTGTAAAGCTGCTTACTGACAGATAAACTGCTACCGTCAAACCACATTTATTACAGTCTTAAAGGGCCGATCATAAATCTGACTTGGCTAAAACTGACTTTAGTCATATGTTAAAGTGGAGTGAGCTGTCAGAGTCATGATAAATCTGTCCCAAAGTGCGTAAATTAATTTATTTGCATCATAGTTTGTACATAGTTTGTAAACACTATAACTTTTACCCAAACCAATAAATACACACTTATTGCATTTTTTTTTATCAAAGACATGTAGAACAATAAATTTAGAGAAAAAATTATATAGAAATGTAGTTTTATTTGAAAAAAATTACAACAGAAATTGAAAAATGTCATTTTTTTGCAAACATTTTGGTCAATTTCAATTAATATCAAAAAATGTCAGCAGCAATGAAATACCACCAAATGAAAGCGCTATTAAGTGAGAAGAAAAGGAGGTAAAATTCACTTGGGTGGTAAGTTGTATGACCGAGCAATAAACCGTGAAAGTAGTGTAGTGCAGAATTGTAAAAAGTGGTCTGGTCATTAAGGGGGTTTAAGCTAGGGGAGCTGAGGTGGTTAAAATGAAGGCGGCAGTAAAGGAAGGGGAAGTGGCCGTGAAGCTGATGGTGCACGCCGAGCCCGTGGCCCTGGATGTAGAGAAACAGTGCCTGCTGCCAGAGCACAAGCAAAACAATCATCTACGATGCCTAGCTTCATGTCCCAGTTGGCAGGGCGGCGCAGGACACTACTCTTGAAGTCAGACCAGTGCGACCAGGTGGTCGGTTGGATTGCAGCAGATAATACTTCCAGTCGGTTAAGAACCACCCTGTCTTCCAACAAGTCCAGTCTCAGTAGCCAAGAGTCTGGTAAACACACTCCTCACCCTGATCCTCCTTCCTCCCACCATTTACAGTCTGGCCAAATAAGTGTTCCCACACTTGGATATTCCGAGGATCTCTTTTCATCACCATTACTTGATTTGGCCCTCTCGCCAAACACGCTTGAAGAGGGACATGAAATATTGTGCCCCGATTCCCCACCTCTTGAACATCCACAGTCACAAGAACATGACGGTGGGGAACGGCAATTAGTGTTTAATGAGGTGGATGATGATGAGACACAGTTGCCAATGAGTCAACCACAATTACAGGTTGATGAAGAGGATGAGACACAGTTGTCAATCACTGAGGCTGTGGATAGGTCAACAAATCAGGAGAATAATCAGAGTGAGCAAGTGGAAGAGGAGGTGGTGGTCGATGAGGTCACTGACCCAATTTGGGAAGGTGGAAAGCCGAGCAAGGACAGAAGTACAGAGGGGCAGGGATCTGCAGCACCACAACAGGCTGGAAGAAGCAGTAGGGTGGCAAAAGGGAGAAGGCAGGCCACACCACACAGGCCTGCAACTGTTCCACGGAGAAACCCCTTGTGGAAATCTCCCTTGCCAAGGGGTAGATGTTCCACAGTATGGCGCTTTTTTTAGGAAAGTGCGTACGACAAAAGAATAGTAGTTTGCAACCTGTGCAATGCGAAAATGAGCCAGGGCGTGAACACTAGCAACCTCACCACCACCAGCATGATGCGCCACATGGTATCCAAGCACCATAATAAATGGGATGAATGCCTGGGTCCACAATCTGTGCCGCGGGTCACACCACTGCCTCCTCTTCCCCTGTTCTATGTGCTGGCCAATACCCTGTCGAAGGCACAGGCCCGGATGCATCCCGCCCTGCACCTGGACCTTCGCAAGCACCATCAGCGACCACATCCACTTCCGTGTCCAGCGCAGCATCCAATTGTCCTTACCCCAGGCATTTGAATGTAAGCGCAAATACCCAGCCACCCACCCACAGGCAATAGCACTAAATGTGCAGCTTTCCAAATTACTATACTTGGAAATGTTGCCATTTAGACTTTGGATACTGAGGCCTTCCGCAGCCTGATGTCAGTGGTTGTCCCTCATTACGCAGTCCCCTGGCGCCACTATTTTTCATGGTGTGCCGTACCCGCATTACACCAACATGTGTACCGTAACATCACACGTGCCTTGACCAACGCAATTACTGGGAAGGTCCACTTAACGACGGACACATGGACAAGTGCATTCGGCCAGGGATGCTACATTTCCCTGACAGCACACTGGGTGAACGTTGTGGAGGCCGGGAGCGAGTCGTACCTTGGGATGGCACAGGTGTTACCGACACCAAGGATTGCGGGCCCTACATCGATCAGGGTTTCTGCCAGTACCTACGTTAGTGGCTCCAACCACTACTTCTCCTCCTTCTCCACTTTCAACTCCGAATTATCCGCGTGCAGCACCAGTCAGTCATCAATTGGTAGCTGAAAGCAGTGTGGCACTGAAGTGGGAAAGCGTGAACAGGCTGTGCTGAAGCGGATATGCTTAGGGGACAAACAGCACACCGCCACAGAGCTGTGGCAGGGGATAAGAGACCAGACTGAGCTGTCGCTCTTGCCACTCAACCTAGAACCAGGCATGGTTGTGTCTGATAATAGCCGTAACTTGGTGACGGCTTTTAGCGTAACCATCCGACTTATAAAAACATAGAATGTCTCTGCAGATAAGAACCATTTGGCCCATCTAGTCTTCCCAATATACTGAATACTATGAATAGCCCTTGGCCCTATCTTATATGAAGGATGGCCTTATGCCTATCCCATGTATGCTTAAACTCCTTCACTGTATTTGCAGCTACCACTTCTGCAGGAAGGCTATTCCATGCATCCACTACTCTCTCAGTAAAGAAATACTTCCTGATATTACTTTTAAACCGTTGCCCCTCTAATTTAAAACTATGTCCTCTTGTAGCAGTTGTTCTTCTTTTAAATATCCTCTCCTCTTTTACCTTGTTGATTCCCTTTATGTATTTAAAAGTTTCTATCATATCCCCTCTGTCTCGTCTTTCTTCCAAGCTATACATGTTAAGGTCCTTTAATCTTTCCTGGTAAGTTTTATCCTCTAATCCATGTACTAGTTTTGTAGCTCTTCTCTGAACTCTCTCCAAAGTATCAATATCCTTCTGGAGATATGGTCTACAGTACTGAGCACAATACTCCAAATGAGGTCTCACTAGTGCTCTGTAGAGCGGCATGAGCACCTCCCTCTTTCTACTGGTAATGCCTCTCCTTATACACCCAAGCATTCTGCTAGCATTTCCTGCTGCTCTTTAAGTCTTCTGAAATAATGACCCCTAAATCCCTTTCCTCAGATACTGAGGTTAGGATTGTATCACTGATTTTATATTCTGCTCTTGGGTTTTTACGCCCCAGGTGCATTATCTTGCACTTATCAACATTAAATTTTAGTTGCCAGATTTTTGACAATTCCTCTAGTTTTCCTAAATCCTTTTCCATTTGGTGTATACCTCCAGGAACATCAACCCTGTTACAAATCTTTGTGTCATCAGCAAAAAGACACACCTTACCATTGAGGCCTTCTGCAATTTTGCTGATAAAGATATTAAACAATATGGGTCCCAGAACAGATCCCTGAGGTACCCCACTGGTAACAAGACCATGGTCTGAATATACTATATTAACTACAACCCTCTGTTGTCTGTCCCTCAGCCACTGCCTAATCTATTCAACAATATGGGAGTCCAAGCACAAAGACTGCAATTTATTGATAAGCCTTCTATGTGGGACAGTATCAAAAGCCTTACTAAAGTCTAGATAAGAGATGTCTACTGCACCTCCGCCATCTATTATTTTAGTCACCCAATCAAAAAAATCAATAAGATTAGTTTGACATGATCTCCCTGAAGTAAACCCATGCTGCTTTTCATCTTTCAATCCATGGGATTTTAGATGTTCCACAATCCCCTCCTTTTCACCGAAGATAAAACCGTAGCATGCTACGGTTTTATCTTTTGCCTGATTAGTCAAAACGACTGAACTGAAGACATCCTGATGCAAACTGAATGGATTACTCACCATTCAGAATGCATGGGGATATGCCTGATCAGTTCTTTTCTGGTATAGAGTCCCTGTGATGGAACTCTATGCCGGAAAAGAAATACGCTAGTGTGAAAGTACCCTTATTGCCTTTTTTCACTGACTGAGCTAATTTCTCTTCTGCCTGTGCTTTAGAAGCTCTTATAACTTGTTTGGCCTCTGCCTAATCTTATAAATTTGCCTTTCATCCTCAATTTTTTTATTTTTATAATTACTAGTTGCTATATTTTTGTTTTTAATGATTTTGGCCACTTCTGCTGAGTACCACAGTGGTCACTTCCTTTTTTTGCTTTTACGAACAAGCCTAATGCAATTATCTGTTGCCTTCAATAGATGCTTGGATGTGGTAGCCATAGCTGTTTCTCAGGCTCCCTCACCGGAATCGAACCATGATTCCCCCTGTACCCATGGTCTACATGGTTTGGGCTGAAAATAACATTGAATGCTTATAGGGCAGACATCCCAATGTATCGTCGCCGTCACGGGGACGTGCGATTGTCCCCAGGTTATCTAGAGTCACTAAAGCGGCAGCAGAGCCCTCACCCATAATATTTTAGATAGTCAGATCAGCAGGCCCAGACTGTGTATGATGCCCTCTTTTATGTATAACAAGGGGTGCATTGGAGTGCCTGTTCCTTGTAATTTTTGGCAGCTCTTTCACTTAGTGCATAGGCTTTATGAGTGTAGGAGTCCCACTACCTGAACATTTGTACCAAATTGTGAATAACGCCCTGCTTTATGTTATATACAGGTTGTATCGGAGTGCTTTGTCCTTGTAATTTTTGGTAGCACTTGCACTTTATATACAAGTAAATATACAGGAAAGAATGTTTCCTATCAATTTTTCCTCTAAAATCGATTTTTTTTCTCCGGTTTT
This sequence comes from Bufo gargarizans, assembly GCF_014858855.1. Taxonomy (NCBI): domain Eukaryota; kingdom Metazoa; phylum Chordata; class Amphibia; order Anura; family Bufonidae; genus Bufo; species Bufo gargarizans. Next base: position 395,691,058 of record NC_058084.1, read on the forward strand.
GTGCGTATTATTGTCAGTCTGTAAAAGTGGCGTACCATTCGGACAACATCGTTCCCAGCAGCGACCTGCAACTACAAGATGCATCCAGACATCCTCCCCATGCTGTTCCAGAACCATTTTGGTGGTGTTTCCATCAACTTATGACATTTTCCTATGAACCAGGCACCCTCCCCTCTTCAGAGCAAGGGGTACCTGGTTTAACCCCTTAAGGACACAGCCTTTTTACACCTTAGGACCAGGCCATTTTTTGCAAATCTGACCAGAGTCACTTTAAGTGCTGATAACTTTAAAACGCTTTGACTTATCCAGGCCGTTCTGAGATTGTTTTTTTGTCACATATTGTACTTCATGACACTGGTAAAATGAAGAAAAAAAAAATTTTTTTGCACCAAGAAATACCTAATTTAACAAAAATTTGGAAAAATTTGTAAATTTCAAAGTTTCAGTTTCTCTACTTCTGTAATACATAGTAATACCCCTAAAAATTGTGATGCCTTTACATTCCCCATATGTCTACTTCATGTTTGAATTATTTTGGGAATGATATTTTATTTTTTGGGGATGTTACAAGGCTTAGAAGTTTAGAAGCAAATCTTTTTAGGGACCACTACAGCTCTGAAGTCACTTTGCGAGGCCTACATAATAGAAACCACCCAAAAATGACCCCATTCTATAAACTACACCCCTCAAGGTATTCAAAACTGATTTTACACACTTCGTTAACCCTTTAGGGTTATTGGCAAATGGGGATGAAATTTGAGAATTTCATTTTTTTGGCTAATTTTTCATTTTAACCCATTTTTTCCACTAACAAAGCAAGGGTTAACAGCCAAACAAGACTGTATCTTTATTGCCCTGACTCTGCCGTTTACAGAAACACCCCATATGTGGCCGTAAACTACTGTACGGCCACACAGCGGGGCGTAGAGTGAAAGGTGCGCCATATGGTTTTTGGAAGGCAGGTTTTGCTGGACAGTTTTTTTGACACCATGTCCCATTTGAAGCCCCCTGATGCACCCCTAGAGTAGAAACTCCATAAAAGTGACCCCATCGAAGAAACTACACCCTCAAGGTATTCAAAACTGATTTTACAAACTTCATTTACTCTTTAGGTGTTGCACAAGAGTAATTGGCAAATGGGGATGAAATTTGAGAATTTCATTTTTTTGCCTAATTTTCCATTTTAACCAATTTTTTACACTAAAAAAGCAAGGGTTAACAGCCAAACAAGACTGTATCTTTATTGCCCTGACTCTGCCGTTTACAGAAACACCCCATATGTGGCCGTAAACTACTGTACGGCCACACAGCGGGGCGTAGAGTGAAAGGTGCGCCATATGGTTTTTGGAAGGCAGGTTTTGCTGGACAGTTTTTTTGACACCATGTCCCATTTGAAGCCCCCCTGATGCAACCCTAGAGTAGAAACTCCATAAAAGTGACCCCCATCTAAGAAACTACACCCCTCAAGGTATTCAAAACTGATTTTACAAAGTTGGTTAACCCTTTAGGTGTTGCACAAGATTTAATGGAAAATAGAGATACAATTTCAAAATTTCACTTTTTTGGCAGATTTTCCATTTTAATATTTTTTTTCCAGTTACAAAGCAAGGGTTAACAGCAAAACAAAACTCATTATTTATGGCCCTGATTCTGTAGTTTACAGAAACACCCCATATGTGGTCGTAAACTGCTGTACGGGCACACGGCAGGGCGCAGAAGGAAAGGAATGCCATACGGTTTTTGGAAGGCAGATTTTGCTGGACTGGTTTTATTGACACCATGTCCCATTTGAAGCCCCCCTAGAGTAGAAACTCCAAAAAAGTGACCCCATTTTAGAAACTACGGGATAAGGTGGCAGTTTTGTTGGTACTAGTTTAGGCTACATATGATTTTTGGTTGCTCTATATTACACTTTTTGTGCGGCAAGGTAACAAGAAATAGCTTTTTTGGCACCGTTTTTTTTTTGTTATTTACAACATTCATCTGACCGGTTAGATCATGTGGTAATTTTATAGAGCAGGTTGTCACGGACGCGGAGATACCTAATATGTATACAATTTTTTTTATTTATGTAAGTTTTACACAATGAATTAATTTTTAAAACAAAAAAAAGTTTTAGTGTCTCCATAGTCTAAGAGCCATAGTTTTTTCAGTTTTTGGGCGATTATCTCAAGTAGGGTCTCATTTTTTGCGGGATGAGATTACGGTTTTATTGGAACTATTTTGGGGTGCATATGACTTTTTGATCGCTTGCTGTTACACTTTTTGTGAAGTAAGATGACAAAAAATGGCTTTTTTTACACCGTTTTTTTTTTTTTTTTTACGGTGGTCACCTGAGGGGTTAGGTCATGTGATATTTTTATAGAGCCGGTCGATACGGACGCGGCGATACCTAATATGTATACTTTTTTTTATTTATGTAAGTTTTACACAATGATTTCATTTTTGAAACAAAAAAATCATGTTTTAGTGTTTCCATAGTCTAAGAGCCATAGTTTTTTCAGTTTTGGGGCGATTATCTTGGGTAGGGTATGATTTTTGCGGGATGAGATGACGGTTTGATTGTTACAATTTTGGAGTGCATACAACTTTTTTTATCACTTTTATTAACTTTTTTGGGAAGTAAGGTGGGCAAAATTTCAATTTCATCATAGTTTTTAATTTTTTATTTTTATGGCGTTCACCGTTTGGGTAAAGTAACATGACCGTTTTATAGATCAGGTCGTTACGGACGCGGCGATACCAAACATGTGTAGGGAATTTCATTATTTTTTTTTTAATCAGTGATAAATGTGTTTTTTGATTTTTACTTTATTTTCACTTTCTTTTTGACCCAGACCCACTTGGTTCTTGAAGATCCAGTGGGTCTGATGTCTGTATAATACAGTACAGTACAATATATAGTACTGTACTGTATTTTACACTTTGTCTGAACAGATCTATGCCTTTCAGCACAGATCTGTTCAGCACCATGGACAGCAGGACGCCTGAGAAGGCATCCTGTTGCCATGGGAACCTTCCCCGTCTGCTCAGTTATGGTCAGAACTGCGCAGACGGGGAAGGGTAAGGATGGGGCTTGGGGGGCTGCCTAGGAGCTCTCTCCCTCTCCATTCGGGGGGCTGCAAAGGCACAGCAGCGCCCCGATGGGAGAGGGAGGGAGCTCCCTGCGCTGTTAACCTTTTCCATACAGCGGTCCGTACGGACCGCGGTATGGAAAGGGTTAAACGGCTGACATCGCAGCACAGATGTCAGCCGTTTATACCAGGGTGCCAGCAATGTGCTGGCACCCTGGTATACTCACTAGAAACCAACGATTATTCAAGGGGAGGCGGGCGGGGGATCGCGATCCCGCCTGCCGCACCGCCCGCCTCCCGCACCGCCCGCAACCCTCCCCCTGCACCTCCCACCGTGCTCAAATAACTCAGGGGTGTAGGGGGGAGGGATGCAGGAACATTTTTGGAATCCTAAAGTTTCTGATCCCCGTGGTCAGGGACCGCGGGGATCAGAAACTGCAGAAATCGCAGCAAACCGCAGGTCTGAATTGACCTGCGGTTTGCCGCGATCGCCGACATGGGGGGGTCACCGGACCCCCCGCGCATTTAGCCTAGGTGCCTGCTCAATGATTTGAGCAGGCACCGGGTTCCGATCACTGCCAGCCGCACGGAAGTGATCAGAAATACACAGGGCGTACATGTACGCCCTGTGTCCTTAAGTACCAGGGCACAAGGGCGTACCTGTATGCCCTATGTCCTTAAGAGGTTAAGGCTCGGGTTCTCCCATTGACTTCCATTCGGTCGAGCACCCAAATATCCTGATGTGTTCAGCCTGAGCTCCCGAGCACTACGGTGTTATATCAACACTACTCACTATGGATGCACTGGGTTGTGAATATTAATAACCTTAAAGAGAGAATGCTAGAGTTCATCAGGTCAAAGTTAGTGAGCAGGGTGGCCCTGGTTACTTTGCAATTTTCAAGTGTTAAGGAGTTACTATATCGAGCATAGGTCATGGTTGGCTTGTATTTATATTGCATATTTTTATGATTGTTTTGTGATTGTGCATTAGATGGTTTTGGTGAGGTTTTGATGGTATTATTAAAAATTATATTTTATTACATTCATTTTGAAAAGAGGGTTACTTTGAGGCTTTGTGTACCCTATGTTGTATATTTTTGGGTTTCTGAGATCCTATGATAACTTGGTACCAGTGTTGGACTGGGCTATCTAGGGCCCACCACTAAAATATATTTTGGGGGCCCACCATATGGATACATCAAAATATTAACTGCTCATAAAGCAGCTGAATGTAGACTGGTTTAGGTGCTGTGCACAGCTTATTTATATGTAATGCAGTAAGTTTACTGTGCTATGTGCCACTTGTGCAGGGAGTGGATGACGGGGGGGGGGGGGGGGGCACTGGGGGATCCAGTCCAAGCCTGCTTGGTACAGTGACTTGATTTCCAGAGACAGAGGTTATGTGGTGTCATATTTTCTATGTATTAAGATGCAGAAAAATAGCATCAGTGTTTTCTGTATACAGCATGGGCTAATGCTGGGCATTGCTCCTAGTCCATGAATGTAGTGAGGCATGTTGTCATTTTTATACCACCTGTGTTATATACAGTATGTGTCACCACCAGACATCTGAGAAGCTCTGACAGACTTCTAGAGAACCTCCTGCTTGAGGTTCCTTTTGTTTTGCTTTTGTTTTCTCATCTCGTTAGCCTCTCTCAGCTGTCATGTAGTTGCACTGATTGCATCCCTTTAAATCCCTTCCCATACTGCATCACTTTGCGGTTTATACAACTTCCTGGAGTGTGTGCATGCTGGATGCTACTACTGAGTCTTCTACAGATAAATGTGTTCATTCATTTGTGTTTTCCTGTTTTCTGGATCCTAGGTGACCCTGACTCCCTCCGTATTAAGTGTAGGGAGCTGGTGGTCGTGTCCCCTCACTATTATAGGGTGTTCAGGTGTCATACAGTCGAGTATATGCAATCATCTACCATATTGATTTTTGCATAGGCTGAGCAGTAAGGGAGAGAGCCAGGTCTGTTACAGGGCTTACCCTCTGGTTCCTTAGTTTTGGATCCAGTCAGTCGGCTCTTCATTTTGTGTCTTCTAGTTTCTGTACACCTTCCGTGACAGTATGTGAATATGTATATGCATCATGTCTGAATCATGAGTGTGTGAATCATGTATGTGATGTGATACTGTTGGCATGGCAGTCCTCCAGGTAAATTGCAGAGCCTGTTATATAGTAAATGTCAGGGCAAGCCCCAATGCCTTGCGACCAAGCCAGACCCACCTATGGCAGCCAGTGGCCACATAATTCTCTGGTAGAATCATGTGGCCATTGGCTGCTGTGGGTGTTTGTGGCTTGGCCAAATGCAACCAGTCACATACTAAGTTTTTAAATGCTTTCTTTTCCAACTTTTGTAATATTGTTGTATTGTGCAGATATACTCAGTTCTGGCAAATCTCCAGTTGATGCAGTCTGATAAATGTTTTTTTATAGATTGTAACTGAGATTGTTGAATTAATTTCTATATGTACCGTATTTTCTTAATATGTATATAATTGATGTTGACTTTCCAATATTTTATAACATATATGGCAATATGTGTCTTAATATACAGACAAATAAAAAAAGCGTGGTGTTACACAGGCAGGAACTGTTCAAACCAATATGCAGTTGTGCATGTATATACAGGGGAGCAAATCCTGCACTTGTGGCCTGTTGCCAATGGCGATCTCCAGCAAAAATGCATACAGTGGAGGATGCCCGCAGCGGACCACCAAGTACCACAATAAACATCCTACACAGGATAGCAATTATGTGGATGTGATAACCAATATAGCAAAATAATATTAACAAAGACAGGTGCACTCTACAGTCTTCCTAAACCCTTAAACTGATGTTAAAATTGAGAGATTAGCCAACATACCCTACTGTGGAGGACATGTCTGAGCCTGAGCACCATGTCAAAGTTTCTCAAGTAGCTCGGGTCCTAACACTCACTTACCTGTGCCGTATGGGCAATACCAGGGGCCAGTGGGCAAATTACAGGAGCGTGAGATCTGACTCACAGACAACTCACCAGTTACCTCCAGCATGTAACCATGCTTGCAATGGGAGGAGGGAGGAGTCTACGAGTCCCACTCAAGACTGGCTGGTATGGCCCAGGCCTCGCAGGTGCACCTAAATGTAGCCTGTAGATGGAAAACAGGCTCATTTAACAGACCGCTGCGGGCATCCTCCACTGTATGCATTTTTGCTGGGGATCGCCATTGGCAATGGGCCACAAGTGCGGGATTTGCTCCCCTGTATATACATGCACAACTGCATATGGGTTTGAGCACCTCCTGCCTGTTCTGCTTCGCATTATTGAACTGTTGTATAACACTAGTCAGACAGTCTAACAATAATTCAGAAGTATCAGATCTGTATGTATTATTTGTTCTGAATAACTTTGTAAAACTACAACATAAGCACAAACAAAACATATGTATCAGTACATTAAACATTATACAACAGCCTGATTGCATCAGTGAGAGTACTCACGGACAATTCCACCATAAGTTCAGGAATAGCTCAGAGCCCCACTGAATGCTGCTTACCAGATCCAGAAGCAGTCACGAAATAGAGGATAGAAAGTTCCAGGTTAAATGTTACTGTCTTTCTCTCAGTGAAAATTACCACTTCCTGTCAGGTCCTGGCATAATAACTAACTCTGACCACTAGATGGCAGCAATGTCAAATTAACATCACAGTATGATTTATAACAGTAGATTACATACATTTGCTATAACAATATGGGCAGGACACTCTCTGTCTGGCATCATTTATTATGTCACTACCTATATAACTACTGCTATAAAGGTGCTTAAAGTCTCATGGGTCAAGTGAGCATGTTTAGTTTGTAGCAACATAGCGTCCAAGATTAGCCTGGCAATACCTATAAGTCTTTCCCAGAAACCACCCATGTGTGAGGAGTGTGGAGGATAAAAGACCAATGTACATCCTCTGTCTTGGAGAAAGTCTTGCAATTGTGAGTCGCTGGCTCCCACAAAGTTTGTTCCTCTGTCAGAACGGAGCAGTTTTGCTGGGCCACAAATTGAGAAGAATCTCCTCAAGGCATTAAAAAGTTTTGATGTTGACATGGCTTCAATTAGCAATAAGAGTGGATAAATATTAGCAGTGTCTATATCCTCACAGTGTGGTTGGAACAGAAAGGATGGGCCTGAGAACCATATAGAGTTCTGCAAGCTGCTTCAGTAGGTCTAGTGGCACAATCTGCAGGTTTTTGCTCTGTAGATACATAGAACCACTGATCTGGGTGTGTAGATTGCCTGATTCTATTCACTCTGTTGGAGACATACACATAGAATCTCCTAGTGGTGTTGCAAATGTACCCTAGGACAGTCTTGCTATCAGTGAAGAATTTCACATCATCAGGGTCAGTGTCTAGTTCATCTGTGATTAGCTCAGACATTTCAATAGCAAGTACAGCAGCACACAACTCTAAACGAGCAATCGTGTGGGCTGGTTTAGGGCTTAATTTGGACTTTCCCATGACAAATCCAACATGACACACATTTTCTGCATCAAGTACTTTCAAGTAAGCTACTGCACCTATCACTATAGTGGATGCGTCCGAGAAGATGCACAGTTCTTTCCTGCAACCTGATGATAGAGATACAGGAACATAGCATCTGTCTATCTTTAGGTGCTCTAACTCTTGCAAGGATTCTGTCCATTGAACCCACTCACATAGTTTCTCCTGTGGAAGCAATGCATCCCATTCACTTTTCCCAGATGACAGTTCCCGAACTAAGGCATTACCTTTTATTGTCAGAGGTGATACAAACCCTACGGGATCATAGAGTCTATTTACAGTGGATAGAATACTTCTATGTGTAAAAGGCTTTTCCTTTGAGGAAACTCGGAAAATGAAACTATCCGTTTCTAGATCCCAACTTAGACCTAGGATTTTCTGCAGGAGAAGGGTGCCTGGACCTAGGCAAAGATTTTTAAGGTCCTTAGCTCTGTCTGCTACAGGGAATGTTTCCATTACTTTTTGGTTTTTGGAAGCGGTTTTATGAAGACACAGATTAGATTCCGCCAGCGTTTGCATTGCTTTACTGAGGATAGAAATTGCATCTTCAGCTGTGCTAGCAGAAGCAAGTCCATCATCTACATAGAAATGCCTGAATACAAAGTGCTTGGCTTCTTGTCCATAGTACTCAGAATTTTTCTGGGTCACCTTTTGCATGCAGTATATAGCAGCAACAGGAGAGGGGCTGTTGCCAAATACGTGCACTTTCATTCTGTACTCGACAATTTATTTGTCTATGTCATTGTCTTTGTACCAGAAAACGTAGAAAGTCTCTGTGGTCTTCTCTGACAAGGAAGCAATAAAACATTTGTTGTACATCTGCTGTGAAGGCAAAGGGCTCTTTTCTGAAGCGCATGAGGACACCTAGCAAAGTATTGTTTAGGTCAGGGCCACTTAGCAGTAAGTCATTTAAAGAAACTCCTTCATACTCTGCACTGGAATCAAAAACTATTTTGATTTGGTTAGGTTTGGGTGGATGGTAAACACCAAAAATTGGTAGATACCAGTGTTCCCTATCTGTCTCAAGTGGTACTGCAACTTCAGCGTGATCATTGTCTAGCATCCTTTCAATGAATTCAGTGAAATCTCTTTTCACTTCTAGCTTCCTCTGCAGTGTTTTGCTGAGTGAATGCAATCGCCTCATGGCTTGCTCCCTGTTACAAGGCAAAACACGTCTGGGTGTACGAAAGGGGAGATGGGACATCCAACTGTGATTGTCATCTTGGTAGGACTCTATCCATAATCTGCAAGAAGGTCTGATCCTCTATAGAGAGGGCCTGTTTATCATCATCTTTAGTTTTCTGGAACACTGTACTCCCTAGATTGTCCGTCTCAATTTTGGAATTGACTTCTTCCTTGCCATATAGTGTAGAAGAATCCCAGTGCTGTGTTGACCTGCCAAAACTTTCCTTGACAACGAAGCTGTTGTGACAAGGACTGAGAAGAGATGTGTGTCCATTTGTTAACACAGATGTCTTCAAAGTGATAATGTTGTCAGGCTGGTGCACTGTCACCAGGCAAACTTCTCCTACAATGACCCACCTCAGGTCCAGTCTCTGTGCATAGGGGGCATTATAAGGTCCATTGATTTGCTGGCGCACCTTGTGTATCTGAAGGATGTCTCTTCCAAGAAGTAGAAGGATAGAAACATCTGGCTCAACAGCTGGGATAAGGTGAGCAATTGAGCGGAGGTGAAGGTGATAATGGGTTACTTCTGGAGAGGGAATCTCAGTTTTGTTGTCGGGTATCATTCCACACTCTATTAGGGTAGGAAGGGGAAACTGTGCTTTCTTATTGAAGGCTTCAATGGCAAAGTCAGTAGCTCTTCTCCCTGTGGTTTTAATTGTCCCCGCACATGTCCTTAGAGTGTATGGAACTGCACTTGCCTTAAGGTTAAAAATATCAAAGAAGTCTGACTTTGCAAGGGATCTGTTGCTCTGTTCATCTAGCACTGCATACATTTTCACTGCCCTTTCTCTCTTGCCAGTGGGAAACACAGTCACTAAACACATTTTAGAGCATGATCGTGCACTCTTGCCTTGTCCACATACTTCAGTGCAATTAGACATTACTGAGGAGAGTGGGGTCTCTTGTTGCTACCTGCCCTGATCTTTCATGGGTTCTACAGTCTCTAATGATGGAAGAGCAGGGCCAGGGTGCAAAGCTGCAATGTGTCTCTCACTGCCACATTCTGTACATTCTACTGGTATTTTACAGTCTTTGGCAATGTGATAAGTAGATCCGCAGCACTTGAATCAGATGCCGTTTTGTTTAAGGAAGGACATCCACTCTGCAATGGGTTTGCTTCTAAAGCCTTTGCATTTATTTAGTAGATGTTTTTTTTTTTTTTTTTATGTATTGGGCAATGTCTATCAGGGTTTTCTATGGTATGTACCTTGTAGGTGCCTTCACAGTCTGTGACTTCTGAAGGTACAGCTGTTTTGTGTGTGGATACAGAGGTCCTACCATGAGGTCTGTGAGGCCTTTCAGGTCTGTGTGATTGATTGCCACGGTGGTGAAAGCGAAACTGGGATCACTTCGGATTTTCCCTTGCTGTCGGACAAACCTAGAAACACAGAAAAATGTGGAAAAGCGACTCCATAATCCTCTTTGAATTTACCTCCCACAGACATCCACTTGTCTTGCAGATTTGAAGGTAGTTTCTCTACTATGGGATTAGTACCTCTAGCTGTATCTAGATATGAAAGTCTTGGCAAGTTATTGTAGCCTTACGTCGTCTCTGTAGCCCACTTTAGGAAGACTTCAACCTTTTTCAACAGTGCTCCTTCAATTACCTCTGGGGATCCATATGTTTATTTTAGTCTTTTCCATGTCATGTTGAGTACTACTGCAGGGTTGAACAGGCTTGCTCTTCTCATCCTTTTTGCATGATCTGCTGACTCCATACCCAGCTATTTTATCATTAAATCGAGTATCTCGGCTGGTGATAAGCTCAGTCCTCCAGTGGCATTCAGAAAGGAAGACTTCCATGCCCAATAGTTTTCAGGACGGTCATCAAATTGGAGAAAGCCTGAGCTAACCATTTCTTTGCGGATGAGATATTTGGTGACATCCACTGCACACTGTTGTTCGCACATATAATCTTTAGGTTGAGGTGGTGGGAACACTAGTTTTTTGTTCCTAGGGGGTTCTGGTGCTTTATTCTTAGTTTGCTGGCAGCCACTGATCTCATGTGGTTGATTGGGCCTGCCCATAGGGACTGTCGATCTCGGCCTGAATTCCTTTGCTTCAGGTTTAACAGACTTCTCCTTTGTATGCACCTCATTAAGGTTCTGGGTGTACTCACTTGTAGGATCTGCTGGGGATAGAGGTTTTTCTGGAACCTTTGGGTATTTATATGATCTTTCACTTCCTGACGACTTGTTCCCATATAGGCAGCAGCCTCTGCTTCAGCAACTGCAGAGACAGTCTGTTGCTGCAGGATGAACAATTTTGATTATAATGCAGCTTCTTCTTGGGCCATGGCAGCTTCCCTAGCTGCTCTCGCTTAAGCTATGGCAGCTTCCTTAGCTGCTTCCTTAGCTCTCTCTTGTGCTAGGGCAGCTGCCTTAGCTGCTCTCTCTTGTGCTATGGCAGCTTTCTTTGCTGCTAACTCCTGCATCATCATGGCTTCTTTTTCTGCGTACTGTAGCTGGACACGGGCAGCGTCTGCTTTGGCACAAGCTCTAACTGCTGAGGAACTTGCTGAGGACATCTTGCTAGATCCTGAAGATCTGGACACATACGACTGTGCATCGTCTTGCTGGGCACTGGGGATGTTCTCCCTGCCTGGCTGTGTCGGTGGTAACGTGTTATCAGTCTGGTACCTTGTTCCTGATCTTAGATTCGTACTGCAGTAATGGCATCTCGATTTACTCCAGACCGCCATGTGGGTGTCCTTTCACTGTTCTGCTTCACGTTATTGAACTGTTGTATAACACTATTCAGACAGTGCTCAGGCTCAGACATGTCCTCCACAGTAGGGTATGTTGGCTAATCTCTCAATTTTAACATCAGTTTGAGGGTTTAGAAAGACCGCAGAGTGCACCTGTCTTTGTTAATATTATTTTGCAATATGTGTCTTACCATGGAGTAGCTACCCACTGCTCTTTAATGAATCTGACACTAAGGGGCGGATTGGACCTTGTGACTATGGCTAATAGTTCTCTGACCCAACCTACTTGTGTTGGCCCCGCCTGATGCAGTTGTTCTAGTTTCCCAACAGCTGTAGGTTGTGTTAGATAACGGCTTCACAGCAGCATTTATTGGGAAAAAATTTCAGTACCCTGCAGCAATGGGAATGCACATTAAATATGGGTAGGCTCTCCAGTGGAGTAATGAGGGTTGTATTGGTGTGGTACATTATTGAGCAATATGGTGCTGGGAAATAATTACTCCATCTGCCATGATTGATGGGAGAGGTAGACATGCCAGTTCCTCGTTCCGGCATTGATGTTAGTGGTGTTGCGCCACCCATGGTAGAGTCAATTGGATCCCGGTTCCCACCAGTCATCAACATGTCAAGGAAGAGTGTTGTGTTTGCAGTCTACCCTTAAGAGACCCAAGGCTGTGGGACCTGCAGCCAATTGGAGCTGTGCAAAGCTCGAGCAGGAAGAAGTATCTGCAAGTGGAAACCTCTGAGTGAGAGAATAATAGTGATTGTGAATTTGTGAGGATTGTGCAAAGAATGCCGAAGTGACGCCTGGTTTAAGCACTGTACTGCTCCCACTGTGAAGCCTGAAGTCCACTGGGACAGTATACATTTTAAAAGTAGAAAAGTTTAAACTTTAAAACTACGGCAATCTGCCTCTAGTTATCCCATCTAGTACCTCTCCCGATGTAACAAACTGCAAATTTTGTATGGCTTGCTGGCATCCCATTATAAGAAGCTCTAGATGATATTACAATCAGTTATGTTTCATTATTTTATGGTCATTTTAAGCTTACCTTTTAAGTTAACTTTTTATTATTTATGGATTCTTTCTACTGTGCCTTCTTTTAGGATATTTTTTGTCATTATGTTTGCTGTTAGTAAACTGGCAAGGCAAGATTCCTTAACATTAAATTTTGGAAGAGCAAAATTATCAGCTGAACGCATTTTTCAGCTGTTGGATAGAACACCAGCTATTGACATAGTCAGTGAACAAGGAGAAACTTTGGTAAGTAAATATATGCATATGCAGTATATATTTTTTCTGTATTGTTTGTAATGATGTGAGTGAATACAGGGGGATCGGGGGAATTTATCAAAATTGGAACAAAGGAAAACTGGCTTAGTTACCCATACCAACCAATCAGATCCCATCTTCCATTTTTCCAATGAGCTCTGAAAAATGAAAGGTGGAATCTGAATGGTCACTATGGGCAACTAAGTCCATTTTCCTTTGCACCAGTTTTGATAAATATCCCCCAATACCTGTAAAGTGCACTGTGATAGGTTCAGGCATTATATATGCAGTAAAATTCTAATAATATGCCATCCTCTGGAGAAGGGTTAAGGGATTCTTTTAAAAACTAAGTTATGAATATGGGCTCCGTCCAGATCAGAGTCTGCATTTAAGACTGCACAGGGTCAAGCACTTGGGCTATCCTTGCCTCAGAGACCCCGTATTAAAGATCAGTAGCAGCAAACATCCTAGGTCTGCCTAAAGACCTGCAATACAAACAGAGGGCACACTCCTCCTTGCACCAAACCCTTAAAGGCACAGCCTTCATTTTTTCGGATGTTGGGCAACTAAGGTCCACTTTACAGGGAGACTTAAAGGGACACTGACAGGCCCATTAGCATATTGAGTTATATATATCACAGTACAGGTCATATAAAGTGTATTAGAATCATGTAAGTATCCCCCCTGCCCACCTTATAAATACGGAAATATAAAGTTTTATAACCTGCTTGTCTCCTCTCCAATCTGCCCAAGGGGAGGCGTTTCATCTGAAAATGCGCCCAGCCAGCCGCTCCCAACTGCCGTTCTGAAGCCCCGCCCAGCTCATCAATATTCACGTGGCTGGGCGGCCAGCCAGGTCTCGATCCTGTGCATGGGCAATCGAATCCTCCTGGCATCGTTCGTGTGTAATCTTCTGCGCCCCGCCGTGGTTAGATCGCGCCTGCGTACACACCCTGCCTGCGTCCCCGAGCCTCTGCCTCATGCGCATGCGCCTTAAGCGCTGCTGCTATGAACAGTGTCTGGCGCATGCGCATGAGGCAGAGGCTCGGGGACGCAGGCAGGGTGTGTACGCAGGCGCGATCTAACCACGGCGGGGCGCAGGCGCAGAAGATTACACACGAACAATGCCAGAAGGATTCGATTGCCCATGCGCAGAATCGAGACCTGGAGAGTTGTAGCCGCCGCCCAGCCACGTGAATATTGATGAGCTGGGCGGGGCTTCAGAACGGCAGTTGGGAGCGGCTGGCTGGGCGCATTTTCAGATGAAACGCCTCCCCTTGGGCAGATTGGAGAGGAGACAAGCAGGTTATAAAACTTTATATTTCCGTATTTATAAGGTGGGCAGGGGGGATACTTACATGATTCTAATACACTTTATATGACCTGTACTGTGATATATATAACTCAATATGCTAATTGGGCCTGTCAGTGTCCCTTTAAAGGGTCAGCAATCAAATTTTTCCTGCTGTCTCAAGACAACCACCAACAATGCTCACTTAGTATCTTAACCTAACCTGTGCTAATAAATACTGCACTAGGTTTTCATCACCCAGAAAAATGGGCCCACCAGCTAGAAGAGACAAAATCATTTCCTAACCGCTGGCAATTGACAAGATCCAACGAGAGTCAGATCAAACGTAACAGTAATAGTGAAAATTGGACCTCACAAGTCCAGGAATACGACTTCCTCATGCCAAACAGGTTCTTTGGACTCATTTGTACAAAAGTGCCAATCAACTTGCCCCAACAAGGCCTCCCCAGTCTCGTAAATTGTCCCCCAGAAGTACTTCTGTGAGCGAACCCACACTCAAACTACAAGAAACGGATAGTGAGGGAGACAACATGCAAGGTGACAGATCTCCCCATCTCAAATTATTTTTTGGGTTTCCACTGGCATGTGGGAATCCTGGCTGATCAACGCCTGATTCATATTTACAATGGTCAGTCTCTCCACATTTTTGGTGGAAAGGCGAGGTCTCTTTGGGGTAACCAAGCCCCTGCCTCACTAAACACCCGCTCTCTAATGTCATACTTCTGGCCGGGCAGGAAAGCTTGTCCAGGTCAAGCTCGGCCAGTTGCAGCCACAAAAAACACGTTTGGCTGCCCAGTAGTCCAAGGGATATTGGATGTGGGGTGGCAGGGTGAAGTCCAAATATGCCACCACCTGCTGTTTCAAGTTCTGCTCCATGTCCTGCTGCTGTTGCTGGGTGGTTTCTTCACTAGGCGGGTGAAGAACAGTGCTCATTAGAGACTCCAGACAGGGGTTGTCTCACTTCAGTAAGTGGCATTTATCATGTAGAGAAAGGTAATACAAGGCACTTACTAATGTATTGTGATTATCCATATTCCTTCCTTTGCTGGCTGGATTAATTTTTCCATCACATTATACACTGCTCGTTTCCATGGTTACAGACCACCCTGCAATCCATCAGTGGTGGTTGTGCTTGCACAATATAGGAAAAAGCACTGTAACCATGGAAAGGAGAAGTGTATAATGTGATATAAAAATGAATTTAGCCAACAAAGGAGGCAAAATGTATAATAACAATACATTAGTAAGTGCATTGTATTAACTTTGTCTACATGATAAATGCCACTTGCTAAAGAGCGTGAGTGAAGAGGGCCCCCCAGAAAAAGTTACGTTGGTGTTTCTGGGGAGATGTCACAAGCGAGCAGCAGGATCCATTTCAGGAGAAGGTCCTGACTCCTTTCTTTAACCAGAATCAACAGTTCTGGATACGCACTAATGTAGCAGACAAAACTGAGTAATTCAGCACATAAAATGCCCGTTTAAGAATAGGCGTATTTAACCACTTGGCTGTATGTGCCCCCCCATAAGCATAAGTGTATTCACTTTCCCCCAATAAAGGATTCCCCTCCACGAACATCTGAGGAAAGGAGGAGAGGGGGAAGAAAGAGAAAGAAAGAAGGGGAAAAAAAAAAGTGTTGAACATGGATATTAATTTATTAACTGTATTTGCCTCTTTCCTACGTTAACTCAGGCAAAGGCCTGCTAATCCTTAATCCTCCTATTTTATAAGCCTGGGCTTTCGCTGCTGCTGGTGTTTGGTGAAGGAAGATTGAAATAAAGGGAACCTGTCACCGGGACTTTGTGTATAGAGCTGAGGACATGGGCTGCTAGATGGCCGCTAGCACATCCGCAATATCCAGTCCCAATCGCTCTGTGTGCTTTTATTGAGTAAAAAAAACGATTTGATCAGGGGCGTAACTAGAAGTGACTGGGCCCCACAGCAAATATTTGTAAGGGCCCCCCCAGCGCGCTTCGCATCTCCCTCCTCCTGTGTAAACCCCACTCCTTTGGCACAGTGTAGCGGTATACTGTATATTGTGTGGCACAGTGTAGCGGTATACTGTACATTGTGGGGCACAGTGTAGGCTATGTGTGTATAACACAAACATATTTCATATGAACACTTACAGTTACTTGGCTTTGCCCTTGGGGATCTCGGACGCCACTTCCACACTTTGGCCGGGGGCTCGGCGGAGCTGATGATATGTTTTATCCTAATGAGAAAGATTTCATAATAAGGATTTGGAGAAAGGGCAGAGGGATAGCAGAGCAGGGAGAGGCCGGTGCTGCTACTAGGGGGTCATACAATGGGGGAGTAATAAAGCCCACCATAATGCCCCCCCAGTAGAAATAATTCTCCTTATAATGTGACAGTGCAAAAATACCCCCTTGTAATGCCCCCAGTTGAGCTAATGTCCCCATAGTGCCCCCATAATGTGCCAGTATAAAATACCCCTATATAGTGCCCCCAGTAAATTCCCCCATAGTGCTCCTCTCCCCCCTTCCTGCTAGTGCCCCCCATAATGTACCAGTATAAAATGCCCCATATATAGTGCCCCGGTAGATGCCCCTCAGTGTCCGGCCTCTGATAGGCTGCCGGCCTAGTGTCCCCCATAATGCCCCCCAATAATGTGCCAGTAAGTGTCCCCATAGATGCCCCCCCATCATGTGCCAGTATCAAGTGCCTCCCCCCCCCCACATGTCCCAGTATCATAGTGCCATCTCCCCCCATGTGCCAGTATCAAGTGCCTCTCTCCTTCCCACCCCCCATGTGCCAGTATCATAGTGCCAAACCCCCCCACGTGCCAGTATCAAGTGCCTCTCTCTTCCCCCCCATGTCCCATTATCATAGTGCCATCTCCCCCCAAAAAAGTGCCAGTATTAAGTGCCTCTCCCCCCCATGTGCCAGTATCATAGTGCCAACCCCCCCCCCACACATGCCAGTATCAAGTGCCTCTCTCCTCCCCCCCATGTCCCAGTATCATAGTGCCAACTGCCATCTGCCCCCCCAAAAAAAAGTGCCAATATCAAGTGCCTCTCTCCCTCCCCCTCCCCATGTGCCAGTATCAGGTTCCTCTCTCCCCCCCCCCCCCCATGTGCCAGTATCAAGTGCCAACCCCCCCTCTCCCCTCCAGGTGCCAGTATCAGGTGCCTCCCCCCCCCATGTCCCAGTATCATAGTGCCATCTCCCCCCCCACCCCATATGCCAGTATTAGGTGCCAATCTCTCTCCCCCATGTGCCAGTATGAGGTGCCTCTTCCCCCCCATGTGCCAGTATCAGGTGCCAACCCCCCCTCCCCCCCAGGTGCCAGTATCAGGTGCCACTCTCCCCCCCCATATGCCAGTATCAGGTGCCACGCTCCCTCCCCCCCTATGCCAGTATCAGGTGCCACTCTCCCCCCCCATATGCCAGTATCAGGTGCCACTCTCCCTCCCCCCCAATATGCCAGTATCAGGTGCCACTCTCCCTCCCCCCCTATGCCAGTATCAGGTGCCAACCCCTCTCCCCCCCATGTGCCAGTATCAGGTGCCTCTTCCCCCCCCATGTGCCAGTATCAGGTGCCAACCCCCCTCCCCCCCAGGTGCCAGTATCAGGTGCCAACCCCCCTCCCCCATGTGCCAGTATCAGGTGCCACTGCCAGTATCAGGTGCCTCCCGCTCCCCCATGGCAGTAACAGTCGGGTATTAAAAAAATAATAATAAACACTTCTACTTACCTCCATGTCAGCGATGCGATGCGATGCAGCCTCTTCCTGTGTCCCGCCTTGTATGTCCTTATATGGAGTCAGTGCTTGTATTTCAGAAAAGCTTCTGCTGGGATTCGAACCCACGACCTTCTGCTTCAGAGGCAAAGCAGCTAACCACTAGACCATACCAGCTGCCTTGCGGCTGACTAAAAAAAATATGAGACTTCTACTGTTATAGCTGGCTCACATCTATACACATGACAGCTGCTCATATATAGAGATATAGCAGAGCTGAATGTGCTGAGGCAGCTGTCATATAAAGGATATAGCAGTATCTCAGATATATCTCTATATGACAGCTGTTCCAGCACACTCAGCTCTGCTATATCTCTATATATGATACCTGCCCCAGCAAACCCAGCTCTGCTACATCTATGCATATGACAGCTGCTCAAACACACCCAGCACTGCTATATCTCTATATGACAGCTGTCCCAGCACACTCAGCTCTGCTATATCTCTATATATGACAGCTGCTCCAGCACACCCAGCTCTGCTACATCTATATATCTCTAAGTATTGCTATACAGTAGATAGATATATAGAGATATAGCAGAGCTGAGTGTGCTGGGGCAGCTGTCATGTGTATAGATGTAGCAGAGCTGGCTGTGTTTCGGCAGCTGTCATGTGTATAGATGTAGTAGAGCTGGGTTTGCTGGGGCATTTGTCATATATAGAGATATAGTAGAGCTGAGTGTGCTGGTGCAGCTGTCATGTGTATAGATGTAGCAGAGCTGGGTGTGTTTGGGCATCTGTCATGTGTATAGATGTAGTAGAGCTGGGTTTGCTGGGGCAGCGGTCATATATAGAGATATAGCAGAGCTGAGTGTGCAGGGACAGCTGTCATATAGAGATATAGCAGTGCTGGGTGTGTTGGGGGCAGCTGTCATGTGTATAGATGTAGCAGAGCTGGCTGTGTTTCGGCAGCTGTCATGTGTATAGATGTAGTAGAGCTGGGTTTGCTGGGGAAGCTGTCATATATAGAGATATAGCAGAGCTGATTGTGCTGGGACAGCTGTCATATAGAGATATAGCAGTGCTGGGTGTGTTGGGGGCAGCTGTCATGTGTATAGATGTAGCAGAGCTGACTGTGTTTCGGCAGCTGTCATGTGTATAGATGTAGTAGAGCTGGGTTTGCTGGGGCAGCTGTCATATATAGAGATATAGCAGAGCTGAGTGTGCAGGGACAGCTGTCATATAGAGATATAGCAGTGCTGGGTGTGTTTGGGCAGCTGTCATGTGTATAGATGTACAATTAGCCAGCTATAACAGTAGAAATCTCATATTTTTTCAATGAGTTGTAATGCAGCCTAATGCAGCTGTGAAGGGGCCCTGAACACGATATTTAACTAACTTGAAAATAAAACTGTCACACACGCTGCCGGGGCGCCGGGCCCCGAAGCAGCTGCTTCCCCGGTAGTTATGCCACTGGATTTGATACATATGCAAATTAACCTGAGATTTGTCCTGTCCCTGACTCATCTCATGAACAGGACTCAACTCAGGTTAATTTGCATATGTATCAAATCGTTTTTTTTTTACACAATAAAAGCACACAGAGCTATGGGGACGGGATATTGCGGATGTGCTAGCGGCCATCTAGCAACCTATGTCCTCAGCTCTATACACAAAATCCCGGTGACAGGTTCCTTTTAAGCCTATAATATATCAAACAGTGTCTCACTTATTTTGCCTTTTTTCCACGCTAATCTCCTACTAATGAATGTAGGCAAAAGCCTCTCAGTCCCCATTCTTCCACCTATCAACTTTGGTCTTACATTGCCATCGGTGATGTGAGAGGGAAGATTGAATTTGTAATATACTGGATGGACAGAAGTAGAGAGTGTGGATTGGGAACTGTACTGCACCTGTTACTCTAACACAATAATTAGCATTTACTAACAAAGTTGCCATATTTGGGGAGTTGGTGAATGCTGTGGCTCCATACTGGTTATCCCTTATTTAATATCTGGGATATATTCCTTAGGCCTCTTGCACACGAACTTGGGTGCCCTGTGGCGGTGCTGCGGCCCGCAAATTGCGGGGAGCAATGCATGACCACCAACGGTGGGTCAGCCGCAGAGGATCGCGGACTCATTCACTTTAATGGGTCCGCCAGCCGCTCGTTCCGCAAAAACGGAAGTACAGTACGAAAGCCCACGGAAGCGCTCTGTAGTGCTTCCGTTTGGTTCTGTTCTGTGCTTCCGTTCCGCACGATTCCGCATCTCTAGATTTGCGGACCCATTCGAGTGAATGGGTACACATCCGTGATGCGGAATGACCACAGAACGGCGACCGTATATTGCGGATCCGCAAATGCGGTCCGCAAAAGGCCATGGAGCGCAAACGTTCGTGTGAAAGAGACCTTACTGAAATGCCGCAAAAAAAAAGGGATGATCAGCAGGGGCTCAATAATAACAGGAGATCTGGAACTGGACTGAAAACTACGCAGAAACAAAATGCCTTAAATAAGGACCTGATCCCTTCAACTCCTACAACTGAGGTCCACTGATTCTGGAAAAGAGTCGGCAAAGGGTTTAGACCCTCAGCTGAAGGAAAAACAGATCCTGAATGACTCAGGGGGTTTTGTAATGAATGCCGTAACAACTGAAATTGATGTTATAATGGTCATACTGTGACCAGACTAGAAGATGTGTTGGGGAAATTAGTAATTCAGATTGGGTTGGTACAAACAGATGTAACTCTGATTAGGGACGACTTAGTAAAGTTGAGAGAGGGTCTGTAGGAGATGGAGAATAGAACATCAGCGATGGAAGATCTAATATAAAAATTGGAGTAGGATGTAGCATCTTTAAAACAAACAAAGGAGACCACAGAAAATAAATTGATAGACCTAGAAGATAGGTCAAGGAGAACAAATTTGAGATGTGTAGGAATACCAAAGGGGGCAGAGGGATCTAACTGTGAAGAATTTATGGAGAAATGGTTCCTTGAAAATTGTAAACCTGGTACCCTTTCTAGTCTTTTTGCAATAGAATGAAGCCCATAGGGTCCCTAGAAAAAAGAGAATAACAGGGGCTCACTCAAGATCAATTCTGGTTAAGTTCCTTGTTTCTAAAGATCGTCCCAACACTAGTCCCTAGTGTTGATCGAGCATGCTCGGCCGAGCACCAGTTTGGCTCGAGTATCTCGATGCTCAGCACATAGTGGTATTCGGCCGAATTCAGCATGTGCTCAAGCGCTATGCTCGAGTCTCCTCCTCGAACGTTTGTTGGCTGCTACGAAGCCAATAAACGTGCACGTATGTACTGCACTTCACTGTAATGCCGTAGCCATGTTAGTTACTGGCATTACAGTGATTGGCTGGCCGAAACGCTATATAGCACCCAATGACATGTTTGGCTCAGTGTTAGTCAGGGAGAGCTGTGCTGAAGAAAGGAAAGATAGTATAGGGAGTAACATTTTCTTTTTTACAGTAGAAAAACTTGTCAGACTTAATTGCTAAAACTTTACAGACCCAAAAGTCCTTTTATGGACTGTTGTGTGTGGCAGCAATATCTATTTTTAGCGCATCCTGCGCTAAATATCGTGCGATAGTTAGGCTGCTACAACTCCTGTGTAATGTGTGCGCATCCAAAAAATATCAGTGACATCCAGTGTACTCTTTCCGTAAAACGGTGTCCGCTGCGGACAGTGACATTACCTGGAGTACATCTCCTATGTAACGTTTCCACATCTAAAATACCTGTGAATATTCCCTA
This sequence comes from Bufo gargarizans, assembly GCF_014858855.1. Taxonomy (NCBI): domain Eukaryota; kingdom Metazoa; phylum Chordata; class Amphibia; order Anura; family Bufonidae; genus Bufo; species Bufo gargarizans. The sequence continues at coordinate 395,712,624 of NC_058084.1, forward strand.
TAGTTTTATATTAGCCGCTGCTGACATTAGCGACATTATCTGTGGTATTTCTCCTTTGTAACGTGTTCACATCCCAAAAATATCTGTAACATCCAGTGTACTTTTTCCATAGACGTGTCCACTGCGAACAGTGACATTAGCTGCGCTACATCTCCTGTGTAACATGTGCACATTCAAAAAATATCAGTGACATCCAGAGTACTTTTTCTGTAGACTGTGTTCTCTGCGGACAGTAACATTACCTGGGGTACATCTCCTGGGTAACATTTTCACATTCCAAATACCTGTGACGATCCCTGTAATTTTATATTAGCCGCTGCTGACATCAGCAATATTTCTCCTGTGTAATGTTTCCACATCCAAAATACCTGTGACATTCCCTGTAATTTTTTATTAGCCGCTGCTGACATCAGTCACATTATCTGCGGTATATCTCCTGTGTGACTTTTCCACATCCCAAATACCTTTTTTGCACATACACTTAGAAATCCTACGGTACTGTACGTGTGACCAACTTTCAAGAATATATAACATTTAATATGAAGAAAGCCAGCAGTAAGGGACAATAAAGTGGCCGTGATGATGATGGTGCACGCAGAGACCGTGGCCCTGGGCACGTTGAAACTGTGCCTGCTGCCAGAGCACAAGAAAAACAATCATCCAGGATACCTAGCTTCATGTAACAGTTTGATGGGCTGCGCAGAACAATGCTCTCAAAGTCAGACCAGTGTGACCAGGTGATCGGTTGGATTGCAGCAGATAATGCTTCCAGCCAGTTAAGCACCATGCTGTCTTCCACCAATAGTGATGGATGAACATCGGCCGGGACGATTCGCGAATGCGATCAAATGTTCGCGCACCGCAAGGTCCCAAACATTAGACATTTACCGCACAGAACACAAGTAATTATGTGGCTGGAGGTACATTAGGCGGTCAGCGTATAACAATTTTACTGTTGGCCAGTTATATTGCAGGACCAAAAACTATGCATTCAAAGTACATAAATGATCAAGTGATTATGTGGCCAGAGGTATATGAGACGGTCAATGGATATCAATTTTAATGCAGGCCAGTGGACTACAGGCCCTAAATATTATTCATTCACAGTACAGAAAGCACAATTAATGATGATGTTGATGGAGGTAAATTAGGCGGTCATCGTATAACAAATTTACTGTTTGCCAGTTAGATCACAGGCCCCAAAAATTATGCATTCACCGTACATAAATGATCAAGTGATTATGTGACTGGAGGTATATTAGATAGCCATTCAATATCAATTTTACTGCAGGCCAGTGTAGTACAGGCCCCAAACATTAGGAATTCACCGGACAGAAAAGAGTAAGTAATTATGTGGTTGGAGGTATATTAGACGGTCATTAGATATCAATTTTACTGCAGGCCAGTACAAATAGATGTCAAATATATATGTTTAAAAGAACAAAAAAATATAAAATTAGATTAAAAACATGGCTAACGAAATCCTCCCTCTTGAAAACCCCCCAAAGGATAATAGTTGAAATTTGATAATACGTGGTCATCACAGGTGTTGAATTCCTCCGAGGTCCAAAACATTAGGCAGTCACGGACAGAAAATGCCTTTTATGCCGCTGTATTTACCTAAGACAGGGGCCATTATTTGTTCTGGGTGGTGGCAGATATTTGTAGGCTGTCATGAGGAAATTCAATTAAACGTGGTCATCACAGCTGTTGAATTCCTCCGAGATCCATGCCTCATTCATTTTTAGAAATGTAAGGTAGTCCACAGTGTCGTGAGCTAGGCGAGTGCACTTATCGGTCACGATACCCCTGCTGCGCTGAACGTCCTTCCTATCAGGACACTCGAAGAGAGGGAAGGCAAGAGTTCCATGGCAAATTGTGCCAGTTTTGGCCACAGGTCAAGCCTGCACACCCAGTAGTCCAGGGGTTCCTCCCTTTTCAGAGCGTTCACGTCGGCCGTTAACCCGATGTAGTCGGACACCTGTCGGTCTAGGTGTTGCCTGAGGCGGGATCCGGAGGGCGGCTGTCGATGGGTTGGCTGCAAGAATTATCTCATATCCAAAGTGACCAACACATCTTCAAACCGCCCTCTTCTTGCATGCGCTGTTGGATTGGTACTCGCAAAGTGTTTTCTTTCGGTGTAAATTCCTCTGCCAGCGCCTGCAACAGCAGAATGCAGTATCTCTCACAGCAAGACCTGGAAATGCTGCATTCTGACAGCCTTCTGTGATGCTGGTAGCATGCCCTCTATTTTGTGTTTGTACCGGGGATCTAAGTACGTTGCCACCCAGTACTGGTCTTTTCCCTTTATGCTTTTTAAACGGGGATCCCTCCACAAATACTGGCGCATGAAGACCCCCATTTGCACTAAATTGTAGGTGGTGGAACGGCCTGGCTCCTGCTCATCGCCCAGGAGAATGTCGTCATCGGTCTCCTCCCCCCATCCACGGACAACATTAAGGATCCCCGAAAAGTTTAAAGCCTGCTCTTCTTGCTCCTCCTCCTCCTTCCCCCCAAGGCACCACCCTCCCCTGACTCCTCTTCAGACTCCTGCTGACTTGTTTCATATGGAGTAGCCCCCCTGGGAATTCATTCAGCATTGCGACTTCCTCATCTTCCTGACGAACTGATCAATGACACAACACAATGCACGCTCCAGAAAAACGGCGTAAGGTATGATGTCACTGATGGCGCCCTGGCTGCGACTAACCAGTTTGGTGATCTCATCAAATGGCCGCAGAAGTCTGCATGCATCGTGCATGAACAGCCACTGGCGTGGTAAAAAAAAAAAAACAAGCTCCAGGGAACCTTTCCTGCCGCAGAGTTTGTACAGGTTGTCGTTAACGGCACATTTCTGCTAGAAAAGCCTATTAAGCATATAGAAGGTGGAGTTCCAGCGCGTTGGACAGTCACAAATCCGACGTTTAACGGGCGAGTGGTGCCGCTGCTGAAAGCCAGCAAGGAGAGCCATGGCCGTGTAAGATCTTCTAAGAAACGGTCAGAGATTTTCCTGGCCTGCTGCAAGACATCCTGGACCCCGGGGTATTTGGCAACGAATTGCTGCACGACTAAGTTCAGGACGTGTGCAATGCACGGCACGTGTGTAATTCTGCCCTGTTTTAGCGCACTCAGCAGATTGGCACAGTTTTCACACACCACTTTACCAACTGTCAAATTGAGCAGGGTTAGCCACTGATCGGCCTGTAACCACAGAGCTGAAAGCAGTGCAGGACCGGTGTGGCTCTTGGCTTCCAGGCACAACAACCGCAGCACAGCATGGTAACGTCTCACCGGGCACGTCAAACAGGTTCTGGGGAGCAGCAGAAGAGGCAGTAGCAGTGTAAAATAATTTTTCAGCTGAGGAGGAGATGGAGGAGGAGAAGAAGAGCAGGCCTGCATGCAATCCGTGGTGGTAACACCAAATCGACACGGGTGCCACGGGTTACATGCTTGACGGCCATCAGAAGTTTCACCCAGTGGGCAGTAAAAGTTATGTACCTTCCCTGCCCGTGTTTGCTAGACCACGTGTCTGTAGTCAGATGTATCTAGGCACCGACACTGTGTGCCAGAGAGATATTCAATTGCCGCTGAACGTGGCCCTATATCTCTGGGATTCCCTTCTGGGAGAAATATTTCCTTCCGTGGACTTTCCATTGCGGTGGGCCAATGGCCACAAATTTTCTAAAGGCCTCCGAGTCCACCAGTTTATATAGCAGTATTTGGCGGGCTAGTAGTTCCAACAAGCCAGCGGTCAGCCGTTGAGCAAAAGGGTTATCCAGCGTCAACATTTTACACTCGAACATTTGGGCCACGGAAGCCTGCCTTTTACCAGATGAACGTGACAATGGCATAGTGGAAGGTGGAGTGGAGGACAAATGGGAGGAGAGAGGAGAAGAAGAGGCAGGACGTGGAGCACCGGGAGTGTGGCTTTGTGGGTTCTGACGGCGTTGCTCCCACAGGGCTCAGTGATGGGAGGCCAGGTGCCTTCTTAAGGTGGTCATCTCTAGGTGAGTGTTGGGCTTACCTCGACTTATGCGTTGACAGCACAGGCTGCAGATGGAAACACTATTGCAAGATGTGACCGTTCATGGTGGATGGCTTGCTCCAGATACATTTGCAGTCTTCTTCTTGCCTCCTGTGCACTGTGAGTTCTGCCTGCTTCTCCTCCTTATCTGCTGCTCCGTCTCTCCCTCTGAAATCCCCTCCTCTTCCTCTCTTGTGGGCATCCACGTGACGTCCATCAACACGTCATCATCACCACCAGCAACAGCGGGAACCACCCTTCTTGGGCTGATCTTGGTACTGTCATCAGACCGCTGGGTGGCAGCCGTTGCTACCTCCTCTTCGTCATCCGATGCCAATAATGGCTGAGCATCTGTAAGGTCTGGGAATGAATGGGAAAATTATTCCTATGACTCGAGTGGAGGGGCTATGGTGGTGGTGGTGTCTTTGGGGGTGCACACAGCAGACAGTGAGAAGGGTGCAGATACAGAAGATGAGGAGGGTGCAGAAGCGGAAGGCTGAGTGAGCCACTCAACCAAGTCTGGTGCGTCCTTTGACATAATCGCACACAACTTCTCCAACCTCCCACAGCCTGCTTCTTCCTCTGCCTGTCATTTTTAAAATGACACTGTGCCAAATTCCCTAGAGAAGAGCAGTATTTGTGGAAGCAGGTATATTGCAGGCCTCAACCAGTAATTTGTGGAAGCAGTATATAGAACCCCTTAATCAGCATTTTGTAGAAGCAAGTATATTACACCAGTATTTTGTAAAAGCAGGTATATCAAACCCCTCAATCAGTATTTAGTGGAAGCTGGTATATTGCACCCCTCAATCAGTATTTTGTGGAAGCGGGTATATCAAACCCCTCAATCAGTAATTTGTAGAAGCAGGTATATCCCACCTCTCAATCAGTATTTTGTTGAAACAGTTACAGTGCCTTGCAAAATTATTCACCCCCCCTTGACTTTTTTTCGTATTTTGTTACATTATAGTCTTGAATTTAATGTTTTGTTAATCTGAATTTTATGCGATGGATTAGAACACAATAGTCTAAGTTGGTGAAGTGAAATGAGAAAAATATAAAAAATAAAACTATTGTTTAGAAATAGAAAACAGAAAATTGGCATGTGCATATTTATTCACCCCTTTGTTAGGTAGCCCATAAAATGCTCTGGTGCAACCAATTATATTCAGAAGTCACATAATTAGTGAAATGATGTCCACCTATGTGTCACATGATCTTTCATTACATATACACATCTTTTTTGAAAGGCCCCAGAGGCTGCAACACCTAAGCAAGAGGCATCACTAACCAAACACTGCCATAAATACCAAGGAACTCACCAAAAGAGTAAGGGACAATGTTGTTGAGAAGTCAGGGTTAGGTTATAAAAAAATATCCAAATCTTTAATGATCCCCAGGAGCGCTATCAAATCTATCATAATAAAATGTAAAGAACATGGCACAACAGCAAACTTGCCAAGAGACGGCCGCCCACCAAAACTCATGGACCGGGCAAGGAAGGCATTAATCCGAGATGCAGCACAGAGACCTAAGGTAACCCTGGAGGAGCTGTAGAGTTCCACAGCAGAGACTGGAGTATCTTTACATAGGATGACAATAAGTCGTGCGCTCAATAGAATTGGACTTTATGGCAGAGTGGCCAGAAGAAAGCCATTACTTTCAGCTAAAAACAAAAAAGGCACGTTGTGAGTTTGCTAAAAGGCATGTGGGAGACTCCCAAAATGTAGGGAGGAAGGTGCCCTGGTCTGATAAGATTAAAATTGAACTTTTCGGCCGTCAAAGAAAATGTTGTCTGGCGCAAACACAACACATCACATCACCCAAAGAACACCATCCCCACAGTGAAACATGGTGGTAGCAGCATCATGCTGTGGGGATGTTTTTTCAGCAGCCGGGACTGGGAAACTGGTCAGAGTTGAGGGAAAGATGGATTGTGATAAATACAGGGATATTCTTGAGCTAAACCTGTACAACTCTGTGTGTGATTTGAGGCTAGTACGGAGGTTCACCTTCCAGCACGACAATGACCCAAAACACACTGCTAAAGGCATACTTGAGTGGTTTAAGGGGAAACATGTAAATGTGTTGGAATGGCCTAGTCAAATCCCAGATCTCAATCCAATAGAACATCTGTGGTCAGACTTAAAGATTGCTGTTCACAAGCGCAAACCATCCAACTTGAAGGAGCTGAAGCAGCAGTGCAAGGAGGAATGGCCAAAAATCCCATCTTCAAAGTTGTTGGCATGTTCTGTAAATTAAATGATGCAAATCCTCAAACAATCCATGTTAATTCCAGGTTGTGAGGCACCAAAATACAAAAAAAAGTCAAGGAGGGTGAATACTTTTGCAAGGCACTGTATATAGAACACCTGAAGCAATATTTGGTGGAAGCAGGTATATTCCACCTCTCAATCAGTATTTTGTGAAAGCAGGTATATCACACCCCTTAAATCAGTATTTTGTGGAGACAGGTATATAGAACCCCTGAATCAATATTTGGTGGAAGCAGGAAATTGCACCCCTCAATCTTTATTTTGTGGAAGCCGATGAATCGCAGGCCTCAATCAATATTTTGTGGAAGCAGGTATATCGCACCTCTCAATCAGTATTTTGTGGAAGCCGTTGTATCGCGGGCCTCAATCAATATTGGGTGGAAGCAGGCATATCGCACCCCTCAATCATTTTTTTTTTTAGGAGAGTGGGATAGGAACTGGTGTTGAGAGCGATCAGTATCCTGACCCAGAGACCATTGAGGAGGACATCAGTGATGTACAGACAGTACTCGGTGATGATGATGATGTATCTGATCACACTTGGGAGCCGGGTGAATTAGGGGCTTCATCATCATCATTGGGAGAAGAAAGTTTCTAGCGTGGCCAGGATTAAGCAGGGTGGCAGCAGTGGGAGGTCGGGAGCCAGGCGTGCCTGGGGTAGACCACCCACTTTGCAGGAGCCTACCTGCCTGGAAAGTAGTGGTGCAAGAATTCATGGAAGCAGTGAAGGTAGCAGTCAGTCAGGAAGTGTTGGGGGTAAAATCACCTACTCGGCGGTGTGGCACTTTTTTGTTAATCCACCGTAAGAGGTGAACATGGCCAGTTGTAGAATCTGTAGGCAGAAGGTGAAGCATGGCCAGGGTGCCAATGTTGGCACCACTGCCCTGCGTCAATATATGCAGCGTCACCATAAAGAGGCCTGCTAGAATCGCGGCTCCAATGTGGTGGCAAAGCCTGCCACAGCAACCGCTGCATCACCCAGTGGCACACACTCGATTTCAGGCAGTCAAAGCTCCACCACCTCAGCCGAAGGAAGCTGTCTGTCCTTCCAATCATATGCTGGTCAAGATGCTCCTGCTCCTCCTCCTCGTCAGTCATTCTGTCAGCAATCGATCAGCAAAGCGATTGACAAGAGACAACAGTATGCGTGCACTCATCAAATGGTGCAGAAGCTGAATGTGCTCCTGGATAAGTTGCTGGTACTGAAGTCCCTCCCTTTGCAAGTGGTGGACCTTTCAGAGAACTGATGGCTTGTGCCTAGCCGAGGTGAAGAGTACCAATCCGTCATTTCTTTGCCAAAAAGGCAGTACCAGCTCTGAACACACGTGTTGAACAGAAGGTTGGCCAGTCCTTGAGCCTGTCGGTGTCTGCCAAAGTGCACGGCAGCACCGACGTGTGGAGCTGTAACTACGGTCAGGGACAATACATATCCTTTACGGCCCACTGGGTGAATGTGGTTCCTGCACAGCCACACCAGCAACTTGGCCAGGTGACGCCTCTTCAAACTCCACGTTCTCACGCCGTTGGTCCCCTGACAATGTCTGCCTCTGTCTCCTCAGCCTCCACTGCAGAGACAATTCACAGTGCCCCTCCAGCATATCACATGTGCAGGGCATGGTGTTGTTACATTGTTCTGCACCTCGTTTGCTTGGGCGAACCGAGTCACAGAGGGGAGGAACTGCTCCGTGTCCATCAAGAAATCGAATCCTGGCTTTCTCTGCGACAACTCAAAATCGGAACCATGGTGACCAACAACAGGAAGAATATGGTGTCAGCGCTGTATCAAGAAGGGCTGAGCCATGCGCCCTGTGTTCAATCTGGTTGTCAAGCAGTTCCTAAAGTCTTCCACCCATCTGCAAGGCATCCTATGGCCAGGAAACTTTGCATGCACTTCAGCCACTTGTACACCACAAAGCACACCCTCCTTGAGCTGCAGCGGCACAACGTAGGCTGATTTGCGATGTTTCCTCCCGTTGGAATTTCATCCTCCATGCGTTGGACCGACTATACAAACAGAGAAAGGCCATAAACGACTTCTTGATGTTCCAAGCTGACAGGAGTACTTCCCTGTGTAACTTCGATGTCAGCCAGTGGCAGCTCATGCGTGACACCTTCAGTTTTCTTAGGCCCTTTGAGGAGGCCACGTTACTTTTCAATCGCCAGGACTACGGGATTAACAACGTCATTCCACTGCTTCATGTCCTGGATCAGATGCTGGTAAATCTGCCTGGTCAGGGGACTGGAGATGTGCCGCAGAGCTCTCAAGGCCACATGAGCGCCGTGAGGGCTAAACTGAAGGAGGAGGAGAAAGAGGACATTGGAGCACAAGCAATGTGTAGCAAAATGGGTGTTTTTTCTACACAGGTGACAGTAGAGGAGGAGCAGGAGCAGCCAGAGGAGCTACAGGGCGATGAGGAAGATGAGGCAGCAGACCCAGACACAGGTGGCAGTATGCAGTGGAGATGGAGGCAGGGAGTACCTCTGAGTCACTTGCACAAATGGCCCGCTGCATGCTCACTTGCTTGCGTAGTGACAGACGAATTGTCACCATTCGGCAGAGGGATGACTTCTGGCTCTCTACTACCGGTCCAAAATGGGCGACTTATTTTACACCCGCTGAAAGGGAGGACAAGATGAACTACTATAGAGACATCCTATGTAGTCAGTTGGCCACTTACCATCTGTGCCATCGTCCATCCCCTCGCAGCTCTGACCAAAGGGGCCCTCTGCACTCACGTTCCTCTGCCATGGCTGCTGCGGCAGGGTGGGGGGGTAGGAGCAGTTCCAGCTCTATCAGCAGCAACTTGAGTCTAGAGTCGCTGATGAGCCGCTTTATTCACCCGCCTAGTGAAGAAACTACCAGCATCAGCTAGACCTGGAACAGGACCTGAACCAGCAGGTGGTAGCATACTCGAACAGTACCCTGCCTCCCCACATTGAAGATTTGCTGGACTACTGGGCAGCCAAACTAGATTTATGGCCACCACTGGCAGAGTTTTCCCTGGAAAAGCTGTCCTGTCAGCAGGCCCGGCACTATAATAAGGCAGACAAAGCGGCTGCCTTAGTTAGGGAGCAGAGATGGGGGAACGGAAAAATTAAACTTAATTTTTTTTTTTATTCCACTTGGCTGTCTGCTGTGCAGGGCTGCGCACCATGTGACCTCGCTGTGTGCAGTCTTCACAGCTGACAGCTGAGAACCAGGGAGAAGAGAGAGAGCGCTGGTGGTGAGGAGCGGCAGCGTCCAGGAGCAGGAGAGATAAGTTATTTTATTTGCGCTGATGGCTGACATGGGGGTCTGATCTGAGGTCTGATTAACATTGGGGGTCTGATTGCTGGTCTGACCTGAGGTATAATGGAAAATATTTTTTTCTTCTTATGGGCTGGTGCGTCTTATAGGGCAAAAAATACGGTCCTCAAACCAACGATTGTCTGAAGTAGAGAGAAGATACCAGGAAGGACAACACAGAGGAGAAGCCGGGAGACGGGATCAGGGCTAGGTGACCTGCGAGGGGGGCGGCAAAATGTAGCTTTGCTTGTGTTGGCAAAAATCCTTGCACCAGCCCTGGGCATCAGAGTGGGTGTATAGTGTGGCGGGGGCCATAGTTACCCCAAGAAGAACTCGTCTGTCCACCCAAAATGTGGAGAGACTGACCTTTGTTAAGATGAATCAAGTGTGGATCAGCCAGGATTTCCACCCACCAATGCCTGATGCATCAGACTAGATCATCCATGGTGCCACACCAATACTTTGACAAAAGAGACCGATTGCTTCTGGCTACCTACCTCAGCTACTATTCTGATTCTGCCACGTGCCTGATGCCACACATCTGATGCCATTTGCTCCTTCTTTCACCCACCATCTTCAGCTGGTGCTGGTATTGCCACCCACCTCCCCACTCTGTGACCGGGTCACTCTGTGGTCTCCTAATGCTGCTGCCACCTCCACACTATGTCACCTTGCCACTTTGTGGTCTCCTGATGCTGCTGCCACATCCACACTGTCATTGTGTCACTCTGTGGCCTCCTGATGCTGCTGCCATCTCCACACACTGTCATTGTGCCACTCTGTAGCCTCCTGATGCTGCTGCCACCTCCACACTGTCATTGTGCCACCCTGGGGCCTCCTCCTAATTCTGCTAGCACCTCCAGACTCTGTCATTGGGGCACTCTGTGGTCTCCTCCTGCTGCTTCCAACTCACCACTATGTCATAAGGCCACTCTGTGGACTTATCATGCTGTTTCCACCCTCCCCACTTCATGACTGGTCCACTATTTTGCATTTCAGCCTGGCTTACATCATCTTTTATTTAAACCTTCTTCTGATCGGTCAGAAGGAAGGAAAAATCAGACTCACAACAGATCCTGTCTATGTAACAGCTGTAAGGCCTGCATAACATGGCCCCTATTTTGCATCAGAATTGGCTTATGATTTGGTAGCCAAGAGCAAGAGTGGGTACAAAACACAGAAGACATGCAAATATTTCATTCACGTGTCATATCTGTTTTGGATCCTCCTGTTTTTTTTTTGGGCTTTAGCAATACTGATGGATTTCTGACCAAATGCTGACCGAGTGAAGGCAGATGCTCCACAGACAGGGCCCATTTTTTGGGGGTTATTGTTCTGAAGGATCAGAGCAAGGGAAAAATAATCAGTGACGTTAACACAAACTTAATGCTGACACCCTCTCCACTCTGTCTGGGGGGCTCTACTTGTATAAGCGTTTAATAGAACAGGTTCTGTAGACATCTATGTGGAATCAGCTGCCGACGGTGTAAAAGAAGTGCTCTTCTTCATGGTGCTAACATCGACCTGTAAGGCTGAGTTCATACTTGAGTTATTTGGTCAGTTTTGGCCCCGTAACTTCCCAAATAAGTGAAGTGTGCAGTGATTCTAAGAGCGACGCCTGTCAGCTGCATTTCATACTGACTCACAGTATTGTTTCACTACCACAGCAGACTCCCTATGTGTGTTACTGCAAGGCACAGTGTTCTACACCACTATAAAGGCTCTATGCAGCCAGGAAATAGCCTTTTTATAGCAATTTGCCACAAATAAATTCGGATCCAACAAAAAATTTTTTACAGTTTGGCAAACCAAACGAATCGAATATATATATATATATATATATATATATATATATATATATATAGTGTCAGCGTGTAGGTAAACATTGAAATGGACACAGTAGTCGCATGAGCAACACGGTCCCTTCAACCAACCGATTGTCATGAGTACCAAACAAACCGGACAATCCCTTTAAACAAAATCTAATGATCGCAACCTAGTGTCAGCTGCAGGCAGCTAAAAATATTTAATCTCTGTGAAGTAAAGCAACAGATTTTGAGCTCAGTAAAAGAAAACTGCTTTTACACCACTTGTTATTATAAGGGTGGGTTCACATCTGCATTCTGGATTCCATTATGGCTTTCCGTTATAAAATGGTTATAACTGAAAATAACGGAATCCATAAGACGGAAGGACGGATCTGTTATGCTGTCCATAGACTTGTATTATGACGGAATGCAAAACAGAAGCCTTTAAAAGGCATTCCGTTTTGATCCTTCATAATACAAGTCTATGGTGAGCATAATGGATCCATTATGCAGGATTCCAGTCCTGCATAACGGAAACCAGGACGGATCAGTTATGCTGCCCATAGACTTGTATTATAGACTGCTGCCATCTCCATTGTTTAATATCTTTATCAGCGAAATTGCAGAAGGCCTCAATAGTAAGGTGTGTCTTTTTGCTGATGACACAAAGATTTGTAACAGGGTTGATGTTCCTGGAGGAATACACCAAATGGAAAAGGACTTAGGAAAACTAGAGGAATGGTCAAAAATCTGGCAACTAAAATTTAATGTTGATAAGTGCAAGATAATGCACCTGGGACGTAAAAACCCAAGAGCAGAATATAAAATCAGTGATACAGTCCTAACCTCAGTATCTGAGGTAAGGGATTTAGGGGTCATTATTTCAGAAGACTTAAAGGTAGGCAGACAATGTCATAGAGCAGCAGGAAATGCTAGCAGAATGCTTGGGTGTATAGGGAGAGGCATTACTAGTAGAAAGAGGGAGGTGCTCATGCCGCTCTACAGAGCACTAGTGAGACCTCATTTGGAGTATTGTGCTCAGTACTGTAGACCATATCTCCAGAAGGATATTGATACTTTGGAGAGAGTTCAGAGAAGAGCTACTAAACTGGTACATGGATTGCAGGATAAAACTTACCAGGAAATATTAAAGGACCTTAACATGTATAGCTTGGAAGAAAGACGAGACAGAGGGGATATGATAGAAACTTTTAAATACATAAAGGGAATCAACAAGGTAAAAGAGGAGAGGATATTTAAAAGAAGAACAACTGCTACAAGAGGACATAGTTTTAAATTAGACGGGCAACGGTTTAAAAGTAATATCAGGTAGTATTACTTTACTGAGAGAGTAGTGGATGCATGGAATAGCCTTCCTGCAGAAGTGGTAGCTGCAAATACAGTGAAGGAGTTTAAGCATGCATGGGATAGGCATAAGGCCATCCTTCATATAAGATAGGGCCAAGGGCTATTCATAGTATTCAGTATATTGGGCAGACTAGATGGGCCAAATGGTTCTTATCTGCCGACACATTCTATGTTTCTATGTTTCTATTATGACGGAATGCAAAACAGAAGCCTTTAAAAGGCATTGCGTTTTGCTTTCCGTCTTGATAGAAGTCTGAGGGGAAACATAACAGATCCGTCTGGTTTCCGTTATGCAGAACAGAGAAAAGAATCCTGTCAACAGGACTTTGTTTTCACGTCTTGCATAACGGGACCCAGACGGGTCCCCATAGACTTCTATTAAGACAGATCAAAACGGAATGCCTCTTAAAGGGAACCTGTCACCGGGATTTTGTGTATAGAGCTGAGGACATGGGTTGCTAGATGGCCGCTAGCACATTTGCAATACCCAGTCCCCATAGCTCTGTGTGCTTTTATTGTGGAAAAAAAGCGATTTGATACATATGCAAATTAACCTGAGATGAGTCCTGTCCCTGACTCATCTCACGTACAGGACTCATCTCAGGGTAATTTGCATATGGATCAAATCGCTTTTTTTACACAATAAAAGCACACAGAGCTATGGGGACTGGGTATTGCGGATGTGCTATCGGCCATCTAGCAACCCATGTCCTCAGCTCTATACACAAAATCCCGGTGACAGGTTCCCTTTAAGGCTTCCGTTTTGACTTCCGTCTTATGGATTCCGTTATTTTCCGTTATAAACATGTTATAACAGAAAGCCATAACAGAATCCAGAAAGCAGATGAGAACCCACCCTTACATTGTCATGATAAAAGCCTGTAAGCTGCATCTCTGTATAATATTTCTCTATATATTTATTTTAAAGAAACAAATGGAGGGAAATCTGGAGTTTAAAAACATCCAATTTGTTTATCCAACAAGACCCAATCTTCAGATTCTTCATGGATTTAATTTGAAAGTTTCTAAAGGTCAGACTCTCGCACTGGTTGGAAGCAGCGGCTGTGGAAAAAGTACAGTGGTTCAGCTTTTGGAGCGTTTTTATGACCCTGCAGAAGGACAAGTGGTAATGTTATTGTTATATTGTATGTGAAATGTGATAGAACCATACTTCATGTCATAGATCTTTGTATAATAGAAAAGGAGAACACAGGCAACCTGCAGAATACTTTATGCATGATTTGAAAACAGCAAAGCAGCACAGTGTGTTTTTTTCTCTCTTTCTTTTTCTTTCCTTTTTTTGGCACATATAGTGTTAAATTTAAAGGGTAGTTTAATCCATCTCTTGATTCGTATGAACCACTTGAACCTGTACTCTTAATTGGATTGGCAGGAGTGTGATTTATAGGGAGCACGAGTTCATGGCAGCATTGTCATGAGTAAGGACCGTGATACATAGTTCCGAAACGCGTAGACAACTTGCCTGTCTTGTATATGGAACTTTTTTTACTGCGTGAAATAAAGTGTGAAATAAAGCATAACTTTTTAGAAGCTGGACTACCACCACTTTATGAATGATGTATACATGATTCTTTCCAGGTTTGCATAAAAAAAAAAAAGTTGCAAGAATTCTTCAGTTTTGTTCCTGTTTCACAATAGATTCTGGGATATGGTAATAAATAGGCTCAAACAATGGCTACATAAATAAGTGATTTACTGAATAATAGCAATGATAAAAGTCATATACAAATACAACAGCATTTATATCATATTGATAAAAGACATCAACAGTTAAATTAGGAAACAATCGCCTAGTTTGGGTGACATCTCTGTAACAGGGTTGTCAACCAAATTTTTTTTTTTCCTGATCCCAAAATCAGCCAACATTTGTTACAGACAAATTGGAAAACCATAATGAATAGTAAAAAATATAAGTAATACATGTCTATAGCTCAATATACTGATAATAGGTCATTACTAGCATTTACTGTGAGTTGCAAAATGATGATAATTACCACCAAAATAATCTAGTCAAGTATGACCAGCATCCCAAAAATTACGGACACATCAATTTTTTGTTTCATGGTCCTCCTATATTAATACACATCTATATATTCAATAATACATTCTCAATAACAGGTATAACTTTCCTATAAGAGATATTAAACCATTAACATGAGAGTTGCTCTCGGATTCTTTAATCTGCATCTCAGTAAACCAATAGTGCAGTATAACATCAGCTTCTATAGTAATCATAGTCACTACATATTAGTATCATGTGAAACCTCATTGTACTTCACTAGCACTGGTGCATATTTTATCTATTCACACTGCATCACAGCAGCCTTAGCTGATTATAGGAATGTGTATTACATCATTTTAGCCTATTTATGGCTCTGAATTTGTGTTCCCTTACCTGGAATGAACAAACACATAACCTTCAGTATGGGGGGGATACAGGAAATGTAGCAGTAAATCCTGTCTCCCATAAACCAAGATCTGTGTTATTCAGTTCCCCTTTGCTGTTTGTAGCTCCTCTATTCAAGCTTTCGCTCTGCTGCCATCTACTGGTGGTTAATAGCAATGTCATGAATTTAATATAATACAGTCATACTTGTGGATTGTTGAAGCTAGAAATTATATAGATATTAGTTTATTCTTATGGGGGGGGGGCTATTTTTGACATCTCTTACATTGGCAACCCTTGTTACAGGCATATGCCCAAAGACATCTTATTTATAGTTACTGTCTGTGACATGTAGGGAGTTTTTACACCCTTAGTGCCCACACTAGGATGGGCACAGAATATTCAAGAAAAGCTGAACAATTGAATGTGCAGTGTGTGTCTTCTAACCTAATCAGTTAGGGAGCAGGGCCTCTAGGTGTAATGGCAACAACCCCGTTCCTCCTAGAGGCTTATTTGCAAATATTAAAACGTCATTTTTCTCAGCAACGTGGCGACATATGAACATGGGACCAACGCAGATGCCTTCAGCTGCCAAGTGCACATGTTACAGGTCAGCCAGGTACAAATCTGCTGCAATCTAATGCACAGTAGCCACTTAACTACTGGGTCCTGTTCAGCTGCACAGGTTCTATATACAGTATTTCTGCCTCTGGTCTGTTCAGAGAATACTTGTGTTAGGATATGTTCATACAGATTAAATGTGCTGAAAAAAAATTAAAAATAATAGGTTGACCGGGAAATCTAGTACAAATCTGCTGGGGGAAAAAAAAATCGCAGCATTTACTTTTAATGTGGACCTTTACCCAACAGCTCAGAACTATATTTGATGTGGAGATTTCAGCGACCTCTATTCCCCTACATCAGTGTCGGGTTCAGGATAGTAACCTGGGGACAACAAATAGAGCTGTGCCATGACAAACTTTTCTTTAATTTGTCACTACTAAAGATGAGAGAATGAAAGCATCCAAATTGGAATTCATTCTGAAGTTTAGAAAAAATTTGATTTCCAATGAATCTGAATTTCCTTGTTCTTCATGGTAACAAATAGTTTTTTCCTAAAATGGTGGCTACACGTGTTATAAACTAAAAGTAAGAAGCCCGGGAACGCAATGTGACCCATAATTCCGTGCAGCCAGCCAGTCCGCAGATAGCCATCCTCTATGATGTCACAGACCTTTAAAAGCCTCATATTGCATGGTCTCTGCCATTTCACTGTGAGCTGAGCATAAGGAAAGACGTTCAAGCGCTAAGGACAGTGTTTTAGAAAGCTTTTAATTGTAGAGTATTGGATAGGGAGAGTGTGCCTGAGGAAGCCAGCAAGTCTGGCGATACCCGTTGGGCTCTTTTCCTGATTGCCACACATACCCCCACTATGCTATCTCTATGATAAGTATTTCAGCTTTTTATTCATTGTTGATGGATTTCCTGCTCTTTATAATGTTATATATTCATTGATGTGGGGGCATGTATGATTTTGTGGTGAGCCAGGGTGGCATGTGCATATACACTCACCTAAAGAATTATTAGGAACACCATACAAATACAGTGTTGGACCCCCTTTTGCTTTCAGAACTGCCTCAATTCTCTGTGGCATTGATTCAACAAGGTGCTGATAGCATTCTTTAGAAATGTTGGCCCATATTGATAGGATAGCATCTTGCAGTTGATGGAGATTTGAGGGATGCACATCCAGGGCACGAAGCTCCCGTTCCACCACATCCCAAATATGCTCTATTGGGTTGAGATCTGGTGACTGTGGGGGCCATTTTAGAACAGTGAACTCATTGTCATGTTCAAGAAACCAATTTGAAATGATTCGAGCTTTTTGACATGGTGCATTATGCTGCTGGAAGTAGCCATCAGAGGATGGGTACATGGTGGTCATGAAGGGATGACATGGTCAGAAACAATGGTCAGGTAGCCCGTGGCATTTAAACGATGGCCAATTGGCACTAAGGGGCCTAAAGTGTGCCCAGAAAACATCCCCCACACCATTAGACCACCACCACCAGCCTGCACAGTGGTAACAAGGCATGATGGATACATGTTCTCGTTCTGTTTACGCCAAATTTGGACTCTACCATTTGAATGTCTCAACAGAAATCGAGACTCATCAGACCAGGCAACATTTTTCCAGTCTTCAACAGTCCAATTTTGGTGAGCTCGTGCAGATTGTAGCCTTCTTTTCCTATTCGTAGTAGAGATGAGTGGTACCCGGTGGGGTCTTCTGCTGTTGTAGCCCTTCCGCCTCAAGGTTGTGCGTGTTGTGGCTTAACAAATGCTTTGCTGCATACCTCGGTTGTAACAAGTGGTTATTTCAGTCAACGTTGCTCTTCTATGAGCTTGAATCAGTCGGCCCATTCTCCTCTGACCGCTAGCATTAACAAGGCATTTTCGCCCACAGGACTGCCGCATACTGGATGTTTTTCCCTTTTCACACCATTATTTGTAAACCCTAGAAATGGTTGTGCGTGAAAATCCCAGTAACTGAGCAGATTGTGAAATACTCAGACCGGCCTGTCTGGCACCAACAACCATGCCACGCTCAAAATTGCTTAAATCACCTTTCTTTCCTATTCTGACATTCAGTTTGGAGTTCAGGAGATTGTCTTGACCAGGACCACAACCCTACATGCATTGAAACAACTGCCATGTGATTGGGTAACTAGATAATCGCATTAATGAGAAATAGTACAGGTGTTCCTAATAATTCTTTAGGTGAGTGTATATAGACAGGTCCAGTCCAGGAGAGAGAGAGAGTGTGTGGTTAGAATCCAGTGTTCACTTTAGCCAGGTAGTAGCTGAAGATCAGCTTCTAACATGCAGATAGATAGCCCAGGTTCCTAGCCTGCATCCCGGAGAAGAAGTTTCCTCCTGAAGTCATCCTGCATCTTGCAAAGTACAGAGCAGTGCTAATCTCGTCCAGCCAAGTAGAAAGCTGAAGGGCAGAAGTTTATTGACAGCAAGAGGATTAATACCAGAGGAAGGTTTCCCTACCCAAGGATAAAGACAGCTATTAGGCATACGGGCCTTGGAGAAAGACAGACAGGATTCTGCAGAAAGTACAGCCTGATCTGTGAGTTTTATTCCCTCTGAGTTATCTTGCTAGGATTCTACCTGCCATTTATGTAAAACCTGCCTGATACCGATATCCTTCATATGGAACTGTCTGAAGCTTGTACATAGTTCAACTGTTCAGTAAAGAGGAATTCTAGTTCACTACAATCGTGTGTACCTCCATTATTCCTCCTAACAATCGGTGTGCCACCGTTACCGGCACTGGCATCAAGAACTGTAAGGGATCTTGCCACAGGCACACTAAACCTACAACACCCAGGGCACCTCACCTACCACCCGGCCTGGTCCCTATATCTGGAGAGTGCCCAAGAGGATCTATGTGCCAGCCTCTTCATCACTGCTGTACGCCTGCCCAGGGTATACAACAAACTGTTAGTACTAAGATATCTGTATAAAATAATGCAACACCGCGCGCTATATTACAATTGATACCACAAAGCTACACAAAACGCCTTCCTACTTATCACGTAGTAGCCGACCGCTACAAACATATGTCTATGTCTCGGTCCTACCTTCACCTAGACGTGTCTGCTGCGGTACAGTGTTCTGTGCTGGTCCACGTTTCTATTCTGGATCTGGTGCAGAACAGGAGGAATGGATCCAGGGGAGGATGGCTGTAGCATTGGTTTTTAATATTTAGGTATTAGGAAATTCGCCCCGGCCGGTGGCAGAATATACCCGTTACCTGTTGAATTGAACGCTCACGTCTGAGCTGGTGACGTCACCCCGGGTGAGCTACGGGTAGCAGTGGAAGTCAATCCTACGCATTTCAAGTGCAACGGCACTCTTCGTCAGGGAATATTACATCCACTGCCTTAGTTCTACTCATTTATAGTCCATGCTGTCCATCCTTCTCTCCTGTCTCCGTAATTACTATTCAAAACCAAATAGTTCAATCTCTGAGTTTAAGCCCTTTGGCAACATTGTATCTAGGTTAAATATCCATTCTGTTTCTTTTTTTGATTGCTTCTTTATATAGTCTCCACCCGGGCATCCAGTTCTACCTTTTCTATGCCCAGGAAAGACATACCTTCTAATTGTCCTCCATGTTGTTCCGTAAAGTGTCTAGATAAGGGATGTCCTATAGATTTTTTCTTTATATTATTCATATGCTCACTAATACGTTTTTTAAATTTTCTTTTAGTACGTCCAATGTATAACTTATTACAGGGGCATTTGATGGCATAAATTACCCCTTCTGTATTACAGGAGATATGTCCCCTTATCTTCTGTTCAAAATTGCCCTCATGGTTTTTTATATGTTGTATTTTAACTGTATTCTTTGCTGTATTTCTGCAAGGGGCACATCTTTTACAGGGAAAAAATCCTTGTGGGAGATTTCCTTTTGCATACGTCTTTTTTCCCAATATTCCTGCACCTTTACTAGTAGAAGCGATCTTACTACCTATATTGGTTGCCTTTTTATATATGAAGACTGGTCTTGCTGGTATAAGGTTACCTATAATTTTGTCTTCTTTCAATATATCCCAATATTTGTTTACGATTTTTTTGAGAATATAGGTTTGTGCATTATATGGGATTATAATTGGTGGTATTTTTTCCTTCATTTCTATTTCCTTCTGTTTTTCATTTTCATTTTTCTTTGTTATTAATTTTTCTCTTTCTATCATTTTTATTTCTTTTATCTGAGCTTCTACTACATCCACATTATATCCCTTTGCTGTAAACTTTTATTATTTTATACAGATATATTTGTGTTTTGTACAGCTGGTCTGTACACTCAATTATTTAGCAGGCTACGGGACTGCTAATATACCGCTGCAAATTGATGTGGTGTAGCGCTAGTTGACAATATTGCATGTTAGTACTAAGAGCAACCATTGGTTTGTTAACTGACCCCCGTGACCTCACATTCGCTCACCCTGAAGGACTGGAGTACTGCATAAGCAAAAAGCCGTATTTGTAGCCTAAATTTCACAGTCACTTATGCATGTCTAATGCCAGAGGTGCAGTATATCAGAGGGGTTTTTAACCCCAGTAAACAAAAGCCGTATTTGTGGCCTAAAATGAACAGTCCCTTATGCACCTATAATCCTAGATGTGCACTATATGAAACAGAGGGGTTTGCTTCACCCAGTATGCCAAAGCTGTATTTCTAGCCTAAATGTGACACTCACTTATGCACCTATAATCCTAGATGTGCACTATATGAAACAGATGTTTTTTTTTTTCACCCCAGTATGCCCCAGTATGAGAAAGCTGTATTTCTGGCCTAAATTTCACAGTCACTTATGCAGCGATAATCCTAGTTGTGCACTATATGAAAGAAAGTGGTTTTTTTTTAACCCCAGTGTCTCAAAGCAGTATTTCTGGACTTGCAGACATGCAGATATCCTGTGTTGGTGCACTATCGTTGCATAAAATGGCTGCCGATTATGTATTGATATTGGCTAACTGAAGGAAAAAAAGTTTGTTTTCAGTAGTAGTTGGCTCAGGACAGGCTTAAAACAATTGTGCACTGCACCGACAAAACACATTTGCTGTAGATCGCTGAGTAAAGAAGCAGTTCTTCATAAGATTCCTCCCTGATCTCTCCCTCAAAGCAGCTGCAGCCTATCCCTACACTAATCCGAGCAGAGTGACGGGCGGCGCTATGTGACTCCAGCTTAAAAAGAGGCTGGGTCACATGCTGCAGTTGGCCAATCACAGCCATGCCAATAGTAGGCATGCCTGTGATGGCCTTTTGGGGCAAGTAGTATGATGCTTGTTGATTGGCTGCTTTGCAGCCTTTCAAAAAGCGCCATAAAAATCACCCAACACCGAACCCAAACTTTTCCGTAAATGTTCGGGTCCGGGTTCCGGAAAACCTAAAGTTCGGTACGAACCCGAACCTTACAGTTCGGGTTCGCTCAGCTCTAATCAATATATAAATTAAAATACTATATACTGATAAAAACAGTGATCAATATCATATCATGTACATGAGGTGATACAACAATGTAATAAAAATTTGCAGTGTTACATAATATACAAAAATCATCAATATATAAATAAGTATAGTGCAATGACAGTATAGTGCAATGAGCAGGACACTGGGTCAGTGGGGTTGCTATGCAGTGGGTCAGTTTTATATGTGTATAAGTTTGTAATGCCAGTTGCAGCTTGTGCAGGTACTGTAGCAGGGCCCTTTAAGATGGTATAGCTCACATACCAGGTGAGGAATGTCAGAGGGGGAATATTGTCCAAGCAGGCCAACTTTTTGATTCTGATTCAACATATTTTTCCCTTAAAATGGTACATTTTCTCAGTTTAAACTTTTGTTCCGTGATTTATGTTCTATTCTGAATAAAATATTAGAAGTTGGCACCTCCACATCATTGCATTCAGTTTTTATTCACGATTTGTATAGTGTCCCAACTTTTTGGGAATCCGGTTTGTAGTGCAAATTTATTAGTGCAAATGTCAATGTCAGGTGAGGCTCAACAATAACTTGAGTACTTTTTTGAAAGTGCTTAAAGTAGTAGAGTCCTCTGGAATCTGATAAAAGTTCCTTGCAATCCACAGGGCAAAGGAGTAAATTGCAATCCAAAGGGTTAAAAGTTAATAGCAGCAGAGGCTATCAAGTAACCTGAGAAAGGGGATAAAACGGTTAACTTGGAGATGAGGGGGTTAAAGTGCTGATGGGGGGAGTCCTTACTGACATGACCATCTGGATGAGGACAAAACAGGCAACCTGGAACAAAACGGTAAAAACACACTAAAACTGCCAAACAGGTCCTCACCCATCAAGCAATCAGTCCATGGAGTGGCTCCCAAACAATGTCACTGATATTATTTTTCTGTAATGGGGACACCTTACAGGTAGGTGTCCAGCTCCTCATCGCTACTGGAGCTGCTGAACCTCATCAGAGGTAACTCCTGCCTCTCATGGTAGCACAGGGCAGCGTTGGTAGTAGTACGCCACCGCCCTCTACCGGTGACAGTAGGGATAGACTGCGCAGACAGCCTGGACAAAGCTGTAGTGACACGCTGAAAACTGGGATCCACAGCTGGTGCAGGTAGTGGCAGAATTTCTGGCTGCAAAAGGCTCAGGGAGAGCTGGAACAGCGCCATGGGGCTGTTGTGGTTGCTTCGAAGGGAGCACATAGGGAGGCATGAAACATGGCTGCACCTTGGGGTTGAATGTCAAGACATTGTTATTTATTTGCCCCACCTTCAGGGTTGGTGGTGGTGACAAGTCTGGTATCAAAGGTGCAGGGGCAGGTTGCGCCTTTTCTCTGAATAGTAGGCGGCCATCCGGGGTCTTCTGTAGACAACTGGTCCTGCCCGCAGAGCATGTATACTCCTGCCAGGTCTCTGGGGTGACGGCAGGGGAGAGTGGCTTCTGCAACAGGGTGACTCCAGCAGCAAAGAGCCCTTGCATGGACCTCATGGGGGTATACTCCACCTGATCCATGGCCTCCGGGAACTTGAACGACTCCTGGCTTTTCACATCAAGGATCGGGGCCTCAGCAGCGGCTTTCTCCGACTCCTCTGGGATGCTGGCCAGGGTTGGTGATGCTGAGTCCTTGGGCACGGAGGGATCCACTGCCTCCGGCCTGGTACCAAAGATCGATGGTCCACGTCTCTGCAATAGCTGGGAGACCTGAATCTCCAGCGGCTGTTCTGGGTAAACAGGCTCTCCGCCGATAGACATTTTGTTCCACCTGGGACGCGGGTAAGCCATGTTTGCTGTTCTCCGGAACACACTGATTGCCAGAACTAAGGGAGGGGCACAGAGGGTGGAGTCTTTATCACCTCGGGCAAGTTCATGGAGGGCGGCCTCTATTTTTCCCACTCCTGATGGGGCGTATTCGACATCTTTGCGCCTTTCTGTAAGGGGTGTTACTAGATTTTCCCGCTTCTGGGGGGCGGATTCTTCATTTTCGTGCTCTTGAGAGGGGGCGTTCCTTCGTTCCTTTGTTTCTGGGCATGAAGATGAAGCGCCATTTTAAAACGAATATGGCGAATTTCCACAATATCGAATTAACTCCTTGAATGCTGTAGCGCACGTTTAGGGCTTTCTGGGCACAAAAATACAAGTAAGAAAGTCAGTTTTTCAGAGATCTTTGCACAATCTTCAGCTCTTACTGTTACACTGTGAAACATGCGATTTAAGTCTGTTTTTGCACACAATTAGATGCGGTTCTGTTGTTAGGGAGGGACACACAATACAATCCGATCCTGTTCATGACGCCTCTTGATGCAATGAGCAGGACACTGGGTCAGTGGGGTTGCTATGCAGTGGGTCAGTTTTATATGTGTATAAGTTTGTGACGCCAGTTGCAGCTTGCGCAGGTACTGTAGCAGGGCCCTTTAAGATGGTATAGCTCACATACCAGGTGAGGAATGGCAGAGGGGGAATATTGTCTCTATGCAGTGTCAATGGTGTATCCTACCTTGGTACGGCTGGACTCCTGTATCCTGGCTCACATGCAACAAATTGAGTGTTGTTAATAGGAGTTCTGATGAAATAATTGAGATCCAGTCTGATAATAAAGTCCAACTTGTCTTTACTTAATGGCAACTTTGATCCATACAAGGTAACAGCAATAGTCTTGGGTCCCAGCAGGTTTTGGCAATATGTGGCAGGAATGTATATCTATTCTGCTTCTGGTACATACGCCTATAGATCTGGCAGGTATCTGTCTTCTGCTCTGTCTGTAGTCTGCTTAGTTTGGGCCTGACTAGCTGAGGAGGTACTTATCTTTTCCTGGTCTTGGGATCTGTACTCACAGGACTGCTCGCAGGGTATGGTGATGTCTTCCTGGAGATCTATTGTTCTGTGGATTGTTGTGCATTTTCATACGTATACAATATTATCTAATGACATTATAATCAAAATGTATGCTCATCTCATTGCCTTTAAGAATAAAATCAGCCTGAACCAAAGTTCTATTATGTGACTGAGGGAGCCAAGATGAGTTCATGGCAAGTTCAATTCATAAAAAAATAATTGTGAACATAAACGGACATTGTGTTTAAAAGTTATTGCTAAAGATATGGGTCCATCTGTACGGAGTGAGTCGACTCCCTAAGACATGTCTGTCCGGAGGGAACAAGGTTACTTGATAAGGAAAAGGAATAAGGGGCAGTAACTTATTATAAAAAAAACTAAGGTTTATTAGAATTAATTAAGATCCCAAATGGGGAAGACAAGCCCCTACCAGACAAACAAAACAGACAACAGTATGGGGCCCACGTGGGTGAGTCCCCAAAAGGTAGGTCACTCAGGCAGAGCTGACCAACAGTTAAACACAAAAATTGGGTCTTTGGCGGATGCCGTAGACCTGAGATTATGCCATAAGGCAGAATAAAGGGTAGATCTTACCGGGAATGCCAGTCAGGACAGGTATAGTCCAATGCACAGGAGGTGGACGAGCTTCTCGTGTTCTGAAAAACGTCCTCTTGTCAGTGGTACCTGGGTTCCAAGGGGCTACAGGGAAAAACCTATCCCTGTTAATGCCCTACTTGGCTTGTGAGTCCCTATGGTATCCTCCTAACACGGGGTCCTGTCCCCACAAGGGGTGGCCACGTCCGGAACCTAGCCCTATTAAGTCGCCCTAAATAGCCCTAAGGCGACAAGGGGATGTCCTGATGATAATAAGGGCTATCGGGGTGGGGTAGGGGAAATGGGTAAAAAAGATATATGTATGTAGAAGTCCCTACGCGTTTCGTTATTTCGGGAATATATCAGAGTGTGAGAGATACCTCCACTTTACTAGAAGAGACCCCCTAACTCTTCAGGGGACAGGGATCAAAAGTGGAGGATCATATCTCCGCTCCTGCCACCGTACGATAATATATCTAGATCAGAGAAAAGGGGAGGGCCTGTTGGTTACGCAGACCTGACTAGACCGGTGTGGTCCAAATCAGCCCGAATACCTGTGAATAGCAGAATGACAAAGGGAAATCCATTCAAGTACCAAACCTGACAACAGTCTTTATAAATGTATCATGTAGTTGGTTGGTTTACTCACAGTTATGATCATGGAGCGCGTGTGGCATATGGCATAAGAGGCGGCGCTCCCTGCCTAATGTGATAATTATCTAGGTTGGAAGGAGGGATAAGCAGGGGAAGCCCTGTGGGTTGCGCAGACCTGATTGGACTGATATAGTCCAGATCAGCCCAGATACCTATAGAAGTTAAATGACAGAAAAAATAATCCGTTCAGGACCTGTGTCTAGCAACAACCCTCACAGATATGGCATAAGAGTGGTGGGTTTACTTACAATTTCCAGCATGGAGCGCGTGTGGCGAATACCATGTGAAGCGGCAGTGCAGATAGACTGGCCGCTTGTGTATCGGCGTCTGTCGGCGCTGCTGTGGGCGCCAATCAGTTTAAATGAGAGAGGCAGGCTAGCTGTGCGCCTGTGTGAGGAGTGCGGCCGGCGTCATGTGACTATACGTGTGTCAGATGACGCGACGGTCCGCCTCCATCCCAACGCATGCGCAGTCGTCCAGTAAGCAGCCAGGCTGCCGCACGGCTTCAGTGACGTGATGATAGGCGTCATTGCCCGGACGCGTCATCCTATATGGGGCGCGGCATCGGCTGTAAGGTAAGGATAGCGGCAGTGGGAGGAGTCGCTTAATAGATACAACCAACTCCTACTACTTCACCTGTGTTGGTGACAATAGAGTCACCGACACCATGGGACCTCAAAGGGGGGCATTAAATGGCAAGGCGCCCCCTTAGACCTAGGCAAGGTGTGATTGCCACATGAAGGCAATAAGACAATATAGAGCTGTAAATCGTTTAGACCATTAAAAAATGGTAACATCTGGGTGGTGCCAACAGCATATGAATGGACCCAGATGGAGTGTAGTGGCCACTGAGAGACATTTAGACCATGTAAAACTCTAAATGATTGAGAACATCCGAGGCCATTTACATCTGGTGGTGCAGTCATACAGTTAACAATGTATCCTAAGGCCAAGCGGCCCCTGCTGTATAGGGACAGGAGCAAGGTCTTAAGGTCGTGAGGACCACGACCACAACCGGAACGATAACAAAAAGTAACAAAGAGTACAGGTGGCGGGAGGTAGAAGGCAAGAGTCACCAGGCGGTCCAACATCCATAGCACATGCTGGTGGGAGGAGGGCTGGGGGGGCGGGGGTTCACCCATGCGTACCCGTAGTTCCCTACGGGTCTTACCAACATACCTAATGCCACACTCACAGGTGAGGAGGCAAACCACGCCTGCGGTGCGGCAATTGATGAAATGCCGTATGCGATGGTCGGGGTCCGCAGGGCCAACTGCAACCACTTTGCCCTGGGTGACATACTTGCAAAAACTACATCTACCGCATTTTAAACATCCATTCACCGGTTGATCCAGCCACGTCTTCTTTTTGGGAGGATTGTAGTGGCTATGTACAAATTGATCCCTCAAATTGGTCCTTCTCCTGAAGGTCACTGATGGATAAGGACTTACAACAGCAGTAAGATCTGGATCCATCAGGAGAGTGTCCCAGTTACGTGCTAGGATCTCCTTAATTTCTCTAGCTGCCGAATCAAATGTACCAATGATGCGTAGCTTATTTTGTTGTGGACCGATTATTGGGCCATCCGTGGGATGTAGGAGTGTGGTAAGTGTCTCCTGTCGGGCCCTTTGATAGGCCTTTCTCAGCGTGTTATCCGGATAACCCCGTGCCCGGAAACGCTGTCTGAGCTCGTTTGCCTGTCGTGTAAATTCCCGGGGTTCCGAACAGTTGCGCCTGAGTCTCAGATATTGGCCAACAGGGATCCCACGTTTCAATGGGACAGGATGACAACTGTCCCACCGAAGGAGTGAATTTGTGGATGTCTCCTTGCGGAAAATAGTGGTCTGTAGACCCCCCTTGGTGTCTCTCGAGATGCAGATGTCTAAAAAGGGCAAGTGGTTATGTACGATCACTGACGTAAATCGGAGATTGATGGTGTTGATGTTAAGCTCATCCACCAGCCTCTTGAACTCGTCCTCTGGCCCGCTCCACAGGATGAAGATGTCATCTATGTAGCGGGCCCAGAGGACGATGTACTCCGTATACCAATTGGGTGTGTCACCAAAAACTATGGTCTCTTCCCACCTGTCCAGGAGCAGATTAGTGTAGGACGGTGCACACGAACTGCCCATCGCAGTGCCCCTGAGCTGGTGGTATATACGACCGTCAAAGAGAAAACAGTTGCTGGTCAAAACAAAGTTCAAAAGTTGAAGAACTAGTTCGTTATGAGCAGCAAACTGAAGTCCCCTTGCTTTCAGGAAGTATGCTGTGGCAGCAAGGCCTTTATCATGGGGGATTGAGGAGTACAATGCCTCGACATCAATCGATGCTAGGAACCAGTTGGGTTCCAGATTGATGTTTTCCAATTTGGAGAGCAGTTCCCCCGTGTCTCTCACATAGGATGGGAGAGATTGCACAAATGGGCCTAGTATGCGGTCAACATACACCCCACTGTTTTGTGGCAAGCTACCTACCCCTGATACAATTGGCCAGCCTTTGAGGGGCACTGTGCCCTTGTGGACCTTGGGCAGGCAGTAGAAGGTTGCCATGACCGGGTGTGTTGGAAGGAGGAACTCAAGTTCGTTACTACTAATGAGGCCATCCCCCTTGGCTTTAGTCAGGATATCTATCAGTTCTTGCTGGAGTCTAGGTGTAGGATAAGATGGTAGTGTCTCATAGCTTTGTTTATCACTTAGTAGTGTGAGACACATAGCGCGATACGCGGAGATATCCAGGGCGACCACATTACCCCCTTTGTCGGAAGGGTTTGATCACAATGCTGGCGTCAGTGGATAGCTCTCTTATCGCCTGTCTCTCCTTACTGTTGCAATTAGGCCTGGTTGTAGTGGGGGTTATCTTGGCAATTTCGGCGGTGGTCTGTTTAAGGAAGACGTCTATGCAAGAAATTTCTCCTACAGGTGGCATTTTGCTACTCCTGTTCTTAAGATCCGTGAAGGGACCTCTGCCCTCTGGGTTGTCAGGTGTACTATCAAGGTTGAATAGGAAGTGTACATCCCCAAGGATCTCCACCGGTATGCCCAATTCGCGACTTTCTTTTTTATCCCTAAGCCTAAAGTGTTTGTGCCACTTTAGCTTACGGGCAAACAGGTGGAGATCCTTGGTCCACCGAAATAAATCAAATGGAGTAGTGGGGACAAAGGATAAGCCACGTCTCAAAACCCTAGTCTCCACTTCTGTAAGGGTCCGTGATGACAGGTTAATAACTAACCTATCATCCGTACATCCTAACGGTTGCGTGGAGGTACTGCGGTTCCGTAGGGAATACTGCATCGGTTGTCCTAAAAAAGGGGATGCTGAGGGTAACTCTGAAGATGTAGATGGCAGTGGGGCAGGGGGTGCACATTGTGTCTGGTAGTTCGATTGATTGGTGTTGTATCGGCCACCACGACGTCTCGGTCTATAACCTCCGCGTCCCCGTCCCCTATTCTTGGGGTATCTGTCCCTTTCGTTGTCTGAGGCGTCTGTTTCAGAGGTGGAGATGTCCGTTCTCTGTTGGTTATCGGGGTTGGTCAGAAACAAGTACGCTCTATTCTCATTGAAATCTTGGGAGTCCCTGGCGAACAAAACTTGATAAGGACTCATATCCTTGAGGCACACCTGCTGTATGAGATTCAATTTATATATTCATAATTATATTATATATATCTCTGCATGGTATATTTAGTTTACAACATATGTTAATCAATAATTCATATAATGCATTATCTATGTGTAACAATGTATCGATTTATATATATGTCATACCATGTATTTACCATTTAGAAGGTATTGTAGAAGGTATAGAAACAAGTAAGTTTATGTTAATTGGATTTCTGGGAAGAGTAAATGCCATTTCAAAACAATAGTTATTCATGGATGCAGATAAGTGAAATGTATAAGTTCCGATGCCAAGCATCAAAGCCGCTATATAAAATTTTCATCAAGTCAACCTATATTTCAAAAAGATAGGAGAAGACAGTCAACTCCAACAAGTCCAGGATATAGGTGATTAAAAGTGTCAGGGAAATACCTTCCTCAATGATTTATATAGAAAGGTCAACGAGGTCCTGAGAACGTATTATTAGATATTTAATTTTAATGCTTAAAGTTGTGATGTTCATTTACAATACCGCAGTGCCATCTGGAGGCAGATGGACAATATTATATTATTTCATTATTTGTTCTATACCATATTAGGAGTTGATATGACATCATGGTGTTATCAGCATGCAAGTACACCCACCTTACCTGATTGGGAATCCCTGATCTAAAGGGGATGATTCTTAGATAAGGGGGGGGGAATAATTACTCGTGTGCGGGGTATCAAGAGCTAGAGAGAGAGGAAAAAAGATCCATATATCCATTGATCCATTCATTCAATCAAAAAGAAAAACTTTATCAGAAGAAACTTGGATTATTCTTTTTGCATTACTAGGAAAGTTCTTCAGAACTGGTCCCATCTGAACTCTGTCTACCTTTGACCTGGTAACGTATATTTTGTTTACTACTCATGATATTAATAAGATATTTCTCTCGGTATATAGCCAAGAGTTCCCATACTGTGGGAATATATAGTCTTAGGTGCCTCCATAATGCTGATTATTCTCTTAGCAAAGATGCATATTGTTAATGGAAGATCTGACATTATTTGAAAAGAGGACTAAACCCTTGGAAAGTTATTTTCCTTAGTCTGATTGCCGAGCTGAATATTTTATCATATTAATATCATATATTTTTTATTGGTTATAGGAAAACAGAGTCAAGGGATAACAGTTATTTTCCTGTAAATCCGTGTTTTATTGTTATAGCCTGTTTGATAACAGAAGATCCTAAGTTTCTCTTGGTATATGAGTCAGTTTGATAAAAATATGACACTGGTTGTCATAAATCATTAAATCATACTGTGCTGATCAGATAGGGGTGTATTAGCACCACCATGTGGTACATTTTGGGTGTTACTTTATAACTTCATCATTTGTTTTGCAGTTGTATTGTTTTTATATTCTTGGTTTTTACAATAAACGATTATATATTTTTGCATATACAATTGTTCCTTTGTCTCACTGCTTGCACAAATTAAGATACTTGATAAAAAATAACTTAGAGGCGTTTTTATGTCCGCCTGAAGGATAATTTAATTTTTATATTTTTTTTTATCCTCTCTTTTATATGAAGATTCTTTCATATAGAAGATATATGACAGGATGCTGCTTCTCTGGTCATCCAGCTGAGGTAGATGACTCAGGCTGGGAAGATGGATCTTGAACCTCAGCCGAAGTTGGATCCAGGGTTGGGATCCCTGATTCTGGGAGCTCCTATCAACACAACCTACCCCAACAGGGGTGGCTGGTACACTACTTAGACTTCCTACTCCACCTCATGATACAGGACATGGGAACGTCCCACTTCTGCTCATACAGGGGAGCCTAGACTGGAATGGACTATTCCAGTCTAGATATACTAAACTGTCCTATAGACTGTCTATACATTGCCGCCACCTACTGGTGTACATGAATAATTACAGCAATTTACATAAAACAGCCATAAGAAATCCAGATAATAGAAAATGTAATGTCAGGTTACACAGGATGATAACACATTTACACTTTAGCATCATTTAGCAGGGTGACAGAGTTTTAGTGACATACTCTGGGATGTTACAATAGCACTCACAGTATAATTCTCTGCAGTGCATAAAGAACACAGATAATTATAGAAGTGATTAAAAGATCGTTTATTAAAGTCTTCTTGTGGGACTATTAAGTGATTTTTAATTAAAAAATCCCCCAAAAATTTTTACTAAGTAAAATAAAAATAATGCAACTTTTTTTCAATGGGGGAGGGGGGACAACTGTTAATACAAAAAATGAAATAAACTCCCCTCCACATATTTGGTATTGCTGCATCCATAATGACCCACATTAAACAATTATCATGTAATTTATCCCATATGGTGAATGCCGTAAAAAAAAAAAAAAGCCAGAATTCCTGTTTTTGCTTATTCACAGCGAAAAAGTGGAATAAATAGCAATCAAAAAGTGTTGTATTGTACCCAAAAATTACTACAAATCTTTCTGCAAAAATGAAGCTCCTATACAGCTCCCACACTTTTTTTTATTTTTTATTGTGCAATAGCATTAAAACAAAAAAAAAACAAAAAAAAAAAGATGGGTGTCATTTACGATCAAAAATACACCTACGGTATATTTGGCGTATTTCTGACAAATTTTGGCCCAAAGGTTATTTGCGCTGCAGTTTGCAACTTTTACTCATTAGCACCAGGTTTAAAAAAAAATGTGTTTTTTTTTCACATCTCCATCCCTGAAAGACTTTATAAAATATACCCCAAAATGTTGCTATTAAAAACTACAACTTGTCCTGCAAAATACAAGCCCTCATACGACTACATCAACAGAAAAAATCTGACGAAAAAAGGCCCCAAATGCTTACAGAGGGAACTGGTTAAAAAGGATTGTGTATCAGTATCTGGTTTTAATTATTAGAGCATATATAATATATCCCCTAAGGAAAAATGCTTGTTGTATATACGTTACTTATAATGGTAGTAACTGTATCTATTATATTTTGCCTATTAGCTTGTTGATGGAATCGACATCACGTCTTTACATCTGAAGTGGCTCAGGTCGCAGCTCGCCATTGTGTCACAGGAACCAATCCTTTTTGACTGCAGCATCGAAGAGAACATTCAATATGGAGACAACAGTAGACTTGTTCCAGAGGAAGAAGTCATAGAGGCAGCAAAAGCAGCCAATATCCACACATTCATTATGAACTTGCCAGAAGTAATTTATTAAGATCATATTACTTAGATTTAAAGTGTTTACCATTTGCTTCCCAACTGAACTTTCTCTGCCTTTTTGATATTGAAGGGATATAACACTCGTGTTGGAGATAAGGGAGCTCAGCTTTCAGGTGGACAAAAACAAAGGATCGCAATTGCACGCGCTCTTGTACGGAAGCCAAAAGTGTTACTCCTGGATGAAGCTACTTCTGCACTTGATTATGAAAATGAAAAGGTAATGGGAATTAAAATAAAACACAAAGAGAAAATATTGATATATCAATCAAGTAAAGATCTATAGTTGCATTATTATTATTTTTTACTGTAAAGGTAAATGCACACGGTATATACTTGATGAGCATTTAACATATACCTGTATAAGTGAGTGATTTTATACAGAAAAAGAGAAGTATGTCACATTTATGCTCCCCATAGCAGGTTTATCCCCCTACCACATGCTTTGAACAGGTGACATGATTTGGTTTTGGTTTACTTGCCTTTGTATTTGTGCATGTGGTTTTCTAATAAACTATGTGCAGGTCTGCACATACAGGGGCAGATCTATGACTTCTAAGGCTTCATGCACATGGCCGTATTGCCCGGCAAATGGCCGTACATGTTCAATTTTTTTTACGGTGCCGACGGATCATGGACCCATTCAAGTTGAATGGGTCTCGATTAGGGATGAGCGAACTCGAACTGTATAGTTCGGGTTCGTACCGAATTTTGGGGTGTCCGTGACACGGACCCGAACGCGGACAGTTTTCGTAAAAGTCCGGGTTCGGGTTCGGTGTTCGTCACTTTCTTGGCGCTTTCGTGACGCTTTCTTGGCAGCTTTTTGAAAGGCTGCAAAGCAGCCAATCAACAAGCGTCATACTACTTGCCCCAAGAGGCCGTCACAGCCATGCCTACTATTGGCATGGCTGTGATTGGCCAGAGCACCATGTGACCCAGCCTCTATTTAAGCTGGAGTCACATAGCGCCGCCCGTCACTCTGCTCTGATTAGCGTAGGGAGAGGTTGCGGCTGCGACAGTAGGGCGAGATTAGGCAGATTAACTCCTCCAAAGGACTTGATTAATCGATCGATCTGCAGCTGTGCATCATTGAGCTGCTGAAATTCAATTGCTCACTGTTTTTAGGCTGCCCAGACCGTTTGTCAGTCACTTTTTTCTGGGGTGATCGGCGGCCATTTTGTGTCTTGTGCGGTGCTGCGACCAAGTGCATCCAAGCTGCGACCAAGTGCATTTAACCCTCAATGGTGTGGTTGTTTTTTGGCTAAAGCCTACATCAGGGTGAAGCTGTCACACCAAGTGCATTTAACCAGCAATAGTCTGTTTATTTTTTGGCCATATACTACATCAGGGGCAAGCTGCGCCTGTCACCAAGTGCATTTAACCCTCAATGGTGTGGTTGTTTTTTGGCTAAAGCCTACATCAGGGTGAAGCTGTCACACCAAGTGCATTTAACCAGCAATAGTCTGTTAATTTTTTGGCCATATACTAAATCAGGGGCAAGCTGCGCCCGTCACCAAGTGCATTTAACCAGCAATAGTCTGTAAATTTTTTGGCCATATACTACATCAGGGGCAAGCTGCGCCCGTCACCAAGTGCATTTAACCCTCAGTAGTGTGGTTGGTCAAGCTGTCACACCAAGTGCATTTAACCAGCAATAGTCTGTTCATTTTTTGGCCATATACTACATCAGGGGCAAGCTGCGCCCGTCACCAAGTGCATTTAACCCTCAGTAGTGTGGTTGGTCAAGCTGTCACACCAAGTGCATTTAACCAGCAATAGTCTGTTCATTCTTTGGCCATATACTACATCAGGGGCAAGCTGCGCCCGTCACCAAGTGCATTTAACCCTCAATGTAGTGGTGGTTTGGCTAAGCAAGCTGTCACACCAAGTGCATTTAACCAGCAATAGTCTGTTCATTTTTTGGCCATATACTACATCAGGGGCAAGCTGCGCCTGTCACCAAGTGCATTTAACCCTCAGTAGTGTGGTTGGTCAAGCTGTCACACCAAGTGCATTTAACCAGCAATAGTGTGGTTATTTTTTGGCCATATCCCAGTCTAATTCTGTCACTAAATCCATACCAGTCACCCAGCGCCTAAATACTAGGCCTCAAATTTATATCCCGCTAAATCTGTTGTTACCGCTGTACTGTTGTGGCTGGGCAAGTTATTTAGTGTCCGTCAAAGCACATTTTTTGTTCTGGGTTGAAATACAATTCCCAATTTAGCAATTTCATAATTTAGTGGTTTCTGCTATATCAGAGCTATTTGAAATCTATCCCTAAAAGGTATATAATATTCAAGGTGCACATAGGGTCATTCAGAATAACTTCACACACACGCTACTGTGCATTTCCAAGTCTAATTCTGTTAGTAAATCC
Source organism: Bufo gargarizans (assembly GCF_014858855.1). Classification (NCBI taxonomy): domain Eukaryota; kingdom Metazoa; phylum Chordata; class Amphibia; order Anura; family Bufonidae; genus Bufo; species Bufo gargarizans. The sequence goes on from NC_058084.1 coordinate 395,747,113, forward strand.
ATACCGGTCACCCAGCGCCTAAATACTAGGCCTCAAATTTATATCCCGCTAAATCTGTCGTTACCGCTGTACTGTTGTGGATGGGCAAGTTATTTAGTGTCCGTCAAAGCACATTTTTTGTTCTGGGTTGAAATACAATTCCCAATTTAGCAATTTCATAATTTAGTGGTTTCTGCTATATCAGAGCTATTTGAAATCTATCCCTAAAAGGGTATATAATATTCAAGGTGCACATAGGGTCATTCAGAATAACTTCACACACACGCTACTGTGCATTTCCAAGTCTAATTCTGTTAGTAAATCCATACCGGTCACCCAGCGCCTAAATACTAGGCCTCAAATTTATATCCCGCTACATCTGTCGTAACCGCTGTACTGTTGTGGCTGGGCAAGTTATTTAGTGTCCGTCAAAGCACATTTTTTGTTCTGGGTTGAAATACAATTCCCAATTTAGCAATTTCATAATTTAGTGTTTTCTGCTATATCAGAGCTATTTGAAATCTATCCCTAAAAGGGTATATAATATTCAAGGTGCACATAGGGTCATTCAGAATAACTTCACACACACGCTACTGTGCATTTCCAAGTCTAATTCTGTCACTAAATCCATACCGGTCACCCAGCGCCTAAATACTAGGCCTCAAATTTATATCCCGCTGAATTTGAATACAATACATTGGGCCAAATAATATTTTAGTTGTTGTGGTGAACCATAACAATGAGGAAAACATCTAGTAAGGGACGCGGACGTGGACATGGTCGTGGTGGTGTTAGTGGACCCTCTGGTGCTGGGAGAGGACGTGGCCGTTCTGCCACATCCACACGTCCTAGTGTACCAACTACCTCAGGTCCCAGTAGCCGCCAGAATTTACAGCGATATATGGTGGGGCCCAATGCCGTTCTAAGGATGGTAAGGCCTGAGCAGGTACAGGCATTAGTCAATTGGGTGGCCGACAGTGGATCCAGCACGTTCACATTATCTCCCACCCAGTCTTCTGCAGAAAGCGCACAGATGGCGCCTGAAAACCAACCCCATCAGTCTGTCACATCACCCCCATGCATACCAGGGAAACTGTCTCAGCCTCAAGTTATGCAGCAGTCTCTTATGCTGTTTGAAGACTCCGCTGGCAGGGTTTCCCAAGGGCATCCACCTAGCCCTTCCCCAGCGGTGAAAGACATAGAATGCACTGACGCACAACCACTTATGTGTCCTGATGATGAGGACATGGGAATACCACCTCAGCATGTCTCTGATGATGACGAAACACAGGTGCCAACTGCTGCGTCTTTCTGCAGTGTGCAGACTGAACAGGAGTTCAGGGATCAAGACTGGGTGGAAGACGATGCAGGGGACGATGAGGTCCTAGACCCCACATGGAATGAAGGTCGTGCCACTGACTTTCACAGTTCGGAGGAAGAGGCAGTGGTGAGACCGAGCCAACAGCGTAGCAAAAGAGGGAGCAGTGGGCAAAAGCAGAACACCCGCCGCCAAGAGACTCCGCCTGCTACTGACCGCCGCCATCTGGGACCGAGCACCCCAAAGGCAGCTTCAAGGAGTTCCCTGGCATGGCACTTCTTCAAACAATGTGCTGACGACAAGACCCCAGTGGTTTGCACGCTGTGCCATCAGAGCCTGAAGCGAGGCATTAACGTTCTGAACCTGAGCACAACCTGCATGACCAGGCACCTGCATGCAAAGCATGAACTGCAGTGGAGTAAACACCTTAAAACCAAGGAAGTCACTCAGGCTCCCCCTGCTACCTCTTCTGCTGCTGCCGCCTCGGCCTCTTCCTCTGCCTCTGGAGGAACGTTGGCACCTGCCGCCCAGCAAACAGGGGATGTACCACCAACACCACCACCACCTCCGTCACCAAGCGTCTCAACCATGTCACACGGCAGCGTTCAGCTCTCCATCTCACAAACATTTGAGAGAAAGCGTAAATTCCCACCTAGCCACCCTCGATCCCTGGCCCTGAATGCCAGCATTTCTAAACTACTGGCCTATGAAATGCTGTCATTTAGGCTGGTGGACACAGACAGCTTCAAACAGCTCATGTCGCTTGCTGTCCCACAGTATGTTGTTCCCAGCCGCCACTACTTCTCCAAGAGAGCCGTGCCTTCCCTGCACAACCAAGTATCCGATAAAATCAAGTGTGCACTGCGCAACGCCATCTGTAGCAAGGTCCACCTAACCACAGATACGTGGACCAGTAAGCACGGCCAGGGACGCTATATCTCCCTAACTGCACACTGGGTAAATGTAGTGGCAGCTGGGCCCCAGGCGGAGAGCTGTTTAGCGCACGTCCTTCCGCCGCCAAGGATCGCAGGGCAACATTCTTTGCCTCCTGTTGCCACCTCCTCCTTCTCGGCTTCCTCCTCCTCTTCTTCCACCTGCTCATCCAGTCAGCCACACACCTTCACCACCAACTTCAGCACAGCCCGGGGTAAACGTCAGCAGGCCATTCTGAAACTCATATGTTTGGGGGACAGGCCCCACACCGCACAGGAGTTGTGGCGGGGTATAGAACAACAGACCGACGAGTGGTTGCTGCCGGTGAGCCTCAAGCCCGGCCTGGTGGTGTGTGATAATGGGCGAAATCTCGTTGCAGCTCTGGGACTAGCCAATTTGACGCACATCCCTTGCTTGGCGCATGTGCTGAATTTGGTGGTGCAGAAGTTCATTCACAACTACCCCGACATGTCAGAGCTGCTGCATAAAGTGCGGGCCGTCTGTTCGCGCTTCCGGCATTCACATCCTGCTGCTGCTCGCCTGTCTGCGCTACAGCGTAACTTCGGCCTTCCCGCTCACCGCCTCATATGCGACGTGCCCACCAGGTGGAACTCCACCTTGCACATGCTGGACAGACTGTGCGAGCAGCAGCAGGCCATAGTGGAGTTTCAGCTGCAGCACGCACGGGTCAGTCGCACTGCGGAACAGCACCACTTCACCACCAATGACTGGGCCTCCATGCGAGACCTGTGTGCCCTGTTGCGCTGTTTCGAGTACTCCACCAACATGGCCAGTGGCGATGACGCCGTTATCAGCGTTACAATACCACTTCTATGTCTCCTTGAGAAAACACTTAGGGCGATGATGGAAGAGGAGGTGGCCCAGGAGGAGGAGGAGGAGGAGGAGGAAGAGGGGTCATTTTTAGCACTTTCAGGCCAGTCTCTTCGAAGTGACTCAGAGGGAGGTTTTTGGCAACAGCAGAGGCCAGGTACAAATGTGGCCAGACAGGGCCCACTACTGGAGGACGAGGAGGACGAGGATGAGGAGGAGGTGGAGGAGGATGAGGATGAAGCATGGTCACAGCGGGGTGGCACCCAACGCAGCTCGGGTCCATCACTGGTGCGTGGCTGGGGGGAAAGGCAGGACAATGACGATACGCCTCCCACAGAGGACAGCTTGTCCTTACCCCTGGGCAGCCTGGCACACATGAGCGACTACATGCTGCAGTGCCTGCGCAATGACAGCAGAGTTGCCCACATTTTAACCTGTGCGGACTACTGGGTTGCCACCCTGCTGGATCCACGCTACAAAGACAATGTGCCCACCTTACTTCCTGCACTGGAGCGTGATAGGAAGATGCGCGAGTACAAGCGCACGTTGGTAGACGCGCTACTGAGAGCATTCCCAAATGTCACAGGGGAACAAGTGGAAGCCCCAGGCCAAGGCAGAGGAGGAGCAAGAGGTCGCCAAGGCAGCTGTGTCACGGCCAGCTCCTCTGAGGGCAGGGTTAGCATGGCAGAGATGTGGAAAACTTTTGTCAACACGCCACAGCTAACTGCACCACCACCTGATACGCAACGTGTTAGCAGGAGGCAACATTTCACTAACATGGTGGAACAGTACGTGTGCACACCCCTCCACGTACTGACTGATGGTTCGGCCCCATTCAACTTCTGGGTCTCTAAATTGTCCACGTGGCCAGAGCTAGCCTTTTATGCCTTGGAGGTGCTGGCCTGCCCGGCGGCCAGCGTTTTGTCTGAACGTGTATTCAGCACGGCAGGGGGCGTCATTACAGACAAACGCAGCCGCCTGTCTACAGCCAATGTGGACAAGCTGACGTTCATAAAAATGAACCAGGCATGGATCCCACAGGACCTGTCCGTCCCTTGTCCAGATTAGACATTAACTACCTCCCCTTAACCATATATTATTGGACTCCAGGGCACTTCCTCATTCAATCCTATTTTTATTTTCATTTTACCATTATATTGCGAGGCTACCCAAAGTTGAATGAACCTCTCCTCTGTCTGGGTGCCGGGGCCTAAATATATGCCAATGGACTGTTCCAATGTTGGGTGACATGAAGCCTGATTCTCTGCTATGACATGCAGACTAATTCTCTGCTGACATGAAGACAGATTCTCTGTTACGGGACCTCTCTCCTCTGCCTGGGTGCTGGGCCTAAATATCTGACAATGGACTGTTGCAGTGGTGGCTGACGTGAAGCCTGATTTTCTGCTATGACATGCAGACTGATTCTCTGCTGACATGAAGCCAGATCCTCTGTTACGGGACCTCTCTCCTCTGCCTGTGTGCTGGGCCTAAATATATGCCAATGGACTGTTGCAGTGGTGGCTGACGTGAAGCCTCATTCTCTGCTATGACATGCAGACTAATTCTCTGCTGACATGAAGCCAGATTGTCTGTTACGGGACCTCTCTCCTCTGCCTGGGTGCTGGGCCTAAATTTATGAAAATGGACTCTTACAGTGGTGGGTGACGTGAAGCCTGATTCTCTGCTATGACATGAAGACTGATTCTCTGCTATGACATGAAGACTGATTCTCTGCTGACATGAAGCCAGATTGTCTGTTACGGGACCTCTCTCCTCTGCCTGGGTGCTGGGCCTTAATTTATGAAAATGGACTCTTACAGTGGTGGGTGACGTGAAGCCTGATTCTCTGCTATGACATGAAGACTGATTCTCTGCTATGACATGAAGACTGATTCTCTGCTGACATGAAGCCAGATTGTCTGTTACGGGACCTCTCTCCTCTGCCTGGGTGCTGGGCCTAAATATCTGACAATGGACTGTTGCATTGGTGGCTGACGTGAAGCCTGATTCTCTGCTATGACATGCAGACTAATTCTCTGCTGACATGAAGCCAGATTGTCTGTTACGGGACCTCTCTCCTCTGCCAGGGTGCTGGGCCTAAATTTATGAAAATGGACTGTTGCAGTGGTGGGTGACGTGAAGCCTGATTCTCTGCTATGACATGAAGACTGATTCTCTGCTGACATGAAGCCAGATTGTCTGTTACGGGACCTCTCTCCTCTGCCTGGGTGCTGGGCCTAAATTTATGAAAATGGACTGTTGCAGTGGTGGGTGACCTGAAGCCTGATTCTCTGCTATGATATGAAGACTGATTCTCTGCTGACATGAAGCCAGATCCTCTGTTACGGGACCTCTCTCCTCTGCCTGGGTGCTGGGCCTAAATATCTGACAATGGACTGTTGCATTGGTGGCTGACGTGAAGCCTGATTCTCTGCTATGACATGCAGACTAATTCTCTGCTGACATGAAGCCAGATTGTCTGTTACGGGACCTCTCTCCTCTGCCTGGGTGCTGGGCCTAATTTTATGAAAATGGACTGTTGCAGTGGTGGGTGACGTGAAGCCTGATTCTCTGCTATGACATGAAGACTGATTCTCTGCTGACATGAAGCCAGATTGTCTGTTACGGGACCTCTCTCCTCTGCCTGGGTGCCGGGGCCTAAATATCTGAGAATGGACTGTTCCAGTGGTGGGTGACGGGAAGCCAGATTCTCTGCTATGGGACCTCTCTCCAATTGATTTTAGTTAATTTTTATTTATTTAATTTTTATTTTAATTCATTTCCCTATCCACATTTGTTTGCAGGGGATTTACTTACATGTTGCTGCCTTTTGCAGCCCTCTAGCCCTTTCCTGGGCTGTTTTACAGCCGTTTTAGTGCCGAAAAGTTCGGGTCCCCATTGACTTCAATGGGGTTGGGGTTCGGGTTCGGGACGAAGTTCGGATCGGGTTCGGATCCCGAACCCGAACATTTTCGGGAAGTTCGGCCGAACTTCTCGAACCCGAACATCCAGGTGTTCGCTCAACTCTAGTCTCGATCCATCACAGCCTCCGCACGGATGTTGCCTGTGCATTGGGTCCGCAAATTGCGGTCCCCCAATGAACTGAACGGCCGCACAAAGGCCGTGTGCATGAGGTCTAAGGCCTCTTTCACATGGGCGAGATTTCCGCACAGGTGCAATGCGTGAGGTGAACGCATTGCACCCACACTGAATCCGGACACATTAATTTTTTATCGGGCTGTGCACATGAGCAGTGATTTTCACGCATCACTTTTGCGTTACGTGAAAATCGCAGCATGTTCTATATTGTGTGTTTTTCACGCAACGCAGGCCCCATAGAAGTGAACGGGGCTGCGTGAAAATCGCAAGCATCCGCAAGCAAGTGCGGATGCGGTGCGATTTTCACTCACGGTTGCTAGGAGACGATCGGGGTGGGGACCCGATCTTTATTATTTTCCCTTATAACATAGTTTTATAGCATTAGTTTTATAGCATGGTAGAATAACATTCTAAATACAGAATGCATAGTACAATAGGGCTGGAGGGGTTAAAAAAATATATAAATAAAATTAACTAACCTTAATCCACTTGTTTGTCATCACATGCCACATGATCCATCACCATGGTAAAAGATCATGTGATGGACCATGTCATGAGCGCAGTGACGTCATCAAAGGTCCCATTCCTCAAAGAAGAAGACAGAATAGATGCCGGCTGCGCGAACAAGTGGATTAAGGTGAGTTAATTATTATTATTTTATTTTTTTTACTCCTCCAGCCCTATTTTCCCCTATCGTCCTCCGGCAGCATATCATGGGTTAATACTGTGTCTTCTTCTTTCTAGGACCGCCCACCTAGTAAAACAAGTAATCAATTAGTTAATTAAATTAATGGCCTCCCCTATAAGGGACCCCTCCCAGAATGCCTCGGTGTGTTTTTTTTATTTGTCCTTCTACTTAGGATGTAGCCCACCTATAGGAGAATTGTCTGTGGCCGCAATGCCTTTAACACGGATTTGGCCTGGGGATTGGGAATAGCCATGGTGTCCCCTGGCTCCACTCCCGACCGCTCTTGCGCCATCCCCCGAAGCCCGTGGTTCTTCGACAGCAGGTCCTGGTTCTCCGGTTCGCAGCGCGATCCCTCTACTGGAAGTCAAGGGCCGAACTTCCGGTTTCTGCGGTGGAACGCATCGTGAGATGCAAAGTGCTTCCGGATGACGTCACAGGCGCGCCCGGCCCTGTTTGAGCGCCAAATTCAAAATTCTGAAGGTATTTAGAGCGTTTTTTGGCTGGAGCTCTGTGCCCTTGTACCAGGCAGCAGAGCTCCAGCATTTTAGAGGTATCTGTGGCTCTCTCAGCTTCTGGAGAAGGATCTCTTTCTCTTTTTTTCCCCATAACTTATTTTTTCCTCCCTTGAATTGCAGATGTCCAGTGCTTCAAGCAGGGGGGAAAAAAGATCCAGAAAGAGAAGACACAGGATGTGTCAAGCCTGTGAGCAGCCGCTCCCTGATGATTTCCCGCAGGATCTTTGTGTCAGGTGTCTCCGTGATACGCAAGATTCCTCGCCATCCAAAAAGAAACAGAGGTCTCAGTCGTCTCTCTGTATTTCATTTCTTCACCAGTTACCCGCAGATCATTCCTCCAATATTTGTGAGGATTGTACTCAGCCAGATAATCCGTCAGATGTCGAAACAGAAAAAATTATGTCTCTGTTCAAAGTGTTCCTGAAACAATCTAAAAAGAAGAGATCAAAGAAGCCATGTTTATCCCCATCATCTTCTGAGAAGTCTCTTCATTCCGAAGGCGAGATTTCTACTGATTCAGATTCGCACTTCATTGAAGAAAATTTTTTGTTTAATAAAAAGGACGCAAACCGTTTAATAAAAGAAGTTAAAAATATAATGGAAGCCAGTGAGGAGAAATCCGGTACTCGTGAGGAGGATGATCTCTTCTATTTTCCTAAAAAGAAGGCTCCTGTGTTTCCCAGCCACCCGGTCCTAGATGCAATAATGCATAAAGAATGGGAGTAACCGGTAGGAAGGATTAATCTAGGGTCAAGATTCAAAAATATCTACAAGACCGATCCTGTGGAATCCACAAGTTGGGAGTCTCCCGCCAGAGTAGATTCAGCAGTAAACAAGTTAACAAGAAAATCATTTTTCGCTTCAGATGATTCAGCATTGTTAAAAGACCCTATGGAGAATAAAGCGGATACTCTTCTTAAGAGATTACATACGTATCTTGCTTACATGAATAAAGCAGCTATGGCCACGGTACCTGTAGCCCATGCTCTGAGGGTTTGGCTTAGCCAATTAGGCAGAGACATCGAAGATGGCGTCTCCAGGGAAGATCTACTCCGGCAACTACCGTCTTTGAAGCTGGTGGCAGAATTTCTTTGCGATTTTCCAGTTGACGCCTTAAGGCTTATTGCTAAGAACATGGCTCTTGCTAATTCTGTTAGAAGAGCCATATGGCTAAAACTCTGGTCTGGAGACCCCTCTTCCAAGAGTAACCTGTGTTCCCTTCCCTTCGAAAATTGGCAAATTATTTGGTTCTCATCTCGATAAACTTCTTGAGGCCAATATGGAAGATAAAGCGTTACGTTTTCCACAGCCTAAACGCAAAGAGAAAAGATTTTTTTGTCCCTACAGGGGTCAAGATTCCAGGAGATCTACCTTTAGAGGCTGTTCCAGTCATGGAAGATCTGACCATAAAACCTGGATTCCTGCGGAGAAGTCCAGAAAAAAGAACGACGATAACAGATCTACCAAACCTGAGTTCTTACGCCAGAGGTCAGAAAGTGGGAGGACGCCTGGCTTTCTTCCACCTCAAATGGCAGCAGATTACTTCAGATTGTTGGGCACTGAATGTTGTTCACAATGGCTATGCTCTAAAGTTCAACCATCTACCAAGAGACAGGTTTCTTCTCAACGATGGAAGAGACCCAGAGATCGTCCAGCTTTTAAAAGAGTTTGTGGAAAAAGGAGCCCTAGAACCAGTTCCAGTTCATCAAGAATATTCAGGAGTCTACTCCAGAGTCTTTCGTGTTCCCAAACCCGATGGAAAAAGTTGCTTAATTATAGATCTCCGTTATGTAAATCGTTGCATGAAGAAGATCCATTTCAAAATGGAAACAATAAGGTCCATTACTGCAGTCCTCAGAAAGAATCAGTTTATGTCCCCCCTGGACTTAAAGGACGCATACCTCCACATTCCGATCCAGTTACAATTAAGAACATACTTGAGAGTCGCCATCAGGATGGGTAAAAGGACGCAGCATTTCCAATTCAAGGCCCTCCCGTTCGGCTTGTGTTCTGCCCCAAGGGTCTTCACAAAGATTGCTATCATTGTTGTTGTGGAGCTTCGTCTTCGGGGGATTTAGATTTTCCCCTATTTGGACGACTGGCTTGTCGTCGCAGAGTCAGAGAATCTTCTGCAGCATCAATTAGAAGAGACCATAAAACTTCTCCAGTCTGTAGGTTTCCTGTTAAACTGGGGAAAGTCCGATCTGATTCCTTCCACTTCCAAGATTTTTCTCGGCTTCCTGATAGACACGGTCTCCATGAACCTTCCTCTACCAAAGATGGAATTACCGAAGAAGGCGATAAAGACACTTATATCTCTGCCGTCACCGTCCGTCCACAGAGTTATGAAAACACTGGGACATCTGACAGCTGTTGTGGATGCAGTGCCTTGGGTGACTATCCACACCCGAGATCTTCAGCAGAATTTACTCCAGTCTTGGCGGCTCAGCCGTTACCAGTTGGGGGCGAAGGTGAAGTTATCTTCCTCCACAGTACAGAGCCTCAAATGGTGGCTTCACTCAAGCAATCTGATCAAAGGGAAGAATTTCCAGTTTCTCTCCTCAGTAACCATCACGACGGATGCATCCGGTCAGGGCTGGGGAGCGCACCTCAAGAACAAGTGGGTGCAAGGCCGCTGGTCCCCCAGATAAATCGGACAGTCTTCAAATTACAAAGAATTGAAAGCTGTACTGTTAGCACTGTACAAGTTCAAGACCGAGGTGTCAGGGAAATCAGTGCTGATCCGTTCAGACAATCTTGTCACAGTATTTTATTTGAACAAGCAAGGGGGCACGAGGAGCAAGCCCATTCTGAAATTATGCAAGAAGATTTTCAAATGGGCAGAATCACATTTTGCGGAGTTGAAAGCTCTGCATATCAGAGGCTCCTCGAATACGCAAGCGGATCTTCTGAGCAGAAAAATAGTCAACCAAGTGGAATGGGAACTAAATCCTATTGTCTTCCAAAGCATTGTAGCCAAGTGGGGTTGTCCGTCCTGGGACCTGATTGCATCGGCAACGAACAAGAAGTTAAGCAGGTTCTGTTCTCTGAAGATCTCCGACAATCTTGCAATGGTAGATGCTTTCTCAATGAGTTGGAAGAACCTTTCCGCCTATGTTTTTCCCCCAGTTCCTCTCATTCCGAAGACATTACGGAAAATAGTAGAAGAGAAGCCTCTATTTGTAATAATGATAACCCCCTTTTGGCCGAGGAGGTCATGGTTTCCGCTCCTCCTTCATCTGTTCAGGGGAGAATTCTGGAAGCTCCCTCCACGTCCAGATCTTCTTCTCCAGAACGGCCTATATCATCAGAGTCTAGACCGTCTACATCTTGCCGCCTGGAAGTTGAAAGATCTAAATTAGAAGCAAAAGGTCTCTCACAGTCTGTCATTAATGCTCTTCTTGCCTCTCGCAAAGACTCGACTAACAGGAAATATTCTAAAATATGGAGAAAATTTGTTTCCTGGTGTTCTGATTCTGGCCACAATGACCTTGACGTCTCTTCAGTACTGCAATTTCTTCAAGATGGGTTTCAGAAAGGTCTCAAACCAAATACCTTGAGAGCCTATATGACTGCCATTAACTCCATGACAGAAAATAAATTCCTTCATCACCCTCTAATCCTCAGGTTCTTCAAGGCAGTTAGAAGACTGCAACCAGTGCATAGGGATCCTACACCTATTTGGGACCTTTCCTTAGTCCTAAAGAGACTTACCTCAGCACCTTTTGAGCCTTTACAAGATGTAGATCTCAAATGGCTTTCTTACAAGGCTTTATTTCTGATGGCCGTCACTTCCGCTAAGAGGCTGGGAGAACTACAAGCCTTGTTGTCTAGATCTCCCTATGTACGCTTTTTACCAGATGGAGTCCTATTGCGTACAGTTCCCACTTTCCTGCCGAAAGTGCCTTGTCCCGGTATCATTTCTCCCGGTATTTTTTCCTGATCCTGTTAATGAGCAACAGATACTTCTGAATACTCTAGATGTTAAAAGAACATTACAAATCTATCTCCAAAGATCTAAAGACTTCAGGAAATCCGAAAATCTTTTTGTTCTCTTCGCTGGTCCAAGAAAGGGACAACTGCCTTCTAAGGACTCTCTTGCGAGGTGGATAAAGTCCACAATTATGGAAGCCTGTTCTCTTGAAGCCCTTCCTCTACCCTTTCCAATCAGGGCCCATTCCACCAGAGCTGCAGCAACCTCCTGGGCAGAAATGGCGCAAGTTCCCATTGAAGATATTTGCAACGCCGCATCATGGTCCTCGTCTCTGACGTTTGCTAAGCACTATCGTCTGGACATCAGTGCTAGGAGCTCAGCCTTTGGTACTGGGGTTTTGTGAGCAGCCGTGGATGAAAGTCCCTCCCTATGAGTTCTATAAAAATACCATGATGTGCTGCCGGAGGACGATAGGGGAAAGGAAAAATTTGTACCTGGGATTTTACTTTCCTTGAGTCCGGAGGCAGCACAAGTTTACCCTCCCTAACAAATTTATTTTGTGCATATGTTTGCCTGAGTCTATTTCTTCAACACGCCGAGGCATTCTGAGAGGGGTCCCTTATAGGGGAGGCCATTAATTTAATTAACTAATCGATTACTTGTTTTGCTAGGTGGGCGGTCCTAGAAAGAAGAAGACACACTATTAACCCATGATGTGCTGCCTCCGGACTCAAGGAAAGTAAAATCCCAGGTACGAATTTTTCCTGTACTATGCATTCTGAATTCAGAATGCTATTATTTTCCCTTATAACCATGTTATAAGGGGAAATAATACAATCTACACAACCTTGAACCCAAACCTGACCTTCTGTGAAGACGTTCCGGTCTGGGTACCACATTTAGTTTTTTATCGTGCGCGTGCCAAACACATAGCACCCGCACAATAAAAACTGAACAACGAAACGCAATCGCAGTCAAAACTGACTGCAATTGGGTACCTACTCGCGCGGGTTTGCCGCAACGCATCCGGACCTTATCCAGACACGCTCGTATGAAAGAGGCCTAAGGATGGTATAAACTCAGACAGGCTGTTTAGATTAGGGTTGCACAATGTTTCGAAATATACTTTGATGAGCTTTTTGGTACAATACTGCCAGTATTTTATCATTAAGCTGTGCTGCTGCAGAGCTTAGTAGCAGGTCCAACTGAAAGAACATAGTGGGTCATTTATCATTAGATATATAGTATAGTGTAGTGGGGCACACCCACATCTGGACACAGCATAGATACACTGTTATGTATAAAAACAATATACATGTATTATATAAAATGTATACAAGGTAAAAATAAAACAATGAAAAAAATTATATAAAAAAAATATATGTAAAACTAATGGGTTTAAAAATACATCAATCTCACAGGGACTCTGTCACCACTTTCTAACCCCCCCTTTTAAAACTATTGTTCTCTCCATGCCGCCCTTGTGATTACAAAGGTGTTGTTATAACATAAATTCGCGGTCTCGTTTTGATAAAAATACCTTTTATGTAACCTGTCAATCTCTTTGGATAAGGTGCCCAGGGCGTTTCTGAGGGTCTGAAGCTGCCGCCTGCCGCCGCCGCCGTTGGTGCCCAGCTCCTCCCCTGATCCTTTCAGCGCCGCCTGAATGTAAAGAAATCCGCCTCCGGCTCTCGCTCAGTCAGTGCCCCCTCCTCCTTTTCAAAGATCGCGCGCGTGCGCACAGGCCTGTGCGCACGCGCGCGATCTTTGAAAAGGAGGAGGGGGCACTGACTGAGCGAGAGCCGGAGGCGGATTTCTTTACATTCAGGCGGCGCTGAAAATATCAGGGGAGGAGCTGGGCACCAACGGCGGCGGCGGGCGGCAGCTTCAGACCCTCAGAAACGCCCTGGGCACCTTATCCAAAGAGATTGACAGGTTACATAAAAGGTATTTTTATCAAAACGAGACCGCGAATTTATGTTATAACAACACCTTTGTAATCACAAGGGCGGCATGGAGAGAACAATAGTTTTAAAAGGGGGGGTTAGAAAGTGGTGACAGAGTCCCTTTAATCGCAGTATGTGTGACAACCTCTCTACATGCGTGCGTGCGTGTTGCGGTTTGAAAAGTTCTTACCACCGGCTCCTAATGTTGAGTTGTATTGTGCAGTACTGGTTTAGGTAGGCACTTGTGAGATCACGCCGGCGTCTCTTACTGTGAAGCACTGTTTGAATCAGCGTCCCAAGTGTCTTACTCAATACAGGCAAAGCTCATTCCTCCCCAAGATGATCTAGGAGCACTCCGGGACTTGTAGATTGTAAATTGTAGATCTCAAGACATATTCACCAGGGGACTATTCACATAATGTAGCCTACAGCCTACAGAGGTTAACTAGATACTGAGACTGTTGGTATAGTTGCAGATATACTTTAGTTACATGCCTAATAATAATATCATTCTATAAGTATCTTGATCATAAGTGAACAGGGATTTTATGGTGTGGTTGTAGTGCGATATTAGAAAATACTAAGCAAATACGGAGGACTTACCATTGACCCCATTGGCCTTTTATAGAATTTAGAAACACCTGGCTGGGAAATGAAAAATAGCCTTTTTAAAAAAAAAAAAATACTGCTTTAGCCCCAGAACTTTAATTTCCACAAGTGGTAACAGGAGAAAAAGGACCCCACAATGTATTACCAATTTCTTCCTGCATACTGCAAAATCCCATATGTGGTCGTAAACTGCTGTTTGGGCACACTGCAGGGTTCAGAAGAGCAAGAGCAGCAAGTGCATTTGAGGCCTAGTTTGGTTATTTATACAGCACTGGCTGACAACTGCAGAGGTTCAGAGATCAAATAAAAAATAAACCCCTAAGAAGTGACTATGCCCCTCACAGAATTTACCAAGGGGTCTAGTGAGCATTTTTACCTAACAGATGTATTGCAAAAATTAATTCACAGTTTTTATATTTTACAGATTGTGCAGCAAGCTCTGGACAGTGCCAGGCAAGGACGGACATGCATAGTGATTGCTCATCGATTAAGCACCATACAGAACGCTGACAATATCGCAGTGATTAAGAACGGGAAAGTGGTGGAATACGGCACTCATGACCAGCTATTGGCTAACCAAGCTGATTACTATGCTCTTGTGAACGCACATGACTCAGACAATTAGGCCTTATACACATGCAAAGTCTTACCCTGGGTTCACACCTGAGCGTTTTACAGCGCGTTCAAACGCGCTGTAAAACGCTTAAGACATGAAAACCAATGCTTCCCTATGGGAAGGGTTCACACCTGGGCGTTTTACAGCGCGTACGAACGCGCTGTAAAACGCCCGACGCTCAAACAAGTACTTGAGCTTCTTTGGGGCGTTTTGACGCGCGTTTGTGGCCATAGGACACTGCAGTCAATGACACAAACGCGCATCAAACGCGCGTTTACTATTACAAAAAACGCGCATAAAAACGCGCGACAAAAACGTGCGTAAAACGCGCGTTTGAGGAACGCTTAGGTGTGAACCCAGGGTTACAGTACTCCAGTACAGAACTTCTAAGTACTCCATGTGGCTCTGTGAGGTTGTGTATTCTACTTGTAAGCAATCACTGAAGGGGAGAATAAATAAATATACAGTATGTGAGAAACAAAAACCTCTTTGTGCCTTTATATCAAATCAGAGGAATAGAGTAGGCCCATAGATTTCTTTCAGTGCTGTATAATAAATCTACACAACTTGCGTCTGTATGGTTTTCTTGTTTAAGGCCTCATGCACACGGCCGTTGTGTGGCCGTTCCGTGCATTGGGGACCGCAATACGTCCGTGATCCGTCTGCACCGCAAAAAAAATAGAACTATTTTTTTGTGGTGCGGAGGCACGGACAGAAACACCACGGAAACACTCCGTAGTGCTTCAATGGGGTTACGTGCCTCCGTCCCGCACCGCAGCTCCAGATTGGGAACCAATTCAAGTAAATAAGTTCACAACCGTGATGCGGGGAGCACACGGCCAGTGCCTGCATATTGCCCGGCTGTTCGGCCGTGTGCATGAGGCCTAAGGCTTAACTGAAATTTCACAACTGTATAGGATCAAAAGAAAAAGGTTTGGTACCATGTTAGCCAGTAGTGTGAAATAGGGCAGACACTCAGGGGCGAGGATAAGGTCTGACCGTCACTCCATAAAGGAGAAAAAGACAAGTTTCCCTGTTGCCAAACATTTTGATGATCCTGGCCATAGCATTACAGACCTCCAAGTATTAATATTCGGCTACTTTCACACTAGCGTTTTTCGTATTTTCTGGTATTGAGATCCGTCATAGGGTCTCAATACCGGAAAAAAATACTCTTCCGTTTTGTCCCCATTCATTGGGACAGAACGTAACTGAACAGAAAGGAATGCTCCAAAATGCATTCTGTTCCGTTTGGTTGCATTATCATACCGGAGAGCAAACCACAGCATGCTGCAGTTTTCTTTCCATCACGGGATGCGGAGCAAAATGTTATGACCCACAATGCAAGTCAATGGGGACGGATCCGTTTTCTCAGACACAATAGAAAACGGATCAGCCAGGATTTCCACACGCCAGTGGTTTTCTCACACACAATCTAACACAATAGAAAATGGATCAGCCAGGATTTTCACACACCAGTGCCTGATGCATCAGACTAGATCATTCTGGGTGCCACACCAAAACTTTGTAAAACGAGACACGTTTCTTCTGGCCACCTGCGTCAGCCGCTATTTGGATGTTACCACCCGTATGATGCCACATACCTGCTGCCATGTGTTCCTACTTCCGCCCACCATCTTGTGCTGTTACTGCCACTGCTTTTGCACCCCACCTCACCATTCTGTGATTGGGCCACTATGTTAAAAGTGGGCCTAAGTGGTCTCTTGGACCTTAGCGTGTCTCTGCAGCCTCTCTGACAAATGTTGCTAAAACTACATCTTTATTATATATACATTAAAACACATATAAGCCTCTTGGGATCAATGGGTTAAAACTCTCAGAAATGGGTTAGATCCAGGATATGGTATCTAGTACTTGTATGTAATTCACATGTCTGTCCATGTCAGCCCTAAAGGGTTGACTTCTCTCTAGATTCTTGAACTTCTTAAATTGGAATACCCTATCTACCCTTCCTGGCCTAAAATTTGAAGAGCCTGTATCCCTACATGTTTCGCCGAGCGATTCGGGGGATACTACACAGGTTCGTATAATGAACCTGTGTAGTATCCCCTGAGTCCTCTTTCACACGGCCGTTGCGGAAAAATGTGTGGGTGCGTTGCGTGAACACCCGCGATTTTTCCGCGCGAGTGCAAAACTGTCATGGTCTTACCTTCTTGCTGTTCTCCTTCGTTTGACATGTGCTGGCGGCCATCTTGGTTTCTGGGTTTCTTGTAGCCTCCCACCCTGCGGCTTCTCCTTCCCACTGGGAGGAGCTGGATGCCTAGCTCATATATATAGGAGGTCTGTGGCTTCAGTTCCTTGCTTGGTCCTCCTGTGTTCACATGCTTCCAAGACTGCTGCTGCTTCTGGTTCCTGATCCTGGCCTCGTCTGACTACCCCGCTGGTTCCTGATCCTGGCTTCGTCTGACTACCCCGCTGGTTCCTGATCCTGGCTTCGTCTGACTACCCTTCTGGTTCCTGACCTCTGGCTACGCAAGACCCTGCTTCGGTTTAGCCATCCGTTTGGACTTTTGCTTACAGCTTGATTTTCAATAAAGCCTTCTTATTCCCACTTATCTCTTGTTGTACGTCTGGTTCATGGTTCCATGACATTAGGACCAAGCCATGAATTCTGACGGTACAGGGCCATCCTCGCTACCTACGCTGATTGCCAGACTTGATCAGCAGGATCACCTGTTGGGTCCGTTCGCTGTGGCGTTGCAAACCCTGCTTGAACGCACGGCTCATTTCGCTTCCGTTGCCGATGGGTCGGTTGTCGCTCCTGGGCCCGCTCCTACTGCCGCTCCGGTTGTTGCGCCAGAGTCTACCCCGACACCTGTTGCTGCGCCTGCGGTGTCTCGGGGTATGACCGGTTCTGCCCCCCTTCCACAGCGCTTTGGGGGAGAGCCAACTCAGTGCCGAGGTTTCCTTAACCAGGTGGGCATTTATTTTGAGTTGCTGCCACATGCCTTTCCTACTGAGAGATCAAAGGTGGGCTTCTTGATCTCGCTGCTCTCGGACAAGGCCTTGGCCTGGGCCAGCCCTTTATGGGAGAACAACAATCCGGTGGTTGCCGAGTTTTCCGGTTTTGTTGCTTCTCTTCGGAAGGTATTCGATGTGCCGGCTCGTGCTGCCTCTGCTGCGAAGCTCCTTATGTCCATCAGACAGGGTTCACGATCCGTAGCTGAATACGCCATTGAGTTTCGTACCCTGGCAGCAGAGGTGGGCTGGAATAATGAGGCCCTGGTCGCTGCTTTCTCTCATGGTCTCTCGGATGCCTTGAAGGATGAGGTTGCAGCTAAGGACCTACCAGTGGAGCTCGAGTCTCTTATTTCTTTCCTGATTTTGATTGACACCAGACTCAGGGAGAGACCTTCCTTTAAGGAGAGCCTGTGGAGGCCTTCTAACAGATTGGCGCCTACGTTTGCTGTCCCACCCGTGCCTCCCTCTCCTCCCACGCCTCCTGGGGATGACTTGTCTGGGGGTGAACCCATGCAGCTGGGGTTTGCTCGCCTGTCCGAGGGGGAGAGGGTACTCCGGAGACGCGAGGGCCGATGCATGTACTGTGGTCTCGGTGGGCATTTTCGGTTGGCATGTCCGAACTGTCCGGGAAACGCTCGCACCTGAGATCCTGTCGGGGGCAGATCTTGGGTGGAGTCTCCTCGTCCCCGGTTTCTCGTGTTGACAAACCACTGATCACTGTTGTCCTCTCCTGGGTCGGGGGCTCGGTGACGACCCAGGCGTTGGTGGACTCTGGTGCTGGTGGTTTGTTCATTGATAGTGTGTTCGCTGCCGCCAATTCCATTCCTCTGCAGCCTCGAGGTTCCCCACTGGCTCTTGAGGCGATAGACGGCAGACCCCTTCTGCCGCCACACGTGACTCATGAGACCCTTCCAGTGGGGATAGCCATTGGTGCCGTTCACAGAGAGTCGGTCTGTCTCCAGGTGATTTCGTCTCCACACTACTTGGTGGTCTTGGGGTACCCCTGGCTCCAGAAGCATAATCCGACTTTCGATTGGAGATCGGCCGAGATCCTCTCGTGGTCACCGCAGTGTGGGGCTAGTTGCATCCATGGGCCTGTCAAGTTGCTGTGTACTTCCTCGGACTCTCTGTTGCCTCCTGAATACGAAGAGTACCGGGATGTATTCGATAAGGTGCGCGCGGTTGCCCTACCTCCGCACCGCCCATACGATTGTGCCATAGAGTTACAATCTGGTGCCGTTCCTCCTCGTGGCAAAGTCTATCCACTGTCGGTAGCGGAGAATGAGGCCATGGAGGAGTACGTGAGGGAGGCGCTTTCACGCGGACACATTCGCAAATCCTCGTCCCCGGCAGGGGCTGGATTTTTCTTTGTGAAAAAGAAGGGCGGTGAGTTGAGGCCTTGCATCGATTACAGGGGTCTCAATCGCATCACGATCAAGAACGCTTACCCGATACCCTTGATTTCCGAGCTGTTCGATCGCCTCAAAGGGGCCACGGTCTTTACCAAACTCGACCTGAGGGCGGCATATAACCTGGTAAGGATCAAGGCGGGCGATGAGTGGAAGACCGCGTTTAACACCAGAACCGGTCATTATGAATCCTTGGTTATGCCCTTTGGGTTGTGCAATGCGCCCGCAGTTTTCCAGGAATTCATCAACGATGTTTTCCGTGACCTGTTGCAGCAGTGTGTGGTGGTCTATTTGGATGACATCTTGGTATATTCTGAATCCATGGAGGCCCACATTATGGATGTCAGACGAGTGTTGCAACGGTTACGAGAGAACAGGCTGTTCGGTAAGCTTGAGAAATGCGAATTTCACCGATCCCAGGTAACCTTCTTAGGTTACATCATTTCCGCTGAGGGGTTCTCCATGGATCCTGAGAAGGTTTCGGCTGTCTTACAGTGGCCCCAGCCCAGTGGTCTCCGTGCCCTGCAGCGCTTTTTGGGCTTCGCCAATTATTATCGGAAGTTCATCAGGGACTTTTCTATGCTAGCCAAGCCTCTCACGGATCTGACCAGGAAGGGCAGTAATTTCCAGGTCTGGCCGCTCGAGGCCATCCGAGCTTTTGAGGCTCTAAAGTCCGCCTTTGTGTCGGCTCCGATTCTGTCGCATCCCAACCCTGGGTTGCCCTTTGTCCTCGAGGTGGACGCGTCTGAGACGGGAGTAGGCGCCCTTCTGTCTCAGCGTAGAACACCAGAGGGCCCTCTGCTTCCTTGTGGGTTTTACTCCCGGAAACTGTCTTCCGCGGAGTGCAACTATCAGATTGGTGACAGGGAGTTATTGGCCATCGTGCAGGCCCTTAAAGAATGGAGGCACTTGCTCGAGGGTTCGGTGGTTCCGGTTCTCATCCTGACGGACCACAAGAATCTGACCTACCTTTCTGAGGCCAAGAGATTGACACCACGTCAGGCCAGATGGGCTCTGTTCTTGTCACGTTTTAATTACGTGGTCTCCTACCTACCCGGTTCCAAGAACATCAGAGCGGATGCCTTATCACGGCAGTACTCCGAGCTGTCCAGGGAGGAGTCGATTCCGACTTCGGTCATACCTCCGAATCAGATCCTGGCCGCCATTCGCACCAGTCTGACCTCTCCCCTGGGTGAGCAGATTTTGGCGGCTCAATCTGGTGCTCCCTCTGGGAGACCCAACGGCAGATGTTTTGTGCCTGAGGAGTTGCGCACTCGGTTGTTGCGAACCTACCATAACTCCAAGGCTGCGGGGCATCCTGGAAAGAATCAGCTGTCCTGGGCTGTTTCACGTCTGTTCTGGTGGCCTTCTCTACGTTCCGACATCGCCGCATATGTAGCGGCATGCTCCGTTTGTGCCCAGAGTAAGTCCCCTCGGCACCTTCCGTTGGGCCTTTTGCAACCCATAGCCACCGGGGAGCGCCCATGGTCACACCTGGGGATGGATTTCATTGTGGACCTCCCTGCATCCCGAGGCCATACGGTCATTCTCATGATTGTGGATCGGTTTTCCAAAATGTGCCACTGTGTTCCTCTCAAGAAGTTACCCTCTGCACAAGAGTTGGCCACGATTTTCGCCTGGGAGGTCTTCCGGTTGCACGGTTTGCCCAAGGAGATTGTGTCGGATCGGGGGAGTCAGTTTGTGTCCAGGTTCTGGCGCGCCTTTTGCTCCCAGTTGGGGATTCATCTCTCTTTCTCCTCGGCCTACCACCCTCAGTCCAATGGGGCCGCAGAACGATCCAATCAGGCCTTGGAGCAATTCCTTCGTTGCTATGTCTCCGATCACCAAGACAATTGGGTTGACCTCCTGCCTTGGGCTGAGTTTGCCAGGAACACGGCGGTGAACTCTTCCTCTGGGACGTCTCCCTTCATGGCCAATTATGGGTTCCAACCTGCCGTGTTACCGGAGGTATTCTCTCCCCAGGATATTCCGGCTGTGGAGGATCACCTTTCCGTCCTACGTGCTTCTTGGGTACAGATCCAGAGGTCCCTTGAGGTCTCTGCGCAGCGCCAGAGACTCCAGGCTGATCGCAGACGAGCGCCCGCTCCTTCCTACCAGGTCGGAGACCGTGTATGGTTGTCCACCCGCAACCCCAACCTTCGAGTGCCCACTCCCAAGCTGGCGCCTCGCTTTGTTGGTCCCTTCCGAGTGCTTCGCAGGGTAAACCCGGTAGCCTATGCCCTTGCGCTTCCTCCTGGCATGCGGATCTCCAACG
Source organism: Bufo gargarizans (assembly GCF_014858855.1). Taxonomy (NCBI): domain Eukaryota; kingdom Metazoa; phylum Chordata; class Amphibia; order Anura; family Bufonidae; genus Bufo; species Bufo gargarizans. The sequence continues at coordinate 395,768,250 of NC_058084.1, forward strand.
TGTTTCATGTCTCCCTGTTGAAGCCATTGGTGTGTAATCGTTTCACTTCCTCGGTTCCTCGGCCCCGTCCGGTCCAAGTGGGCAATCGTGAGGAATATGAGGTGAGCAATATCCTGGACTCACGCCTGGTCCGCGGTCGGTTGCAGTTTTTGGTCCATTGGCGTGGTTATGGTCCAGAGGAGCGTTCCTGGGTTCCCTCCGCAGATGTCCATGCTCCTGCTTTGCTCCGAGCCTTCCACGCACGCTTCCCTCAGAAACCGTTCCTTACTCCGCGGAGGAGGGGCCCTTGAGGGGGAGGTACTGTCATGGTCTTACCTTCTTGCTGTTCTCCTTCGTTTGACATGTGCTGGCGGCCATCTTGGTTTCTGGGTTTCTTGTAGCCTCCCACCCTGCGGCTTCTCCTTCCCACTGGGAGGAGCTGGATGCCTAGCTCATATATATAGGAGGTCTGTGGCTTCAGTTCCTTGCTTGGTCCTCCTGTGTTCACATGCTTCCAAGACTGCTGCTGCTTCTGGTTCCTGATCCTGGCCTCGTCTGACTACCCCGCTGGTTCCTGATCCTGGCTTCGTCTGACTACCCCGCTGGTTCCTGATCCTGGCTTCGTCTGACTACCCTTCTGGTTCCTGACCTCTGGCTACGCAAGACCCTGCTTCGGTTTAGCCATCCGTTTGGACTTTTGCTTACAGCTTGATTTTCAATAAAGCCTTCTTATTCCCACTTATCTCTTGTTGTACGTCTGGTTCATGGTTCCATGACAAAAACATTGCAATGGATTTTGCACTCGCGTGAGGAAAGTCGCGCTTGTTTGGTACCCAAACCCAAACTTCTTCACAGAAGTTCGGGCTTGGGATCGGTGTTCTGTAGATTGTATTATTTTCCCTTATAACATGGTTATAAGGGAAAATAATAGCATTCTGAATACTGAATGCATAGTACAATAGGGCTGGAGGGGTTAAAAAATAATAATAATTTAACTCACCTTAGTCCACTTGCTCGCGTAGCCGGCATCTCCTTCTGTCTTCATCTTAGCTTTGTGTAGCAACAGGACCTGTGGTGATGTCACTCCGGTCATCACATGATCCATCACCATGGTAAAAGATCATGTGATGGATTATGTGATGACTGTGATGTCACCAAAGGGCCTTGTTGCTACACAGAGCTAAGATCAAGACAGAAGGAGATGCCGGGCTCCGCGAGCAAGTGGATTAAGGTGATTAAAATTATTATATATTTTTTTTAACCCTTCCAGCGCTATTGTACTATGCATTCTGTATTCAGAATGCTATTATTTTCCCTTATAACCATGTTATAAGGGAAAATAATAATGATCGGGTCTCCATCCCGATCATCTCCTAGCAACCGTGCGTGAAAATCGCACCGTATCCGCACTTGCTTGCGGATGCTTGCGATTTTCACGCAACCCCATTCACATCTATGGGGCCTGCGTTACGTGAAAAACGCACAAAGAGGAGCATGCTGTGATTTTCACGCAACGCACAAGTAATGCGTGAAAATCACCGCTCATGTGAACAGCCCCATAGAAATGAATGGGTCATGATGCGGGTGCAATGCGTTCAACTCACGTATTGCATCCGCGCGGAAAACTTGCCCTTGTGAAAGGGGCCTGAAGACGCCGAAATGCTCGGCGAAACATGTAGGGATACAGGCTCTTCAAATTTTAGGCCAGGAAGGGTAGATAGGGTATTCCAATTTAAGAAGTTCAAGAATCTAGAGAGCAGTTAACCCTTTAGGACTGACATGGACAGACATGTGAATTACATACAAGTACTAGATACCATATCGCAGATCTAACCCATTTCTGAGAGTTTTAACCCATTGATCCCAAGAGGCTTATATGTGTTTTAATGTATATATAATAAAGATGTAGTTTTAGCAACATTTGTCAGAGAGGCTGCAGAGACATGCTAAGGTCCAAGAGACCACTTAGGCCTCTTTCACACGGGCGTCATATTTTTGGCCCGATAAGAGGCGGGTGCGTTGCGGGAACACAAACGATTTTTCCCGCGAGTGCAAAACATTGTAATGCGTTTTGCACGTGCAAGAGAAAAATTCCGCATGTTTGTTTCCCAAACCCGAACTTCTTCACAGAAGGGGCTTGGGATCGGTGTCCTTTAGATTGTATCATTTTCCCTTATAACATGGTTATAAGGGAAAATAATAGCATTCTGAATACAGAATGCATAGTAAAATAGTGCTGGAGGGGTTAAAAAAAAAAAAAAATAATAATAATAATTTAACTCACCTTAATCCACTTGCTCGCGCAGCCCGGCATCTCTCCTGTCTCTTTCTTTGCTGATTGCAGGACCTGTGGTGACGTCACATGATCTTTTACCATGGTGATGGATCATGTGATGACCGGAGTGACGTCACCACAGGTCCTGCAATCAGCAAAGAAAGAGACAGAAGAGAAGCCGGGCTGCGCGAGCAAGTGGATTAAGGGGAGTTAATTTTTTTTTTTTATTTTTATTTTTTTTTAACCCCTCCAGCGCTATTTTACTATGCATTCTGTATTCAGAATGCTATTATTTTCCCTTATAACTATGTTATAAGGGAAAATAATAATGATCGGGTCTCCATCCCGATCGTCTCCTAACAACCGTGCGTGAAAATCGCACCGCATCCGCACTTGCTTGCGATTTTCACGCAACCCCATTCATTTCTATGGGGCTTGCGTTACGTGAAAAACGCACAAAATAGAGCATGCTGCGATTTTCACGCAACGCATAAGTGATGCGGGAAAATCACTGCTCAGGTGAATAGCCCCATAGAAATGAATGGGTCGGGATTCAGTGCGGGTGCAATGCGTTCACCTCACGCATTGCACCCGCGCGGAATACTCGCCTGTGTGAAAAGGAGCCTTAACCCTATTTTTCTGTAACTAATAGCGTGGCAACCTCCTGTGGGATCCTATCGTTTGTCATAATTATTATTGGGCCACTATGTTGACTCCTCATGCTGTTGCCACCTCACAACTGTCACTGGTCTGCTATTGTGCCTGTTTAGCCTTGTTGACATTACCATTTAATTTTCCTTTCTTCTGATCTGTCAGAAGGATGGAAAAATGAGAAACACAGCAGATCCTTCCTTTTGAACAGCATTTTCCACTCTATTCTATTCCAAAGGTTTTCAATGGAGTTGAAGTCTGCTGTGAGTGAACCAGTTGATTCTTCCACACCTAACTCACTGAACAATAGTGTTTGGCGCGAATATTCGAATAGTGAATAATAATCTTGAATATCGGCACTTCGAGAAATTCATGAATATTTAGAATATTGTGATATATATTAGCATTTTCGAATATTCTAGATTTTTTTTTTTATCTGAACCTATGATCCCTCCCTGCTTCTTGCTTGTGGGCCAATGGGGCCAATGAGAAGGCTGCAATGTCTTTGTCTGAACCAATAGGAAAGTTGCCTACCCCTTACTATATAAGAACCTCCCCAGCAGCCATTTTCTACAGTTTTTTGAGACAGCAGTGTGTCTGTTTTCATTAATTACATTAGATAGTTAAACTGTATTTATAATACAGATAGTTAGTGGGAGATAGTCAGTGTAGGTTAGATTGTGATATACAGTAGTGTAGCTGATAGGTTCCAGTGCAGGGTGTTAGGTAGTGTGATTGGTTTTGCTGTCCATGCATACAGTACAGACCAAAAGTTTGGACACACCTTCTCATTCAAAGAGTTTTCTTTATTTTCATGACTATGAAAATTGTAGATTAACACTGAAGGCATCAAAACTATGAATTAACACATGTGGAATTATATACATAACAAAAAAGTGTGAAACAACTGAAAATATGTAATATTCTAGGTTCTTCAAAGTAGCCACCTTTTGCTTTGATTACTGCTTTGCACACTCTTGGCATTCTCTTGATGAGTTTCAAGAGGTAGTCAACTGAAATGGTTTTCACTTCACAGGTGTGCCCTGCCAGGTTTAATAAGTGGGATTTCTTGCCTTATAAATGGGGTTGGGACCATCAGTTGCGTTGTGGAGAAGTCAGGTGGATACACAGTCTATTCAGTAGGACTATCAGCTGTTAGATGCTTTTTTCTTGCCATAATACAAATTCTAAGTAAAGAAAAACGAGTGGCCATCATTATTTTAAGAAATGAATGTCAGTCAGTCCGAAAAATTGAGAAAAACTTTGAAAGTGTCCCCAAGTGCAGTCACAAAAACCATCAAGCGCTACAAAGAAACTGGCTCACCTGCGGACCGCCCCAGGAAAGGAAGACCAAGAGTCACCTCTGCTGCGGAGGATAAGTTCATCCAAGTCACCAGCCTCAAAAATCGCAGCTTAACAGAAGCTCAGATTAGAGACCAGGTCAATGCCACACAGAGTTCTAGCAGCAGACACATCTCTAGAACATCTGTTAAGAGGAGACTGTGTGAGTCAGGCCTTCATGCTAGAATATCTGCTAGGAAACCACTGCTAAGGACAGGCAACAAGCAGAAGAGACTTGTTTGGGCTAAAGAACACAAGGAATGAACATTAGACCAGTGGAAATCTGTGCTTTGGTCTGATGAGTCCAAATTTGAGATCTTTGGTTCCAACCACCATGTCTTTGTACGATGCAGAAAAGGTAAACGGATGGACTCTACATGCCTGGTTCCCACCGTGCAGCATGGAGGAGGAGGTGTGACGTTGTGGGGGTGCTTTGCTGGTGACACTGTTGTGGATTTATTCAAAATTGAAGGCATACTGAACCAGCATGGCTACCACAGCATCTTGCAGCGGCATGCTATTCCATCCGGTTTGCGTTTAGTTGGACCATCATTTATTTTTCAACAGGACAATGACCCCAAACACACCTCCAGGCTGTGTAAGGGCTATTTGACCACGAAGGAGAGTGATGGGGTGCTGCGCCAGATGACCTGGCCTCTACAGTCACCGGACCTGAACGCACTTGAGATGGTTTGGGGTGAGCTGGACCGCAGAGTGAAGGCAAAAGGGCCAACAAGTGCTAAGCATCTCTGGGAACTCCTTCAAGACTGTTGGAAGACCATTTCAGGTGACTACCTCTTGAAGCTCATCAAGAGAATGCCAAGAGTGTGCAAAGCAGTAATCAACGCAAAAGGTGGCTACTTTGAAGAACCTAGAATATGACATATTTTCAGTTGTTTCACACTTTTTTTTTATGTATATAATTCCACATGTGTTAATTCATAGTTTTGATGCCATCAGTGTGAATCTACAATTTTCATAGCCATGAAAATAAAGAAAACTCTTTGAATGAGAAGGTGTGTCCAAACTTTTGGTCTGTACTGTACATGCTACGGACATAGTGCTATAATGTCACAAAAATACTTAGTGCACCAATCAGTAATATTTAGTCAGACTTGCTAAAATGTGAAGTTTCACATATTGCAGCAAAATATAAAAAAAAAAACACTTACAGACCAGGCTGCACCTTTTCCTCAGAAATCCTGTGCACTATTCTGGCTGTCTCAATCCCAAGGCCCGTATGCCCTAATGCTGGCTTTATCCTTGGTAGAAAAGTTCCTCAGGTATATATCCCTTGCTTTAGGTAAATAATCCTTCTGCCCTTCAGCCCTCAGGTTGGCTGGTTACTCTTCTGTTCTGCTCTGCACTTTGCATTATGGGAACTGCAGGTTTTTCAAGAGGTACACTCTTCTCTTGGTGACGATCTTCTGAGCTAACTCTGGCTCAATATCCTCAGGCAGGCTGGGCTGCATCCACTAGCCTCCTGGTGGCAACTAGAAGCCTGGGCTGTCTAGCTGCATGTCAGGAGGAGGCCCTCAGCTTCTCTCTGGCTAAGGTGCACTCTCACTTCTGTCTCTACACAGACTCCTGACTACACAGACTAACTCCTCCCTGTCTGGGCCTGAATATATATACTAGGGGTTCCCTAGCTCCCTCTAGTGCCTAGGAGAAGGAACTATACCCTAATAGGCCTGCTACACACATCACAGGGAAAATACACATAAATACATATGATAATACATTAAAATGGACTGTTAAATACACTGCCACTGTCCCTCAGGAGTAGGAGTACCATGTGGCCCAATTGACCCTTGTGTAGTGCCCACATTTACCTAGTGGGACACTACACATAGGCAGTGGCCAACTGACCAAATAGAATGTCTCAATAGTAGTTCAATTTATCCTCCCTCTGAGTGAGTGGAAAAAGGCCCCCATTTTGTACCGGTAGCAAGGGTCTAACATATTTGAGAGCCAGTAGTCATCCTTCTGTCGAATTGCGATTATGGTATCTTCCCCCCACCACTCCATGCTGGCTGAACCCCTGCACCGCTACTTCTTCCCAGGCAGGTAGGTTCTACCCCGGGCACATTTGGCTCCGAACCTCCCACTGCTTCCATCCTGCTGACTCCCGGCCACATTGGAAGATTCATAGCTGGCATTATTTCTCACAAAAATCCATCACTGGCTTGTACTTTGACATGGCAGAGAATACGGGCTGATCATTGCGATTCTCGCTGTGCGCCAAGGTATGTCAGCAGGGACAACTGTGGCTTGAACAACAAACATCTCTCTCATACATATCTTAGAACAGACAATGATGCACATGCAGCAGTGGAACACAGCAGAAGAAGAGCAGTTGAAGTATCTTGCTGCCTGCCTTATAGCTGTTGGGGACACACAAATGGAATTTGCCATGGAGAAAGAGGATGATGGAGATAAGGATCAGCCGTACAACTGCTGCTGCCATCTGCATTATGCCAATGCTGTGACCTGTCTACCATTACGTTCTGTACTGCTGCTGCCTCCTTCATGCCAGTAATGTAACCTGCCAACCACTACGTTCTGTAAGGCTGTTGCTGCCGCCTCCATCATGCCACTAATGCGACCTGCTAATCATCACGTTCTGTACAGCTGCTGCTGCCACTTCCTCCATAATACCACTAATGTGACCTGCTAACCATCATGTTCTGTGCAGCTGCCTCCATCATGCCACAAAGGCTGGCTGCAAAACATTCACGTTCTGTATAGCTGCTGCTGCCACTGTCTCTATAATGCCACTGCAAAAGGAGGAGGTGGAGGAGCAAGAGGACATTGATGAGGATGGCACCGGCTAACACACCCAATCGTCTCAGGCTACTTTCACACCTGCGTTAGGTGCGGATCCGTCTTGTATCTGCACAGACGGATCCGCACCTATAAATGCAAACGATTGTATCCGTTCAGCACGGATCCGTCTGCATACACTTAGTCAAAAAAAGTGTAAGTCAAACAGATCCGTCCTGACTTTACATTGAAAGTCAATGGGGGACGGATCTGTTTACAATTGCACCAATATTGTGTCAATGTAAACGGATCCATCCCCATTGACTTACGTTATAAGTCAGGACGGATCCGTTTGGCTCCGCACCGCCAGGCGGACACCTAAACATTGCAAGCAGCGGTTTGGTGTCCGCATCCAGAGAGGAATGGAGGCGGAATGGAGCCAAACTGATGCATTCTGAATGGATCTGCATCCATTCAGAATGCATTGGGGATAAACTGATCCGTTTGGGGCTGCTTGTGAGAGCCATGAAACGGATCTCAAAGGCGGATCCTGAAACGGCAGTGTGAAAGTAGCCTTAGTCATAAGGGCAGAGTCAGAAAGAACTGGCATTTTGGGCACGGCTGACCAGAATGGCCAACTGTTTGTTCACTTGCTTGATTGGAGCTCCTCCAAGGGGAAAAAAAAAGAGAGGAGGAGATAAAGAACTAATAAAATTCACAACTACTTTAAGTTAAACCAACCTCTATGTTATGGAAAACCTTTACCACTATTTTGTGGAAGCTGATAGATCGTGGCCCTCAATCAGTATTTTCTGGAAGCATACAAATGCACTATAATATACTTTCTATGTTAGAAAGTATATTATAAGTATATAACACCATCCTGTGTATCACACCTATCGTTGCCCTATTAGCTAGCGTTTGGTGTCCCTAAGTTCCTAATAGCCTATCCCTGCTCCAAAACGCAACCTCTCCCTACACTGGCAAAACACATAATGTAAAATGGCTGCCAGATCGGGTTCTTTTATAGGGTTGGGGTGTGGCCATGTGCTGAAACATCTCAATTGGCTGTCCTGTCCCACCAGATAGAAGTGTCATGGGTCAAAGTTTGGCGCAATGCAAAAGAATATGTCGGATGTGAATATCGCCATATGTTAGCATGTTTGGCAAATCATGAACACGCAAAATTCGCTGCGAAATTACCGCCGGATGAACTGCAAGGCCATCTCTATTATAGAGTCTGGAGGTGGCAGCAGCATGAGCAGACCACAGAGTGGCACAATAACAGAGTCTGGAGGTGGCAGCAGCATGAGGAGACTACAGAGTGGCAAAATGACAGAGTCTTGAGATGACGGCAGTATTAAGAGGCCAAAAAGTGGCACAATTACAGAGTGTGGAGGTGGCAGCAGCATGAGCAGACCAAAGAGTGGTATAATGACAGAGTCTGGAGGTGGCAGCAGCATGAGAAGGCCGCAGAGTGGCACAGTGACAGTGTCTGGTGGTGGCAGCAACATTAGGAGGCCGCAGAGTGGCACAATTACAGAGTGTGGCGGTAGCAGCAGCATGAGGAGACCACATAGTGGCACACAATTACAGAGTCTGGAGGTGGCAGTAGCATGAGGAGACCACAGAGTGGCACAATTACAGAGTCTGGAGGTGGTATCAGCATTAGGAGGCCGCAACATGGCACAATGACCGGGTCTGGAGGTGGCAGCAGCATGAGGAGGCCGCAGAGTGGCACAATTATAGAGTGTGGAGGTGGCAGCAGCATGAGCAGACCAAAGAGCAGTATAATAACAGAGTCTGGAGGTGGCAGCAGCCTGATAAGGCCGCAAAGTGGCACAGTGACAGAGTCTGGTGGTAGCCGCAACATTAGGAGGCCGCAGAGTGGCACAATTACAGAGTGTGGAGGTGGCAGCAACATGAGGAGACCACAGAGTAGCACAATTACAGAGTCTGGAGGTGGTAGCAGCATGAGGAGACCACAGAGAGGCATAATGAAGAGAGTCTGGATGTGGCGGCAGCATTAGGAGGCCGCGGAGTGGCACAATTACAGTGTGTGGAGGTGGCAGCAGCATGAGCAGACCAAAGAGTCTAGTATAATGACAGAGTCTAGTGGTTGCAACAGCATGAGAAGGCTGCAGAGTTGCACAGTGACAGAGTCTGGTGGTGGCAGCAACATTAGGAGGCTGCAGAGTGGCACAATTACAGAATGTGGAATTTTCAGCAGCATGAGGAAGCAACAGAGTGGCACAATTACAGAATGTGGAGGTGGCAGCAGCATTAGCAGACCACAGAGTGGAAAAATGACAGAGTCTGGAGGTGGCAGCAGCATGAGGATACCACAGAGTGGCATATTGACAGAGTCTGGAGGTGGCAGTGTCCCACATATGTGTGTAAAAGGGACACTTTAACCACCTCAGCCCCCCTAGCTTAAACACACTTAATGACCAGACCACTTTTTACAATTCTGCACTACACTACTTTCACCGTTTATTGCTCGGTCATGCAAATTACCACCCAAATGAATTTTATCTCCTTTTCTTCTCACTAACAGAGCTTTCATTTGGTGGTATTTCATTGCTGCTGAAATTTTTACTTTTTTGTTATTAATCGAAATTCCCAAAAGTTTTGCAAAAAAATGACATTTTTCACTTTAATTTGTAATTTATTTATTTTTTTAACGACATCTATATATACATTTTTCACTAAATTTATTGTTCTACATGTCATTGATAAAGAAAAAAAGGTTTGGGAAAAAAAATGGTTTGGGTAAAAGTTATAGCGTTTACAAACTATGGTACAAAAATGTGAATTTCCGCTTTTTGAAGCGGCTCTGACTTTCTGAGCACCTGTCATGTTTCCTGAGGTTCTACAATGCCCAGACAGTAGAAAACCCCCACAAATACCCGATTTTGGAAAGTCGGGGTCACTTGTGGGGTAGTTATACTGCCCTGGCATTTTAGGAGCTCTAATGTGTGAGAAGTAGTTTGAAATCACAATGTGTAAAAAATGCCCTGTGAAATCCGAAAGGTGCTCTTTGGAATGTGGGCCCCTTTGCCCACCTAGGCTGCAAAAAAGTGTCACACATGTGGTATCGCCATACTCAGGAGAAGTTGGGCAATGTGTTTTGGGGTGTCATTTTACAAATACCCATGCTGGGTGAGATAAATATCTCAGCAAAAGACAACTTTTCCCATTTTTTTATACAAAGGTGGCATTTGACCAAGATATTTATCTCACCCAGCATGGGTATATGTAAAATGACACCCCAAAACACATTGCCCAACTTCTCCTGAGTATGGCGATACCACATGTGTGCCACTTTTTTTGCAGCCTAGGTGGGCAAAGGGGCCAACATTCCAAAGAGCACCTTTAGGATTTCACAGGGCATTTTTTACACATTTTGATTTCAAACTACTTTTCATGCATTAGGGCCCCTAAAATTCCAGGGCAGTATAACTGCCCCGCAAGTGGCCCCATTTTGGAAAGAAGACACCCCAAGGTATTTCGTGATGGGCATAGTGAGTTCATGGAAGTTTTTATTTGTTGTCACAAGTTAGTTGCATATGAGACTTTGTAAGAAAAAAATAATCATCATTTTCCGCTAACTTGTGACAAAAAATAAAAAATTCTAGGAACTCGCCATGCCCCTCACGGAATACCTTGGCATGTCTTCTTTCCAAAATGGGGTCACTTATGGGGTAGTTAACTGCCCTGGCCTTTTAGGGGCCCAACTTCTCCGGAGTACGGCAATACCACATGTGTGACACTTTTTTTGCAGCCTAGATGCGCAAAGGGACCCACATTCCATTTAGGAGGGCATTTTTAGACATTTGGATCCCAGACTTCTTCTTACGCTTTAGGGCCCCTAAAATGCCAGGGCAGTATAAATACCCCACATGTGACCCCATTTTGGAAAGAAGACACCCCAAGGTATTCAATGAGGGACATGGCAAGTTCATAGAATTTTATTTTTTTTGGGCACAAGTTAGCGGAAACTGATTTTGTATTTTTTTCTCTCACAAAGTCTCCCTTTCCACTAACTTGGGACAAAAATTTCAATCTTTCAAGGACTCTATATGCCCCTCAGCCAATACCTTGGGGTGCCTTCTTTCCAAAATTGGGTCATTTGTGGGGTGTTTGTACTGCCCTGGCATTTGAGAGTCTCCGCAATCATTACATGTATGGCCAGCATTAGGAGTTTCTGCTATTCTCCTTATATTGAGCATACAGGTAATGAGATTTTTTTTTCCGTTCAGCCTCCGGGCTGAAAGAAAAAATGAACGGCACAGATTTCTTCATTCGCATCGATCAATGTGGATGAAAAAATCTCTGCGGAAAAAAAAATTGAAGTCCACCCCTCCCATGAGCGAATTATAGTCGTGGACACAGAGGGGCTTTTCAATATCGACGTCACGCTTATCTCTCCATTTCACCGCGAGCAGTTCTTCATTACACAAGGCAGCCCTCTCCCCCCTTGCAAGATGGGTGGTAATGAGCCATTGGGGGAAGCCCCGGGGACTAGGTCGCGTGGTGCCACAGTTCTAGGAACAAATGCCTGAAGAGGAGCACACTTGTATAGAAATTGTCCACCAAGATGGTACCCCTTGCCAAATAAGGGTGACACCAAGTCCCAGACTGTCTTCCCACTGCTCCCCAGGTAGTCAGGGCAACTGACCGGCTCCAGGGTCTGATCTTTACCCTCATAGATCCGAAATTTGTGGGTATAGCCTGTGGCCCTTTCACAGAGCTTATACAATTTGACCCCATACCGGGCGCACTTTCTTGGGATGTATTGTTTGAAGCCAAGGCGCCCGGTAAAATGTATAAGAGACTCGTCTACGCAGATGTTTTGCTCAGGGGTATACAAATCTGCAAATTTGTTGTTGAAGTGGTCTATGAGGGGCCGAATTTTGTGGAGCCGGTCAAAAGCTGGATGGCCTCTGGGACGGGAGGTGGTGTTGTCGCTAAAGTGCAGGAAACGCAGGATGGCCTCAAATCATGCCCTGGACATGGCAGCAGAGAACATGGGCATGTGAGGAATTGGGTTCGTGGACCAATATGACCGCAATTCATGCTTTTTGGTTAGACCCATGTTGAGGAGAAGGCCCAGAAAAAAATAAAAATTCGGAAACTTGGACGGGTTTCCACTGGAAAGGCTGGGCATAATAGCTTCCCGGGTTGGCGGCTATAAATTGAGTGGCATACCGATTTGTTTCTGCCACGACTATGTCCAAGAGCTCCGCAGTCAAGAACAGCTCAAAAAATCCCAGTGCTGAACCGATCTGAGCTGTCTCAACCCGAACTCCAGACTGGGCGGTGAAAGGGGGAACTAATAGTGCGGCTGAAGTTGAGGACTGCCAATCAGGGTTTGCCAGCACCTCAGGGACTCTAGGGGCTCTACGGGCCTGTCTGTGCGGTGGCTGCGACGGGGTAACTATTGCATGTGCCACCGTACCAGCTTCAACTGCCCTTCTGGTGCTTGCCACTTCACCATGTTGTACGGCAGTGCTGGTACTAGGTCCAGGGTGGGCTGCGCTGCTGGTGTATGCCTCACCACGTAATCCGACGGCGCCAGCCCCACTCTGCTGCCCTTGAAGCGGATCCTGTGCAACCTGTGGTGTAGCAACACGGGGCCAGGTACGCCTGTTGGTATCAGGGACCTCAACCTCCTCGTCCGAACTTTGGGTCAGACTGCCACTGCTTTCTACAGGTTCATATTCTGATCTACTGGATTCGTCAGATGAGGGTTCCCATTCCTCATCCAACTGGGTCAGAAGCCCGTAGGCCTCTTCAGAAGAATACCCCTTGTTTGACATTTGGACTACTAAATTTAGGGGGTATTCCCTGAGACTACCCAAGAAAAAAAGCAAGCCTGTCTTACAAATGGGAGGCAGCGCTTGTAAAGTGATTGTGCAGTGATAAAAAAAAGAAAAAATTTTGTCACTCTGGGGGGGCGGGCGTGGGTGAACGCACGTGTGGGCAACCGATCAGGCCTGATCGGGCAAACACTGCGTTTTGGGTGGAGGGCGAACTAAGGTGACACTAATACTATTATAGATCTGACTATGATCAGTTTTGATCACTTACAGATACTATAAAAGTACAAATGCTGATTAGCGATACGCTAATCAGCAAATCAGTGACTGCGGTGCGGTGGGCTGGGCGCTAAACGATTGCTAACTACCTAACCATGGGGTCAAAACTATCCTAAAACCTATCAGTCAATACCAGTGGAAAAAAAAGTGACAGTTTACACTGATCACTTTTTTCCCTTTCACTAGGTGATTGACAGGGGCGATCAAGGGGTTAATATGCGTGATGGGGGGGGTGATCTGGGGGCTAAGTGTGCTGTTTGGTGTACTCACTGTGATGTCTGCTCCTCTGCTGGAACCAACCGACCAAAAGAACCAGCAGAGGAGCATAGAAGCCATTTAACACCTTATATTTATAAATATAAGGTGTTATATGGCCTGTGATTCATTTTTTTTTTAAATCATCAGCCTGCCAGCGATGATCATTGGCTGGCAGGCTGATGATGTAACAATCCTTTAACTTTTGCCGGCCCGCGATGCGCATGCGCGGGGCCGGCTGTGAGCATCAACTCGCGTCTCGCGAGATGACGCATATATGCGTGACTCTGCCTCAGAGTTTAGAAATAGGAATGTTCTCCCATTCTTGTCTAATACAGACCTCTAACTGTTCAATCGTCTTGGGCCTTCTTTGTTGCACCTTCCTCTTTATGATGCGCCAAATGTTCTCTATAGGTGAAAGATCTGGACTGCAGACTAGCCATTGCAGACTGGCCATTTCAGTACCTGGATCCTTCTCCTACGCAGCCATGATGTTGTGATTGATGCAGAATGTGTTCTGGCATTATCTTGTTGAAAAATGCAGGGTCTTTCCTGAAAGAGATGACGTCTGGATGGGAGCATATGTTGTTCTAGAACCTGAATATATTTTTCTGCATTGATGGTGCCTTTCCAGACATGCAAGCTGCCCATGCCACATGTACTCATGCAACCCCATACCATCAGAGATGCAGGCTTCTGAACTGAGCGTTGATAACAACTTGGGTTGTCCTTGTCCTCTTTGGTCCGGATGACATGGCGTCCCAGATTTCCAAAAAGAACTTTGAATCGTGACTCTTCTGACCACAGAACAGTCTTCCATTTTGCCACACTCCATTTTAAATGATCCCTGGCCCAGTGAAAACGCCTGAGCTTGTGGATCTTGCTTGGGAATGGCTTCTTCTTTGCACTGTAGAGTTTCAGCTGGCAACGGAGGATGGCACGGTGGATTGTGTTCACTGACAATGGTTTCTGGAAGTATTCCTGAGCCCATTCTGTGATTTCCTTTACAGTAGCATTCCTGTTTGTGGTGCAGGGACGTTTAAGGGCCCGGAGATCACGGGCATTCAGTATGGTTTTACAGCCTTGACCCTTACGCACAGAGATTGTTCCAGATTCTCTGAATCTTCGGATGATGTTATGCACAGTTGATGATGATAGATGCAAAGTCTTTGCAATTTTTCGCTGGGTAACACCTTTCTGATATTGCTCCACTATCTTTCTGCGCAACATTGTGGGAATTGGTGATCCTGTACCCATCTTGGCTTCTGAGAGACACTGCCACTCTGAGAAGCTCTTTTTATACCCAATCATGTTGCCAATTGACCTAATTAGTGTTAATTGGTCTTCCAGCTCTTCGTTATGCTCAAATTTACTTTTTCCAGCCTCTTATTGCTACTTGTCCCAACTTTTTGGGGATTTGTTGACACCGTGAAAATTAGAATCAACGTATTTTTCCTTTAAAATGATACATTTACTCGGATTAAACGTTTGATCTGTCATCTACGTTCTATTACAAATAAAATATTGACATTTGCCATCTCCACATCATTGCATTCAGTTTTTATTGACAATTTGTTTAGTGTCCCAACTTTTTTGGAATCCGGTTTGTAGCTGCAATTTCTTTCCTCCGGGACCTGATCAATCCCGCAGAGGATAAACTAGTTACAGCAGCTTAGCACTGGACAGTAAGTCTACGTCTAAATATAAAACAAGCCTAGTGAAGGTTAGAGCTGCATCTGGCATATGGACTTCGCAAGCACAAGTGACCAAGAGTAACTTTCCAAGATCCTGGACACGACTAGATGATTAAAGGACATAATTATCCTATTTCACTAGAAGCCTTCCAGGATATAGTGAACCTGAATACTTCAGGAGAGCATCCTGCAAATAATGTTGCATAGAGTTTGCCTGCCACGAGGAAGAAACACCCTTATTGGATAGCTCAAGATAAGTAGAAAACAGTATATTTAGTACCTGAGTGCTATAGAAAGTGGACTTAAAGTAAATCTAATTATTCTTCGCCTATAGAGCTAAAGTACTAGAGAACTCCCTAACTGACAATTGCCTAAACCTGATAAAAGGAAATCTACCAAACCCATGCCATGCAAATTAATCGTATCTGTACTGACTAACTGAAGACAATTGATTCAGTAAACGTTCAACTGTTTATTGCGACTGACCCCCCATCCTTTCTACTACTCTCAACATTTGCACCTTACGGTGCTAGCATCACAAACAACACAAGGGCCTAAGGGCAAAAGCACCTTAAACACCTATACCATCAAGGGCACCTCAACTACCATCTGTCTGGTGTTCCCTACAATAGAGAGTGCCGTGGAGGAATTAGTGCTGTCTTCCCCTCCACTGCAGGCCGGCCGAGGAGACAACTGAACTGAGAGTACTACTACCCTCACTCTTCACACCACCACCATTACACTCACATAGCATCCCTAGGGCGCGGGCGTTGTAAGAATTGGCATCACAAACAGGATACGGAACAAAATACAAACGCCTCTGCGGCTGATGAGAATAAGCCCCACTTATTTACTTGAGAGACTTTGCTGTTACACGTTTTATCGAGCTTCAGAATTGTTAAAATACCTTGAAATTACGTGGGCATACTATATAAGTCAACTGCTACTAAATCACAGTGTCAAAAGTGAGAAAAACGCAAATTTTGGTGTCACTACCACTGCTTGTTGTCACTGAATAGATTTACAAATTGCAGCAAAATGGCCACCGGAGGCCTTCTTGATTAATTTGCTGCGCCATTACTTTGAGCTACACCCCCTTCAGAGCGGGAAAATTAATTATGCCACCCCTTTATGCAAAGTAATTAATAATGTGCCTCCCACCTATTTTATATCGTCCCAATAATGCCGGCACCTCTCCTATGTAAAGCGGACCCAGAGGGAGGGTCACGCACCAGAGGAGCACACTGAACATGTCAGTAGACACAGCGGAAGCAGCAGAGAAGACTCTTGGGGACGTGATGGAGAGCGAGGCAGGTAACATGGCTAAAAAACAAGTTAACTCTGCCCCGGAAACGATACCAGATGGAGGGGAGACTGTCCACGCTGTCACACAGACTCTGACCCGCATGCCCATGACTTCAGAGTAAGAGGCCCGCATCCAGGATTTCTGGTATCAGCATTGGAGAGAACGCGGCATGAACCCCTTGCCGAGGCCACCCCGTGCTCCAGGACAGAGTTCTGCAATAGTAACGGCTGGTCCTGAAACAGCCAAAAGGTCCTGTACGGACAAAGCTTAATCTCAAGCGGAATGGCCAGCGACTTCTCATGTGGAATTGTGGACCAAGTTGTCATCCGAAATAAAAACTGCACGTCTGCCATGGACTCACACCTGTAAAAGGTACAACAAGGACGTCACTCGTAAACTCCAGGAAGAGCCGTTGGACCACCTCCTGATGTCGGTAAGAAGGCTGGGCCGGGTCCTTTCATTTTGTAAGACACCTGGTTTCAGTTTTATTCATGATCTAGAGACTGGTAAAGACTATTACGTCAATCGCCGATCAGTGAAGCGTAGGGAGCTCCCTAGTTGGTTCCACAGCCTGTATGCCAATGAGACTGTAGAATTTACCCTCGCAGAGGGCACACGTGGCCCCTATGTCACAGCAGTGATTCGCCTGAGACAGTTCTTTAATCAGGAGAATATAAAAGATTCTGAAACCTGGGAACCTGCTGAGGATCCAGAAGTTGAAGGGGAAGAGGAGCTAGAACCAGAGCTCCCTGCCATCTCTGAGGCCGGATGTGATTTCACCCCGTTTCTTACCAAGCCAGAACCAGTACGCTACAGGATTTACTGGCACTAATATTTTATGGCAGCACGCCATTGCCACGCGAAACCCAGAAGTCCACTCTACGGTGAAACAGCGACGCCCTAAGGCCAAACCAGAGTCAGCACGCAGAGAAAGAGCAATGCGGGAGTGTACTCGAATTATGCAGCAGTTTAATATTCTACATCCTGCTTACCCTTAAGAAATGAGGCTGGCTACACATCATGCTACCGAGGTCGTCCCTATCACTACCATAAGACCCACAGTCATACCAGCTCCTGTGGAAAAAGAGCCGTTGTCTGGTAAAGAACCCATGGTTGGGCCAGAGCCCAGAATGCAGAAATTTAAGGAAAGTCCTTCAGTCTTTGACGAGGTGAGGAAGTATTTACACTTCCCCATTGTACTCACCAAACGCCTGACTGAAGGTGTTGGGAAAACATCATCCCTTGATTCTTGGGAATCCGGCAGCCCATTACCTACAGATGTTCCGTCTAGTCCGGACCCCTATGATTAAATAGGCCTGCTAATCATTAAAAAGAAAAATAAATAAAGACAAAATGGAGCAGGATCACCGTTAAGGTAGGAGTTGTGTGTTTGTTCTCTGGTTTGAACTCCTTCTCTTTATTCAAAAGGACTCCAATAAAAGAATGCCACTAGTCCCAAGTTGCGCCATTGTTTTTGTGCTGTTTGTCCCCTAAGCAGATCAGCTTCAGCATGGCATGTTGACGCTTACCCACAGCAGTGCTACACTGCCTTCAGCTAGCGACTGATGGCTGACTGCTGCTGGAGGTGGAAGTGGAGGAGGAAGCGACAGAGGAGGAAAAGTGGGGGTTGGAGCCAGTAACATAGCTGCTGGCGGAAACCCTGATGGACGTAGGGCCCGCAATCCTTGGCATGGGTAGCACCTGTGCCATCCCAGGGTATGACTTACTCCCAGCCTCCACAACATTCACCCAGTGTACTGTCAGGGAAATGCAGCGTCCCTGGCCACCAGCACTTGTGCATGTGTCTGTGGTTAAGTGGACCTTCCCAGTAACTGCGTTGGTCAGGGCACAGGTGATGTTCTGGGACACATGCTGGTGTAAGGTGGGCACGACACACTGTGAAAAATAGTGGCGGCTGGGGACTGCGTACCGAGGGATGGCCCCCAACATCAGGCTGCCTCAGTGTCCACAAGCCTAAATGGCAACATTTCAAGGGCCAGTAATTTCGAAAGTTGCGCATTTAGTGTTATGGCCTCTATGGGTGGGTGGGTATTTGCACTTGCATTCAAATGAATGTGTTATGGACATTTGGACGCTGCGCAGGGACAGGGAAGTGGATGTTGTTGCTCATGGTTCATGGGAAGGTCCAGGTGCAGGACGAGGGGCATCCGGGTGTCCACCTTCAACAGGGGATTGGGCAGCAGTGCGTAGCACAGGCGAAGAGGAGGCAGTGGTGTGACCCGCAGATCCAGATTGTCGGCCCACTTATTAGGGTGCTTGGAAGCCATGCGGCGGATCATGCTGGTGGTGGTGAGGTTGCTAGTGTTCATGCCCCGGCTCATTTTGGTACGGCACAGGTTTCAAACTACCACTCTTTTGTCATCTGCACTTTCCTAAAAAAAGCGGGATACTGCGGAACACCTACCCCTTGGTGCTCGGTGTAATGGTTGTGGGCCTGTTTGGTGTGGGCCGACTTCTCCCTTTTGCAACCTCACTGCCTCTTCCAGCCTGTTGCTGTCACGACCCCTGGTCATGGTCGTAACTCCTTGGGAGCCGCATGCAGTTATCTGCGGTCTGGTGTTGTCGCAACCGCAGCTGGGGGCACTTAGTGGTTTGCCTCAGGTGCGGTTGCCGCGAATAACAGGCATGCGTGCGGTTGCCCTTGGCAACGTGTTTTGGTGTGCACGTCCTTCGTCTGTGTTTGTGTGCACTTCCTGGTCTGTTTTGTGGTGCACGAGGTTATGTGTTGTATGCACGTAGACACCTCCCTTCACCTGTGGTTGTCCGCGGCAACGTCTGTTGTATGCATGTGGTGGCAGGGTTTCGGCCTGCGGGCTGTTCCCCAGTACATGGTGGCCACGCATGCCGTTGCTGGCGGTAACAGGTGAGTGGGTTGGTGTGGGTTATGTATTATGTGCACTTCCCCTTATATGTGTGTTTTCCCTTCTGTGTGCTGGAAGGGTTAACTTCCTTCCCAGTGTGTGTGATGTCACTGGGTGTAGTTGACTGGTGGGTGTGGCCTTTTGGCCTATATAGCCTGAGTCTCTTGCAGGCTTCAGTAGGTTGCTCTCAGCCATGCTGGCTGGAGCAGCCTCCTGTCTCCTCCATCTGCCTGGTGAGGAACATCCTTCTGGTCACAAAACCTTGTTAGTAAAACCTTTGTTACCTTGTCTGATGTTATGTTTATGTGTATGTGGTTGCTGGCTTGTTGCACCTTATGGTTCCACCAGCTTCCCTTTTCGGTTGGGGGGGGCTTTGAGGGGAGGGATTGTCATACTGTCACGACTGGCGGTGGGGGAAACCCCCAGCCGTGCGGTACCCGGAGATGTTTGGTCGCTGCAAGACCACAGGATCAGGGAGCAGGTCACCTCCTAAAGTCTCCCTGATCTGACCCTAACTCCTAACCTGCATGGGCCGACCTTTAGGGTAGGAGGACCCATGCGCAGGAACCTCGGTTCCCTACTATCCCTCCGCAGGTCCCTAGGCTAGGAGCTGGATAGACTACCTGTTCCTCCAGAACACGGAGGAACAGGAGCCTAGAAAGGCCAAGCTGGAAATAAAGGGAATCCAATACCACTTATGGCAGTGGCAGGTATGTGGAACTTCAACCTCACCTACCTGCCACAAACACACCGCCCGGAACCCATGCAAAAGTGCTGTCTGTCTACAACAACAGAGAAGACAACAGCACACACCGTACATCACACAGGGAACCAGGGAACCATAAGGTGCAACAAGCCAGCAACCACATACACATAAACATAACATCAGACAAGGTAACAAAGGTTTTACTAACAAGGTTTTGTGACCAGAAGGATGGTCCTCACCAGGCAGATGGAGGAGACAGGAAGCTGCTCCAGCCAGCATGGCTGAGAGCAACCTACTGAAGCCTGCAAGAGACTCAGGCTATATAGGCCAAAAGGCCACACCCACCAGTCAACTACACCCAGTGACATCACACACACTGGGAAGGAAGTTAACCCTTCCAGCACACAGAAGGGAAAACACACATATAAGGGGAAGTGCACATAATACATAACCCACACCAACCCACTCACCTGTTACCGCCAGCAACGGCATGCGTGGCCACCATGTACTGGGGAACAGCCCGCAGGCCGAAACCCTGCCACCACATGCATACAACAGACGTTGCCGCGGACAACCACAGGTGAAGGGAGGTGTCTACGTGCATACAACACATAACCTCGTGCACCACAAAACAGACCAGGAAGTGCACACAAACACAGACGAAGGACGTGCACACCAAAACACGTTGCCAAGGGCAACCGCACGCATGCCTGTTATTCGCGGCAACCGCACCTGAGGCAAACCACTAAGTGCCCCCAGCTGCGGTTGCGACAACACCAGACCGCAGATAACTGCATGCGGCTCCCAAGGAGTCACGACCATGACCAGGGGTCGTGACAGTTGCGGTGCTGCGGATCCCCCCCCCCTCCCTCTGAACTACTGTCCTCACTCGGCTTTTCATCTTCCTATGTTGGATCAGTGACCTCATCATCCACTACCTCACTCTGCTCATCCTCCTGACTTGATCTAACCACAACCTCAGTGATTGACAACTGTGTCTCATCATCATCCATCTCGTGAACGAATGATTGCGGTTCACCACCGTCATCTTCTTGAGACTGTGAAGGCTCAAGAGGTTGGGAATCAGGGCACAATATCTCTGGTCCCTCTTCATGTGTGCTGGGCGCGAGGTCCAAATGTAATAGTGGCGCTGGAATGAGTTCCTCGGAAAATCCGAGTGTGGGATCACTCGTTTGGCAAGCCTCTCCATGGTGGGAGGAAGGATGATCAGAGTGAGGATTCCGTTGACCAGACTCTTTGCTACAGAGACTGGAACAGAGGGTGGTGCTTAACTGACTGGAAGCATCATCTTCAGCAATCCAACCAACCAACTGTTCGCACTGGTCAGACTTGGACAGTGTTGTCCTGCGCCGCCGAGCTAAGTTGGACCTAACGCTGGGTACAGTGGATGTTTTATTTTTTTCTTTTGCACTGGCAGCAGGCACAGTTTCATTGCGCCCAGTGCCACGGCCTCTGCGTGCACCATCAGCATCACTGTCCCTCAGTGCTCGCCTTCTTCATATTAAAGGTTTTGTCCCTAGATGTGGCGCAGATTGTTTTGCTGTCCGCTAAAGATACAGTTTTCAGATGCAGGACAGTATATGTCACAGAAACCCACAGAATATGGACACTATATTATGCCCAGATTATTGGAATCTGCAACACAGACACTGTTTTCTGATGTAGTACAGTATTGGTTACAGAACACCACAGATTATGGACACTTTATTAGGCCCAGATTATTGGATTCTGCAATACAGACTCTGTTTTCTGATGTAGAACAGTATTGGTTACAAAATACCACAGATTATGGACACTATATTAGGCCCAGTGTAACGGATCTCCTGTCACCCCAACTGGGTACCTCCGTTGATGGATGCTCCTAGTGCTTTCCGAGGACCCCAAGCACTTTACTTGACACCATAAGCCCTGCAGATCCCATAAACCGCCGCAGCTTGGTTGGGGTCTCGCTATCTGCTACCCACCCTGGACCTATGACAAGGCCCCAGGCTCCAGTGGGGGAACCTCTCTTCCTTCAGAGAGCGATGCAGAAACAAGCTCTTAAAAGAGACCAGTGATTATAGCCAGGGGAGTATGCAGCGTATGGCAATCCCCAGTGTAGATGCAATGTTTCCTCCCACACATGAGACGAGGCTATATGCTGAGGGTAAAACAGGAACTCTTTAATGGGTTATTTTTCAGCCTTTTATGCAGGTCTCCCAGCAAGGGACACTCCCCCTGGGGACCTTGTAGGGGACTGTGACAGTTTATATATTAGCCAATCACATGCATTTACAGTATTGAAACCTTCCCAGCAATTGTACATAACCACCCCCCCCCCCCCCCCCCTCTGTTTGTGATGCAATGAACTAAATACAGATCCGAGCAGTGGTTCCCGAATTCCATGACACATTTGACCGACAGCAAGCATGGCTTTCCTGCCCAAAACAGTTCCACAGATTTAGGCTGTGTGGCCGGTCTGCCTTCTTCAAAGTTAGTATATGGGCCATAATCCTGAGGCAAGAGGCTGGCAAATAGCCCCCTCCAAAACACATAGGTTAGTTTTGTTACACGCAGATTATTGGAATTTGCAATGCAGACACTGTGGATGCAGGACAGTACGGATGGAGTAGAGTTAACACTCCTGTTTTCTGAGATTTCTGAGTTGTGTTATCTAATCTAAGCAAACACCTTCAATTGCTTTTCAATGGCTTTTTTCTCAAGATAACACAATGAGTTAAGAAATTTGAGTTAAGAGCTGGAGTGTTAACCCTGCTACATCTGTATGTCACAGAACACCACAGATTATGGACACTACCGTATATTAGGCCCAGATTATTGAAATTTGTAATACAGACACCGTTTACAGATGTAGTTAAGTATTTTTTACACAAAGCGACACACTATGGACACTAGATGTGGCCCAGATTATTAAAGACACAGTCTGCGGATGATGTAAAGTATTTGTCACTAATAGGTATAAAATAAAAATATCTTGCTGCTGTCAAACACACACAGTAGTCCTTAAAAGGACTTTGGGGTCTTTAAAAAGCTTTTGGTAGTAAAACCAGCAAATTTCTTTCCCTGCACTATCTGTCCCTTCCTCAGCACGGATGTCCCTGAGACTGCAAGTAAATAGATTGCTGCTCTAAAACACACACACACAGTAGTCCTTAAAAGGACTTTTGGGTCTTGGAAAAGCTTTTTCCGAATAAAAACTGTTAAATTCTTTCCCTTCCTACGCTATGCTCTCCCTGTCTATGTCTGAGCCGAACATGTGTCATCGGGTGCTATATAGCATCCTATGATGCGTTCCGGCCTGCCAATCACCACATGGCTACTGGCATTACAGTGAGGGCAGTACTTACATGCACCTTCATTGGCTGCTTAAAACCCGCAAAACATGCAGGGTGGAGACTCGAGCATTGTGCTCGAGCACATGCGGTACTCAGTCGAGTACTGCCATGTGCCGAGCAACGCGATGCTCAAGCTGAACAGATATTCGGACGAGCATGCTCGCTCATCGCTACCAATTACCCTTTCTCGCCATGAGAGCAGAAACCAAGAAAAATGGATATGTGATGATGCCTAAGGTGTATTGTTATGCTTAACCCTTTTCTTATAGGAGGTTATCAAAGTGAAATAATAGTACTCAAATCTGTGTGCATATCTGTGTTTGTGGCGTATGTTTTATATATTTTGGGTTATGGCATAGAGATCCACAGATTCTATTAAGGCAAACGTCGAGGACGACTTATCTTTAAGCAGTGGCGTATGCAGCGTCCCACATATGTGTGCAAAAGGGACACTTTAAACATCTGCCTATTTAGTCAATGTATTTGCAATGTAAGGTATTTCCTATTTATCAGGCTGGCATTGTCATTACATCTATTGACCCGTAGGTGGTGCTATCATTACTTAGACAGAACAGAAAGGAAATAGTTAGTCAGTGTGTGAGAGTCAGAGGGAGGAGAAAGAAGTTAATGAAGGAGAGAAACAGGCTTTATCCACGATGTAGCTGCAATTTCTTTCCTCTGGGACCTGATCAATCCTGGAGAGGACAAACTAAGAGTAGTTATAGCAGCTTAGCACTGGACAGTAAGTCTACGTCTTAATATAAAGCAAGCCTAGTGAAGGTTAGAGCTGCATCTGGCCTATGGACTTCACAAGCACAAGTGACCAAGAGTAATTTTCCAAGTTCCTGGACATGACTGGATAATTAAAGGCCTTCCAAGATATAGTGAACCTGAATAATTCAGGAGAGAATCCTGCAAATAATGTTACAGAAAGTTTGCCTGCCAATGAGGGAGAAATTATGGACTTATTGGATAGCTCAAGATAAGTAGAAAATAGTATAGTTATTACTAGTGTTGAGCGTGAATATTCGAATAGCGAATATTAATCGCAAATATCGCAACTTCTCTAATTCGCGAATATTTCGGATATAGTGCTATATATTCGCTATTTCGAATGTTAGTATTTTTTTACATCTGAAAACATGATTCCTCCCTGCTTATTTCTTGTGGGTCAATGAGTCATTGGCCCACAAGCAACTTAAGCAGGAAGGAATCATGTTTTTTTAGGGAAAAACAGACGAATATTTTAAATAACGAATATATTCACTATATTCCTATAATTTCATTTTTTTGAATATTCATCATATTCTAAAACAAGAATATATTGCAATATAGCGAATATTCGTAAAATACACATATATACTGCAATTTAGCTAATTTAGTGCTATAGTAGTTTTTTTTTTATAGTGTAAATTTTTCCAAATCTGAAGTCCAGAAGAGAAAAAATATATTAGACTATAATTTTTTTATAGCATTATATAAGCAAATTACAGTCTATATGTGTATTTTACAAATATGCCC
The DNA here is from genome assembly GCF_014858855.1 of Bufo gargarizans. Classification (NCBI taxonomy): domain Eukaryota; kingdom Metazoa; phylum Chordata; class Amphibia; order Anura; family Bufonidae; genus Bufo; species Bufo gargarizans. Next base: position 395,793,080 of record NC_058084.1, read on the forward strand.
TATATTGCTATAACTTTGTTTTTTAGAATATTCGTCATATTCTAAAACAAGAATATATTGCAATATAGCGAATGTTCGTAAAATACACATATAGACTACAATTTAGCTAATATAGTGCTATAATCTTTTTTTTTATAGTCTTTTTTTTTATAGTTTTATTCTCTTCTGAACTTCAGATTTGGAAAACATTTACACTATTAAAAAAAATACAATAGCACTATATTAGCTTAATTGCAGTCTATATGTGTATTTTACAAATATTCCCTATATTGCTATATAGTGATAAATGAATATTTGCTGGGACAGTTCACGAATGCGATCAAATGTTCGCAAACCGCAAGTTTGCGGCGGGTCCTATTCATTTTAATGGCAGGCGAACCTGAAAAACCTTCAGCTCATATTTGCAGCCAAGAAATAATTACTAGAAGTGCGCAAATAATCCCACAACATGGACAGTGACATACCAGATGTATTATTCGAATTTGCGATCTCCCTAAAAAAAAAAATTCTATGCGAAATATCGGCAATATAATTTTCGCGTGGGGGATCCCATTGAGCGGATCGCCACCCCCCCCACCCTCCCCCAGATCAGACACTTATCTCCTATCTCCTTTGGATAGGGAATTTATTTTCCTATACCAGAGTACCCCTTTAATATGCAGTGACATCACAGTAAAGGGTTAATATGCACAGTGACAACACAGTACAGGGCTTATATTTGCAGTGCACATTAACCCTGGCTATACTGAGATGTCACAGTGCATATTAACCCTGTACTGTGATGTCACATTGCATATTAACCCTGGCTGTACTGTATGTGACATCACTGTGCCTATTAACCCTGTACTGTGACTAACAGTACAGGGTGAACATGCACAGTGGGTGACATCATAGCCAGGGTTAATGCTAAGTGTTAATATGCACTGCAAATATAAGCCCTGTACTGTGTTGTCACTGTGCCTATTAACCCTGTACTGTGTTGTCACTGTGCCTAATAACCCTGTACTGTGATGTCACCCACTGTGCATGTTAACCCTGTACTGTTAGTGTTAGTCACAGTACTGGGTGTACTGTTAGTCACAGTACAGGGTATACACAGTGATGTCACAGTCAGGGTTAAGCAGCTGCATGCTTGCAGCACATAGTACAGGGCAGGGGCTTAAGTAAAAAAATGGCAAAATACTGGCACCAGTAACACCAGTAAGTTATTATCACCAGGCCCTAAGGTAAAAGGTTCCCTGTATAGCTAGCCGGGGGGGGGGGGGGGGGGGGGGATGGGTACAGCAGCAAGCAGGACACACACCTGTCCTTGGGCTTCTTCGGGCACCACGCACTGTCTGTCTTCGGGCACCGGCGGCAGTCAGACAGGGACACTGAGGTGAGGCAGGGCCCTGGCTCCTTCTCTCCTGTGGCTGCTCAGCGCTCTGAGGGCGGGTCTGGCTTTGCGTTCAGTCAGAAGACGTGCCTGTGCGGCGGCACGCGCCGAGCCCTCATCCCCAGCAACCACTGCTCTCTTAAAGAGGCAGAGTGCAGAGGGGCTCAGAACGGTCGGGCGGCTCAGTCTTATTTAGCACTGCGCAGGGCCCATGCCACCCAGAAGCCAATAAAATTGTGGTTGCAGCGTTGTCTGGTGCTGGTGGGAGCCAGAGCGAAGCCCCTACCAGCGCAAGGCCTTAGGCGGCGGCCTAAGTGGCCTAATGGAAGAGCCGCCTCTGCCTATACTAGTGCTTAAAATGACTTTTTTGGCCCTATTATCTAGCGTTTTGTGTCCCTAACAGCCTGTACCTGCCCCACACAGCAACCTCGGCCTACACTGTCAAAACACTGAATGTAAAATGGCGGCAAGATCAGGTTTATTTATGAGGTAGGGGGTATGCCCATGTGCTGAAATGTCTCAATTGGCTGTCCTGTACCACCTGAAGGATGTGTCATGGGTCATAGTTCTTCACAATGTAAAAGAATATGGCGGGCGCGAATTTCCCCATATGTTTGCATGTTCGGCGAATAGCGAACACGCAAAGTTTTCCGCGAAACGACTGCCGGGCGTTCTTTATTGCTATATATTCTTGCTTTAGAATATTATGAATATTCTTAAAACTAATATATAGCACTATATTTACTGCTATATATTCTTTTTTTATCAACTTTGCATTACGTGATTTTTTTCATTTTAGATTAATCGCAATCGCGAAAATAATCTCGAATACGAGAATATTCTAGCGAATATTCACAAAATATTGCAAATTCGAATATGGGACCTGCCGCTCATCACTATTTAGTACCTAAATGCTATAGAAAGTGGAATAAATGTAAATCTAATTATTCTTCGCCTGTCAAGCTAAAGTGCTAAAGAACTCCCTAACTGACAATTGCCTAAACCTGATAAAAGGAATACTACCGAACCTATTTCTGAGACATAACTCATGCCATGCAAATTAACCACATCTGTACTGACTACCTGAAGACAACTGATTCAGCAAATATTCAACTGTTTATTACAACTGACTCCTCATCCTTTCTACAACTCACATTTGCAGCTAACAGTGCTGGCGTCACTAACAACAACACAGGGGCCAAGCCGCAAAAGCAACTTAAACACCTATACAATCAAGGGCATATAAACCACCATCTGGCTGGTGTTCTCTACAATAGAGAGTGCACCGGAGGATTAAGTGTTGTATTCCCCTCCACTGCAGGCTGGCCCAGGGGACAACTAAACTGACAGCATTACTACCCTCACTCGGCACACCACCACCGTTACACCCACATAGCACCCATAGGGCACGGGTGTTGCATGTGGTGGTGGCAGCAGAATGAGCAGACCACAGAGTGGCACAATGACAGAGTCTGGAGGTGGCAGCAGCATGAGGAAACCACAGAGTGGCACAATGACAGAGTCTGGAGGTGGCAGCAAAATTAGGAGGTTGCAGAGTGGGACAATTACAGAGTGTAGAGGTGGAAGCAGCATGAGCAGACCACAGAGTGGCACAATGACAGAGACTGGAGGTGGTGGCAGCATAAGGAGACCACAGAGTGGCAAGGTGACATAGTTTGGAGGTGGGTGACAATACCAGTACCCTCTGAAGATGGTGAGTGAAAGAAGGAGCACTTGGCATCAAATGTGTGGCATCAGGTGGGTGGCAGCATCAGCATAGTAGCTGAGTCATGTAGCCAGAACAAACCGGTCTCTTTTGTCAAAGTATTGGTGTGGCACCATGGATGATCTAGTCTGATGTATCAGGAATTGGTGGGTGGAAATCCTGACTAAGCTAAGCCTGATTCGCCTTGACAAAGGTCAGTCTCCCAAAATTTTTGGTGGACAGGCAAGTTCTTTTTGGGGTAACTATGGGGCCCCTGCTGCACTAAACACCCACTCTGATGCCACACTACTGGCCGGGCAGGACAACTTGTCCAGGGCAAACTCGGCCAATTGTGGCCACAAATCCAGTTTGGCTGCCCAGTAGTCCAGCGGATCTTCAATCAAAGTTGGCAGGGTGCACTCCAAGTATGCCACCTCCTGTTGGTTCAGGTTCTGCTCCAGGTCTAGATGATGCTGCTGGTGAGAAATTCTTCACTAGGCAGGTGAAGAAAGCTGCTAATCAGGGACTCTAGACTCAGGCTGCTGCTGATGGAGCTGGTACTGCTCCTGCCACCACACCCCTCTCCAGAAGCCATGGCTGTGGAACGTGAGTGCAGCGGCCCCCCCCCCCAGTCATCCCTGCGAAAGGATGGAAAATTGGCGCAGATAGGCAGCCGCCAACTGACTACATAGGATGTCTCTATAGTAGTTCAGTTTGCCCTCCCTCTTAGCGGTTATAAAAAGGCCCCCATTTTGGATCGGTAGTGAAGGTCCAACAAGGTGGGGAGCCAGAAGTCATCCCGCTGCCGAATGTTGACAATTCGGCTGTCACTACCCTAGCAAGTTAGCATGCATCGGGCCATTTGCGCAAGTGACTCGGAGGGACTAACTGCCTCCATCTCCACTACATACTGCCATCGTGTGTCTGGGTTCTCTGCCTCATTTTCTTCATCCGCCTGTAGCTCATCTGGCTGCTCCTGCTCCTCCTTTCCTGTCTCCTGTGTAGAAAAACCACCCATTTTGCTACACATTTCTTGTGCTCCAATGTACTCCTCCTCTTCCAGTTCAGCCCCTACAGAGCTCATGTGGCCGTGAGATTTAGGCGCCATATCTCCAATCCCCTGACCAGCCAGATTTATCAGCATCTGTTCAAGGACATGAAGCAGTTAAATGACATTGCTCATCCCTTAGTACTGGCGACTGACAAATAACGTGGCCCCCTTAAAGGGCCTGAGCAAACGGAAGGTGGCACACATGAGCTGCCACTGGCTGACATCGAAATTACACAGGGGGCCTTTCTTTGTTCGTACATTTGGTCCAACATGTGGAGGGTAGAATTTCAATGGGTGGAACCATCGCATATCAAACTATGTAGAAGGTTGCTGTTCTGCTGCTGCAGCTCAAGGAGGGTGTGCTTTGCGTTGTACAAGTGGCTGAAGTGCATGCAAAGTTTCCTGGCCATTTTTAGGATGTCCTGCTGATTGGTGAAAGACTTCAGGAACCGCTTGACAACCAGATTAAACACGTGCGTCTTGTAGGGTGCATGGCTCAGCTCTCCTTGACGCAAGCACTGACACAATGTTCTTCCCGTTGTCGGTCACCACGTTACCCATTTTCAGTTGTCGAGGAGAAAGCCAGGATTTGATTTCTAGCTGAAGGACACAGAGCAGTTCCTCTCCTGTGTGACTCTGTTCGCCCAGACAAGCGAGGTGCAGAACAGTGCGACACCACCGTGCCCTGCACGTGTGGTATACTGGAGTGGAACTGTGAATTGTCCCTTCAGTGGAGGCTGAGGACACGGTGGAGGATAAGGAGGCAGAGGAGGACATTGTCGCAGGATCAACGGCGTGAGAACGTGGAGGCGAAAGCGGCTTCACCTAGCCAAGTTGCTGGTGTGGCTGTGCAGGAATCACATTCACCCAGTGGGCAGTAAAGGATATGTATTGTCCCTGACCATAGTTACAGCTCCACACGTCGGCGCTGCCGTGCACTTTGGCCGGCATCGACAGGCTCAAGAACTGGTCCATCTTCTGTTCTACATGTGTGTGCAGAGCTGGTACTGCCCTTGTGGCAAAGAAATGATGGATTGGGACTCTCCACCTCAGCTCGGCACAAGCCATCAGTTCTCTGAAAGTTTCAGAGTACACCACTTGGAATTCAGCATGTGGAATACACATTCAGCTTCTGCTCCGTTGAATGAGTGCTCGCATACTGTTGTCTCTTGCCAATCGCTTCGGTGATCGATTGCTGATGGAATGACTAACAAGGAGTAGGATGAGAAGCAGGAGCATCAGGACCAGCAGATGATGGGAAGGACAGACAGCTCCCTTTGGCTAAGGTGGTGGAGCCTTGACTGCCTGAAATCGGGTGCAGCATATGTTGATGAAGGGCCGTAGTGCTAACATTGGCACCAAGGCCACTCTTCACCTTCTGCCCACAGATTCTACATATGGCCACATTCACCTTCTCCGGGGGCTTTACAAAAAACTGCCACACCGCCGAGTAGGTGATTTTACCCCCAACATTTTGCACTGAATGACTGCTACCGCCACTGCCTCCATGAACCCCTGCACCGCTACTTCCCGGGCAGTTAGGCTCTCGCAAAGCAGGTGGTCTACCCGAGGCACGTTTGGCTACGACCTCCCACTGCTGACAACCTGCTGACATCTGGCCACGCTAGCGATTTGCTGGCTCCGCTGCTGCCTCACGGGCAAGCTGCCACCCTCTTCTCCCACTGATGATGACGCTCCCTCGTCACCTGGCTCCCAAGTGCGATCAGCTACATCATCATCATCGAGTACTGTCTGCAAGTCACTTATGTCCTCCTCAACCGTCTCTGGGTCTCTCTGACCACTCGCAACACCTGCTCCCATGCCACTCTCCCCATCACTACTTGTCCACCTAGTGGAGGAAGCGGCATATGTCTCCTCCAGATCTTGGCTGGGCAGTAGCTTCTGACTGTCCTCTAGTAGCTCGTCCTCACTGTATAGTGGAGCTGAGCCCACAGTATAAAATATTTCTCTGGCTGAGGGAACAGAAAAGGACAGAGGCAGGTTGAGGATAGGTGAGGGCACAGGGCCTGCTCCCGGGCCATGCCAACTAAGCTTTATGTCAGAGGAAACCACGGAATCTTGGCAGGGGGTGTCTGATGTCACTTGGGACGAAGAGGATGACCGAATCAACCATTCAAGAACTGCTGGGTTGCTGGTTAAGACACAACTCTAGATGACACTGGGAGCTCAGGCCTCTTGCTGCGACCCCTGCTGTCACGCCCCCTTACTATACTGCGATCTGTGCCTGCGCCAAAAACATTTAGGCCTCTGCCACTCCCCTGTGCAGGGCCTGGCACTTGTCTGTCTGACATACTGTTAGATCAAATAAATAAATAAAAAGGCAATTAAAACACCCCAAAAAACTCAGTAATTTTCTCACTTCAGCACACATTGGCTAATAAGCCCTTTTTTTTACCGCTAATACACGCCAAAAAGGACTGTAATTTTCTCACTTCACCACACAACGGAAAATACTTTTTTTGTGCCATTAATACACGCCAAAAAGGGCTTTAGGATATATAACTGCAGCTCTGAGCAGCAAATATTTTTTTTCTTTTTACACCAATAAAGGCCACAAAAGGCTTTAAAACAGATAAGTGCACAGCTGACTGGCAAATATATTTTTTGAGTTCTGTCCCCACATGAAACCGAATGAAGGTGTAATCTGATAATGACTGTGTGACTGTCCTACCTTCATATCCAAGCAGTGGAGCAGACCGGATCGGCAGATGCTCAGGTTAGATGGACCCAGACATAGACACGAGGATGCAATCAAACGTGGGTTTATTTGATCCAAAGCAGCGACATACGATGATGCAGTACAGTAATGCAGTAGCAGAGTAGATGCTGTTATGTGGATGTCTTTCCTGAGGCTAACTGCTGGTCAAAAACTGATGCCTTCACAAGCCAAGGTGTGTGTCTCCAGTCACACAGGAATGCAGCACTGAAAATGGCTGCAGGAAGTGACAAGGATTAAGGCTGCATAAAACCACGCCCAGCAGAGAAAAACTTTAATAACAAGAACAAGGCGTGCAAGCATACAAATTCCGGCCAGCAGATGGCAGCAGAGAACAATACATTGAAACAACATAGTAAAAGAAGAGAATAATACAGTGTATTAATTAAATTTGAAAGAACAGCACAGTTTGCCACTAATACACTGCAAAATTTGCTTTAAAACAGATAATTAGAGTTGAGCGGACACCTGGATGTTCGGGTTCGACTGGTTCGGCCGAACTTCACAAAAAAGTTTGAGTTCGGGACCCGAACTTGACCCGAACTTAACCCCGAACCTGAACCCCATTGAAGTCAATGGGGACCAATATTTTGAGCACTAAAATGGCTCTAAAAAAAGTCATGGAAAAGGCTAGAGGGCAGCAAATGGCATCAAAATGTTGTTCAGAGCAAGTTCTCTGCAAACAAATGTGGATAGGGAAATGACTTAAATTAACATAAAATACATAAAAGTAAAAAATTATAATCTTGATCTAGGAGGATGAGGTCCATATGGAGTAGGAGGTTGAGGAAGCAGTAGATGTGGCGATGTAGGTGGAAGCGGTGGTAGAGGAGGAGGAGGTAGCCAACACTGGTTTTTTGTTTTAATTATAAAAATATTTTTTTGTTTAAATTAGGGTACACCCCAAAACATTGGGACATATAACCTGTGATAACCCCCTCCAGCCGTGCTAAACAAACGTTCAGACAATACACTGGCTGCAGGGCAGGCCAGCACCTCCAAGGATTAAAGGGCAAGCTCAGCTCAGGCCATTTGCCCAATTTGGAGACGTTGAAGTTGAAGGGGGCAGACCCATCAGTCAGTACGTGTAGGCCTGTGCATACATACTGCTCCACCATGTTGCACGTCCCTGTGATATCCACAATCCAATTAGATATCTGCTCTATTAACTTTCGATGTTCTTTTCTGCGCCTACCATATTGATCACGGTTAGCGGCGAATCAGGGTTCCGCGCCAGAGAGGGAGCGTGAGAAAGGGATACCACATCCAAGGGAGGCCAATTTATTAAATTAAATGTGATCGAGCAGAAATGTGGGACAAATTATTGAAGCCAAAACTTCCAAGTAAAGGAGGGGCGCGCGGCAAATACCCAATCCCGACTCAGGGAGGTAGTGACGATAAATAACAATGCAGGACTCTTAAGATGCCCTGTTATTGGAATGATTAATAACAAATTATAGTGAATGTCACTGGGGTATTTTGGATTTGGAAACGCTAGATAGTAGAGTCCCTGCTGCCACTTTGGTGACTCTAGATAACTTCTGCCTGATCGTACATCCCCGTGACGTCCATGATCCAATTGGATATCTTCTCTATAAAATTTTGATGTTCTTTTCTGCACCTTTGTTGATCACGGTTAGCGGCGAATCAGGGTTCCACGCCGGAGAGGGAGTGTGAGAAAGTGACCCCACATCCAAGGGAGGTAAATGGCTGCAATGTGATTGAGCTAAATTTTGTGGGACAAGTTATTAAAGCGAAAGGATTGAATGAAAGGGCAAATTAAAGACGAATTTTAGAATTTTAATTCCCTGTAACCTATGCAGAGCAAGGGTTTTTCATCGACAAAAATGGGTTAATGTCACCCACCAATGGCACAGACGACTTTTTAAAATTTCGGGCCCTGTCAACTATGTAGAGCAGGGGTTTATTAATGGCAAAAACTGTGTTCATGTCACCCACCAATTGAAAAGACGATTTTACAAAAAATAAGGTCCCAGTCACCTATGCAGAGCAGGGGTTTGTATCCGGCAAAATTGGTAAAATGTCACCTGACAATGTAACAGACGAATTAGTGAAATGTATTTCCTTGTCCACTAGGTAAAGCAGGGGTATATCACAGCCAAAAGTTGGTGATATTCACCCGACAATGTAACAGACAAATTAGTAAAATTTATTAACCTGTCCACTAAGTAGAGCAGGGGTATATCACAGCCAAAAATTGGTGAATTTCACCTGACAATGTAACAGACAAATTAGCGAAATTTAAAAACCTGTTTACTAGGAAGAACAGTGGTATATCACAACCAAAATGTAACGGTCACGTCCACACACACACACACAGGGGGAAGGATAGTGACCACTGCACTCCACCATCACCCCTGGCCCTGCCTACTTGCCTCATGAGTCCTGATGACAGGGGACAACTGGACGACAGTCCCTTACTTAGGATATGTGCAGGGAAGACAGACAAGACAAAATACGGAATGTGAACGGACCGGGTCAAAACCAAAAGAGCTACGCAGTACAAAGGGTTAAGCAAAGAATGGTCAGGAGAAGTGGGGTCAAAAAGTAGTCAGGTGGGAGCCGAGGTCAAAATACCAGGAGGGATGCGCAGTACAGGAGGAGCAGGCAAAGGATCGTCAGGGAACAGGATCAGGTGAGTATTCAGTAGTCCACCAAATAGCCAGGAACCTAGAATTAACAGGCAACCTGTGTCCAGCAGGCTGCCTGTATTTATAGTGGGGTCTGAAGGGTCATGTGACGTGGCCAGCGTCACATGACCGACAGACAGGTCGAGCACCGAGTGATCAGCTCAGCGCTCAAGGCAGACCTAGGAGCAGGGAGCCTCCCAGCTAGCAAAGCCTCCCTGGGAACAAGGCCAAACACAGATCCTCGCTCCCGAAGCTAAGCAGCAGGTCTGCAGCTGATGGGAGACCGAGTGTGCCTTTGGCGCCCCGTGACAGTACCCCCCCTTTTACGAGGGGCCACCAGAGCCAAGACTTCAGGCGATGGCCTTTCAGGGAGTTCTAAATGAAATTTTTTAACAAGTCTAGGAGCATGACCCTCCCTGGCGGGTACCCAAGATCTCTCTTTGGGTCCATACCCCTTCCAGTGAATTAGGTACTGTATGGAATTACGCACTCTCCTGACATCCACTATCTTAGAAACCAGATAATCTACTGCATCACTTACAAGAACCGGCCGAGGTGAGGCTTTCAACAGTACAACAGGTTCAAAATACTTTTTAAGTAGAGATTTATGAAATACATTAAGAATGTGGAACGACTCGAGCAGCTCCCACTTATACGATACCGGATTAATTACCTCCGTGATCTTATACGGTCCAATAAAACGAGGAGCAAATTTTCTAGAAGTTACCTTGAGAGATAGATTCTTGGAGGACACCCATACTTTATCCCCAACCTGAAAGTTCACCCCCGTGGAACGTCTCCTATCGGTCATGAGTTTTTGAGAACTTTGAGCCTTTTCTAGGTTCGATTGAACCCAGGCCCAAACTGTTCACAGTTCGAAGTAGAGTTTATCTGCTTCAGGGTTAGAGGAGGAGACGGACGACCCAGAATGAAAACGGGGATGGAAACCATGGTTACAAAAGAAAGGGGAGACCCCAGAAGAAGAATTGACACAGTTATTCAAAGCAAATTAAGCCAACGGAAGGAATTTGACCCATAATTGCTGGTCATCAGCAATATACAACCTCAAGAATTGTTCCACAGACTGATTAAGGCGTTCAGTCTGCCCTTTACTCTCAGGATGGTAGGTGGAAGAATGCCCTCCAGAATTTGGACACAAACTGCACACCTCTGTCAGAAACAATATTTTCCGGGATGTCATGTAAACGAACAATCTCTCCCACAAAAATTGACGCCAGGGTTTTTGCATTCGGAAGTTTAGACAGGGAAATGAAATGAACCATCTTGCTAAACCTATCGACCACTACGCAAACCACAGTCTTACCCTCCGCCAGCGGTAGGTCAGTTATAAAGTCCATTGAGATATGGGACCAGGCTTTACTGGAAATGGGTAGGGGTCGTAGGTTACCAGCAAGTTGAGTCCTAGGTGTCTTAAACCTGGCACAAACCTAACAGGCTGACACGTAGGACTTGACATCCCTGGTCAGAGTGGGCCACCAATAAGATCTAGAAACCAGATCCTTAGTGCCCTCAAAACCCGGATGTCCACAAAAGGCAGAATCGTGACACTCACCCAACAGCTGGAGACGAAATTGTACGGGAAAACAACTTATCTGTTGGGGTGGATGCTGTGCCAGATGTTGTTCAGCCTTAATGCGAGCCGAGATATCCTGGGTTAGAGCTGCTAAGAAGATGTTTGCTGGTAGGATGGATTCAGGCGGTGCCTCAGTGGATTGAAAAGCATGGAAGCTCCGAGATAACGTATCTGCCTTCACATATTTACTTCCTGGCCTGAACATAATGGAGAAATCAAAACGGGTGAAAAACAGAGCCCATCGGGCTTGCCGGGGATTCAACCTCTTAGCAGATTTGAGAAACATTAGGTTTTTATGGTCAGTGACAACAGTTACCCGGTGCCTTGCCCCTCCAAAAAATGCCTCCACTCCTCAAATGCCCATTTAATAGCCAGCAGCTCCCAATTCCCTATGTCGTAGTTTCTCTCCGTGGGAGAGAATTTCCTGGAGAAGAAGGCACATGGTCACAGGTTAGTGAGGCTAGCAGGACCTTGTGAAAAGGACTGCTCCTGCGCCGTCCTCCGACGCATCTACCTCCACAATAAAAGGTCTGTCCTGAACAGGCTGGATCCGAATGGGAGCGCTACTAAATGCCTTTTTTAATGTTTCAAATGAAGAAATGGCCTTGGTAGACCAATTCTCCAAATCCGCCCCTTTCTTAGTAAGGTCGGTCAATGGTTTAGCAATTACAGAAAAATTCATGATAAATTTACGATAGTAATTAGCAAAACCAAAAAAACGTTGTAAGGCCTTTAAGGATGAAGGCCTTACCCATTCTTTAATTGCCAAAACCTTACCAGAGTCCATCTTAAGGGCGTGAGGAGTCAGAACGTCCCCTAGAAACAGTATCTCCTGTACACCAAAGACACATTTCTCTTGCTTAGCGGATAGCTGATTCTCCCTCACACCTCTAATACTTGTTTGACATGAGACACATGAGATTCGAAATCAGGAGAGAATATCAAAATGTCGTCAAGATAGACAATAATACATTTACCTAAGAACTCCCTAAAAATATTGTTCATTAAGTTTCCGAGCACAGCTGGGGCATTACTGAGTCCAAAAGGCATCACCTGATATTCAAAGTGTCCTATCGGAGTATTGAACGCTGTCTTTCATTCGTCTCCCTCCCTGATTTCTGATTAGATTGTATGCCCATTTCAGGTCAAACTTGGAAAACCAGGTTGCCCCCAGAACCTGGTTAAATAAATCCAGAATCAATGGGAGAGAGTATCTATTTTGGACAGTGATTTTATTTAATCTCCGGTAATCAATACAAGGCCTAAGACCACCATCTTTCTTCTTAACACAGAAAAACCCTGCTCCCATAGAAGAGACTGAAGGTCTAATATGCCCTTTAGCAAGGGCATATTAATCCCCCATATTTTTTCTTTGTAGTATATATTGGAGGCGTGGCGATCTCCAAGCAGTCATGCACACCTGACCAGTTAGTTTGCCCTGGAGGCTGGTTTTAAAGTCAGTATAAAACTGATTCTGCTTATATAGCACCTGCCAGTAGCCATTTGGCTCCAGGAGAAGTATATAGTGGGCTCAGCACGCATGTTGGCTCTTGCATCCCTGGATCCGATGAAAGCTTTAATGGCACCGGACGGGGTTAAAAGCAGAGTGTGCTTGGCGTGCATGCTGTACCTACACTCCCTGGACTTTGTGTGGCTGTCATGGCCCATAACAGGTAGGAACTAGTGTTAGGGACCACTCATGAAGGCGACCTTGACGTGGTGAGTGGCTTATTACGCTTTGGCCAAAATGTACACCAATGCCTTATTCAACATCCAGCATAAAGGCAGGGCAGAGTGCTGGTTGCAGAGTGCGATTGCATTTGTGTTTTTGCGTTTATTCTCAGAAAGAGTTAGTGATGACAAAAGCTAGAGAATGTGACAGTCTAGAATATCATGGAGCGAAAATAATGCTGTTCCAAGATCTGGCCCCCGCCACATTACAAAAAAGACGTCTGCTGAAACCCTTTACTGACCACCTAAAACAAAAACATATTGCCTTTAGATGGCTTTTTCCCTTTGGATTATTGATTCAATGGCAAGAAAGAAGACTGGTCATTAAAACACATGGAGATCTTCAAGAAGCTCTGAAAATTCTGGACATTGACAATTTAGATGTTCCTGATAGTGATGAGCGGGAGGTGCCATATTCGATTTCGCGATATTTCGCGAATATTCGAATGAATATTCGTGTTATATTCGTCGAAATCGAATATTCGTAATTATTCCAATTATCGCGAATAATATACGATTTTTTTTTTCGCGTATTGCGATTATTTATCTTGATAGTATAAGGCAACGTTCCTATGCTAATTGACTATGGCTAGGCTAATATGTGTATTTTACGAAATTTCGTGATTTGCTCTAACTTCGTCTCTTAGAATATTACGAATATTCTAAAAGACGAAGTTAGAGCAATATTACGAAATTTCGTAAAATACACATATAGATTGTAATTTAGCTAATATACTGCTATAATCCCTTTTTTTGCCTCTAATTTTTTTTTTGCCTCTTCTGAACTTAAGTTTTGTAAAATATGTACACTATTAAAAAATAATACTATAGCAGTATATTAGCTTAAATACAATCTATGTGTATTTTACGAAATTTCGTAATATTGCTCTAACTTCGTCTTTTAGAATATTCGTAATATTCTAAAAGACGAAGTTAGAGCAATATTAAGAACATTTGCAAAAGCCGAAATTGCGATGCGAGTAATATAATACGAAATAATCGCATGAAGATTTCAACTTAGCACTGCTATATTCCATATTCTAGCCTAATATGGAATATAGCTGTGCTAAGTTAGCACTGCTCTATTCCACACTAGGCTAGAATATGGAATATAGCAGTGCTAAGTTGAAATCTTCATGCGATTATTTCGTGTTATATTACTCGCATCGCAACTTGCGAAATTTGCAAATGTTCTTAATATTGCTCTAACTTCGTCTTTTAGAATATTACGAATATTCTAAAAGACGAAGTTAGAGCAATATTACGAAATTTCTAAAAGACGAAGTTAGAGCAATATTACGAAATTTCGTAAAATACACATAGATTGTATTTAAGCTAATATACTGCTATAGTAATATTTTTTAACAGTGTACATATTTTACAAAACTTAAGTTCAGAAGAGGCAAAAAAAATTAGAGGAAAAAAAAAGGGATTATAGCACTATATAAGCTAAATTACAATCTATATGTGTATTTTACGAAATTTCGTAATATTGCTCTAACTTCGTCTTTTAGAATATTCGTAATATTCTAAAAGACGAAGTTAGAGCAATATTAAGAACATTTGCAAATTTCGCAAGTTGCGATGCGAGTAATATAACACGAAATAATCGCATGAAGATTTCAACTTAGCACTGCTATATTCCATATTCTAGCCTAGTGTGGAATAGAGCAGTGCTAACTTAGCACAGCTATATTCCATATTAGGCTAGAATATGGAATATAGCAGTGCTAAGTTAAAATCTTCATGCGATTATTTCGTATTATATTACTCGCATCGCAACTTGCGAAATTTCGTAAAATACACATATAGATTAGATTGTAATTTAGCTAATATGGAATATAGCAGTAAGTTGAAAACGCCACTGACTGGAGCAGCCAGGAAGCCAGGAATCCAAAGGACAGGTAAGAACAACTTTAGAGAAGTGGGAAAGAAAAAAAATATTATAATAAAAAAAAAAATACGAATATTCGAATTCGCGAATATATAGAACGATATTCTAAATATTCGCGAAATCTCGAAATTGCGATATTCGAGAAAAAAATTCGTAATTCGAATATTCGCGCTCAACACTAGTTCCTGATTGGTCAATGACTACTGACATCTGCATTCCATCAGAAATCACACCTCCAACTCCATGGGAACTGGTCAGCAAGGGAAATCGTCAAGACAGAGGAAGAGACAAGGCAAACTGACACCTCGTCGCATCATATCGGAGGGAGATGGTTGAAGATTCTTGCTCTTCTCTTTTGAATTGATATTAGTTATTTTGAGTACCATGTTTTTTTATCAATTGACGGTATACTCTTCCTGGCGGTGTTGGCCCCCTTTTGATTTACACTAAGTTCTACAATAGAAACTCTATAGAGGTTACATTACCTGAATTTCAGATGTGGTGTGGATGAAGGGGACTAACACGGTCAGAAATAATAGGGTCCAATTTATCCTTTGCCTCTCTCCTTCTGAGAATTTTCTACCTCTCCTCTTTCAACTATCTATACCTATACTTTTATATTTACTATATATCTTATTCTGCTCACATACCTATTTTTCCTTTTTCCACCTATTACACGTTTTACCCATCTTTCCTCCACTTACATCGGAATATAATATTCTGGTGTATAGACCAGATTTGGTCTCTCTCAGAGACAAAAGATCTCCTAAACATCTATTTCCTATTGAGGAAACTTTCTGATATTGTTCTGTGTTTGGTTCTTAATGTTGAAGATTGGCAGTTAATGGTTTTTGTTCTTCTCTTCCTCCTAGATGTCCTACTCCAATTTAGACTCAGAGACTTCCATATAGGTGAATCAGCTCAATTTTTCCCACGCAAACATCGTGGACGTTGTGGTAAGAACCGCTCTTGCATACACCTCACACACTACATGGCTAATTTGCATATAGTGACATATAATGTCAGAGGCCTAAGATCCCTGATTAAAAGAAGTCAAATCTTAAGACATTTCCACAAAGAAAAAATACAAATTGTGTTTCTACAAGAAACACACTTTAAACACCAAAAGACACCTGACCTTACACACTCCCCCTATAACTTGTGGTTTCACAGCACCTCTGATTTCGCTAACCAACTGGGTACTAGTGTGGGCATTCATAAACATACTAACTTTTCTCTGGTGGGAACCAAGATAGACACTAAGGGGAGTAATGTTTTTATAAAGGGACACATTGACTCTCAACTTCATACACTGGCTAACTTCTATGCCCCTAATTCTTCTCATAAATAATGGTATGAAACAGTGATGAGAGAATTTCAATGTCTCACTTCAGCCTCCTTTTGACTTCTACTGGGAAAACTGCGGTGCCATTTAAATCATTAGCAGCTATTAACAAACTAATAAACAAACAATCTCTAGTAGATATATGGCGTACCTTTCATCCAGATACAAAAGATTACACATATTACTCAGCACCACACAATTCTTACCATAGAATTGATTATATACTCTTTTCGGCTGCCCTCTCGCACCTTTGTACAGAGGTACGCATTGGCTATATGATCCATTCGGACCATTTCCCAGTTTTCATGTCCTTCAAAGTCCCGGATAGCCGCCCCAAAGTATTTCATTGGAGGCTGAATGAGACAGTTCTTGACAAACCAACAATCATAAATCGCATAGAGGCCAGTCTGAAAGAATATTTTCTCCTAAATAATGTTGAAGACATATCTCCACATACTTTGTGGGAGTCCAACAAATCTGTTGTCAGAGGGGTTTTCATATCTATAACTTACTATTTAAACAAGGTTAGAAAGGAAAAGATGACCTCACTACATAGTAAAATTCAGAAAATAGAATCCATACATAAACAATCCCTGTCCACAAAACACCTAGAAGAGCTGATCAAACTGAGAAGAACTAATTGACTTACTTAACACTCAATCGGCCAAATTCTATCTCTCCTTAAGACAGAAATTCTTTGCCCATGGCAATAAACCAACTGAATTTATGTTGGCCATGTTGAAACAGAGGAAAAGGAGATCTAGAATTATGGCCATCAAGCAACATGATAACTCTGTTACCTCAGACGATGTTGGCATTGCAAAGGCTTTTCATGCCTATTACTCTGACCTCTATAATATCGATGTCTCTGACACAGAAGCTGTAAAAAAGAAAAAGTAAGAACTCACGGCTTCCTTTTTAGAAAATCTCAAACTTCCTTCCCTCTCAGCTGATCAGGCCCTATCTTTGTGTAATCCAATCACAAAAAACAAAATACTGACATCCTTGAAGAACATGGCCAAAGGGAAAGCACACGGCCCGAATGGTCTTCCTTTATCATACTATAACACTTTCTCAGGAATTCTGGTCCCTTATTTATTAAATTCTTATAACCACGCTATTAGAGGCAGGCCCGTCGCTAACAGACAGGCAAAACAAGCAATTGCTTGGGGCCCCGAGCTGGCCCGGGGCCAAGCAGAGTAACTCAGAAGATCCGATGGTATATTCTAACCCCCAGGCATTCCCATGGTGACAGGGACGCTTGCCTGGGGGTTAGAATATACAGGGCCACGCTGCTCACAGCATATTTATAAACTAATCAGTAACTACTTTAACTTTAATCATTGCTCATTGCTGAGCTCTTTACTTGGATTATTTGGATATCTCTTACTCTTACTTTGTCTTAGCTCCGGTAATAGCAGGCAGTGCGGGGGGCGGCGCTCACTCACTGTCACTGACGTCACGCGCCTGCCCCTCCCACTAGGCAGCGCAGGCGCGTGACGTCAGTAAGTGAGCCCTGCCTGCACTGCCTGCTGTTACCTAAGACAAAGTAAGAGTCAGAGACTCAGAGATATCCAAATAATCCAAGTAAAGATCTCAGCAATGAGCAATGATTAAAGTTAAAGTAGTTACTGATTAGTTTTTAAATATACTGCTGTGAGCGTCGGGGAGGGGGATCTGTGGATGGCACTGTAGGGGGATCTGTGGATGGCAATGCCATCCACAGATCCCCCTACAGTGTCATCCACAGATCTCCCCTCCCTTAAACAGTGCCATCCACACAGATCTCCCCCCTAAACAGTGCCATCCACAGAACCCCCTACAGTGCCATCCACAGATCCCCCTCCCCTAAACAGTGCCATCCACAGATCTCCCCCCTAAACAGTGACATCCACAGATCCCCCCTAAACAGTGCCATCCACAGATCTCCCCCCTAAACAGTGACATCCACAGATCCCCCCTAAACAGTGCCATCCACAGATCCCCCCCCTCCCCCATGATGGCACTGTTTAGGGGAGGGGGGATCTGTGGATGGCACTGTTTAGGGGGGATCTGTGGATGGCACTGTTTAGGGGGATCTGTGGATGGCACTGTTAAGAGGGGAGATCTGTGGATGGCACTGTTTAGGGGGGGGATCTGTGGATGGCACTGTTTAGGGGGGAGATCTATGGATAGCACACAGGGAAGGGGGGTGAGGAGAACACAGAGAGGGGGCCGGTGCAGAGCTCTAAGGGACGAAAGAGAGAGCTCTATAGGAAAGGGGGCAGGACAGGGAGCTCTTTCACACTATGCCGCCGCGCACACACACATAAATGCATCAGTAAAGTGATACTTTTATCCCTCCTCAAGGGGGCCCCTCTCTCAGCAGCCAGCCAACCACGTGATCTCAGCTGCCGGCAAAAAAGAAAACCTCCTCGGAGTCGGCAGTCATCATGAAGCAGAATTATGCTTCAGGAAGCCAGAAAAGAAAGAAGAGAAAGGAAGAGGACGATAAGAAAAAACAAGATAGTAGTAAATGATAAATTACCATTCACCATCTATTAAATTCACCATCTATTAATGATTTTTATTATAAAGTGCTACCATCTTTTCTGTCTCCCTCAAGGTGCTTTGCTTAAATTTCTCAGCCCTCAGGCTCTTCCTAAGGATACCTCCACTGGTGAAGGTAGAGTGAATTTCTCTCACTGAGCTTAGCTGTTAATAGTGACCGCTTTCAATATGCTAACAGAAATGGTAAAACGTACTAATTTCTGATTTTTTTTCCAATTATTTTCCCAGCTACACCATCAGCTTCATCCTCAACATCAACAGATGCATCACTTCTCAGTGCTGATGTCTCCTCTATAGCACAAGGTCAGAATTTTTAATATACAGTTTAATATACAGTAGTGCCTGTCAAATTTCTAGGTGTCAGACACTCAGTGATGCATTCTGTACAAGTTGTACAGAATGCATCACTGAGTGTCTGACACCTAGAAATGAATGTTTTTATTAATATAATTCATCTGTTGCACAGTACAACAGATGAATTACCATATTTTTCGCCGTATAAGACGCACTTTTTCTCCCCCCAAAATGGAGTCTTATACGGCGAATGCTGTCAGTTTTATATCGCAAGCTGCGATGTAAAGCGAGCGGGGACTCGGGGAGGGACTAGCGGCGGGGCGGTGCAGTTACTGTACTATAGCCCCGCCGCTCCGGTATACTAATATAATATGTCATATTCAATTAATGGTTATTAAATATGCCCCTTTATGCCTAATAGTACCTTAAATCCTAAGCGCTTCAGTACAATGCAGGCCGGGCGGGCGGCAGCGTAACTCCCTGATGTCACGTGCCTGCGCCGCCTACTTTATGAATGAAGCAGGCGGCGCAGGCAAGTGACGTCAGTGAGTGACGCGCCGTCCGCCCCCCCGGCATTGTACTGAAGCGCTTAGGATTTAAGGTACTATTAGGAATAAAGAGGCATATTTAATAACTATTAATTGAATAAGACATATTATATTAGTATACTGGAGCGGCGGGGGATCTGTGGATGGCACAGTTATGGGCTGGGAGGGTCTGTGGATGACACATATATAACAGTGCCATCCACAGATCCCCCCCTGTAACAGTGCCAGCCACAGATCCCCCTGTAACAGTGCAAGCCACAGATCCCCCCATAACAGTGTCCGTCATCCACAGTTCCCCCATAACAGTGTCCGTCATCCACAGATCCCCCCATAACAGTGTCCGTCATCCACAGATCCCCAGTAATAGTGCCATCCACAGACCACCTTTAGTTCCAAACCCACCAAACACACAGCACACCTTTTGGTTAAAAATCCTTTTTTTCTTATTTTCCTCCCCAAAAACCTAGGTGCGTCTTATACGCCGGTGCGTCTTATACAGTGAAAAATACGGTATATTAATAAAAACATTATTTTTCCCCAGCTACACCGTCAATAGCATCTCACACAGTGGAAGACACTGCATCCAGAACAGAAATTGAGTCTGCACCACTTCCCAACACTGAGGTTACCTCTACAGCTCAAGGTACCACAAGCACTGTAATTATAGCTGATGACCCTGCGCAGTGGCCAGCAGACCTGACTGATAGTGTGCGCTGTCAAATTGTTAAAAAAGGACCAGTGCAAGTCAGAAACAATGTATTCCCCCAAAATTCTGAGAATCCACCTCGAAGATTCACAAATGAGAATTACATGAGAAGCATGAAAAATGGGGAGAAAATTCTTAGATCGTGGATGGTATTTTCCATGAGCACAGACTCAGTGTTCTGTTTTGCCTGCACTGTTTTTGGGAAGCGTGATAATGCCTTAAGCAACTGTGGCTTCCGTACATGGAAGAACTTAGCTCATCATTTAAAATTACACGAATATTCAAAGGGTCATTGTGACAATATGACAAATTGGCATGAGCTGCAGAGGAGACTGCAAACCAATACAACCATAGATCGAAGACAACAAAGCTTGATGCAGATAGAGATTGAGCATTGGAAATGTGTCATAAGGAGAGTGATTGCTATAATTTGTCACTTAGCAGAACGCAACCAGGCTTTAAGAGGGACCACAAGTGAGTTGTATGACCCGCACAATGGGAATTTTCTGGCACAAGTTGAACTGATGGCACAGTTCCATTCAGTTATGACTGAACACATAAGAAGGATACAAAACCAAGAGACAAGAGTGCATTACTTGAGTGGAACTATTCAAAGTGAAATAATTGCACTAATTGGAAACAAGGTACTGGAAGAGATTGTGAGAAGAGTACACTGAGTAAAGTATTACTCTGTTATTATGGATTGCACTCCTGATGCCAGTCATAAGGAACAGCTTTCCATTGTTCTGAGAATTGTTAATTGCGAACCATCTGTGTCCATTGCAGAACATTTCTTTGGATTTTTAGATGTTGAAGAAACAACTGGTAAGGGCCTGACTGAAGTCCTACTTGACCACCTGCAGAAACACAGCCTGAGTCTTTCTGACTGCCGTGGTCAGTCTTATGACAATGGCAGAGATATGATGGGCCATAAACAGGGTGTTCAGGCAAGAATTTTGCAATTGAACAGCAAAGCATTTTGCATTCCATGCAGCAGTCATACACTTAACCTGGTTGTGGCAGATGCTGCCAAGTCCTCAGTGCTGTCCATCTCCATCTTTGGTGTGTTGCAAAGACTCTATAACTTATTCAGTTCCTCTGTGCAACGCTGGGCAGTTCTAAAGGAAGATGTAAAGCAGCTCACTTTAAAACCTTTGTCAACAACAAGATGGGAATCTCGAATTGACTGCGTGAAGGTGGTGCATACCAGTTACCAGAGATCCTGGATGCATTGTCTGCACTCCAGATGTTTGCTATAGAGAAGGGGGACTCAGAGACCATGTCCAGTGCTAAAAGCTTACATGGTTAGATGAAGACCTGGTCTTTTCTGCTTTGCACAATGACCTGGTACAATGTTTTGTACCAGATCAATCATGTCAGCAAGCTGCTACAAAGTCCAAATGTTTCAATGGAAACACTTAGATCAGAAACAGAAGGAGTAAAATACTACCTTGAAAACTTCAGGGAAAAAGGGATTGCGTCCTGTCAAACTGATGCAAAGGAGATTGCAGAAAATCTGGATATGGAAATGACCCTTCCTGAGAAAAGGCAGCGTAAAAAGAAAAGACAGTCTCTATATGAAGGTACAGAGGACACTCAGTCTACTCCAGATGAGACTTTCAGAAGAGACTTCTTTCTGCCTATGGTTGACACAGCTCTCAGAAGCTTGTGACAGGTTTTCAAGATTGAAGGGTGTTTATGACCTTTATGACTTTCTGTTCTCAAAGGACAACATGAAGCAGACAATAAAGAATGGAAAGCTTCATGAACAATGCAAAAAATTGGAACAAATCCTCCATGACATTGATGCTGATGACTTGGCACTTGAGATCAATTCACCTCTCTACACTTTTCCAGACCATGTAGCCACTTCCCCATTTGACATGCTTAATTACATATACAGTGAGAAGCTACTGGATTTGTACAGTAATTTAAGCATTGCTTTGCATCTACTCCTGACTCTCCCTGTGTCAGTGGCCTCTGGTGAGAGGAGCTTTTCAGCTTTGAAGCTGATAAAAAATTACATGAGGTCCACCATGGGCCAAGAAAGGCTCACAGGACTGGCACTTACATCAATTGAGTGTGATGTTCGCCAGTCTTTGGACATGGAGGACATTGTGATTGCCTTTGCAGAAAACAAGGTTCGCAAACAGCAGTTTTAGATCATTTGCACATGTTTGTAAGAACTGAAAAATGCTAATGTGTGTGTTTTAAGTATGTTGGATTTAGTTATTGTGCACTTTTTCAATGTATATTGGATTGTATGGTACAGTGGTGTTTTTTGCAAATGTTCATTTGTTGAAAATGTTCAAATTTCATGCACATTAAATGCAACAGCAGTATTTGCACTGTAAACTTTTTTATTTATATAAAGTGTGGGTGAACTTAAACTGTATGGCTATACTGTGGTTCCTGTAGGCTTTGCGTGCGTAAGGTGGGGAGGGCATGGAGGGGGGGGGGCCTCCATGTCTATTTTGCTTGGGGCCCCCATAAATCTCTCTTACCAAGAAAATAAAGTCCTCACTTGTACTATTAAGCACTGATGCAGAGAAAGCCTTTGACAGGGGTATTGGTCCTTTCTGCAAAGCACCCTGTCTAGGTTTGGTTTCCACAAAATCTTCATAGATGCAATATTCACTATGTATGCCTCACCTAGTGCCCAAATAAGAGTTAATGACACACTATCACCAACGGTTCATATAAAAAATGGTACCAGGCAAGGGTGTCCCTATCACCAATTCTCTTCATATTGTCACTAGAACCATTACTCCAACATATATGTCAATCTCCAGATATACTTGGTTTAAAATGTAAGAAGATAGAGATAAAACAAGCTGCTTACACAGATGACCTTCTTATGATGATCACAAACCCATTGCATGCCTTCCCAGTCCTTTTACAAATCTCATTCAGCTTTATTTCCAACTATAAAATAAATCCGACTAAATCTCAAGCTATGAGTATCAATGTACACTCTACAGTTGTTAGTAAATTACAAACCACTGCACCATTCCTTTGTACAAAATAACACATTACATTTTTAAGGATCAATATCACCCCTAATTTAGATCAATTATTTAATGCAAACTACCATCCTCTACTGAAAAATATCCCAGATATACTAAAATCCTTGTCTCCCGCCTTTATTTCATGGTGGGGTAGGAGGAATATATTCAACTCATTGGTGATTCCTAAGTTCCCTTACCTTCTACAGACATTGTCCATCAAAATTCCCCGGGAGTTTTTTGATCAATTCCGGAAAATAAGTTCTAGATATATATGGGGCAGCATTAGACCTATGCTGACTTTTAAGATTTTACAGTTGCCCTATGATAAAGGCGGAATCAATCTACCTTCCATACAGAGGACATATAATGCTATCCAGTTAGGCAGAATTCTGGACTGGCTAAGGAAACCCTTACATAAGCAATGGATACTACTAGAAGAAGAGCTGGTAAACATGCCTCTGAGATCCTTGGTCTTTTCCGACCCAAAAGAACTACATATTCCCAAAGATGGCTCCTTACCTTACAGGCAATTTACATACTCTACGTAATGTCAGGATCAGACAGTATTGCATAGAATTTCCTTCCCCTTTGATGTCAGTATCTGATTGCCTACACCGAGACAGGGAAATGTCACAAACACTACCTCGTCAGTTGACTGAATGTAAAGTGAGATTGGAAGATCTATTAGATGATAAAGTAAAACTGACATATCTTCCAGGTTATCCATACCTGAATTGCATGTAATGCAGTATGAATACTTATATTTACTTATATTTTTGAAGACTTTTCTTGCCCATCCCAGGTCTACTACTGACCTCTCCTGGTATGAAAAACTCTTAACTCAGACGAAACTCCCCACGAAATTAATTGCCAATGTCACGAGAAATCTCAGTTCAATAGACACACACGATTCTTTATATTATATTAGAGAATGGGAAAATTACCTAAAACGGACCTTCTCTGACACTGATATACGCACCCTGCTAACCGCCCCAAAACAGATATCTAGACGTGTTACAATACAAGAAAATGCTTACAAACTCCTCACTACATGGTACATGACACCACATAAACTGAGTAAAATATACTCCCTCACCTCTAATAAATGCTGGAGGTGCCTAACACATGTGGGAGACTTCCTCCATATCTGGTGGTCTTGTCCTAAAATAATAGAGAACGCCGAAAGCGCGCACAGACGGACCGCACTTTATGCAGCAGCTCTGACATATCGGGGTAATTTTTAAGGAATCTCTGCACCACCAAATTCAGCACATGCGCCAGGCAAGGGATGTGCATCAAACCGGCTAGTCCCAGAGCTGCTATGAGATTTTGCCCATTATCACACACCACCAGTCCGGGCTTGAGGCTGACTGGCACAAACCACTCATTGGTCTGTTGTTCAAGGCCCGTCCACAGCTCCAGCGCGGTGTGGGGTTTGTCCCCCAAACAGATACGTTTAAAACTGCCTGCTGTCGTTAGCCCTTGGCTGTGCTGAAGTTGGTGGTGAAGGTGTTATGCTGACCGGATGAGGAGCTGGTAGAGGATGAGAAAGCAGAGTAGGGGAAAGCAACAGGAGGCAAACTGAAGCGCCCTGCAATCCTCGGTGGTGGAAGGACATGCACCAAACTGCTATCTGCCTCAGGCCCAGCCGCCACTGCATTTACCCAGTGTGCTGTTATAGAGATATAACGGCCCTGACCGTGCTTAGTGGTCCACGTATCCGTAGTCAGGTGCACCTTGCCAAGATGGCGTTGCGCAGTGCACACCTGATTTTGTCCCCTACTTGGTTGTGCAGGGAAGGGATGGCTCACCTTGAAAAGAAGTGGCGCTGGGCATGACGTACTGTGGGTCAGCCACCGCCATAAAGCCTTTAAAACTATCCGTCTCCACCAGACGGAATGACAGCATTTCAAAGGCAAGTCATTTAGAAATGCTGGCATTCAGGGCTAGGGATCGCGGGTGGGTAGGGGGGTACTTCCTCTTACTCTCCAGCGTTTTGGAGATGGACAGCTGAATGCTTTAGTGGGACATTGTGGAAATGCTTGGTGACCCAGGTGTTGGCAGGTGGCATTGTCACTCCAGAGGTGGATGAAGAGACCGAGACTGCAGCAGAAGAGGAAGCAGGAGGAGCCAGAGACCTTTCTTAGTTTATTAAGTGTTTACTCCACTGCAGCTTATGCTTTGCACTTAAATGCCTGGTCATGCAGGTTGTGCTCAGGTTTAGAACATTTATGCCTCGCTTCAGGCTCTGATTGCACAGCGTGCAAACCACTCATGTCTTGTCATCAGCACATTGTCTGAAGAACTGCCACGCCCAGGGAACTCCTTGGAGCTGGCTTTAGTGTGCTCGGTCCCTTGCTGCGGTGGGCAGTAGCAGGCGTACTGTCTAGAGGACTGCAGCTCCGCCTTTGCACCCTGCTCCCTCTTCTGCTGTACTGGTGGCTCTGTGCAACCACCACCACTTCCTCCGAACTACATAGGTCACTCGCATGACCTTGATTCCATTTGGGGTCGAGGACCTCATCGTCCTCCACATCATCTTCCACCACTGCCTTACTTGTTGGTCTGCACTCTATCGAAAGCCAGAGGAGTAGGCAACTGTGTTTCGTCATCATCCGAGATGTGCTGTGATGGTCCTCCCATGTACTCATCTTGAAAGATAAGTGGTTGGGCATCAGTGCACTCAATCTCTTCCACTTCTGGAGCAGGGCTAAGTGGATGGCCCTGGGAAGCCCTGCTAACAGAGTCATCAAAAAGCAGAAGAGACTGCTGCATGACTTGGGGCTCAGACTGCTTGGCTGATTTACATGGGGGTGAGGTGAAAGACTGATGGACATCGGCTGCATGTGCCAACTGTGGTCTTTCTGCAGGGGACTGGGTGGGAGACAATGTGAAGGAACAGGATCCACTGTCAGCAACCCAATCTACTATTGCCTGTACATGTTCAGGCCGCACCATTCGTAGAGCAGCATTAGGCCCGACCAAATACCGCTGAAGATTTTGTCACCTACTTGTACCTGAGGAAGGGTTTTCACTTGTGCGTGTAGCTGGCACAGCTGCCACGTCCTCTACCTGCAACAGGAGCTCCACCAGCAGCACCACGACCTGGGCCACGTCCCTCCTCATATTTTTCGAATTTAGGATCTAGCCCTAAATGGTTGTTTAATTAATAGTAGAATAAAACAACAGTATGTAAAGGATGTATCTCACAGGACCTGAACCAGACTAGGCCTCAATTGTTATTTTTTCCCCCCAAAATGGCTGTATTTCAAATGCCTGAATCAAACCCTGTATGTAGAGGGTGTATCTCACGTGGCCTGAACCAGTGTAGGCCTGAATTCAATATTGTTGCACCAAATGGCGATAATTCAAATGCCTGAATCAAACCCCTGTATGTAGAGGGTGTATCTCACACGGCCTGAACCAGTGTAGGCCTGAATTCTATATTGGGGCACCAAATGGCGGTATTTCAAATGCCTGAATCATACCACTGTATATAGAGTGTGCATATCACACAGCCTGAACCAGTGTAGGCCTGAATTTAATATTGTTGCACCAAATGGCGGTATTTCAAGTGCCTGAATCAAACCCCTGTATGTAGAGGGTGTATCTCACATGGCCTGAACCAGTATAGGCCAAAATTCAATATTGATGCACCAAATGGCGGTATTTCAAATGCGTGAATCAAACCCCCTATATGTAAAGGGTGTATCTCACACGGCCTAAACCAGTGTAGGCCTGAATTCTATACTGGTGCACCAAATGGCTGTATTTCAAATGCCTGAATCAAACCCCTGTATGCAGATGGTATATCTCACAGGGCCTGAACTAGTGTAGGCCTAAATTAAAGATTTATTTGCCCAAAATGGCTGTATTTCAAATGGCTGAATCAAACCCCTGTATTTAGGGGGTTATCTCACACGGCCTAAACCAGTGTAGGCCTGAATTCAATGTTGTTGCATCAAATGGCTGTATTTCAAATGCCTGAATCAAACCCCTGTATGTAGAGGTTATATCTCGCAGGGGTCTGAACCAGTATAGGCCTGAATAAAAAATGTATTTGCCCGAAAAGGCTGTATTTCAAATGGCTGTATTTCAAATGCCTGAATAAAACCCCTGTATGTTGAGGGTGTATCTCACACGGCCTGAACCAGTGTAGGCCTGAATTTAATATTGGTGCACCAAATTACGGTATTTCAAATACCTGAATCAAACCCCTGTATGTAGAGGGTGTATCTCACATGGCCTGAATCAGTGTAGGCCTAAATTAAAGATTTCTTTGTCCCAAATTGCTGTATTTCAAATGCATGAATCAAAGCCCTAGATAGAGAGGGTGTATCTCACACGGCCTGAACCAGTGTAGGCCTGAATTCAATATTGGTGCACCAAATGGCTGTATTTCAAATGCCTGAATCAAACTCCTGCATGAAGAGGGTGCATCTCACAGGGCTTTGAACCAGTATAGGCCTGAATAAAAAATGTATTTGCCCAAAATGGCTGTAATTCAAATGGCTGTATTTCAAATGCCTGGATAAAACCCCTGTATGTCGAGGGTGTATCTCACACGGCCTGAACCAGTGTAGGCCTGAATTTTATATTGGTGCACCAATTGGTGGTATTTCAAATACCTGAATCAAACCCCTGTATGAGGAGGGAGTATTTCACATGGCCTGAATCAGTGTAGGCCTGAATTAAAGATGTCTTTGCCCAAAATCGCTGTATTTCCAATGCATGAATCAAAGCCTTAGATAGAGAGGGTGTATCTCACACAGCCTGAACCAGTGTAGGCCTAAATTAAAGATTTCTTTGCCCAAAATGGCTGTATTTCAAGTGGCTGTATTTAAAATGCCTGAAACAAACCCCTATATGTATAGGGTGTATCGGGCCTGAACTAGTGTAGGCCTAAATTAAAAATTTCTTTGCGCACAGTGGCTGCATTTTAAATGGCTGTATTTCAAATGCCTGAATCAAACCCTTTATGTCGAGGGTATATCTCACATGGCCTGAAACAGTGAAGACCTGAATTTAATATTGGTGCACCAAATGGCGGTATTTCAAATGCCTGAATCAAACCCCTGTATGTAGAGGGTGTATTTCACACAGCCTGAATCAATGTAGGCCTGAATTAAACATTTCTTTGCCCATAATCACTCTATTTCAAATACCTGAATCAAAGCCCTAGATGTAGAGGGTGTATCTCACACGGCCTGTACCAGTGTAGGCGTGAATTCAATATTGGTGCACCAAATGGATGTATTTCAAATGCCTGAATAAAACCACTGTATGTAGAGGGTTTATCTCACAGGGCCTGAACCAGTGTAGACCTAAATTAAAGGGGTTATCCCATCTTAGACAATGGGGGCATATCGCAAACCCGGGGTCCTCCAGCCACAACTCTCCCCCGTTCTCGTTGTAGGTGCGGGTCCCACCTCTGGGACCCGCACCTACAACGAGAACGAGAACGGGGGAGAGTTGTGGCTGGAGGACCCCGGGTTTCCCAGGGTCCGATCACCACCAGGCACAGCTCCCCGCCTCTCCCATTGAAGTGAATGAGAGCGCACCGCACATGCGCGGCCAACGCTCCCATTCATTTCTATGGGGTCTATTTTCGGCGGCTCCATAGAAATGAACGGAGGGCAGCTGCGCATGCGCAGTGCGCCCTCCTCCACTTTCTCTGCTCCGTTCTCCCTATAGGTGCGGGTCCCAGCGGTGGGACCCGCACCTATCAGACAATGGGGGCATATCCTTGCGATATGCCCCCATTGTCTAAGATGGGATAACCCCTTTAAAGATGTTTTTTCCCAAAATGCTGTATTTCAAATGTCTGTATTTCAAATGCCTGAATCAAACCCCTGTATTTAGAGGGTGTATCTCACAGGGCCTGAATGAGTATAGGTCTGAATTAAATATTTATTTGCCTAAAATGGTTGTATTTCAAATGGCTGCATTTCAAATGCCTGAATCAAACACCTGTATGTCGAGGGTGTATCTCACACGACCTGAACCAGTGTAGGCCTGAATTCAATATTGTTACATCAATTGGCTGTATTTCAAATGCCTGAATCAAACCCCTGTATGTAGAGGGTATGTCTAACAGGGCCTAAACCAGTGAAGACATTAATTAAATATTTATTTGCCCAAAATGGCTGTATTTCTAATTGCTGTATTTCAAATGCCTAAATCAAACCGTTATATGTTGAGTGTGTATCTCACACAGCCTGTACCAGTGTAGGTCTGAATTCAATATTGGTGCACCAAATGGCTGTATTTCAAATACCTGAATTAAACCCCTGTATGTAGAGGGTGTATCTCACATGACCTGAACCAGTGGGACCCGCACCTACAACGAGAACGAGAACGGGGGAGAGTTGTGGCTGGAGGACCCCGGGTTTCCCAGGGTCCGATCACCACTAGGCACAGCTCCCCGCCTCTCCCATTGAAGTGAATGGGAGCGCACCGCACATGCGCGGCCAACGCTCCCATTCATTTCTATGGGGTCTATTTTCGGCGGCTCCATAGAAATGAACGGAGGACTGAATTCAATATTGGTGCACCAAATAGTTCTATATCAAATGCCTAAATCAAACCCCTGTATATAGAGGGTGTATCTCACAGTGTCTAAACCAGTATAGGCCTGAATTAAACAATTATTTGCCCAAAATGGCTTTATTTCAAATGGCTGTATTTCTAATGCCTGAATCAAACCCATGTATGTAGAGGATATATCTCTCAGGGCCTGAACCAGTGTAGACCTGAAATAAATATTTATTTGCCCAAAATGTCTGTATTTCAAATGGCTGTATTTCACAAATGCCTGAATCAAACCCCTATATGTAGAGGGTGTATCTCACACGCCTGAATCAGTGTAGGCCTGAATTAAAGATTTATTTGGCCAAAATTGCTGTATTTTAAATGCCTGAATCAAACCCCTGTATGTAGATGGTTATCCCACACGGCCTGAACCAGTGTAGGCCTGAATTCAATATTGTTGCATCAAATGGCTGTATTCAAATGCCTGAATTAAACCCCTGCATGTTGAGGGTGTATTTCACACGGCCTGAATCAGTGTAGGCCTGAATTAAAGATTACTTTGACTAAAATGGCTGTATTTCAAATGGCTTTATTTCAAATGGCTGACTCAAACCCCTGTATGTAGAGGGTGTATCTCACAAGGCCTGAATCAGTGTAGCCCTGAATTCAATTTTGGTGCTCCACATGGCTGTATTTCAAATCTCTGAATCAAACTCCTGTATGCAGAGGGTTATCCCACACGGCCTGAACCAGTGTAGGCCTGAATTCAATATTGTTGCATCAAATGGCTGTATTTCAAATGCCTGAAAAACCCCTGTATGTAGAGGGTGTATCTCACGGGGCCTGAACCAGTATAGGCCTGAATTAAATATTGATGCACCAAATGGCGGTATTTCAAATACCTGAATCAAACCCCTATATGTAGAGGGTGTATCTCAAATGGCCTGAATCAGTGTAGGCCTAAATTAAAGATTTCTTTGCCCAAAATCGCTGCATTTCAAATGCATGAATCAAAGCCCTAGATAGAGAGGGTGTATCTCACACGGCCTGAACCAGTATAGGCCTGAATTTAATATTGGTGCTCCAAATGGTGTTATTTCAAATACCTGAATTAAACCCCTGTATGTAGAGGGTGTATTTCACATGGCCTGAATCAGTGTAGGCCAAAATTAAAGATTTCTTTACTTAAAATGGCTCTATTTCAAGTTGCTGTATTTAAAATGCATGAATCAAACCCCTATATGTAGAGGGTGTATCTCACAGGGCCTTAACCAGTGTAGGCCTAAATTAAAGATTTCTTTGCACAAAATGGCTATATTTCAAATTTCTGTATTTCGAATGCATAAATCAAACCCCTGTATGTCGAGGGTTTATCTCACACGGCCTGAACCAGTGTAGGCCTGAATTCAATATTGGTGCACCAAATAGCGGTATTTCAAATGCCTGAATCAAACCCCTGTATGTAGATGGTGTATCTCACACGGCCTAAATCAGTGTAGGCCTAAATAAAAGATTTCTTCGCCCAAAATCTCTGTATTTCAAATGCCTGAATCAAAGTCCTAGATGTAGAGGGTGTATCTCACACGGCCTGAACCAGTGTAGGCCTAAATTCAATATTGGTGCACCAAATGGCGGTATTTCAAATGCCTGAAATTAAACCGCTGTTTGTAGAGGGTGTATCTCACAGGGCCTGAACCAGTATAGGACTGAATTATTTATTTGCCCAAAATGGCTATATTTCTAATGGCTGTATTTCAAATGCCTGAATCAAACCCCTATATGTCGAGGGTTTATCTCACACGCCCTGAACCAGTGTAGGCCTGAATTCAATATTTTGGCACCAAATGGCTATATTTCAAATGCCTGAAAAACCCCTGTATGTAGAGGTTGTATCTCACACGGCCTGAGCCAGTGTAGGCCTGAATTCAATATTTTTGCACCAAATGGCTGTATTTCAAATGCCTGAAATAAACCCCTGTATGTAGAGGGTGTATCTCACACGGCCTGAATCAGTGTAGGGCTGAATTCAATATTGTTGCATCAAATAGCAGTATTTCAAATGCCTGAATCAAAACCCTGTATGTAGAGGGTATATCTCACAGGGCCTGAACCAGTGTAGGCCTAAATTAAAGATTTCATTGCCCAAAATGGCTGTATTTTTATTGGCTGTATTTAAAATGCCTGTATTTCAAATGCCTGAATCAAACCCCTCTATTTAGCGGGTGTATCTCACAGGGCCTGAACCAGTATAGGCCTGAATTAAATATTTATTTGCCCAACATCGCTATATTTAAAATGGCTGTATTTAAAATGCCTGAATCAAACCCCTGTATGTCTAGGGTGTATCTCACAGGGCCTGAACCAGTGTAGGTCTGAAATAAAGATTTCTTTGCCAAAAATAGCTGTTTTCAAATGCCTGAATCAAAGCCCTAGATGTAGAGGGTGTATCTCCCATGGCCTGAACTAGTTTCGGCCTTAATTAAATATTGGTGCACCAAATGGCTGTATTTCAAATGCCTAAATCAAACCGGTATATGTCGAGTGTGTATCTCACACAGCCTGTACCAGTGTAGGCCTGAATTCAATATTGGTGCACCAAATGGCGGTATTTTTAAATGACTGAATCAAACCCCTGTATGTAGAGGGTGTATCTCACACGCCTGAATCGGTGTAGGCCTGAATTCAATATTGGTGCACCAAATGGCTGTATTTCAAATGCCTAAATAAAACCGGTATATGTCAAGTGTGTATCTCACACAGCCTGTACCAGTGTAGGTCTGAATTCAATATTGGTGCACCAAATGGCTGTATTTCAAATGCCTGAATTAAACCCATGTATGTAGAGGGTGTATCTCAACGCCTGAATCAGTGTAGGCCTGAATTAAAGATTTATTTGCCCAAAATCACTGTATTTCAAATGCTTGAATCAAACCCCTGTATGTAGATGGTGTATCTCCACGGCCTGAACCAGTGTAGGCCTCAATTCAATATTGGTGCACCAAATGGCGGTATTTCAAATGCCTAAATAAAAGCCCTTTATGTAAAGGATGTATCTCACACGGCCTGAACCAGTGTAGGCCTGAATTCAATATTGGTGCACCAAATGGTGATATTTCAAATGCCTGAATCAAACCCGTGTACGTAGAGGGTGTATCTCAAACGGCCTGAATCAGTGTAGGCCTGAATTAAAGATTACTTTTCGACAAAATGGCTGTTTTTCAAATGGCTTTATTTCAAATGGCTGAATCAAACCCCTGTATGTAGAGGGTGTATCTTACCAGGTCTGAATCAGTGTAGCCCTGAATTCAATATTGGTGCTCCAAATGGATGTATTTTTAAATGTCTGATTCAAACCCCTGTATGTAGAGGGTTATCTCACACGGCCTGAACCAGTGTAGGCCTGAATTCAATATTGTTGCATCAAATGGCTGTATTTCAAATGCCTTAATCAAACCCCAGTATGTAGAGGGTATATCTCACAGGGCCTGAACCGGTGTAGGCCTAAATTAAAGTTATCTTTGCACAAAATGTCTTAATTTCAAATGTCAGTATTTCAAATGCCTGAATCAAACCCCTGTATTTAGAGGGTATATCTCACAGGGCCTGAACCCGTATAGGCCTGAATTAAATATTTATTTGCCCAAAATGGCTGTATTTCAAATGGCTGTATTTCAAATGCCTTAATCAAACCCCTGTATGTCGAAGGTGTATCTCGCACGGCCTGAACCAGTGTAGGCCTTAATTCAATATTGGTGCACCAAATGGCGGTATTTCAAATGCTCAAATCAAACCCCAGTGAGTAGATGGTGTGTCTCACACAGGCTAAATCAGTGTAGGCTTAAATGAAAGATTTCTTTGCCCAAAATCGCAGTATTTCAAATGCCTGAATCAAAGCCCTATATGTCGAGGGTTTATCTTACACAGCCTGAACCAGTAAAGGCCTGAATTCAATATTGGTGCAACAAATGGCTATATTAAAAATGGCTGAATCAAACCTCTGTATGTAGAGGTTGTATCTCACACGGCCTGAATCGGTGTAGGCCTGAATTCAATATTGGTGCTCCAAATGGCTGTATTTCAAATGCCTGAATCAAACCCCTATATGTACAAAGTTATCTCACAAGGCCTGAACCAGTGAAGGCCTGAATTCAATATTATTGCATTAAATAGCTGTATTTCAAATGCCTGAATCAAACACCTGTATGTAGAGGGTATATCTAACAGGGCCTGAACCAGTGTAGACCTGAATTAAATATTTATTTGCCCAAAATGGCTGTATTTCTAATGGCTGTATTACAAATGCCTAAATCAAACCGTTATATGTCAAGTGTGTATCTCACACAGCCTGTACCAGTGTAGGTCTGAATTCAATATTGGTGCACCAAATGGCTGTATTTCAAATACCTGAATTAAACCCATGTATGTAGAGGGTGTATCTCACATGGCCTGAACCAGTGTAGACCTGAATTAAATATATATTTGCCCAAATTGGCTGTATTTCTAATGGCTGTATTTCAAATGCCTGAATGAAACCCCTGTATGTAGAGGGTGTATCTCACACGGCCTGAATCGGTGTAGGCCTGAATTCAATATTGTTGCATCAAATGGCCGTATTTCAAATGCCTGAATTTAAACCCTGTATGTAGAGGGTATATCTCACAGAGCCTGAACCAGTGTAGACCTGAATTAAAGATTTCTTTGCCCAAAATGGCTGTATTTCCAATGTCTGTATTTCAAATGCCTAAATCAAACCCCTCTATTTAGCAAGTGTATCTCACAGGGCCTGAACCAGTATAGGCCTGAATTAAATATTTATTTGCCCAACATGGCTGTATTTCAAATGGCTGTATTTCAAATGGCTGAATCAATCCCCTGAATGTAGAGGGTGTTTCTCACAGGGACTGAACCAGTGTGGGCCAGAATTAAATATTTCTTTGCCCAAACTGGCTGTATTTCAAATGGCTGTATTTCAAATGCCTGAATCAAACCCCTGTATGTCGAGGGTGTATCTCACACGGCCTGAACCAGTGTAGGACTGAATTAAATAATTTTTTGCCCAAAATGGCTGTATTTCAAATGCCTGAATCAAACCCCTGTATGTAGAGGGTGAATCTCACAAGGCCTGAACCAGTGTAGTCCTGAATTCAATATTGGTGCACCAAATGGCTGTATTTCAAATCTCTGAATCTAACCCAAATATATTAAGGGTGTATCTCACAATGACATCTGCATCAAAGTCTGCCAACAGTGTATTTTTTTATGCCCAAATGAGTGTTTGTTTAACAACTGAATTTGACAGCAGTATATAAGCCTGTAATTTCACACGTGCTGATGCTGCAAGGCCTGAAAATAGAGTTTTTTGACAGAAAATGATGGCTGTATTTCGAGCTTAAAGGGGTTCTGCACTTTCATTTAACTGATGATCTATCCTCTGGGGTCCCGGGTGTCCCGGGTGTCGGACGCCCGCCGATCAGAAGCTGATGATCTATCCAGAGGATAGATCATCAGTTAAATGAAAGTGCAGAACCCCTTTAAATTCCACACTGACTAATCCAGATGTTGTAGATTGCCAAAAAAAGTGTTTTTTTGGTAACCGAATATGAAAGCTGTATATATTAAACTTGAATTTAGCACTTTGCAGATCAGGAAAATACTGTTTTTTGTCAAAGTGTGTTTTTCAAACCCTACAAAATGATGGGTGTATTTGTAGATTCAATTGCACACTGACTAATGCAGATGTTGTAGATTGCCAAAAAAATGGTGATTTGCAATGTCCCAAAAGCTCAGATGCAGTGATGGTGCACTGAGCTTGCATAAAATGGCCGCCGCCGCTGCCCACCTAACTAACAGAATTATAAAAGTTGTTTTTTTTTGGGTCAATGGGCTTAGGGCAGGGTAAAACGATTGTGCCCTGCACCCACACAACTATTTCAATGTAGATCGCTGAGTTAGATTCTCTCCTATTCTCTCCCTGAAATCACAAGTCCAGCAGCATCCTCTCCCTACACTTGTAACAGCAGAGTGACGTGCAGCTTTATGTGACTCAAGCTTATACACTCACTGTGACGAATACCACACCTCGTGCCCGCTTGACGTCAAATACAACCGGAGATCCGGGGGTACGGGATCCCCTAGGGCGGGCGGTGGTAGCAGTCCACAGGCGAGAATGGATAAATACCTGAAATCGCCTCCACCGAAACAGAGGGGGGGAAAAAAAATACCCGAATTGGCGGAAATACAGATAGACCCACCTATACAGACTGAACAGTGCATGAGATTTGACATTATTGAGAACAAATTAACGGACATATTATCGGTAGTGCAGACCACCAATCAATCAGTCTTAGACGTCTCCACCACCGCACAGACACTACAGACTGAACTTACTCTTATTAGAGAAGATATGAATCAAATTAGGGTCGGCATCTCACTTGTAGAAACTGGGTTATCCAAGGTTCAAATAGAACAGCTACAGATGTCAAAAAAAATAGAAGAATTGGACAAAGAAAATAAACGGATTAATGCAAGACTAACTGATATGGAGGATAGGGCACGTCGTAACAATCTCAGAATAGTGGGCTTCCCTGAGGGGGTAGAGGGGGGGAACCCCGTGGCGTTTATGCAAAAATGGCTGATTGAAACGCTGGGATCCGGCGGTGATACTCCTGCACTATGTGTGGAGAGAGCGCATAGAATTCCAGCAAAAAAGACCCCGCCGGGTGGCCCCCCCCGAGCCATCCTAATTAGGATACTTTCTTCCAGTGATAGAGATTGGGTGCTTCGACGCAAGCGGGATCTAGCTGACACTATACTTGATGGACACCCCATACAGATATACCCCGATTTCTCTAGGGATACCCAAAGTAAGCGTAGGGAATATTTTGATATTAAGAAAAGATTACGCGAGGGAAATATTAAATATTCCATGTTATATCCCGCTAAGTTAAGAGTGGTGCATAGAGATACCGTAATGTTTTTTCACTCCCCTAGAGAAACCTTAGAATGGCTAGATTCTGTCAGGGTTTAGACGCCGGGTTTTGGTTGATGTGGCAGGAATGCCACTCAATCAAGGGGTGGGGGAATAGCGGGGGCGACCCATGGACGGATGGGCGAAATGTAAGAGGTTGACAATGATGCTTTGCATCAGTGAACCAGTAAGGGGGTTACCGGGGGGTGGGGGTCAAAGGGGGTGGGTGGATAGAGGGTGGGGGGGGACCCTGGCTTGGTGGCGATTGCCTTTGGGGGGCGACGGACGCCTCCTTCACAATTTATGACATGACTAATAATAGAGTCATGATATGGAATGTGCGTGGACTGGCTGATAGAACGAAAAGGGTAGTGGTTTTCGATTTGATTACTCGACATCTCCCTGCAATAGTTGCTTTACTAGAAACGCACGCTACACCTAATATCCCTGAATACTTAATAAAGAGATGGGCAGGGTATCAATTCCACTCTGGTTTCTCGGCATACTCCCGAGGGATCAGCGTGTATATACACCATAGTATTGATTTTACCCTGCTTGACCAGTCGATTGATAGAGATGGGAGATATATCTTCCTCTTTGCCCAATGGAATGGCAGAAAGTGCGTCCTTGCTTTCTTGTATATTCCGCCACCGTTTACAATGACAGTCTTAAAGCAGCTGGCGCTTTTTATGCACAATATAGAGCGTTCTCCGATATTAATATGCGGTGATTTTAACTGCGTGCTTGACCCGGCGCTGGATAGAATTTCAGTTGCCCGGAAAAGTGCGCAGGGAAAACATGCCTTACTTCGTGGGTTCTGTGAGGAGATAGGTTTAACAGATGTTTGGCGATGGCTTTATGGCAATAAACAGGTGTTCTCTTGCTTTAGTAAAGCGTATAGCGCTATGTCCAGGATTGATATGGCCTTGGCCAATGAGCAGATGCTTGAATCTATCTTAAAAATGACATATGAGATACACGGCATTTCCGATCACTCACCGATTTTACTGGTGATGAAGACCGGACAACAAACCGGGATTAGCAGATCATTTAGATTGAATGAACACTGGCTAACCATACTAAATGACTCCGTTGGGATAGATAAAGAACTTTTACAATTTTGGCAAGAGAACAGCGGTACAGCACACATCCACTTCGTTTGGGATGCTATGAAGGCATTTATGCGCGGGCTTTATTTCTCTAGAATAAAAAAGAAAAAAAATGAATTCTTTGCGGAACAAAAAAAGTTGGAGACAAATATTGCATACTTGGAGGGCTGTATTCGGGTACGGAGTGATGCGAATATGCGCACCAAGTTAAAATCTGCCAAAGATCATTATACTACCTTTATGAAGGAAAAAGCACAGAATCAATTATTCTTTATGGGCTATAAAGATTTCTGTGAGGGGGGCACCCCGAGTAAACTATTGGTTTCTATTATAGCGAATCAAAAACCCCCCCAAAGAATTAGACAAATACTGACAGGTGATGGGCGTATATTGGAAAGAGGAATGGAGATGGTGGCAGAGTTCTTTAATCATTTTGATAATTTATATCGATCCGGCGTGGTAGATACAGTGACTAAAATAGATGACTTCCTAGAACAAGTCAAGATCCCGGCGCTGTCGGACTCCGACTCTGCCCCCTTGAGCGCCCCCATTTCTTTGGGGGAACTACAGGCGGCTCTGCATGAGACCCGGGGTTCTTCGGTGCCTGGATCGGATGGACTCCCATTTGGCATATATAAGCGCCATGCGGAAGTACTTTTACCTGGATTGTTGCAGGTCCTAAATGAATCTAATAAATGTGGAAAGCTGCCCCCGTCGTTGACCGAAGCAACGGTTACACTGATCCTCAAAAAAGGGAAAAAGGGCAACAGAGTGGAGGACTATCGCCCAATATCACTGCTTAATGCAGATTATAAAATAATCGCAAAAGTTCTTTCTAACAGGCTAAAAAAAGTAATAACCCGCCTGATCCATGTAGACCAGACAGGGTTTATTCCTGGGCGACAGATACAGACCAATATACGCCGGACCATCCTTAATACTCAGATTGGAGGGGGGGAGGACCGCTCGATCCTATCACTGGACGCCGCTAAGGCGTTCGATCGGGTCGAGTGGCCCTTCCTCTGGCGTGTTATGTATAGGATGAATCTGGGCCAGGAATTTATTGGATGGGTTAAATTGCTATATAGTGAAGCAACTGCCAGAATTAAGGTTAACGGGGTGCTCAGCCCGGCTGTCTCCCTAAAGCGGGGAACACGACAGGGATGCCCCCTTTCTCCACTCCTCTTTTCAATCTTTATGGAACCCCTTGCCTGCAGGATACGGGCTGAACCTGGGATTGCCGGTTTTGGGGGGAGAGGGACGGATGATAAGATTTGTTTATATGCAGACGACGTCTTACTCTACCTGAATGATGGGTGGAGAAGCGTCCCCGATGTTATGCGGATAACAGAGGAATTCGGCAGAATTGCCGGATATGAGATAAATTGGGTAAAGTCTGTACTTTTCCCCCTGAACCGGATGCCCCCCCCGAATGACCTCAGGATTAGAATTATCGCCCCAACAGACCACTTAGATTATCTTGGGATAAAAATTAGCAATAACATTAGGGAGTTTAATCAGCTAAACATTACCCCTCTAGTTGGGAAAATAAAAGATAAAATAAGAGTTTGGCAGAAACTTCCGCTTTCGCAGATTAATAGGATTGCGCTCATTAAAATGGTTTTGTTGCCTTGGATATTGTACACGGTCAGTTCCTGCCCTGCTTGGATTGAGGACAGCGTCTTCAATTTGATTGATCGCTTGATAAATGATTTGATATGGGGCAGAAAAAGGGTCCGCATTAAATTACAATATTTGCAAATGGCCGCAAGTAATGGGGGCCTAGGCCTGCCCCATTTTCAAATCTACTATCTGTGTGCACAACTACAATGGTGTGTAAACACCGGGGACGGAGTATTACTATCCCATATCTTGGGTCAACGCCAACAGCACGTAAATAACATTTTTAGTATATTGGAATCCGGGCTGCTTCAGCGCGCAGATTACTCCTGCCCCATTGGGGCCGCGCTACAGAAAGCCTGGAATAAAATCAAGGTACTGATTCGTGCTCCTCAAATTTTGGACTTCTCCCCGTTATGGGATAATCCCGCGCTAACAGAATTTCTGACACTTAACGAAAATGAATACTGGACTCGAAAAGGTATCACATTAGTTTCACATATATACACGAAAGGGAAAATTAAACCAATAAGGGAATTGATACAACAAGCACCAATAACTGCACTTGAGCACTATAGATATTGTCAATTACAACACGCATCAGCATACACGCTCAAAAAAACACCTCTGACAAGAGCAACCCAGGGGTTTTTACTATTTTGTTATAATATAGTAGGGAATAAAGTTAAGATTTCACTAATATATAGGAGATTCATTGAGGAATTAAGCACTATCACTAAATTCAAAAGTGTAGATAAATGGAAGACGGACATTGGGGAATGTAACCCCTCACAATGGCGGGAAATATACCAAAACATTAAGAAGGCTTCCCTCTCACGACAACACCGCTTGATACAATTTAAAATAATACATCGTCTATACGTTACCCCGAGTCTATTATCCAAAATGTACATCAATAAAGGTCAGGAATTTAGTTGTCTGAAATGCTCCCTCGTAGCCGCAGGGCTTGTTCATATGCTGTGGGACTGCCCCGCTATTAGGACCTTTTGGGGCTGCTTATTTCAGACAATGGCGGTAAACAGTAGGAATAGCCCCCCCTTGACTATTCAAGTAGCTGTGCTTGGACTTTTTCCCCCCGAGTACAAAAACAAAACCACCAAAAACGAACAGGCGTACTGGTTGAAGGGATTTCTATTGGCTAAGGTGATAATCATGAGACAGTGGGTGAAAGATAGATCTCCAACAATAAATGAATGGCAAAGTCTAATGACGAGAATAACACATTTTGAGGGCATGAAACGACGCGGACTGAGCGATGTCATAGGAATGGGCGTATAGAGAGGGGAAACAGCTAGTAGCAATATCTGGATTAGAACTGATGATTACTTATCGGTGGAGACTATGACAAAATTACAACTTAACAAATCATTATACAGCCTTACAAGATAAACTCTATCAACACAGTCCACATTAAGCGGGTTTGATACTGAAAAGGATTGAAGAAAATATCTATGAGGGGGGCAAGAGCACTCCGCCACCCCTCGTGGCGGCCGCACCAAGCCAGGTGGGATAGGTGGGGGGGTGATGAGGGGTGGGGGGGATGGGTTTTGTTTGGGGTTTGATATCTATGCCAGAGAATCGATATCAAAGCTGGGCTATCCTGATTATAGACATCCTGTTATATATGTTTGCTTTATGGTACGTAAGTGATACATTCTACATGTAATTGTTATATGTGCTCATTCCCTGTGATC
Source organism: Bufo gargarizans (assembly GCF_014858855.1). Classification (NCBI taxonomy): domain Eukaryota; kingdom Metazoa; phylum Chordata; class Amphibia; order Anura; family Bufonidae; genus Bufo; species Bufo gargarizans. The sequence goes on from NC_058084.1 coordinate 395,834,211, forward strand.
TGATGTCTTTTTTTATACTGCTTAAAAAAAAAAAAAAAAAAAAAATTAAAAAAAAAACCACGTCAAGCTCACGAGACCTGGAATGATCACAGAGTTTACCAAAAATGTAAAGTTACGCCCTCCAGAGGAGTACGTAAGGTCAGGCTGGTATAGTTTACACACACACCTCCTGTCCACGCGGGCACAGAGAGGCAACAAGCTGAGAGAGCCTTTTCACTGCCGAAGTGAAAACAGCACACCCTCAGCCCGGGTAACTGCCACCAGTTCTCGTTTGATATAAGCCCGGTCAGCTAACGGGATTATATAGGGTCAGAAACCAACCCGCGGTAGCTTATAACTAGGCCAAAACACGGACGTGGGGATTCGTAATCGAGATACAAGATAGCACAAGATTAAATTATAGATTTAATCGCTGTATGGGCACACTATAAACAGTGGTCTGAGGTTACAGATACAGGTTATATGGTTACAACAGGCTTAAGCAGTGTAAAAGTCAGTTACCGAGTATGATGAAAGTTCCTTTGAGATGTTCTTTGCTGGAGTCCACATGAAGGGCCGTGAGCTCAGCTATTTCCTGGGTCCCTCTAAACACATTTGTAGGATGTGACCCCTCTTCAGAGAAAGACACGCCTACTTGCTGGCACCAGACTTTTAACCTGTAGCCAGCCCCTCCCATCCTGTCCTCAGGGAGGGGTCCACTCCCCCTCTTCTGGGCTGGCAGCAAATGACCATCAAAACCCTTTAGGGTTCATAGCGCCAGACCAGAGGGTCACAGGGAGATGGTTCTGGGACCAATGGACCTGCCTGGGTTCCGGCTACAAGTAGAGCCCAAACCTGGTACCGTTATGTGGTTTCTATGGGGAGATATGGATATCTCCCTACCCTGACCTTGTCCCAGTAAACAAAGACCATGGGAACGTACCTTGTGGCCACCGGGACACAAATATGTATCCGGTTCGCACCTGCGATGGCCAGGCGATTCATAATTCCTTATGAAAGGTAGGTGCCAACATGTCTGGGAGGTCTCATTGATCCTGGGCAAGGGCGGATACCCCATGCTGAGGGTTTTCCTGCAGGATTCAGTTGACTCCAAACTGGTGCACTGAGGTGTGACCTTCTCCTTGAAGCCTGGACCCCCTGGGGGCTTTCTTCTTTGCCAACTGACACTCAGACGGCTGGGGGGAACCTGGATATGCCAAGAGGTGCATCAGAGGACAATCAGGGCTGGGGCTTTGAAGCAGGGCCCTCCTGTGGAGTTCCCTACCTCCGCTATCTGTCAGCAGATGGGGGTGTGAGGACATGGCTGACAGTAAATATTAATCCATATTCCTCACATATAGTGTCTGGGTCACATGCTGCTCTGGCCAATTACAGCCACGCCATTAGTAGGCATGGCTGTGATGGCTTCTAAGGTCAGTTAACCGCTTGTTGATTGGCTGCTCTGCAGCCTTTCAAAAGCGCCAAGAAAGCGCCGAACACCGAACCCGAACTTTTACCAAAATGTTTACAGTGGGATGCTAAAGTTTGGCAACCTTGTTAATCGTCATGATTTTCCTGTATAAATGATTGGTTGTTACGATAAAAAATGTCAGTTAAATATATCATATAGGAGACACACACAGTGATATTTGAGAAGTGAAATGAAGTTTATTGGATTTACAGAAAGTGTGCTATAATTGTTTAAACAAAATTAGGTAGGTGCATAAATTTGGGCACTGTTGTAATTTTATTGATTCCAAAACCTTTAGAACTAATTATTGGAACTCAAATTGGCTTGGTAAGCTTAGAGACCCCTGACCTACATACACAGGTGAATCCAATTATGAGAGAGTATTTAAGAGGATCAATTGTAAGTTTCCCTCCTCTTTTAATTTTCTCTGAAGAGTAGCAACATGGGGGTCTCAAAACAACTCTCAAATGACCTGAAGACAAAGATTGTTCACCATCATGGTTAAGGGGAAGGATACAGAAAGCTGTCTCAGAGATTTCAGCTGTCTGTTTCCACAGTTGGGAACATATTGAGGAAATGGAAGACCACAGGCTCAGTTCAAGTTAAGGCTCGAAGTGGCAGACCAAGAAACATCTCGGATAGACAGAAGCGACAAATGGTGAGAACAGTCAGAGTCAACCCACAGACCAGCACCAAAGACCTACAACATCATATTGCTGCAGATGGAGTCATTGTGCATCGTTCAACCATTCGGCGCACTTTACACAAGGAGATGCTGTATGCGAGAGTGATGCAGAGGAAGCCTTTTCTCCGCCCACAGCACAAAAAGTGCCGCTTGAGGTGGGCTAAAGCACATTTGGACAAGCCAGCTTCATTTTGGAATAAGGTGCTGTGGACTGATGAAACTAAAATTGAGTTATTTGGCCATAACAAGGGGCGTTATGCATGGAGGAAAATGAACACAGCATTTCAAGAAAAACACCTGCTACCTACAGTAAAATATGGTGGTGGTTCCATCATGCTGTCGGGCTGTGTGGTCAGTGCAGGGACTGGGAATCTTGTCAAAGTTGAGGGACGCATGGATTCCACTCAGTATCAGCAGATTCTGGAGTCCAATGTCCAGGAATCAGTGACAAAGCTGCAGCTGCGCGGGGCTGGATCTTTCAACAACACAACGACCCTAAACACTGCTCAAAATCCACTAAGGCATTATGCAGAGGAACAAGTACAACGTTCTGGAATGGCCATCTCAGTCCCCAGACCTGAATATAATTGAAAATCTGTGGTGTGACTTAAAGAGAGCTGTCCATGCTTGGAAGCCACCAAATCTGAATGAACTAAAAGATGTTTTGTAAAGAGGAATGGTCCAAAATACCTTCAACCAGAATCCAGACTCTCATTGGAACCTACAGGAAGGGTTTAAAGGCTGTAATTTCTGCAAAAGGAGGATCTACTAAATATTGATTTAATTTATTTTTTGTGGTGCCCAAATTTGTGCACCTGCCTAATTTTATTTAAACAATTATAGCACACTTTCTGTAAATCCAATAAACTTAATTTCACTTCTCAAATATCACTGTGTGTGTCTCCTATATGATATATTTAAAGGTTACCTGTCACCGGGATTTTGTGTATAGAGCTGAGGACATGGGTTGCTAGATCGCCGCTAGCACATCCGTAATATCCAGTCCCCATATCTCTGTGTGCTTTTATTGTGTTAAAAAAAACGATTTGATACATATGCAAATTATCCTGAGATGAGTCCTGTCCCTGACTCATCTCACATACAGGACTCATCTCAGGTTAATTTGCATATGTATCAAATGGTTTTTTTGACACAATAAAAGCCCACAGAGCTATGGGGACTGGGTATTGCGGATGTGCTAGCGGTGATCTAGCAGCCCATGTCCTCAGCTCTATACACAAAATCCCCGTGACAGGTTCCCTTTAACTGACATTTTTTATCGTAACAACCAAAATTTATACAGGAAAATCATGACGATTAACAAGGTTGCCCAAACTTTCACATCCCACTGTAGGTTCGGGTCCGGGGTCCAAAAATCCTAAAGTTCGGTACGAACCCGAACTTTACAGTTTGGATTCGCTCAACCCTAGTTACGATGAAGCTCAAGAAAATTTGGTTTCAGAGTGAATTACATTTTTCTTGAAATCCAGATTGGATACTTCAATTCGCTCAACACTAACTATAATTGGAATAAGTTATCATCACACACTGCACTGCATGCATCTGGTATTTCACCCCTGCTGTAGTCTATGCACCATAGACAGCCTGACCTAAACGCAAATACAGTATCTCCACTCCATTCTGTCCTCAACTAGCTATAGTACCCTTGTCCCATCACTCTTACTTAGTGACAAGAACAATTTGAGCACCATGTATTATTATTACTATTAATACTGTTACCAGTTCCAACCTCATGAGACAGCCCAACTGTGGAAAAGCTGATATATTGCCTAGTGAATATTAATGTTCTTCCTTAAGGCATTTGTGTGCTTAGTCTCCAGTGTAAATACAGTATCCATCATATGATATATGATGCTTTGTGTAAATGAATTTTAAAATATGTTAAATAATGAATAATACATGGTTTGTATAGACTATAAGCTCTCAACTCACGTATCTCATATCAAGTCTTAAAAGTTTCACCAAAATGTTCATTGTTCCTTTTCTCAAAATTTATATTGACAGCACTTTATACACATTTTATAGCAACAGATGTCTAGATCATTGGCTATCAAACCAGCAGAATGCCGAGGTCTTAGATGTGAACACTGACTCCATTAGAGGGCCACACATAACTTAGCTTGAGCCAGGTCTAAAAGTATTACCCATGAAGGACCACACATTTCTGTAATAAGAAAATTAAAAAACAATGCCGGAACAACCAATTTTATGTCTCCTCACCTTCCAAAAATATAAAATAAAGTGATCAAAAGATTTTATGTACCTCAAATTAATATCAACTAATCCCACAAAAAAAGAACCCTCACACAAGACAATCACAAAAAACAACCCATTGCTCTCAGAAAAAGACAAAAAACATAATTTTTTATGCATTATGTAACATTAACAAAAAAAATTAAAAACTATATAAAATGTGCATCTCTGTAATCATACTGACAAGCAAAATGAAGTTAACATCCATGTACTTTCTACATCCGTATGTTCCTTCAGCAAAAGATAGCCATTGAAGTCAATGAGTCAGCACTCGGCAGAAAAAAAATATGGATGCAACACGTACATCACACAGACATCATCTGTATTTTTTCGCATACATATTTTGCAGACCGCAAAATAAATACGGTCGTGTGAATGCCCCCTTAAAAGCAGAGAAACTCTAATGTAGAAAATTGCAAACTTTTCCACATTTTTTTAAATAAAGATAAAACATATTGTCCCAAATTTACCTCTAATGTGAAGTACAATAATAAAAAAAAAAAAATCTCAGAATCGCTTGGATAATTTAAAGTAATCCAAAGTTATTACCACATGCAGTGACAAACTAGCTGTTCTGTCTTCATACACACAGTGTGCAGTCTGACATTCAGCATAACGGCTCATGCACACGGCTGTGTGCCCCCGTGGCCGTATTGCATCCCGCATACAGCGGGTTCGCAGTACACAGGCACCGCCCGTGTGCATTCCGTATCACGGACCCATACACTTCATTTGGTCCGCAATCACGGAGATGCGGAACAGAGGCACGGATTGAAACCCCACGGAAGCACTCAGACCGTCGGATGTAAATGGGTTCGCAATCCGCATGCGGCTGCCCCACAGTCTGTGCCCGTGCGTTGGAGACTGCAATTTGCGGTCTGCAGCACAGGCATGGAGCCCTTATGTTCGTGGGCATGAGCCCTAAACCATTCCTGTCTTCCAAATAAGAAGACTGTTCTATGTAGTTTAACTTGTTTATTGGTCAACAGGTTTGTTTGTTTGTTTGTTTGTTTGATTGATTGGTAAAACTACAAGTTTGTAGTGTTTTTTATCCTTCCTCCTATCCTTGCTTGGATCTTGACTTGCAATACCATCTTCTGAACAATCTTTTTGTACACATTTTAGCTATTGACCACATTGTGGTTACACCTGATTGGTGATACAATTAGTTTTCCTGTTTCCAGCCCACCAAGTCTGATATTGTTTCTTAGGATATTTGACAGAAGAACTGGTTTTGTGGGTGATAATGATCAGCTCCCTATACAGTTGTGGCCAAAACTTTTGAGAATGACACAAATATTAGTTTTCACAAAGTTTGCTGCTAAACTGCTTTTAGATCTTTGTTTCAGTTGTTTCTGTGATGTAGTGAAATATAATTACACGCACTTCATATGTTTCAAAGGCTGTTATCGACAATTACATAACATTTATGCAAAGAGTCAGTATTTGCAGTGTTGGCCCTTCTTTTTCAGGACCTCTGCAATTCGACTGGGCATGCTCTCAATCAACTTCTGGGCCAATACCTGACTGATAGCAACCCATTCTTTCATAATCACTTCTTGGAGTTTGTCAGAATTAGTGGGTTTTTGTTTGTCCGCCCGCCTCTTGAGGATTTGCCACAAGTTCTCAATGGCATTAAGATCTGGGGAGTTTCCAGGCCATGGACCCAAAATGTCAACGTTTTGGTCCCCGAGCCACTTAGTTATCACTTTTGCTCCATCATGCTGGAAAATGCATTGTTCTTCACTAAACTTTTGTTGGATTGTTGGAAGAAGTTGCTGTTGGAGGGTGTTTTGGTACCATTCTTTATTCATGGCTGTGTTTTTGTGCAAAATTGTGAGTGAGCCCACTCCCTTGGATGAGAAGCAACCCCACACATGAATGGTCTCAGGATGCTTTACTGTTGGCATGACACAGGACTGATGGTACCGCTCACCTTTTCTTCTCCGGACAAGCCTTTTTCCTGATACCCCAAACAATCGGAAAGAGGCTTCATCAGAGAATATGACTTTGCCCCAGTCCTCAGCAGTCCATTCACCACATTTTCTGCAGAAGATCAATCTGTCCATGATGTTTTCTTTGGAGAGAAGTGGCTTCTTTGCTGCCCTTATTGACACCAGGCCATTTTCCAAAAGTCTTTGCCTCACTGTGCGTGCAGATGCGCTCACACCTGCCTGCTGCCATTCCTGAGCAAGCTCTGCACTGGTGGCACTCCGATCCCGCAGCTGAATCCTCTTTAGGAGACGATCCTGGCACTTGCTGGACTTTCTTGGACGCCCTGAAGACTTCTAGAGTTGAGCGAACACCTGGATGTTCGGGTTCGAGAAGTTCGGCCGAACTTCCTGGAAATGTTCGGGTTCGGGATCCGAACCCGACCCGAACTTCGTCCCGAACCCCATTGAAGTCAATGGGGACCCAAATTTTTCGGCAAAAAAAAGGCTGTAAAACAGCCCAGGAAAGGGCTAGAGGGCTGCAAAAGGCAGCAAAATGTAGTTAAATCCCCTGCAAACAAATGGGGATAGGGAAATTAATAAAAATAAAAATAAAATAAATAAAAATTAACCAATATCAATTGGATAGAGGTCCCATAGCAGAGAATCTGGCTTCATGTCAGCAGAGAATCAGTCTTCATGTCATAGCAGAGAATCAGGCTTCACGTCACCCAACACTGCAACAGTACATTGTCATATATTTAGGCCCCGGCACCCAGACAGAGGAGAGAGGTCCCATAACAGAGATTCAGGCTTCATGTCAGCAGAGAATCAGTCTCCATGTCATAGCAGAGAATCAGGCTTCACGTCACCCACCACTAGAACAGTTCATTGTCATATATTTAGGCCCCGGCACCCAGGCAGAGGAGAGAGGTCCCATAACAGAGATTCAGGCTTCATGTCAGCAGAGAATCAGTCTTCATGTCATAGCAGAGAATCAGGCTTCACGTCACCCACCACTGGAGCAGTCCATTGTCATATATTTAGGCCCCGGCACCCAGGCAGAGGAGAGAGGTCACATAACAGAGATTCAAGCTTCATGTCAGCAGAGAATCAGTCTTCATGTCATAGCAGAGAATTAGGCTTCACGTCACCCACCACTGGAACAGTTCATTGTCAGATATTTAGGCCCCGGCACCCAGGCAGAGGGGAGAGGTCCCATAGCAGAGATTCAGGCTTCATGTCAGCAGAAAATCAGTCTTCATGTCATAGCAGAGAATCATGCTTCACGTCACCCACCACTGGAACAGTCCATTGTCATATATTTCGGCCCCGGCACCCAGACAGAGGAGAGAGGTCCCATAACAGAGATTCAGGCTTCATGTCAGCAAAGAATCAGTCTTCATGTCATAGCAGAGAATCATGCTTCACGTCACCCACCACTGGAACTGTCCATTGTCATATATTTAGGCCCCGGCACCCAGACAGAGGAGAGAGGTCGCATAACAGAGATTCAGGCTTCATGTCAGCAGAGAATCAGTCTTCATGTCATAGCAGAGAATCAAGCTTCACGTCACCCACCACTGGAACAGTCCATTGTCATATATTTAGGCCCCGGCACCCAGACAGAGAAGAGGTTCATTCAACTTTGGGTTGCCCCGCAATATAATGGTAAAATGAAAATAAAAATAGGATTGAATGAGGAAGTGCCCTGGAGTACAATAATATATGGTTAAGGGGAGGTAGTTAATGTCTAATCTGCACAAGGGATGGACAGGTCGTGTGGGATCCATGCCTGGTTCATTTTTATGAACGTCAGCTTGTCCACATTGGCTGTAGACAGGCGGCTGCATTTGTCTGTAATGACGCCCCCTGCCGTGCTGAATACACGTTCAGACAAAACGCTGGCCACCGGGCAGGCCAGCACCTCCAAGGCATAAAAGGCTAGCTCTGGCCACGTGGACAATTTAGGGACCCAGCAGTTGAATGGGGCCGAACCATCAGTCAGTACATGGAGGGGTGTGCACACGTACTGTTCCACCATGTTAGTGAAATGTTGCCTCCTGCTAACACGTTCCGTATCAGGTGGTGGTGCAGTTAGCTGTGGCATGTTGACAAAACTTTTCCACATCTCTGCCATGCTAACCCTGCCCTCAGAGGAGCTGGCCATGACACAGCTGCGTCGGCGACCTCTTGCTCCTCCTCTGCCTTCGCTTGGGCTTCCACTTGTTCCCCTGTGACATTTGGGAATGCTCTCAGTAGCGCGTCTACCAACGTGCGCATGTACTCGCGCATCTTCCTATCACGCTCCAGTGCAGGAAGTAAGGTGGGCACATTGTCTTTGTACCGTGGATGCAGCAGGGTGGCAACCCAGTAGTCCGCACATGTTAAAATGTGGGCAACTCTGCTGTCGTTGCGCAGGCACTGCAGCATGTAGTCGCTCATGTGTGCCAGGCTGCCCAGAGGTAAGACCAAGCTGTCCTCTGTGGGAGGCGTATCGCCATCGTCCTGCGTTTCCCCCCAGCCACGCACCAGTGATGGGCCCGAGCTGCGTTGGGTGCCACCCCGCTGTGACCATGCTTCATCCTCATCCTCCCCCTCATCCTCGTCCTCCTCGTCCTCCAGTAGTGGGCCCTGGCTGGCCACATTTGTACCTGGCCTCTGCTGTTGCAAAAAACCTCCCTCTGAGTCACTTCGAAGAGACTGGCCTGAAAGTGCTAAAAATTACCCTTCTTCCTCCTCCTCCTCCTCCTGGGCCACCTCCTCTTCCATCATCGCCTTAAGTGTTTTCTCAAGGAGACATAGAAGTGGTATTGTAACGCTGAAAACGGCATCATTGCCACTGGCCATGTTGGTGGAGTACTCGAAACAGCGCAACAGGGCACACAGGTCTCGCATAGAGGCCCAGTCATTGGTGGTGAAGTGGTGCTGTTCCGCAGTGCGACTGACCCGTGCATGCTGCAGCTAAAACTCCACTATGGCCTGCTGCTGCTCGCACAGTCTGTCCAGCATGTGCAAGGTGGAGTTCCACCTGGTGGGCACGTCGCATATGAGGCGGTGAGCGGGAAGGCCGAATTTACGCTGTAGCGCAGACAGGCGAGCAGCGGCAGGATGTGAACATCGGAAGCGCGAACAGACGGCCCGCACTTTATGCAGCAGCTCTGACATGTCGGGGTAGTTGTGAATGAACTTCTGCACCACCAAATTCAGCACATGTGCCAGGCAAGGGATATGCGTCAAACCGGCTAGTCCCAGAGCTGCAACGAGATTTCGCCCATTATCGCACACCACCAGGCCGGGCTTGAGGCTCACCGGCAGCAACCACTCGTCGGTCTGTTGTTCTATACCCCGCCACAACTCCTGTGCGGTGTGGGGCCTGTCCCCCAATCATATGAGTTTCAGAATGGCCTGCTGACGTTTACCCCGGGCTGTGCTGAAGTTGGTGGTGAAGGTGTGTGGCTGACTGGATGAGCAGGTGGAAGAAGAGGAGGAGGAAGCCGAGTAGGAGGAGAAGGCAACAGGAGGCAAAGAATGTTACCCTGCGATCCTTGGCGGTGGAAGGACGTGCGCCAAAAAGCTCTCCGCCTGGGGCCCAGCCGCCACTACATTTACCCAGTGTGCAGTTAGGGAGATAAAGCGTCCCTGGCCGTGCTTACTGGTCCACGTATCTGTGGTTAGGTGGACCTTGCCACTGATGGCGTTGTGCAGTGCACACTTGATTTTATCGGATACTTGGTTGTACAGGGAAGGCACGGCTCTCTTGGAGAAGTAGTGCCGGCTGGGAACAACATACTGTGGGACAGCAAGCGACATGTGCTGTTTGAAGCTGCCTGTGTCCACCAGCCTAAATGACAGCATTTCATAGGCCAGTAGTTTAGAAATGCTGGCATTAAGGGCCAGGGATCGAGGGTGGCTAGGTGGGAACTTACTCTTTTTCTCAAATGTTTGTGAGATGGAGAGCTGAACGCTGGCGTGTGACATGGTTGAGATGCTTGGTGACGGAGGTGGTGGTGTTGGTGGTAAATCCCCTGTTTGCTGGGCAGCAGGTGTCATTGTTCCTCTAGAGGCGGAGGAAGAGGCCGAGGCGGCAGCAGCAGAAGAGGCCAAGGCGGCAGCAGCAGAAGAGGTAGCAGGGGGAGCCTGAGTGACTTCCTTGTTTTTAAGGTGTTTACTCCACTGCAGTTCATGCTTTGCATGCAGGTTGTGCTAAGGTTCAGAACGTTAATGCCTCGCTTCAGGTTTTGATGGCACAGCGCGCAAACCACTCGGGTCTTGTCGTCAGCACATTGTTTGAAGAAGTGCCATGCCAGGGAACTCCTTGAAGCTGCCTTTGGGGTGCTCGGTCCCAGATGGTGGCGGTCAGTAGCAGGCGGAGCCTCTTGGCGGCGGGTGTTCTGCTTTTGACCACTGCTCCCTCTTTTGCTACGCTGTTGGCTCGGTCTCACCACTGCCTCTTCCTCCGAACTGTTAAAGTCAGTGGCACGACCTTCATTCCATGTGGGGTCTAGGACCTCATCGTACCCTGCATCGTCTTCCACCCAGTCTTGATCCCTGACCTCCTGTTCAGTCTGCACACTGCAGAAAGACGCAGCAGTTGGCACCTGTGTTTCGTCATCATCAGAGACGTGCTGAGGTGGTATTCCCATGTCCTCATCATCAGGAAACATAAGTGGTTGTGCGTCAGTGCATTCTATGTCTTCCACCTGGGGAAGGGCTAGGTGGATGCCCTTGGGACACCCTGCCAGCAGAGTCTTCAAACAGCAGAAGAGACTGCTGCATAACTTGAGGCTCAGACAGTTTCTCTGGTATGCATGGGGGTGATGTGACAGACTGATGGGCTTGGTTTTCAGGTGACATCTGTGCGCTTTCTGCAGAAGACTGGGTGGGAGATAATGTGAACATGCTGGATCCATTGTCGGCCACCCAAATGACTAATGCCTGTACCTGCTCAGGCCTTAACATCCTTAGAACGGCATTGGGCCCCACCAAATATCGCTGTAAATTCTGGCGGCTACTGGGACCTGAGGTAGTTGGTACACTAGGACGTGTGGCTGTGGCAGAACGGCCACGTCCTCTCCCAGCACCAGAGGGTCCACTAACACCACCACGACCATGTCCGCGTCCCTTACTAGATGTTTTCCTCATTGTTACCGTTCACCACAATAAGAAAAATATTATTTGGCCCAATGTATTGAATTCAAATTCAGGCCTTTTTTTACAGACACCTAACACTATCTGGCTATCTATTTAGGTACCGTATTACACTAATAAAGGCACAGCCGTAACAACAGAATTAGCTGAATATAAATTATAGGCCTAGTATTTAGGCGTTTACGGACAGAATTAGACTTGGAAATGCACGGTAGCGTGTGAAATTATTATCTAATATACCCTTTTATGGATAAATTTAAAGTAGGCTTGATACAGCAGAAACCACTAATTTAGGGAATTGCTAAGTTGGGAATTGTATTTCAACCCAGAACAAAAAGTGTGCTTTGACGGACACAAAATAACTTGACCAGCTACAGCAATAACCACAGATTTAGCTGAACATAAATTTGAGGCCTATCATTTAGGCGCTGGATGACAGGTATACGTTTACGGACAGAATTAGACTTGGAAATGCACGGTAGCGTGTAAAGTTATTGTGGATGACCCTATCAGCACCTTAAATCTAATATACCTTTTTATGGATAGATTTAAAGTAGGCCTGATACAGCAGAAACCACTAATTTAGGGAATTGCTAAGTTTGGAATTGTATTTCAACCCAGAACAAGAACTGTGCTTTGACGGACACAAAATAACTTGACCAGCTACAGCAATAACCACAGATTTAGCTGAATATAAATTTGAGGCCTATTATTTAGGCGCTGGGTGACAGGTATACGTTTACGGACAGAATTAGACTTGGAAATGCACGGTAGCGTGTGAAGTTATTGTGGATGACCCTATCAGCACCTTGAATCTAATATACCCTTTTATGGATAGATTTAAAGTAGGCCTGATACAGCAGAAACCACTAATTTAGGGAATTGCTAAGTTGGGAATTGTATTTCAACCCTGAACAAAAATATATCCTTTGCCAGACAGCAGACAGTATTACAATTGGCTGGCCACGGCTAAAACCCCAGATTTAGGGTACTGCTATTTTGGCAATTGTATTTCACCCCTCAGTAAAATAGCAAGCACAGCCAAGCCCCTGATGTAGGATATAGCAAAAAAATAACCACATTATTGATGGTTAAATCGACTTGGTGGCAGCTTGCCCCTGATGTAGGATATAGCAAAAAAATAACCACGCTATTGATGGTTAAATGGACTTGGTGGCAGCTTGCCCCTGATGTAGGATATGGCAAAACAATAACCACACTATTGATGGTTAAATGGACTTGGTGGCAGCTTGCCCCTGATGTAGGATATAGCAAAAAAATAACCACACTATTGATGTTTAAATGGACTTGGTGGCAGTTTGCCCCTGATGTAGGATATAGCAAAAAAAATAACCACACTATTGATGGTTAAATGGACTTGGTGGCAGCTTGTGCTGGCGCACCACAAGACACAAAATGGCCGTCGATCACCCCAGAAAAAAGTGACTGAAAAACACTCCGGGCAGCCTAAAAACAGTGAGCAATTGAATAGCAGCAGTTCAATGATCCACAGCTGTAGATCGATCACTGACTTAAGTGTTTTTGAGGAGTTAATTACTGCCTAATCTCGCCCTAACAGTCGCAGCTGCAACCTCTCGCTACACTGATCAGAGCAGAATGACGTGCGGCGCTACGTGACTCCAGCTTAAATAGAGGCTGGGTCACATGCTACACTGGCCAATCACAGCCATGCCAATAGTAGGCATGGCTGTGATGGCCTCTTGGGGCAAGTAGTATGACGCTTGTTGATTGGCCTTTCAAAAAGCGCCAAGAAAGCGACGAACACCGAACCCGAACCCGGACTTTTACGAAAATGTTCGGGTTCGGGTCCGTGTCACGGACACCCCAAAATTCGGTACGAACCCGAACTATACAGTTCGGGTTCGCTCATCCCTATTCTTAACAAGAATTGACCCTCTTTCCTTGAAGTTCTTGATGATCCTATAAATTGTTGATTGAGGTGCAATCTTAGTAGCCACAATATCCTTGCCTGTGAAGCCATTTTTATGCAACGCAATGATGGCTGCACGCGTTTCTTTGCAGGTCACCATGGTTAACAATGGAAGAACAATGATTTCAAGCATTACCCTCCTTTTAACAGGTCAAGTCTGCCATTTTAACCCAATCAGCCTGACATAATGATCTCCAGCCTTTTGCTCGTCAACATTCTCACCTGAGTTAACAAGACTATTACTGAAATGATCTCAGCAGGTCCTTTAATGACAGCAATGAAATGCAGTGGAAAGTTTTTTGGGGATTAAGTTAATTTTCATGGCAAAGAAGGACTATGCAATTCATCTGATCACTCTTCATAACATTCTGGAGTATATGCAAATTGCTATTATAAAAAGCAGCAACTTTTCCAATTTCCAATATTTATGTAATCTTAAAACTTTTGGCCACGACTGTATATCCCTAGGCCCAATACAGTGATCCTACATCTATGATACTTTCTAACATAATGTTAATATATATATATATATATTTTTTTTTTTCATTTTGTTTTGGATGAGGTATACACATCTGTTATTCTTTATAATTTCATATATAATTATGTCTAAATGCCTCTCCCATAAAAAAATGGTAGCATTGTATATCCTTATTTCCCCTACTTTATTTGCTATATTTTTTTAATTTGGCCATTTTCTATAAATACATTGTTTAATTGTTTACGTCCCCCTCTTTTTGATATAATAATCTCCCTGGGTTGGTAATAAAAATGTGGTTCAGACTTCAGAGGCCATCTGGTGCTCCTGATGGGATTTAAGATCGCAACTGTTCATTTAAATAAAGCCATTTAATTCTCTGGATCATGGCTGGGCTTTCGAACGCAACGCTGGATGTCATGATGTCATGTCGACGCAGCGTAACGCCACTAGCCGAGTTCCCGCGAGACATGTCCTGTGAGGGCATTTAAAAAGTGGCGCCTCATTTAGTGACGTCGCTCCACGCCTGCCATCCATGCTGTACTTTGTTGTATCGCCATCACAGCAGTTCCTGCTCGATCCCCCTTGAGGCTTGCCTTCTCCTCTCCAGTATCGCAAGTATTGGACCCTGTTTTGGTCCGGTGTTAACCCTATACCTATTTTCTCATCCATGCATTATTCTATCATTGAATATTCAATAGGGAGTTGATTTATGCTGGCATGTATCGATTAGCCTGTTACTTATTATTTTTATTATCCTTATGTGACTGGCACAATGGCACCATATGTTGATTGGCATAATGGCAATATAACATCTTGAACCACTTTACTATATTTCACATCTTTCACGAGCTATATCTCATTGTATTACATTTATGTATCTTATCCCCAGGATCCAATTTTTGTTAGTTGTCTCCTGATGAGCTGGTGCCTCATAAGGCACAATGAAATGTGCTGGGACTTGATACCTAATGGGACATACTATATATATAATTGTGCATTGATATGTTTTTATACATATCTTTCTGAGGATTGGTTTGTGTGTTCTGTTCTTTTGCTTTTTTGTTTTGATATAAGCCAACTATAAGGTGTATTACTACCTGACAGACGGCATTTGCATGCAACAATTGGTGATGGGACCTTGTTCTGTGTCAGGGACCTATTAGGGTGAGCAGGAGGTTCCTGACGCGGGATCGCCCCTATCAAGGTGGCTATTCTATTTTTAAGTAGGGCTTAAATAGACATAGGGTGAGAGGGATTTTTTTTCCTAATTTATCCTGCTTTATCTATCTAGCATTGGTAGGAAATGGCGTTCAATTATTTTATAATTGACCATACCTCTATTATGAAAGTGCAGTTTCAGAGTTAGGAGGAGAACCAGGTGATGTCCTTTAGGTCAAAAGAGCAGATTCAGTACAACGTACGGTACCACGTTATGTTTTATTTTAATCTCTGGAAAGATGTAATTAGCAAATATATGTTTAGAGTTTCCTTTTTTATTTTGTTAAAAAAATCCCCAGAATAAATTAATGATTTAATATATTGTTGTGGCAGGCCAAGGGTCAGCCACGTGATGATCGTTGCCTCGTGTTCAGGTGAATGACGTCGACGGAGGAAAATGACAGAAGTCTGAGTATAGTTCAAAACCTTGTCAGGACCCTAAATTGAAAGTGTCCTGGACCCTTTATTTATACACAGTTCAAAGGGTGTAACCCCTCAAAGTAAAACATGATTGGTTTACAGACATTTCAATAATGGCTTTTGAATCCATCTATTGATTGGTTAGTTCTTTTTCAAGTTTCACTTTTACAAAAATGTGTTAACTAATGAGTTTAGATTTTAAGCAAGAGAGGCAAAATGTCCCAGTAGTAGTACAGCTGTTATCTTATCTTAACACACACAGTTCACTTCTATCGTTTTTTTTAGCTTATGCTTGTTCTTTTCAAATGTCACCACATTATATCACATATACAGAGAAAATGAAAAACATCTTATGAATTTTATACCCACTTTCAGAAAAGCTGGATAATTTCCTTAACAATATATAGAGTATGTTTGTGTGCAATGGGAGGACTCAGTTGTGTTATTCAGGATTCAGGAACAAAAAAAAAATAATGTAAATCATGTACAAACAAAGTGTTTGAAATATTCTAATGCATACGGTGCAAACATTCAATTTTCAACAGAAGCACAGAAGAAGGACTGAATGACTCTTTGGGATCATATTTGCTGCATCATTTTATTTAGAGGAGACACATTACATTGAGAATGAAGAGATAACAAGGTTGGTACATTTCTGAAACATTTTTATAGTGTAACACAGATAATATTGTCTCCAAACAATGTCTATAGGGCTCCTGTTTCCAAGATGGTCTAGGCTGGTAGCGAGGTTAATGTCAGCTTCCCTGATGGTCTAGGTTTGTGGACTGGTTAATATCTGTTTCCCTGGTGGTCTAAGGTAGTCGAGTCAGTTAATGACTCCTGTAGAGGTCTAGAATACTTTAAGGGTTAATGTCAGTTCCCTTGCAGGTTTAAGGTAGTGGAGATTAATATCTGATGTACAGTTATTCACTCAACTCCTGAGAATCCAGCGCTGCAGCCTCTTCAACGGCTATTGACAGAGGTTCTGGGAGTCAGACCCTCACAGATCAGATATTGATGACCTATACTGAGGATAGTTCATCAGTATAAAACAGTTGGACAACCCCTTAAAATATATGAATAGTGAATAATGAGATACACAGCTGGTCAGTAAGCAGGGAGATGCTGTGCTCTTTGTTCTGCTTATTGGCCAGCTGAATGTTCGGCACCGCAATCTGTCCTTTTCTCTTGGCTCTGCTGCTTCGCCCTCCTGATACAGCTAACATCATTATCGTTTTAAGGCCCTATTACATGGGAAGATGTAATAGGGCCTTACATCTTGTCAGGAGGTGTTCCCTTCCATTAATCGCCTGCTTGCTAGATGAACGATTGCTAATGCATCACTCGTCCCTATACTGACTCATTTTATGGAACCTGTTAAAAGATCCCTATTACTCAGTGAACGAGTGTTTGCTCTCGGCGGCAGTAAAACACTGCCAGATGATGGATAATGAGCTTTTATACGAACACTCATTAGCAATCATCTTAACAATAATCTACCCATGTAATAGGGCCCTTACAAGCAGCAGGGTACTGTGATACAGAGAGAGGGCCTGTTAAGTTCAGCAGTTCTTCAGTAGAGATGTCACAAACATAACATTTTCCATTCGCGAACGCGAATTTCCGTAAATGTTTGCGAACGTGAGAACCGCCATAGACTTCAATAGGCAGGCGAATTTTAAAACCCACAGGGACTCTTTCTGGCCACAATAGTGAAGGAAAAGTTGTTTCAAGGAGACTAACACCTCGACTGTAGCATGCCGGAGGGGGATCCATGGCAAAACTCCCATGGAAAATCCATAAAGGGCATAAATCATAGTAACATAGTACATAAGGCCGAAAAAAGACATTTGTCCATCCAGTTCGGCCTGTCATCCTGCAAGTTGCTCCAGAGGAAGGCAAAAAACCCCTGTGAGGTAGAAGCCAATTTCCCTCACTTTAGGGGAATAAAAATTCCTTCCCTACTCCAATCAGGCAATCAGAATAACTCCCTGGATCAGCGACCCCTCTCTAGTAGCTATAGCCTGTAATATTATTACACTCCAGAAATACATCCAGGCCCCTCTTGAATTCCTTTATTGTACTCACCATCACCACCTCCTCAGGCAGACAGTTCCATAGTCTCACTGCTCTTTCCGTAAAGAATCCTCTGCTATGTTTGTGTACAAACCTTCTTTCCTCCAGACGCAGAGGATGTCCCCTCATCACAGTCACCGTCCTGGGAATAAATAGATGATGGGATAGATCTCTGTACTGTCCCCTGATATATTTATACATATTAATTAGATCTCCTCTAAGTCGTCTTTTTTCTAAAGTGAATAACCATAATTTTGATAATCTTTCAGGGTACTGTAGTTGCCCCATTCCAGTTATTACTTTAGTTGCCCTCCTCTGGACCCTCTCCAGCTCTGCTATGTCTGCTTTGTTCACTGGAGCCCAGAACTGTACACAGTACTCCATGTGTGGTCCGACTAATGATTTGTAAAGTGGTAGGACTATGTTCTCATCACGGGCATCTATGCCCCTTCTGATGCAACCCATTATCTTATTGCCCTTGGCAGCAGCTGCCTGACACTGTTTTTTGCAGCTTAGTTTGCTGTTTATTAAAATTCCTATATCCTTTTCCATGTCAATGTTACCGAGTGTTTTACCATTTAATAAGTACGGGTGACTTGCATTATTCCTTCCCATGTGCATAACTTTACATTTATCAGTGTTAAACCTCATCTGCCACTTATCTGCCCAAGCCTCCAATCTATCCAGATCGCTCTGTAGCAGTACACTGTTCTCATCAGTGTTAATTACTTTACACAGTTTAGTTTCATCTGCGAAAATTTATATTTTACTATACAAGCCTTCTACAAGATCATTAATAAATATATTGAAGAGAATAGGGCCCAATACTGACCCCTGAGGTACCCCACTAGTGACAGTGACCCAATCTGAGTATGTACCATTAACAACCACCCTCTGTTTTCTATCACTGAGCCAGTTACTTACCCACTTACAGACGTTTTCTCCCAGTCCGAGCATTCTCATTTTATATACTAACCTTTTATGTGGTACAGTGTCAAATGCTTTGGAGAAGTCCAGGTACACGACATCCATTGATTCGCCGCTGTCAAGTCTAGAACTTACCTCCTCATAGAAACTGATTAAATTTGTTTGACATGACCGATCCCTCACGAAGCCATGCTGATATGGCGTTATTTGATTATTTCCGTTAAGATGCTCTAACATAGCATCTCTCAGAAAACCTTCAAACAGTTTTCCCACAACAGATGTTAAACTTACCGGCCTATAGTTTCCAGGCTCTGTTTTTGGACCCTTTTTGAATATTGGCACCTCATTTGCCATGCGCCAATCCTGTGGGACATTCCCTGTCAGTATAGAATCTGCAAATATCAGAAATAATGGTCTGGCTATGACATTACTTAATTCCCTTAGGATACGGGGGTGTATGCCATCCGGTCCTGGCGATTTGTCTTCTTTTTAATTCGCTGTTGTACTTCTTCCTGGGTCAGACAGGACACTTTTAATGGGGAATTTATTTCAACATTCGGCATGTTATCTGAGTTTATTTTCCTCAGTGAATATATTGGAGAAAAAAATATTTAACAACATTGCTTTCTCCTCGTCGCTCTCTGCGACTCCCCCCTCAAATCTCCTAACATTCCTATATTGTTTGGAATAACGTGCTTTAAAACACCAGGTATGATGTTGTATTGATCAGGTAGTTACGCCTGAGTGACAGACCAAATGCCCTGTTTAACGCACAGCAAACAACCGCAAACAGTCCATTTGCACAACCACAAACTTCCCATTTGCACAAGGTTGGATACCAAGATAGACATGTCCCATTCCTTGTCCTCACTGATGTCATTAAAGGTCTCTTCCTCCACCCAGCCACGTACAACACCAAGGGTCCCCGAAAGGTGACAACATGCCCCCTAGGACGCCTGCTGTGGTTGGTCTTCCACCTCCTCAAAGCCACCTTCTGACTCCTCTTCTTCAGACTCCTCTCTCTGCGTTGCCGCAGGTCCAGCAATCGACGATGACAAGGCTGCTTCTGTGGTGATGGTGACCACAACTCTTCCTCTTCATGCTCATCTACGGCCTGATCTAGCACACTTTGCAAGGCACGCTCCAGAAAAAATGCATATGGGATAAGGTTGATGATGTTGCCTTGGGTTTGACTGACCAGGTTTGTCACCTCCGCAAAAGGACGCATGAGCCTACAGCCATTGTGCATGAGCGTTAAGTAACGCGGCCTGTTCTTAACAGTTTAATCTCTGTTTTGTCCCCTATCAGGGGCCGGTGTATGGAATAGATTTTAGGAACCAGGAGATGGAAAAAGATGCTTGGTCGGTCCTCTTACTTCCAATTTGGGGCACTTTGCGTGCGCCGTGTAATGTACTGTGCAATCCCAATATGAGTGGTATGTTAAGTAGTATTATTCCTATTAGTTTAATCCCTGTTACGTCCCCTATCAGGGGACATGTATGGAATAGATTTTACGAACCGGTAGATGGAAAAAGATGCTTGGTCAGTCCTCCTACTTCCAATTTGGGGCACTGCGTGTGCGCCATGCAATGTACTGTGCCACCAGAAATGAGTGGTGTGTTAAGTAGGTCTATTCCTATCAGTTTAATCCCTGTTGCGTCCCCTATCAGGGCAGGGGCCTTTCTATGAAATAGATTTTAGGAACCGGGAGATGGAAAAAGATGCTTGGTCGGTCCTCCTACTTCCAATTTGGGGCACTGAGCGTGCGCTGTGCAATGTACTGTGCCACCAGATATGAGTGGTGTGTTTAGTACTATTCCTATCAGTTTAATCCCTGTTATGTCCTCTATCAGGGGCCGGTCTATGGAATAGATTTTAGACAACCGCAAAGAGTTGTCAATAGTTGACAAACTCATGACATAGATTTTATTCCTCTATGCGTCAATCTTGGTGTAGTGATGACTGTGCTCGTGCGCACGTTTGGGAGATTGCAGGCGATAGGGGTTTTTAAAAGCCTATGGTCGTGCTGAGGTAGTTCAGTGACAGTTAAGTGACCCAGAAAACAATGATTCTGCAGTGTGGGCCCATTGTTGGCCTAGTAGGCTTTAATGATCACCTTAGATGATCACAAAGAAAATTAATGTTTTTTCTATGCAAAGTTATCCAGCTGATCGCTTTTGGTCTGTTCACAATGAAGCAACGACCTTATCATCTGGGGTGTGCCAACATTGCCATTGCCAACACACTCATAGAGGTGGTCGCTTCATTGTGATACACAAGCCTCTTCACCACAACAAGGTAATGATCACGAAGGGGAATTGACACATGTATGTGCCTTTTTTTTTGTTTTGTTTTTGCAGCCACAGTGCAGCACCACATGCCAGAAAAATTAGGCATTGTTGCAGAAGCGGCCAGAAAAATTGATGTTTTCTAGGCAGAAAGTGCACTAAAACATTGCGGCTTGAACCCTCGTTGGTGGCGGATAAGTCGCGCAAGTCATCCGGCATGCAGAGATAAACTACAGCAGCGTGTGGACTATTTTTAGCCCAAGGCAGCTCATCTCATCACCAGGCCTTTATTAGTCAAATGTATCGCTCACTGTCAGTCTCTTCGGGATCCATGCCTAAATCATCTTAATAAAGGTGAGGTAATCTAGACTTTTTTGACCTAGGCGACTTCTCTTCTTAGTGACAATACCTCCTGCTGCACTGAAGGTCCTTTCTGACAGGACACTTGAAGCGGAGCAGGCCAGAAGTTCTATCGCAAATTGGGATAGGGCCACAGGTCAAGCCTGCACACCCAGTAGTCAAGGGGTTCATCGCTCCTCAGAGTGTCGATATCTGCAGTTAAGGCGAGGTAGTCTGCTACCTGTCGGTTGAGTCGTTCTCTGAGGGTGGACCCCGAAGGGCTGTGGCGATGTGTAGGACTTAAAAAGCTCTGCATGTCCTCCATCAACAACACGTCTGTAAAGCATCCTGTCCTTGCCGGCGTGGTCGTGGTAGGAGGAGGATTACTTTCACCTCTTCCCCTGTTAGATTCCCGTTATTCTGTGACATCACCCTTAAACGCTGTGTAAAGCATACTTTTTAATTTATTTTGGAACTGCTGCATCCTTTCCGACTTGCGGCAATTCGGTAACATTTCAGGCACTTTCTGCTTATACCGGGGGTCTAGTAGCGTGGCCACCCAGTACAGGTCGTTCTCCTTCAGTCCTTTTATTTGAGGGTCCCTCAACATGCACGACAGCATGAAAGACCCAATTTGCACAAGGTTGGATGCCGAGCTGTGGTTGGTCTTCATCCTCCTCCTCAAAGCCACATTCCTTCTCTGCCTCCTCTTCCTCACATTCCTCTTCCAGCTTTGCCGTAGGTCCAGCAAGCGATGCTGATAAGGCTGTTTCTGGTGGTGATGGTGACCACAACTCTTCCTCTTCACGCTCATCTACGGCCTGATCCAGCACTCTTCACAGGGCACACTCCAGGAAGAAAACAAATGGGATGAGGTCGCTGATGGTGCCTTCGGTGCGACTGACTAGGTTTGTCACCTCCTCAAAAGAACGCATGAGCCTACAGGCATTACGCATGAGCATCCAGTAACGTGGCAAAAAAATTCCCAGCTCCGCAGAGGCTGTTCTAGCGCCCCGGTCATATAAATACTCGTTGACGGCTTTTTCTTGTTGGAGCAGGTGGTTTTACATTAGGAGTGTTGAATTCCAATGTGTCGGGCTGTCGCAAAGCAAGCGCCTCACTGGCATGTTGTTTCGCTGCTGGATATCTGAAAAGTACGCCTAGGCCGCGTAGGAACACCTGAAATGGCCACACACCTTCCTGGCCTGCTTGAGGACGTCCTGTAAGCCTGGGTACTTATGCACGGCACATGTGTCAACTTGCCCAAATTCAATGCCGCCAACAAATTGCTTCCATTGTCACACACCACTTTGCCAATCTCCAGTTGGTGCAGAGTCAGCCACTGATCCACCTGTGCGTTCAGGGTGGACAGGAGTGCTGGTCCGGTGTGACTCTCTGCTTTCAGGCAAGTCAACCCCAAGACGGCGTGACACTGTTACATCCGGGATGTGGAATAGCCCCTGGGAAACTGGGGGGGTGGGGTGCCCTTGATGTGGAGCAAGAAGCAGCAGCAGAAGAGGACTCAGCCGAGGTTATGGAAGAGGATGGAGTGGGAGGTGGCAGCAGGCCTGCCTGCAAGTTGTGGCGGTGTCACCAACTCCTCTGCAGAGCCACGCATTCCATGCTTGGCAGCCGTCAGCTGGTTTACTCAATGCGCAGTGTAGATGATATACCTGCCCTGACCGTGCTTTGCAGACCAGGTATCAGTGGTCAGATGGACCCTTGCCCCAACACTGTGTGCCAGACATGCCATGACTTCCTTTTGCACAATCGAGTACAGGTTGGGGATTGCCTTTTGTGCAAAGAAATTTCGGCCGGGTACCTTCCACTGCGGTTTCCCAATAGCTACAAATTTTTTGAAGGCCTCAGACTCCACCAGCTGGTATGGTAAAAGCTGGAGGGCTAAGAGTTCCGACAAGCCAGCTGTCAGACGCTGGGCAAGGGGGTGACTTTGTGACATTGGCTTCTTACGCTCAAACATGTTCTTGACAGACACCTGACTGTGGAGCAGATGAGCAGGAAGTGCTCAAGGCGAGAGACGGAGTGGCGGATGGATGAGAGGGGGCACAGAATACACCACGCTTAGTTGGCAAGGCCCTGGAACTGCCTGTATGTCCTCAGCTGTCCTGAACATGCCTCTTGCCCTTGCTGCTATGTCTGTTAGCCAAGGAATGTATTCTGTGGGCTCTGCTTTTCATTGACAATGACCTTTGTGAGGATAGTAAGCAGTTACAGGCCAACCCAGACTTAGAGGAGAGGTCCGCTGCAGACTTCTCTAGGCGTGCAACTACGACGATGACAGTCGAGTGAGAGCACATGTTGCAAGATGTCAGGGACATGTGCAAGAAACAGGTGAGGGTGATGCATGTGACTCACAAACATATGTAGGTGATGATATAGCTGATCACATGTAAGCTGTTTGAAGAGGGGACATGAGCTTGGCAGCATGCCCGTGAGACAGGAGGGTGGAGGCGCGACCATGAGACAGCAGGGTGAGATCTGGAGCAAAATTTGGGAGGGTTACACCATCTGCTACTCGGGAGAGTACCTGTGAGGAACACACTGGCAGTGCACTGGTTCATAAAAGCTGTGGCAAGCAGGTATCATGCAGTGGTGGAGGGAAAATGTGATAGGCAGCAGTGGGAATTTTTCACAAAGTCACTGGAGGACGAAAGTATGGCGCTATGCAGTGTGTATGGTCGAAGGTGAGGACCGGCCAGGGTGCTAATGTTGGCACGATGGCCCTACTTAAACACTTGGAACATCACCATAAAGTGGCATAGGAAAACCGTGCCACTTTTTTAGTCTTACAGCCTGTCAAACTAGTCCTATTCTACTCCATTAGTCCTACTGTGCATGCACTTCAGCCACTCTTACCATGTAAAACTCTCGTTGGAACTCCACGTTCCATATGTTAGACCGCCTGTATGAGCAGAGGAAAACTGTCAACAATTTCTTAATGCAGCAGAAGAACAGATCTACTCCCAGTGTAACTTCCATCTTAGCCAGTGGCAGCTCAGTAATGACACATGCTGTTTGCTCAGGCCATTTGAGGAGGCCACTTTATTTTTCAGTTGGCTGAACTACAGGATGAATGATGTCATTCCACTCCTTCACATCCTGGAGAGGTTGCTGGGAAATATGATTGGTGAGGGGACAGTAGAAGTGGCACCTACATTTCATAGCCCCCTGAGCCCTGAGGAGGATGAACTGACAGGAGAGGAGCATGAGGAGCTTGAGGACGAAGTAGATGACCCTGACAGACTGTGGCAGTTTGCAGTGGAAATGGAGGGAAGCCCTCTGAGTCCCTTGCACAAATGGCCAGATGCATGCTGTCATGCTTGCATAGAGAAAGCCACATTGTCAGGATTCAGAAAAGGGTGACTACTGGCTATCCAAATTGTTAGGCCCTCGCTACAGGTCACAAATGGGTGCATTTTTAGACCTTCTGAGAGGGATACAAAAATGAGGCACTATAGAGACATGCGGTGTATTCAGTTGGTCGCTGCCTACGAACGCCATCTGCCGTCCTCAGGAAGGTCTGACGGGGGGACTCTGCGCTCACACTCCACTGATCTGACTGGTTCAGCAGCAGCACCAGCTCTATAAGCAGCAAGTTTGGAGTCTCTGATGAACAATTTTCTCCAGCCACCTTCTGAAGAAACCACCCAGCAGCAGCAGCAGTGGGACATCCAGCAGAACTTCAATCTGCAGGTAGTAGCATACTTGGACTGTACCCTGTCACCCATGATCCAAGATCCCCTGGACTACTGGGGATCATGCTTTCCTTCAGTAGTGTTGGATTAGAGTGGGTGTTTGGTGAGGCTTCGGAATAGTTATCACTATTGGTGAGGCGGGGGGGCCTTTCCTCCCAAAATGTTGAGAGACTAACCTTCATAAAGATAAATCAGGCCTGGATCAATCAGAATTTCAAGACACCGGTGCCTGATGTAACAGAATAGATCATTCTGCCCCTTTTGATCCTACTGTAGTGTGCTGGCACACTGGAATATTGTGCAAAATGGGCTGTTACTTCTGGCCACATTCTGCTGCCACCATTCTGAAGCAGCCACCCGCCCGATGCCACCCACCTGCTGCCTCTACTGCTATTCTTACAATGAGGCTTCTCGGCCTACTGATATGTACATGTTACATTTTTAAAAGCATATGCATGCCACTGGGCCTTGTTATCACACGTTGTCGGTGGGTTCTGCTACTACTGTGATCTGCCACCATCTTGCTGTATGCCACTACTGCTGCCACCCTCCCCACTCTGTCATGGGGCCACTACTTGATTCTTAGTGCTCTGTACAGTTACAGTGTGTGTATGGAGATAAATTAGACCTTCATGTAACCGTGATCTGTAATACTGACAGCACAGTAATTGTACAGCTAACAGAAGGGATTATCTATGAATCTTGGTGCACTGCACACTTATGTACACGGCGATTATTTAGACCTGTCTGTAATACTGACGGCACAATAACTGCAGCTAACAGAATAGATTAGCTATGACTCTTGGTGCACTGCACAGTTATGTACACTGTGAGTCTGTGGTTCAGCAGTCTTCTACGCACTCCCTCCATTCTCCCTGCAGTTTAACTTCCAAGCCTTCACTGACAGTTTTGACCACCAAGTAGCATGAATATAATTAGTCAGATTGGCCTAAATATACCCGATTTATAGTGATTTGTGATGAATTAGTTTGTAATGGATTGAACTTCTTGTCGAACTTAGTCAAAGCGGGCATATGGAATTTTTCAAAACTTTGTTCATCTCTAGAAATTAGCATCACAGCGGGTGCTCAATCTGCATTGAGTTATCAATACAAATACATATACACATAAGGCTTCTTTCACACTCGCGTGAGGCTTGTCCAGGCTTGGCTGTAGTAGTGATTGGTTAAAACATGTGTAAAGCCCCAGAGTGGCATTACCACTTCTGCACCTCACTACTATCTCCTATGGTTAACCTAGTGTCATCTATGTATTTGTTTCCAATTCCTTCAAAATGTGCATTTCAGTAGATGGCAGCAAACACGGCAGAGCTACAGTCTCAGAGAATAGAGCTGTCTATTCCATTCTAACACCCCTCTCTGTGGTGTGGTGTACATGTCCCACTGCCTGCAGGAAGGATGAGGACCAGTGAGAATTAGTCTAGTTTCCCCCTATTAGGGGAAGGAAGGAGGTGCACGTCCCTGTTGGACGTGCCTTGCCCAAGTCAGCTGGAGCACCTTCAGCTCAGCTGGATATGGAGGCAGAAGCTTAGAGCCTCAGGAGCCAGGAGAGGGAGACTCCCTTGTATAGTATAATTCAGAGTCAGACTACAAGAAAGAAGTTGCAGCACCCAGAAAAATCTAAATTATACAGATATCCTGTCAGCACAGCAGAGCCAGTGAGCAACAGACATAGCAAAGAGGAGTTTGCCTGCCACAGTTAATGCCAAAGCCTGCTGGGAAACAAGATAAAGTCTGCAAGCTGTTTGAAGAAACGTTTAATGAAAGTAAAGCTGTTATCAACTTCATCACAAGATCTGGACTAAAGTTATTTCTTCAAATCCCTCAATTATTCTCCCTATTTTTCTGCTTTCAGAGGGCAACGCCTGGGGTCCAGCATATCCAGGTAGGAGCACCGTGACATGTGCACCAACATTAAGGGACATTTAGGCTACCCTACCCTACAGCACTCTGGCATTCCTACACCTGGGTACCATCTACCACATGACTAAAATGGGCCTTGTGCTCTTGTTACTTCACTGCAACTGGCGTCACGAAAAACATATACTTTAAGGGGCCCCTTGCTGTGCACCCAATGATTGAACATGTGAAACTGCCAATATACTGAGCTGAGTTCTCCTAAGAAGAGCTGATACCACACTGCCCTGCATAGTGCTTATTGTTTTTATGATCGCCAGGAAACCTACTATCTGGCATTGATAGGTTTCCTAGGACACCAGGACAGAGGGTGTTACCTGCACATGCAATGTAGGGTTCAAGTGCATGTACAGTCGTGGCCAAAAGTTTTGAGAATGACACAAATATTAGTTTTCACAAAGTTTGCTGCTAAACTGCTTTTAGATCTTTGTTTCAGTTGTTTCTGTGATGTAGTGAAACATAATTACATGCACTTCATACGTTTCAAAGGCTTTTATTGACAATTACATAACATTTATGCAAAGAGTCAGTATTTGCAGTGTTGGCCCTTCTTTTTCAGGACCTCTGCAATTCGACTGGACATGCTCTCAATCAACTTCTGGGCCAATTCCTGACTGATAGCAACCCATTCTTTCATAATCACTTCTTGGAGTTTGTCAGAATTAGTGGGCTTTTGTTTGTCCACCTGCCTCTTAAGGATTGACCACAAGTTCTCAATGGGATTAAGATCTGGGGAGTTTCCAGGCCATGGACCCAAAATGTCAACGTTTTGGTCCCCGAGCCACTTAGCTATCACTTTTGCCTTATGGCACTGTGCTCCATCATGCGGGAAAATGCATTGCTCTTCACCAAACTGTTGTTGGATTGTTGGAAGAAGTTGCTGTTGGAGGGTGTTTTGGTACCATTCTTTATTCATGGCTGTGTTTTTGGGCAAAATTGTGAGTGATCCCACTCCCTTGGATGAGAAGAAACCCCACACATGAATGGTCTCAGGATGCTTTAGTGTTGGCATGACACAGGACTGATGGTAGCGCTCACCTTTTCTTCTCCGGACAAGCCTTTTTCCTGATGCCCCAAACAATCGGAAAGAGGCTTCATCGGAAAATGTGACTTTGCCCCCGTCCTCAGCAGTCCATTTACCACATTTTCTGCAGAAGATCAATCTGTCCCTGATGTTTTTTTTTGGAGAGAAGTGGCTTCTTTGCTGCCCTTCTTGACACCAGGCCATCTTCCAAAAGTCTTCGCCTCACTGTGCGTGCAGATCCGCTCATACCTGCCTGCTGCCATTCCTGAGCAAGCTCTGCACTGGTGGCACTCCGATCCTGCAGCTGAATCCTCTTTAGGAGACGATCCTGGCGCTTGCTGGACTTTCTTGGATGCCCTGAAGCCTTCTTAACAAGAATTGAACCTCTTTCCTTGAAGTTCTTGATGATCCTATAAATTGTTGATTGAGGTGCAATCTTAGTAGCCACAATATCCTTGCCTGTGAAGCCATTTTTATGCAACGCAATGATAGCTGCACGCTTTTTTTTGCAGGTCACCATGGTTAAAAATGGAAGAACAATGATTTCAAGCATCACCCTCCTTTTAACAGGTCAAGTCTGCCATTTTAACCCAATCAGCCTGACATAATGATCTCCAGCCTTGTGCTTGTCAACATTCTCACCTGAGTTAACAATAGTGATGAGCGGCAGGGGCAATATTCGAATTCGCGATATTTCGTGAATATTTAGGCGAATATTCGCCATATATTCGAGAATTCGCGAATTCATGATCTCCAGGCATTATTTTCTTGATTGCGAAAATTCGCATAAAATTTGCATTAAAATTTTCGCACAAAAATTCGCATGAACTGGTATTTTCCCAAAAATCGAATATTCGCAATTACGAATATATTTTGCGATATTCAAAATATTCGCGAATTCTCAAAGTGCCGATATTCGCAATTAAAATTTGCAATTCGAATATTCGTGAGCAACACTAGTTAACAAGACGATTACTGAAATTATCTCAGCAGGTCCTTTAATGACAGCAATGAAATGCAGTGGAAAGGTTTTTTTGGGATTAAGTAAATTTTCATGGCAAAGAAGGACTATGCAATTCATCTGATTACTCTTCATAACATTCTGGAGTATATGCAAATTTCTATTATAAAAACTTAAGCAGCAACTTTTCCAATTTCCAATATTTATGTAATTCTCAAAACTTTTGGCCACGACTGTACACTTGAGGAAGGAGAGTGATGGCATTGTGGACTATGTGGGGAATGTGAGTGCATGCATGCTATTTCAGAGCATCTGGTACCTCCAGGTAATTCATATTGTTCCTGAATGTGCACTCAGAATGTACCCTGGCATAACATATGGCTGCTCGGTTGCTGTGGGAAAGCATGTGTGTATCTAGTGTCTCTATGGCGTGCGTGCGTGTAGCTGTCTAGGGTAATAAGCCAAAGTTAGCACATAATGTGATTTAGTATATGATATTAGATGCATGAAGTTCATTATACTAGTAAATGTATTGTTGAAATTGAGTGAAATACTGTAATGGTATGAGGATAAATTAATAGAATAAACAAAACAAAAAATGAATAGCAGGT
Organism: Bufo gargarizans; assembly: GCF_014858855.1. NCBI lineage: Eukaryota > Metazoa > Chordata > Amphibia > Anura > Bufonidae > Bufo > Bufo gargarizans. Next base: position 395,863,648 of record NC_058084.1, read on the forward strand.
TAGATACTCAAAAACAAATAATCTAATATATAAACAATTGTATAAGTAATTGTAAAAGTATTTTGTTAAACCAGCCATACCACAACATTTATTTACATTGCTGATTTTATGCTGTGTTCGAAAGTTGGACGTGGTGGGTGGGTGGGATTTGTCAGCAAATTTACTAAGATTTACATCCGGAAACCGGGGTAAATATTGGTGAAAAATGACTCCATCCAGTAATTTTTATGTCAGGTGCACAGGCTGCTGTAGATGCTCCTAATTTATGATGAGGTGCATGTCTCATGAAAGTAAGCCAACTTTCCAGCACTGTCGTCTACAGTTAAAATCCACTTTTATTTAGAGCATAGAAGATGTACAGAAACAAGAGCCAATGCAGGTTCACACGTTTCGACACAAGATCTTAATCATAACCTGATTTAACAGGAGCTCAACCCACATGTTGAATCCCATACTGCCCCCCTTAAGTGGACACCTCCACATGCAATTCCATATTATAGGGAACCATTTTTAAACACACTTTGTATTTAGAACAAAAACATGAACATATCAAGAGTACAAGAATAGAGTTGTTCAATATTCATAGATTAAATCCTGTCTATAATTAGAACCTTTTGGTATTCTGCTATCTAGCATGAGGGTCCAACAGGATTCTCAATTCAGATCACCACCCCATGTTGATTAAACACTCTTTCAATACCTATTATTTCCACTATGAACTTCCTTAAAGTGTGTTGATAGCTGGGAGATATTAGTTGCCTTTCTGGAGACTGTATTGTTTGCAAGTTGCTACCTAATACCATTACACGGTATTGCCATTTATATAGGCCTTGATTTTATGGTTTTCACCTGTGACACTAGAAATAAAAAAAAGTTATCTATTTTAATATGTGAGTGTAGCCTGCATTTCATATGGCCACATTTGTAATAGCCTATGGTTTTTAACCAAGCATGTGCTGTTTGGAGGGTGTCAACTCGGAGAGAGTGTGGTCCCCAATGTGGGTGCATGCCTCGTCATAAACTAGCAGAAGGTCACGGCAGCGCAGGGGGAACTCTAAGACCGGCATACAAAAAAGTGTTGTATGTGTTTATAGCGTGATTCTCACATTGAATACGATTGTGTTAAAGAGGCTTAAACCCTTAGTGACCAGCCTGATTTGGGCCTTACTGACCAAGCATTTTTCTTTTTATAATTTTTTTTTTTATAATTTTTTTTTTTTCCTCATCACCTTCCAAGAGCTATAGCTTTTTATTTTTCCATCTAAGTTGTACTTTTTAATGGTGCCATTTTGGAGTAGACATAAATTACTGATTAACTTTATTAACTCTTTTTGGGAGGGAGATGGGGAAAAAACAGCAACAGCCACTGAGTTTTTATGTTATAAATTTTGCGGCATTCCTTTTTCAACATACCGTAAATACCACGATAACTCAATGATTTTCCTAGTCTACGACGTAAAGTCATAGTTTTATTAAAGACGCGGAGGCGAGTATTGCTATCTATTCCTTTACTTTCCACCAATAGCAGCAAAGAAAACATTTACATAATCATAACAACAAAGGATCCACCCCTCTCAGATCCTATATCAATCGGCTCTTCTTCAGAATCCTCCTCTTTCTTTGTATCTGACACCATCCATAACACCGTAACTGAAACTGGAACCGGAACTGGACCCGAGGAACGACCACCATTCAGGTCCACCAAACCGCAAAATCAAGCCAACCTGGCTAACTTCTGTAAACTCAGAACGACGTAGAACCACAGACACCATGGCAACTCAGCCAGAAAAACGGCACCGAATTCCGAATCGACCTTCAACCTGAAAAAGAGAACAGACCATAGGCCCAGGTGAAACATACACGTCAAGACCTGTCACATCTGGAAATCCCAGTACTCAAACATACATGACAGGGATAGAATGACAGATCAACAATATACGATAATAATAATAATCATAATAATAATAATATAAATAATAAGAGCATAAAAGATCTGATAACAGTAATACTAAAAGGTACAACAATAATGATAACTATATTAACAAAAACGACCATCATCAGAAAAACAAGGAAAAAATCCACTGCAATAAAAAAATGTGAGGAGACCCAAGGGCGGGAACAGGGTGGGCAATACTCGCCTCTGTGTCTTTAATAAAACTATGACTTTACATCGTAGACTAGGAAAATCATTGAGTTTTACAGTAAGACACGGAGGCTCATATTGCAAGTTCAAAGCCGATCTATAATAGAAGAAAACAAATAAGACTGGGGTCAAAAATAAAATTCCCCAAACGTGGTAAAATTAGACCAGTCCGCCAACCGCATAACGTCCTCCAATCGGGCCACTGAAACCGCCAAAGAAGTAGCAGAGGCACTCCTGGCGGAATGCGCGGTGAAGATGGCAGTGTCAATTCCAGCCAGTGACATGACCCACTTAAGCCAGCGTGCCAACGTAGGACTAGAAACTGGGCCAAAAGGATGGCGAATAGAGAGGAACAAATGAGACACAGTCGATGAACGATGGGCTCTAGTCCTGGACTCATAGTCTCTCAGACAAGCCACAGGACACAAAATTGGAGCAGAAGGAAAACTGGGATAGGAGACAGATTTGATGTTAGTCTTGGTGCGACGCGAAATGTTGAAAGTGATGCCTTCCGGGGTAAAAGAATGTGCGTCAAAGTCGAGGGCCCGAACATCCGAGACCCGTTTGCAAGAAATAAGACAAAATAAAGCCAACAATTTAGCGGACAACTGTCTCAAAGAGAAAGCCGAATTCTCCGGCCAAGAGGACAAAAAGGAAAGGACCAGAGAGACGTCCCAGGTTGTCGAAAAACGAGGCCGAGGAGGGCGCGTCAACCGAGAACCTCTCAAAAGGCGAGAAAACGAAGGATGTTGACCCGCAGGGACGCCTTCATAACCCTGATGGGTAGAGGAAATAGCCGACCTGAAGAGGTTGATGGTCCGGCACGCCTTACCTGGCTCAAAAAGGGAGGTGAGGAACTGCAAAAGGTGAGCTACAGGTGCTGATCCAAGTCCCGTTCCAAGCACCAGCTAGCCCAATTTCTCCAGGCTGCCCGATAAGACTTTCTGGTGCCGGGAGCCACTGCGTTGTCCAGTAACTGTTGAGTCGCCTGCGAAATGCCATCGACAGCTCTAGATGTCCAGAGATCCGGCACGCCAACAGCCGAAGGGAACCGTCGAGCAGGAGAGGATGGTGAAGATCCTGAGGTTTGCGAAGGAGGTCCACGCGAGACGGGAGAAGAACAGGTACCTCCACTAGGATCCCCAGCAACATAGGATACCAGACTTGAGACCCCAGAACGGGACCACCAGTACCAAATCTGCCCGATGGCGATGAACCTGAAGGAGAGTCCGCGGGATCATTGTGAAAGGGGGAAAAGCGTAAAGGCGGGAAGTCGACGAGTCTTTGAGGAACGCGTCCACCACCACTGCTTCCGGATCCGGACGCCAACTGTAAAACCGGGTGAGTTGCCGGTTGAGCCGAGAAGCAAAGAGATCGATGGTCATCGGGCCCCACATGTCCGAAATCGCCGAGAACACCTCCGGATCCAACTGCCAATCGCTGCCGTCCGACAGGTAGCGAGAGTTCCAATCCGCGCAGACGTTGCACAGACCCGGCAGGTATTCCACCTGCACCATGATGTCCCTGGAGAGGCAAAACGACCAAAACTCCTTGGCTAACCGCGCCCAAGTTGCCGAGTGGGTACCTCCCAACCGGTTGACGTAACGGACTGCCGAGACGTTGTCCATCCGCAGCCTGATGCATGCATTGGCGATCCCACTGGAGAAACTCCTGACCGCGAAGGAACCGGCCAGGAGCTCCAAGGCGTTGATGTGGAGGAGAGACTCCTCCGCCGACCAAGATCCTCCCATGGAGACTCCGTTGCAATGAGCCCCCCATACCTGGAGGCTCGCATCCGACTCGATGGTCAACTCCGGAAGGAAGCCGAATATCGCCCTGCCATTCCACGCTTCCAGATTGGCGATCCACCAACGCAACTCCTCCCGGGCTTCTGAGTCCAAGACCACCACGTCCGCAAAGGAGGCACCGATCCGAAGATGCGCAATCTTCAGCCTCTGGAGAGCACGGTAGTGCAACGGCGCCGGAAAAACGGCATGAATTGAAGATGCTAAGAGTCCAATGATGCGGGCCAGGTGGCGTAATGAAAGGTGGGGGACAAGAAGAGCATATCTCAACTCCTTGCGGATCGCACGTAGCTTCGTCATTGGGAGGCTGAGGGATTCCGAGATCGAATCCACCATAAAGCCCAGAAACTCCATCCTCTGCGATGGGATGAGGCATGAGTTCTCCGCGTTGAGGAGGAAACCGAGGTCCATTAGTAGGTCCACTGTCCACTGCAGATGTTCCAGAAGTCCCGCCCTGGATTCGTGCATCAGGAGGATGTCGTCCAGGTAAATGATGAGGCGAACGCCCCGACTCCTCAACCATGACACGACCGGACGCAGCAGTTTGGTGAAGCACCAAGGAGCTGAAGACAACCCGAACGGGAGACAATTGATCCCTCCTTTCCAAAAGAACCGGAGAAGGTCCCTGGAACGAGGGTCCACCGGGACTGTCAGGTAAGCATCTTTTAGATCCAGCTTTACCATCCAATCTCCTGGTGTCAAAAGATCTCGAAGGAGGTCCATCCCCTCCATTTTGAAATGACGGTAGCGCACCACCGTATTCAGGGCGCGAAGGTTGATGACCGGTCTCATCTGACCCCCTTTCTTCTGAACGAGGAATATATTGCTGATGACCCCCCACTCTGAAGGAGGGGCCCGTTCTATCGCCTGTTTTTGGAGGAGAGAAGACAGCTCCGAATCTACTAGTGCCAATCCGGGCGCGACATTGGTATGGGCAGGGGGGGGGGGGGGAAAGCATGCACGGGGACCCCGTGAGCTCTATACAAAAACCCCTGACCGTGGTCAGCACCCATGGGTCTGATGTGATGAGGCTCCAAACATGAGAAAAAAGTTGGAGTCTGCCCCCTACGCAAGGGGCCATAGAATCCCCAATCAGAGGAGGACTTACCGAAGGGTCTGCGAGAGTTCGGGTTGCCTCTGAAGGAGCGAGATCGCCACTGGCCTCCTCTGGTCGAGAAGAAAGGAGATGGGTTGCGTTGATCCTGGAAGGGAGGTCGCTGACCAAAGGAACCTCTACCTGCTCCACGAGCCTGAAAGTTTGCATGGCCGGGCAGGCGGCCCCTGCTACTGCAGGCCCGATTAGAGACCCGTCCCTGAAATACCCTGCGCATGGATGATTGGGCCTTGTCTAGCGTGGTGAAGGTGCCAACAAATCACCCCATATCCTTAATAAAGGAATCGCCAAACAGGAGACCCTGGGCATCCTTACCCGCTTCTGTGAGCGCCAAATTTGACAACTTGGGATCAATTTTTAAACAAAATGGCCTTACGCCTTTCGATTGCCAAAGCGGTGTTGGCATTCCCAGCGATGCAGATCGCCCTTTGGGTCCAACCCCGCAACTCTTCAGGGTCAATAGGGGAGCCCTCAGTCCTAGCTACCTCAGCTAGTTCGAAAATCTTGGCCAGCAGGCCGAAGATATCCAGCACTTTATCCTGGCAGCTGCGCAGGGCTGAGCCCAGGCCCTTTTTAGGGTTCCAACCAGTTTTCTGCCAAAAACTGAGACATCTTGGGGTCCACCACAGGGGTGTCACACACCTTATTGGGGACTAGTGGCCTGGGGCACTCGGCCCTAAGTTTATTCCGTGTTTCACAGCTCAGGGGGCGACGCACCCAGTGCTCCAAATAGCTACCCACATGTTCAGTGGGAAGCCACTCCGCCGATCTAGGGTGATGCAAAGTGTCGGGGTCGAACATAGGTTCACCCGCTGAGTCCAGCAGAATGTCTGACCCACTCATGGCGGAGGAGGACGCAACGTCCTTGGCAGAGGAGGCCGCAGGAGCGGAAACTGAGGGGCCCTCAACTGGGGGAGAAATATCCTCCTCTGACACATAATCCACATCCGCAAAAGCCTCCTCGTCCGATGCTCTGTCTGAGTCAGACATATTAGGGGATTGTGCTCTAGCCCACTTCCATGTTGACGCCCGTTCTGCCTGGCGTGATGAGGCCCTTTTACGTGAACTATGCACGTTACCTTGGGTGGCAGGATGTGCACCAGTCAAGTTCTCCTGTGAAACAGGAGGCTCAATACAGGTAGGCTGCGGTGTGTTCTGGGTATCCTGCAGAGCTACTCTTGCAGGCTGCGCAGATAGCGCTTGGGTAATGCTCTGGGACAGAATAGTGGTCATGGAGCCCATGGCTGCCATGATAGCATCAGACACAGAGCGCAGAAAAGCCTGTGCCTGTGCACCCTCCCCAGGTGCCCTATGATCCTCAGGGGAAGAGGAGGGGGCATTAGTGGGAGACTGGGCAGGGTGGGACATGATGAGGAAAACAGACCTGAAATTAACTGGCCTCAAGTAAGGGGGAGGTAGCTAAGCAAAAAACTAGCAGCGCAAGCGCAAAATACCAAATACAGGGGTCGCAGCTAGAAGAACGAGGGCGGCAGGAGCAGCAAGCAGGGAACACTGGGTATGAACTGCCCACGAGAAATCGCGACCAAGAAAACGAAAATGGCCGCCGAGATCTCGCGGGACAATCGCGTCATCCAAGATGGCCGCCAAGATCTCGCGAGATCTCGCGGCCGGCCGGGGAGCAAGGCCCGAATCGCGGGCAGACCGAAGCGAGGAAGACGGGGAGGGAGGCCCCGCCTCCCGATGTAGAGACAAGCGGTCGGGAAGGGGAAACGCTGCGCAGAAACGGAGTGTGGTAAGGGGATGAAAATGAAAAACAGGCCAAAATGGGGACAGTGAAAGCTGAAGGCAAATACAGAACCTAAAGGGGGATAAAAAACAGTGGGGAAAAAACCCACTAGGAAGCACTGCGCATAAGGGTTAGTCACCCTAGATCAGTGGTGGCGAACCTATGGCACGGGTGCCAGAGGCGGCACTCCGGGCCCTCTCTGTGGGCACCTACCCCTGGAAAAACGCTACAGTGTACCAATATAAAAGGTTAGTATATAAAATGAAAATGCTCGGACTGGAAGAAAACATCTGTATGTGGGTAAGTAACTGGCTCAGTGATAGAAAACAGAGGGTGGTTATTAACGGTACACACTCAGATTGGGTCACTGTCACTAGTGGAGTACCTCAGGGGTCAGTATTGGGCCCTATTCTCTTCAATATATTTATTAATGATCTTGCAGATGACACTAAACTGTGTAAAGTAATTAACACTGAAGAGGACAGTATACTGCTACAGAGGGATCTGGATAGATTGGAGGCTTGGGCAGAGAAGTGGCAGATGAGTTTTAACACTGATAAATGTAAAGTTATGCACATGGGAAGGAAAAATGCAAGTCACCCGTACATACTAAATGGTAAAACACTCGGTAACACTGACATAGAAAAGGATCTAGGAATTTTAATAAACAGCAAATTAAGCTGCAAAAACCAGTGTCAGGCAGCTGCTGCCAAGGCCAATAAGATAATGGGTTGCATCAGAAGGTGCATAGACGCCCGTGATGAGAACATAGTCCTACCACTTTACAAATCACTAGTCAGACCACACATGGAGTACTGTGTACAGTTCTGAGCTCCTGTAAACAAGGCAGACATAGCAGAGCTGGAGAAGGTCCAGAGGAGGGCAACTAAAGTAATAACTGGAATGGGGCAACTACAGTACCCTGAAAGATTATCAAAATTAGGGTTATTCACTTTAGAAAAAAGACGACTGAGGGGAGATCTAATTAATATGTATAAATATATCAGGGGTCAGTACAGAGATCTCTCCCATCATCTGTTTATCCCCAGGACTGTGACGAGGGGACATCCTCGGGGTCTAGACGACTCTAGAGGAAAGAAGGTACACAAACATAGAAGAGGATTCTTTACAGTAAGAGCAGTGAGACTATGGAACTCTCTGCCTGAGGAGGTGGTGATGGTGAGTACAATAAAGGAATTCAAGAGGGCCCTGGACGTATTTCTGGAGCGTAATAATATTACAAGCTATAGCTTCTAGAGAGGGGTCATTGATCCAGGGAGTTATTCTGATTGCCTGATTGGAGTCGGGAAGGAATTTTTTATTCCCCTAAAGTGGAGAAAATTGGCTTCTACATTACAGGGTTTTTTTTTTTTTTTGCCTTCCTCTGGATTAGCTTGCGGGATAACAGGCCGAACTGGATGGACAAATGTCTTTTTTCGGCCTTATGTACTATGTTACTATGTTAATATGCCTTAGACTTCTAATGGAATTCATCAGCATCAGCTGATCAGCGCACTATGAACAGTACAGGCAGGGCACTGAATGTAGGCAGGCTATTATAGATAAGTGATAAAGTATATGGAAGATATACTATTGGACTGTAGTATTCTGGTTAAATTGCCATGTTGGCACTTTGCAATAAATAAGTGGGTTTTGGGGTGCTGTTTGGGCACTCGTCTCTAAAAGGTTCGACATCACTGCCCTAGATGAAAGCAGCGCAGACAAACAATCCTATTAGGCCTCATTCACACGACCGTTGTGTGCACCCGTGGCCGTTGTGCCGTTTTCAGTTTTTTTCTGCGGCTCCATTGACTTTCAATGGGGCCGTTGAAAACTCGGCTTGTGCACCGTTTTTACACCGTGCCCGTGACCCGTGTTTCTAGGCCGTGAAAAAAATATGACCTGTCCTATTTTTTTCACGGCCAACGGTTCACGGGCCCATTCAAGTCAATGGGTCCGTGAAAATCACGGATGCACCCAAGATTGTCATCCGTGTCCGTGATCCGTGTCCGTGATCCGTGTCCGTTTTTTCCTATCATTTCAATGGCAAACTTGACTTAGAATTTTATTTCATTTTTCATGTCCGTGGATCCTCCAAAAATCACGGCAGACCCACAGAAGAAAAAACGGGCACGGATCACGGTACAACGGAACCATGTTTTGCGGGACGTTAAAAAATACGATCGTGTGCATGAGGCCTAAGAAAAACAGCAATATAGCAAAATGACAAGAGAAAATGCAGGTGTACTTAGCTGGTGGAGCAGCAAAGAAAGAGGAGGATTCTGAAGAGGAGCCGATCGATATAGGATCTGAGAGGGGTGGATCGTTTGTTGTTATGATTATGTAAATTTTTTCTTTGCTGCTATTAGTGGAAAGTAAAGGAAGAGATAGCAATATGAGCCTCCGTGTCTTGCTGTAAAACTTTATTCTTTGGGTCAGTACAATTACATCAATATCAAATACATATGCTGTATTTTTTTTTTTATGTTTTACTACTTTTAGCTAAAAAAAAAACTTTAAAAAATAAAAATAAAAATCTTTTTGCATTGCTGTATCCGAAGCCCTATAACTTTTTATTTTTATTTCTACGGAGATGTTTTAGGGCTTGATTTTTGCGCGATGACTTGTAGTTTTTATTGATATTTTCATTTCATTTTTATGGTGTTCACTATATGGGAAAATGTACATGATATTTGCATAGTGCGTGTTGTTAAGGATGCGGCACTACCAATATTTTTTATTGGATTTTGTTTTTAATTTAAAGTGGACCTTTCACTGGAACTGACATTACAATTTTAGTCCCTGGCAGTGTAGGGCATGATGAGTAGTTGTCAGTGCGCTATTTTTTATTTTTTTTTAGATGTGCTGCTCCGTTCCCCCGCTGTGCCCTCTGTTCTTTTTTACCACCCTGTATGCTAATTATTAGCATCAGTACAGGGAGGAGGAGACTGTTGTGATTCTCAAGGGACATCTCCTTCTCCCTGGCTGTGAGCTGCTCAATCGCAGCGGAGAGCGTCACGGCCAGCGATAAAAAAAGCACACCTTCTAAGGCTACATTCACATGTCAGTATTTTTCTATAATCCGAATTTTGGTCCGTTTTTTGCGGATCCGTTGTTCCTGAAAATGTTTCCGTATGTCATCCGTTTTTTGCGGATCCGCAAAAAACGGAAACATGTATACATTTCAATAATCAAATAAAGTTGTTTGGATTTCTTTGAAAAAAAATTGAAAAAAATAAATAAAATTTGTTATGTGTTTCCAGGAACGGATTCCTCAAAAAACGGATGACATACGGAATGACATCCGAATGTCTTCCGTTTTTTGCAGATCCATTGACTTTGTATTGAACCAGGATCCGAATTTTGCGGACAAGAATAGGACATGTTTTATATTTAAACGGACATGCGGAACGGAACAACGGAAACGGACAGCCCACATTGTGCTGTCCGATTTTTTCCAGGACCCATTGAAAATGAATGGGTCCAGATCTGGTCCTGATCTGTTCCGCAAAAAACGGAACAGATCAGGAAATAAAAAACGGACGTGTGAATGGACCCTAATTTTCAGTTGCACTCAAACAGGAGTAAACCTGAATCACAAAAATGCAGCAGAGTTGGATTTTCTGCAATTTAGGGGACACAGTCATGGCACATATGCCACTCGCGCTGTGACCCCATTTATTTCTTTGGGATGACTGCTACACTGGCCCCTGCGATCCTAAAGTCGACAGCCGTCGAACTACCAGTTTCACTGCAAAGCCACGAGTGATGCGGATCTGTTTAGGAAACAACTGGTGGTTTTGCAAGGAAATTCATTCAGTTTTGTCCTCGTTCAGTGTTTCTGTTTTATTCTGTCCGAATTTTGTGCGTTTTTCACGCTTGTGAAGAAAAACTGAAGAATAAAAATCTACATCTCCTAGAAACCATCAGTCAGAAATGCATTGCATCTGGGCGCCTTCCATTTTTCACACAAGCCCTGTTCACTTCTACGTAGCCGCAGCTGAGTGAAAAATGCAAAGTATTATACAAGCTGCTACTGTATATTTCCTGAACTCAGAGATGATGTGTGAAAAACGAGGCTTATGTGCACAGACCCACTGAGATGAATAGGTCAGGATTCAGCCCGAAACTCGCTCGTGTGAAAGAGGCCTTACAAACAGCTTTGCCAACCAGCTGCATATCACAAGGCTGGATAACATCTGCATGATCAAACCCTTACAGAGATTAACTCCTTAGTGACCAAGCAATTTCTTACAATTTTTCGTCATCATTTTACAAAAGCCAAACTCTTATCCTTCAATCAGTTTAGTTGTATGGGACTTTTTGCAGGAAAAGCTGTAGGTTTTAATGCTGTCATTTTGGGTGCAAGATGACTCACTTGATTTACTCTTATTTTGGGGGAGGGGACGGAAATTAACAATTCCACCTTTGTCTTTTTATGTGTTACATTTTGTGACATTCAAAATTGATGCTCAATTAGTATAATAGCTTTATTCTCTGGCTCAGTACGATTACTGCAGGGGGCCGCATTGTCACATTGCTCTATTTCAAGGGGCCGCAAATTTAAAAAAATGTCGATCGGCGCTCGTTTTCATCAGCCTATTACACAAGCCAATACAAAGTGATTGGGGAGGAATGATCACTATCACAGTCATTCCGCCTTCATTTATTTATATTGATTATTGGTAGCACATCCCTGATTACACAGGGAGATGTGCTGCAGATAATTGTAAACCTTTCATCCTAATAAAATATGCAAATCAGCCGAAAAAAGAGCGATTTCAGTGCAGAGACCGGCGCTCACTGGTTATTACCACCTCTGCCCCCCAGTTATAGAAACCCTGCAATAACCAGTAAGCGCTTTCCTTCGGTGCAGAGACCGGCGCTCACTGGTTATTACCACCTCTGCCCCCCAGTTATAGAAACCCTGCAATAACCAGTAAGCGCTTTCCTTCGGTGCAGAGACCGGCGCTCACTGGTTATTACCACCTCTGCCCCCCAGTTATAGAAACCCTGCAATAACCAGTAAGAGCTTTGCTTCAGTGCAGAGACTGGCGCTCACTGGTTATTAACACCTCTGCCCCCCAGTTATAGAAACCTTGCAATAACCAGTAAGCGCTTTCCTTCAGTGCAGAGACTGGTGCTCACTGGTTACTAACACCTCTGCACTGAGGATAAGAGCCTACTGGTTATTGCAGGGTTTCTATAACTGGGGGGCAGAGGTGTTAATAACCAGTGAGCTCCGGTCTCTGCACTGAAGGAAAGTGCTTACTGGTTATTGCAGGGTTTCTATAACTGGGGGCAGAGGTGGTAATAACCAGTGAGCGCCGGTCTCTGCACTGAGGATAAGAGCCTACTGGTTATTGCAGGGTTTCTATAACTGGGGGGCAGAGACCGGCACTCACTGGTTATTACCACCTCTGCCCCCAGTTATAGGAGCACTGCAATAACCAGTAAGCACTTTCCTTCACTGCAGAGGCCTGTGCTCACTGGTTATTACTTCCTCCTGAAATAACCAGTAAGTGCTTTAACTTACTAGTGGTGAAGGAGCTCATTGGTTAACCCTTTAATGACCATGCTTGAAAAGGCCTTAATGACCAGACATTTTTTTGTGATTTAGCATAAATGGTTCAAACGGCTGTAACTACCTTATTTGTTGGACTACCAAATTGTTTAGTAGTTTTACAAAACATTTTTAAAAAGTATATTTTTTTCAAACTATAGCTCCTTATTCTTGTTGGTCGAGCACCAAAATGCTCGTGTGCTCGACCACTTCCCAATGCTCGGGTACTCTGCAGAGCACCCGAGCACAATGGAAGTCAAAGCGAGAACCCGAGCATTAAACCAGGCACGCCTGCTCTGAAGAGGGGAGGGTGTCGGGACTCTAGTTCGGCTTAGGAGTCCCTGCTCTGACTCAATATATAGCTATGTCCATATATGGAGTCAGTGCTTGGGGACACCCCAGTGTATTTAAATCTAATTTAGCCTCTATTTCTGAAAACTTTCTGGTGGGATTCAAACTCACAACCTTCTATATTACAGCCAAAAATCTTAACCGCTACACTATAGAGCATAAAACTGCTTAAAAAAAGTGACAGTGTGGCCATACTCTCATCCTTTCTTAAAACTATCAGCTGTTTCTACGAAAACCAGGTCCTAAGGTGACTATTTCTGTTTCTACTAAAACCAGGTCCTAAGGTGACTATTCTCTGTTACTCCACCTCCTGCTGGCTAAATCAATAATGTTTTTAGTACAGAATCGAAACAGAAAACATAATTATTAAAGGGATATCAGACAACACCATCATTGTGCAAGCTGTGGGGGATTGACCCCCCCAAATTTCAGCTTATGTGGACAATCAAAATGCTGCAAAAGCACAGCCCCTTAACGGCAGCTACTGCTATGTGAGTAAGGGTCCATTCACACGTCCTGTTTTTTTTCATCCTGAAAAACGGTCCGTTTTTTGCGGATCCGTTGTTCCTGAAAATGTTTCTGTATGTCATCTGTATGTCATCCGTTTTTTGCGGATCCGCAAAAAACGGAAACATGTATACATTTCAATAATCAAATAAAGTTGTTTGGATTTCTTTTTTAAAAAAAAATTGAAAAAAAAAAAAAATGTTATGTGTTTCCAGGAACGGAATCCGCAAAAAACGGATGACATACGGAATGACATCCGAATGTCTTCCGTTTTTTGCGGATCCATTGACTTTGTATTGTACCAGGATCCGATTTTTCAGGACAAGAATAGGACATGTTTTATATTTAAACGGACATGCGGAACGGAACAACGGAAACGGACAGCACACATTGTGCTGTCCGATTTTTTCCAGGACCCATTGAAAATGAATGGGTCCAGATCTGTTCCTGAAAAAACGGAACAGATCAGGAAAGAAAAAACGGACGTGTGAATGGACCCTAAGAAATAAAAGACATTCAGAATTCCATTATTCAGAATGGTGAGGTTCTTAGGAGTTAGGTTCCAACTGATTAAACATAGATAGGCATAATGTGCAGAATATATTTTTAATTTGACTATTTCTGATAACTTTTCAAGTTTCATAGACCCTCAAAACTTTTGAGTATACTTGAAAACAAAAAACAACATTCTCTAAATGCCTTAATGACCGTATTTTTTTTTGTACATTTTCCTTGTGAAATAAACACCTGAAATGTAGAATGCCTGCCTTCATTCGCTCCTTTCTGCTAAAAGCCTTGCATACCACATTGGAGACCCTGAACTGGTGTCATATGCAGAGCTTTTAGCAGAACAGAGCAAGCATGGGCGAGGAGAATGTTTTTGTCATTTTTTTTTATTCATTTATTTACAACTAGAGATTAGCAATTTGATTCTAAACAAATTGAATGTGTCTCAAAATGTCTTATAACATTCAGATTTGAGCTGAAGCCAAATGGCTTAGGGACAGACAATTTTGTTCAGCAGTATAGCAGCTATTATTTGGCTTACTTTAAGGCCCCTTTCACACGGACGAGTATTCCACGCTAATGTGATGCGTGAGTTGAACGCATTGCACCCGCACTGAATACCGACCCATTCATTTCTATGGGGCTGTTCACATGATTGGTGATTTTCATGCATCACTTATGCGTTGCGTGAAAATCGCAGCATGCTCTATTTTCTGTGCATTTTTCACGTAACGCAGGCCCCATAGAAATGAATGGGGTTGCGTGAAAATCGCAAGTATCCGCAAGTGCGGATGCGGTGCGATTTTCACGCATGGTTGCTAGGAGACGATCGGAATGGAGACCCGATCATTATTATTTTCCCTTATAACATGGTTATAAGGGAAAATAATAGCATTCTGAATATAGAATGCATAGTAGAATAGCGCTGGAGGGGTTAAAAATAAATAAAAATAAATGTAACTCACCTTAGTACACTTGATCGTGCTGCCCGGCATCTCGTCTGCCTCCTTTGCTGAACAGGATCTGTGGTGACGTCACTCCGGTCATCACATGTTCCATCACATGATCTTTTACCATGGTGATGGATCATGTGATGGATCATGTGATGACCGGAGTGATGTCACCACAGGTCCTGTTCCTGAAATGAATGCTCACCACAGGTCCTGTTCAGCAAAGGAGGCAGAAGAGATGCCGGGCTACGCGATCAAGTGGACTAAGGTGAGTTAAATGTTTTTATTTTATTTTTTAACTCCTCCAGCGCTATTTTACTATGCATTCTGCATTCAGAATGCTATTATTTTCCCTTATAACCATGTTATAAGGGAAAATAATACAATCTACAGAACACCGATCCCAAGCCCGAACTTCTGTGAAGAAGCGATTTTTCTCACGCGAGTGCAAAATGCATTACAATGTTTTGCACTCTTGCTGAAAAATCGTGGGTGTTCCCGCAACGCACCCGCACATTTTCCCGCAACGCCCGTCTGAAAGAGGCCTAAGGGTTCAAGCACACAACTGTGTTTTTTTCCACATTAGTTCCAATTTGCAGGTCGGATGCAGACCCATTTATTTTAATGAGGCCGCAAAAGATGTGGACTGCACACCATGTGCTGTCCACATTTGTACGTTTGATTCGCGGCACCTGCAAAAAAAAAAATAGAATATGTCCTATACTTGTCATTTTATGGACAAGGATAGGGCTGTTTCATAAATGGCACGATGTTCCGTCCCGCAAAATAGGGAATGCATATGACCGGTATCTGTGTTTTGCATAACGAAAAAAATGGCAACAGCCGTGTACATGAGTCCAAGGACAGAATTTTATGCCAGAATAATGGTGCATTTTTGGTGCAAAATGATACACTTTAGGTCATGCCATGAAGCCCAATCTCCACTCAACACTACAACCTTTTCGAGCAATTCGGAAAAGGTATAGAAAGGATAGTTGTGCCAAATTTCTCCAAAACTGTGCCTATTTGTGCCACTTTTTAGACAGATTCTGAGAGCAGACACATTAGTAAATCTTAGTAATACTGTATTAGTAGTACTCCTCTCTAGGATCCAGGCTAATGTTAGAGCAACACCAGTATGCCCTAACAGCAGGATAACTGGATAGAAGCTCCAGGTTCTTTTTGTAGGTCCTGATAGCTGACTGAAGATGGCTCTCAGTCTCATCTGGTCACTGAGAAACCCGGTGACCCAAACATTGTGAGGGTCCCCTTTGATCATGCCATGGTCATGGACTGCAGCAATGAAAGTGTTAACAGCTAGAATCAGACCTTCCTCCAACCCTAGCAGTAAAGGAGAAGCTTGCAATAAGAACTAGAACTGTTAGGCTAGGGCTAAACAGCGACATTGGTCATGAAACAGCTAGATGAGTGGCTTGGGGCAGAGGAGTGCAGAGCTGCAGGGTCAGGAAACCCTGATATGCTCTGCCTTCTATACACTCCCACAGGAGTCTGGTTTCCCCTGTAACTGGGGCTCCTTTGGATGCCCCAATTACAGTGGAAAAAGTACCACAAAAAAAAGTATCTCATTGGGGGCAAATTATGTGGAAAAAATATATATATTTTTTTTAACTAAATAAAAAATATAATAAAATACAAATAAAATAAAAAATAATAATATATGTGGCAAAAAATAGAATATTATAAAAAAAACATAGAAAAGTAAAAAGGCAAAGAGTGCAAAATAAGAGTGTTTACTGTCCCCTAACAGTCTTTTTATGACCATTTGGAGAACATATTATCTGGCATAAATATATTCCAAAAAATAATTGAAAATTCTAAAAAAAATACAACTAAAATAAAAAGGAATTTATTAAAATTAAATTAAATATAATGTAAATAAAAGAAAAAGGAAAAAGTGCAAAATAATAGTGTTCATTGTCCCCCAACAGACTTTTTTGACATCTTGGGGGACATATTATGTGGCGAAAATATATTTTAAAATTAAGTTAATTAAAAAATAAATCAATACATAAAAAATATACAATAAAATCTTAATAAAAATATTAATAAAATGCAGATAAAAGTAAAAAATAAAAAGTAAAGGTGCAAAGAAAAAAAATGGTCAGTGTCCCCCAAAGGTCTTTTGGAGGACATATCATGTAGCAAAAATATATTAAAAATTAAGTTAAAAAAAAGATAAAAAAGAATAAAATTCATAAAAGAAAAAACACCCACACCAACCAAAACCGTCAACAATACTGCCCCATTCGCGTGAAACTATTTATATTATATAACAAAACAGCCTACACAAAATAGGAAACTAATTATAAATATTTATTTTGGTGTCAGTTTGCATATTTAAAGAATAAAGAGTAGTGTTGGGCGAGCATGCTCGGACGAACACCAGTTCGGCCCGAGCATAGCTATGTTCGGCCAAATATCGCGTGTGCTCTCGAGTCAGTGTATTTAAATCTAATTCAGCCTCTATTACTGAAAAACTTCTGGCAGGATTCAAACTCACAACCTTCTACATTACAGCCAAGAATTTTAACCGCTACACTATAGAGCTGCATGGCCAGTTACTAATACTTACTAACACGGTTTTATATCTGAAACATTTCTGACTGGAATGAAACTCACAGGCTTCTACATTACAGGCCAGAATGTTAACCACTACACTATACACTATAGTACCATATAGACCTAACTTCAGATATAAAATCTCTACAAACCGTGAGTAACATCAATGATATTATCAGTAGTGATGAGCGGGAGGTGCCATATTCGATTTCGACGAAATTGAATATTCGTCATTATTCTAGTTATCGCGATTAATATGCAATTTAAATAATCGCGTATTGCGATTTTAACTTAAGGCAACTTTCCTATTGGTTTGATATCTAGATAGAATTAGCGAAGATGACGAAGATGACTAATGTATTTGTCATATTCCTCAAAACTAAGATAATGAAATATTCTCCATCTTCGTTTTAGCTCCAAATTCGTCAACTTTGCTAATTCTAGCAATCAAATAGGAAAGTTGACTAGAGACAGCTAAGTTTTTAATTCACTATGCAATAATATTGCTTTGCTTTTTAAAAAAATAAATAGAACAATTATAATACTTGATAATTATTATAATTATTCTATTTATAAAAAAAAAGCAAAGTAATATAATCGCATAGCGAATTAAACACAGCTGTCTCTATAGTCAACTTTCCTATTTGATTGCTAGAATTAGCGAAGTTGACGAATATGGAGCTAAAATGAAGATGGAGAATATTTCCTTATCTTCGTTTTGAGGAATATGATGAATACATTTGTCATATTGGTCATCTTCGCTAATTCTACCAAGCCAACCATAGTAAACCAGGTCTAAGTTGAAATCACAATGCGATTACTTCAAGTTATATTAATCGCATTGCGATTTCAACTTAATTCTCACATTCGACAGTACATTCTAGTATGGAGGCGTTCCCATGGTGATGGGGACGCTCCATGAACACGGAAGTCGGCAGAAGCGGCAACGGGCACTGACTAGAGCTGCCAGGAAGCCAGGAATCCTCAGAACAGGTAAGAACTACTTTTAGGAAGTGGGAAAGAAAAAAATATAACAATAAAATAAAAATAAAAACGAATATTCAAAATAACGAATTTATAGCGCTATATTCAAAATATTTGCGAATTAGCGAAGTGCCGATATTCGCTAAAAAAATTTGCTATTTAAATATACGCGCTCAACACTAATTATCATTTTTTTCTGTTGGAGATATCAAGTGTGCTATTTGGATGTACCGCAAGACCCACCGAATCTGGGCTTGATTTGAGCTTAAATTTTAAGAAGCTATCTATTAAAAGTTATATTTTATATGTGGGAAGGTGTTTAGTGAAAGTTTTTGTCGATACTCCCCTTACACTGTGAACCTACCGTTTTGATGTTTTTTGCTGTTGCCAAATCAAAAGTACTCAGATTGCCCTGAAAAGTTGTGTATGGCATTCTGTGGTTTCCTAGGACTGTACTCAACTACAGTAATTTCAAGCTCTTTAAAGCCAAGATAACATTAGCAAGCTGAAATTGACAGTGACATATATGGCAGAGGTTAATTGCATGGTCAATTGTGATAACAGACTGTTTAAAAACACAAAGCACTGTCGTATTTGTTATATTTTTTTAAATTTTAAATACGTTCAAAAAAATGATCCCTTATTGGGTGCAGATGCCTGTTGGTGTTTATACACTCATGGTAGCGTAAGAAAAAGTAATGTCTTCTTCTCAGCAAGTGATTCAAAAATTATCCCTTAATAGGGGCATTGGAAATAGCAGTGGCTTGTTTTAAACAAGCAGTCCAAAAATTATACCCTAAAGCAGTTTTCTGAGATTTTTATACTGATGACCTGTGCGCTTGATATATCATTAGTATCTGCCAATCAGCTGTTTGAGAAAGGCGTGTCCTTCTCTCTGCTTTTCCTAGCCAAGTGATCACACGTTCATCGATCACGTAGCCTAGGAGCAGTTCAGCCCCACTCAAGGGAATGGGGCACAGCTGCAATACCAAGCATAACCACTATACAATGTATAGTATAGAATGTTCACTCAAACACAAAGAAATTTTTTATTGTTTCCCCATATTTTTCAGTCTCAGGTGACCTTTATTAAGAGATATGCTGGCTAACCTTTTGGCCAGAGACCCCTTGTTTATGGAGCAGCAGCTGTGCAATATGGAACCTTATGGCAAAAGCAGGAGATGTGTGGCTGTGTAATGGTAGTCTCAGCAGCAATACTAGCTGTGGCAGTATAGTATGAAATATGATAGAGAGATGTGTGGCTATGTAGGGGTAGTTGTATTGGCAGTAGTAGTGGAAGTAGCAGTACAGTATGGAAACTGACAGACTGGAGATGTGTGGTTCTGTAGGGGTAGCACTAGCACTAACAGCAGTAAAAGTATAGTACAGAACCGGAGGGACAAATCAGTAGATGTGGACTGTGTAGGGGTAGTAGTAGCAGAGGCAGCAGCAATAGTGGCTGCAGCAGTATAACAGTATGGAAAATGACAGACAATCCAGAAGATTTGTGACTGTGTATGGGTAGTAGTAGTGACAGCAGTTGGAGCAGTACATGACAGCAGTAGTAATACAGTATGGAACATGATGGATAGGCAGACAGTGGCAGTGACATCATTGAGCTAGCAATAAAAACTCCATTAAGCCATGCACTACCAACTCTTCCTCCTCCTCTTCCAGTCATAGCTCCTCATTGCAACTTTGTCACTTTGTCTCACTTTGTGAATGCAGGTCCCCAACAGCTATAAGGTGACAAACAAGATGTGGAAGGTGTTGATTTTCCATCATCCCTTGTTGCATCAGCATGAGAGTTTGCTCTAATTTTAAATATCAGGGAGATGGCATTGGTGATGGCCCCTGTGGTCCCTATTCACAAAGCTTGTAGCCACTGAAGAGACTGAATATGGAATATGCATTCCTGTTGAGCTGCCACTTTATGAGCTCAGAATAACACATGCTCACTGCTGTGGTGGTCTTGTGCATGATGTAACCATTGACTGCTTTAGGCTGCTTGTACAGACCTTCCAGCATAAACGAGGTGAAATTCCAGATCAAGAAATGTAAATGCAGACTGTTGCATCCCAAGGGCTTGCTTAGCCACATTTCTCCTGAACATGGTCAACACCTGATATGGCAGCAACTGCATCTTCAGTAATGAGGTAGGAGTTCAGCTTGCAAACATTGCTGGGCCCATATAGTTTTTTTATACAGTAGTTCCTTCCTGGCCACACATTCATTTATGTATGATTGACAATGGAGCAGAGAAGAACAAGTATGTGAAATAGTAAATGATGATAGTGATGATGATAAAGACACTGTACTGCTTGTGGATGTGGCCTGGCTGCCACAAAAAAGAGATGGAGGACGACCTTTTTCTGATTGCTTACAGGTAGAGTTGAGCGGACCCTGGATGTTCGGGTTCGACGAGTTAGGCTGAAATTGAAAAAAAAGTTCTGGTTCGGGACCCGAACTTGACCCGAACTTGAACCCGAACCCCATTGAAGTCAATAAAAAAATGAATTACGAATGTCATGGCATCTCTGACCATAGCCCGGTCATGGTAATACTGGACAGCCCTAAGAAACCAAACCAAAATAGAATTTTCAAACTTAATCCCCACTGGATGACACTGATAAGGGATCTAGATAAGATTAATGAAGAAATAAAACTCTTCTGGAGGGATAATGTTAACTCAACACATATCCATATGGTTTGGGACTCGCTTAAGGCATACCTTCGGGGTATATATTCACATGAAATCAGGAAACAGAAAAATCTTTTCGCCCAAACCCAAAAAGAAATAGAAGGGAGGCTCAACCAGATAACGAACGAGATTATCTCTGTAAATACCATAGAAAAACAATTTCAACTTAAAAAGGTACAGGAGGAATATAAACAAAATTTATACAAAAAAGCACAAAACAAAATGTTTTTTTCAGGGTTGAGGAGTTTTAGCGAGTCCGGCAAGCCAGGCAGATTATTATCTATGATAGTAAAAAATCAAAGGGGAGGTTCCAATATCACTGGAATTAGGACAGAGGCAGGGAACATTCTACGAGACCCCGATGACATCCTAAAGGAATTCACTAGGTATTTTTCTATATTATATCAAGCCGGGTCCCAAAATCAGGGAGGAAAAATAGATCAATATCTGGATAACATCGATATCCCTGAATTTGACCAACAAGACATTGACTGGTTAAATAGACCTATACAACTGACCGAGCTACAGACCACGTTACACTCCATCAAGGGCAATACATCCCCAGGGGTGGACGGCTTCCCATTCGAAGTATATCGGCAACATGAGGGAATGATCCTTCCCCCAATGTTGGAGGTACTAAATCAATCTTGGACAATGGGTTCCCTACCCCCCTCATGGATGGAAGCCACCATCACATTGATCCCCAAAAAGGGGAAGGATCCGCTGTTAGCCGCTTCCTACCGCCCCATCTCTCTGTTGAATACAGATTACAAAATTCTCGCCAAATTGTTAGCCAACAGATTAAAAACTGTCATACATAAAGTTGTCCATGTAGACCAAACTGGGTTCATTCCCAAAAGAAATATACAGGACAAAATAAGGCGGGCGCTCTTGAACATCCAGACGGGGGACGGGGGGGACTGCTCCATCCTGTCCCTCGATGCCGCTAAGGCCTTTGACAGGGTGGAGTGGCCCTTCCTTTGGAAAGTACTATCACGGATGAGGATGGGCGAGTATTTCTCCAGATGGGTTCGCATTCTGTACCAAAACCCGGTATCGAGGGTCCGAATTAATGGTGAGTACTCTGCCCCTTTCCCCCTGACCCGAGGAACACGCCAGGGCTGCCCCCTCTCCCCTTTGCTCTTCTCGCTATTCCTGGAGCCAATTGCATGTAAAATCAGAACAGATGGGGAAATATCAGGCTTCGGGTGCGAGGGGGAAGCTGACAAAATCAGTTTATATGCGGACGATATGCTGCTCTTTCTGGGAAAGGGGTATACAAACTTGCCCAGGGTTATGGAAAGTCTGGATGAGTTTGGATCACTATCTGGATACGACATAAACTGGGAAAAATCTAAATTTCTTCCATTGAGACGCCCGGTTCCACTGGGCCACAATTTTCGGGTTAGTATACTGACCCCAGCAGACTCCCTACTGTACCTGGGTATCCAGATAGGGACCAAACTGGAACACTATTTGAAACTGAATATACTCCCAATAATAGATAAAGTTAGGGAAAAAATTAGAACATGGTTAAAGCTCCCTTTGTCACAAATTAACCGAATAGCACTTATTAAAATGACATTATTACTAATGTTACTATATGTTTTCAACGCCAGTCCAATCACGCTAGAAGACAAATTCTTCAACAAGCTAGAGACCCTCTTTAATGAACTGATTTGGGGCCGCAAACGAGTCAGAATTAAGATTCAGTATCTGTATAAAGAAGAGGGTGGATTGTCCATCCCTTTTTTAAAAGGATATTATTTAGCTGCCCAACTGAGATGGTGTGTGAGGAATCGGAGGAATAAATGCATCTGTCTCCTTTTTGGGGAGCATTGCAGACAATGGTCAGATCTTTTTCATATCCTTGAAACCGGTATTATTAAGAAAAAAACAATAACAAATCCGTTCTGTAGAATGCTCGGGTATATCTGGCAACAAATTTGAGATATGGCGGGCGTATCAGAAGCAGTTCAGTACACCCCACTGTGGGGGAACGCACACTTACCACAAGTTATGCAATTAGGTCACGTTGAATATTGGGAAAAAAATGGGATACATTTTATTGCACAATTTTTTAATCAGGGACTGATCAAGCCCTTAAATGAAATATTACCAGACACTACATTAGGATTTACTGATAAATTTCGATATGAACAATTACGTCACGCTATACAATACACGGAGAATAAGAATTATTTGAAGATGGTAAGGAATACTTTTTTAGATCTTTGTCTAGACATGACATTTAACACTTCTATATCACATATATACGCTAAGTTAAAATATGAACACACAAAAACGATCACATTTAGGGGTGAAGCTAAATGGGAAAGAGACTTATATAAAGGGGAACCTATTATCTGGAATACTGTGTACAGAAACATTAAAAGATCGACCGTTTCACCCGCGCATGCATGGATTCTTTTGAAAATCATACACCGTCTCTATTATACACCAGCATTATTGCATACCATTTATAAAGATAGGAAACAGAACTGCTATAAATGTAACAAAGACAGAGGAGATTATAAACATCTGTTGTGGGAATGCCCAGGGATAAATGAATATTGGATAAAAATATTTCGGAAACTGCAGGACCACTCCCCAATGAAATACCAGGCATGCATTGATTATGCCATTTTGGGTACACTCCCAGAGACAGACGAAAATAAAACAGAGCAGATACTGTGGTTTCGGGGCATCGCACTAGCCAAAATAATAATTGTGAAACATTGGGGCACCATGAATTACCCCAGTTTTCAGGAGTGGTTGGAGTGGATGAACAGAGTTAGGCAGTATGAACACACTCTAGCCCAAACAGCACGGAAAAAGGCAACCTGGTTTCGGATCTGGGGTAACTGGAAATAATGACAGTCTATGTGGGCACGGCGGTTCTGTGGGGGAGAGGGGGGGTCACTAGCAACTGGAAACAATAACAATGTTAAAGACGCAGACGCGGCAGCCCCGCGGAAAGAAAAAGGGGGGGTGGAGGGAGGGATCGGGGGGGTTTATAATTAAAATGGAAACTTAGTATAGGTTTAGATGAAACTATTACGGCACTCTCACTTTATTGTTTTTAAATTGAAATAGAAGATTGTTGTACATTAATTTTTTGGAAAATAAAATATATAAAAAAAAAAAAAAAAAAGAAGTCAATAAGGACCCGAACTTTTCGGCACTAAAATGGCTCTAAAATAGTACTGGAAAGGGCTAGAGCGCTGCAAAAGGCATCAAAATGTGCTTAAGAGCGTGGCAAACCACTCGTGTCTTGTCGTCAGCACATTGTCTGAAGAACTGCCACGCTAGGGAACTCCTTGGAGCTGGCTTTGGTGTGCTCGGTCCCTTGCTGCAGTGGGCAGTAGCAGGCGTACTGTCTAGAGAATGGCACCTCCGCTTTTGCACCCTGCCATTGCTCCCTCTTCTGCTGCGCTAGTGGCTCTGTGCGACCACCGCCTCTACCTCCGAACTACATCGGTCACTCGCATGACCTTGATTCCATGTGGGTTCGAGGACCTCATTGTCCTCCACATCATCTTCCACCCAGTCTTAACCTGTCGGTCTGCACACTTTCGAAAGCCCCAGCAGTTGGCACTTGTGTTTCGTCATTATCCGAGACATGCTGCAATGGTCCTCCCATGTACTCATCTTGAAAAATAAGTGCTTGGGCATTGGTGCACTCAATCTCTTCCACTTCCTGGGGCAGGGCTAGGTGGATGGCCCTGGGAAACTCTGCTAACAGAGTCATCAAAAAGCAGAAGAGGCTGCTGCATGACTTGGGGCTCAGACTGCTTGGCTGATTTGCAAGGGGGCTAGGTGAATGACTGATGGACATCGGCTGCAGGTGCCAACTGTGGTCTTTCAGCAGGAGACTGGGTGGGAGACAATGTGAAGGAACTGGATCCACTGTCAGCAACCCCATCTACTATCACCTGTACTTGTTCAGGCCTCACCATTCGTAGAGCAGCATTCGGCCCGACCAAATACCGCTGCAGGTTTTGTCATCTACTCGCACCTGAGGAAGGGGTTTCACTTGTGCGTGTAGCTAGCACAGATTGACCATGTCCTCTCCCTGCAAAAGGAGCTCCACCAGCAGCACCACGACCTGGGCCACATCCATTATTTGATGCTCTCCTCATATTTTTTGAATTTAGGATCTTGCCCTTAATGGGTGTTTAATTAATAGTAGAAAAGAATGACAGTTTGTAAAGGGTGTATCTCACACGGCCTGAACCAGACTAGGCCTCAATTAAAGATTTCTTAGCACAAAATGGCTGTATTTTAAATGGCTGTATTTCAAATGCCTAATTCCACCCCCTGTATGTATAGGGGAGATCACACACACCCTGAATCAGTGTAGGCCTGCAGTAAATATATCTTTGCACAAAATGGCTGTATTTCAAATGGCTTTATTTCAAATGCCTAATTCAAACCCATGTATGTATAGGGGGGATCACACACATGCTCTGAACCTCTGTAGGCCCGAAATAAATATATTTTTGCACAAAATGGCTGTATTTCAAATGCCTAATTCAAACCCCTGTATGTAGAGGGGGTATCTCACAGGACCTGAACCAGTGTATGCCTGAATTCAATATTGGTGCACCAAATAGCGGTATTTAAAATCTCTAAAGAGATTCTTTGGTGCACCAAAGGCTGCCAACAAAAAATGTTGTGCCCAAATGAGTATTTGTTTAAAAACTGAATTTGACAGCAGTATATAAGCCTGTAATTTTACACGTGCTGATGCTGCAAGGTCTGAAAATAGTGTTTTTTTTGTCAAGAGTGTGTTGTTCAAACTCCAGAAAATGATGGGTGCATTTCTACCTTAAATTGCACACTGACTAATACAGATGTTGTAGATTCCTAAAAAAGTCTTTTTTTTGTTAAAAAATATGAAAGCTGTATATATTAAACTTGAATTTAACAGTTGCAGATGTGGAAAATACAGTTTTTTGACAAAAAGTCTTTTTTTGCTAACAGAATATGAAAGCTGTATATATTAAACTTAAATTTAAGGCCCCTTTCACAATTTAAGGCCCCTCATGACGTAAACACATTGCACCCGCACTGAATCCTGACCCATTCTTTTCAATGGGTCTGTGTACATGAGCTTTGTTTTTCAAGTATCAGTTCTGCGTTGCGTGAAAATCACAGCATGTTCTATATTCAGCGTTTTTCACGAAGCCCTGGCCCCATAGAAGTGAATGAGGCTGCGTGAAAAACGTATTGCATCCGCAAATAAGTGCGAGTGTGATGCGTTTTTTACTGATGGTTGCTAAGAGATGTTGTTTGTAAACCTTCAGTTTTTTATCACGCGCGTGAAAAATGCATCAAAACGCAATTGAACGCAATCGCAGATAAAACTGACTGAACTTGCTTGCAAAATAGTGCGAGTTTCACTGAACGCACCCTGAATGCATCCAGACCTAATCCGTCACACGGGCGAGTATTCCGCGCGGATGCTATGCGTGAGTTGAACACATTGCACCCTCACTGAATACCGACCTATTCATTTCTATGGGGCTGTTCACATGAGCGGTGATTTTCACGCATCACTTATGCGTTGCATGAAAATCGCAGCATGCTCCTCTTTGTGCGTTGCGGTGTGATAATCCACGCAACGCAGGCCCCATAGAAGTGAATGGGGTTGCGTGAAAATCGCAAGCATCCGCAAGCAAGTGCAGATGCGTTGCGATTTTCACGCACGGTTGCTAGGAGACGATCGGGATGGAGACCCAATCATTATTATTTTCCCTTATAACATGGTTATAAGGGAAAATAATAGCATTCTGAATACAGAATGCATAGTCAAATAGCGCTGGAGGGGTTAAAAAAAATAAAAAATTAGTTCACTCACCTTAGTCCACTTGTTCCTGTAGCCCGGCATCTCCTTCTTTCTCCTTTGCTGAACAGGACCTGGGATGAGCATTAATTACATGAACAGGACCTGTGATGACGTCACTCCGGTCATCACATGTTCCATCACATGATCCATCACCATGGTAAAAGATCATGTGACGGACCATGTGATGACCGGAGTGACGTCATCACAGGTCCTGTTCATGTAATGAATGCTCACCCCAGGTCCTGTTCAGCAAAGGAGACAGAAGAGATGCCGGGCTACGCAAACAAGCGGACTAAGGTGACTTAAATAATTTGCTTATTTTTTTTAACCCCTCCAGTGCTATTTTACTATGCATTCTGTATTCAGAATGCTATTATTTTCCCTTATAACCATGTTATAAGGGAAAATATTACAATCTACAGAACACCAATCCCAAGCCCCGAACTTCTGTGAAGAAGTTCAGGTTTGGGTACCAAACATGCACGATTTTTTTCAAGCGAGTGCAAAACGCATTACAATGTTTTGCACTCGCGCAGAAAAATTGCGGGTGTTCACGTAACGCACCCGCACATTTTCCCGCAACGCCCGTGTGAAAGAGGCCTAACACTTGCAGATCTGGAAAATACCGTTTTTTGGAAAAAGGTGTATTTCTACAAGTTTTTTGGAAAAAGGTGTATTTCTACCTTAAATTGCACACTGACTAATACAGATGTTGTAGTTTGCCCCCCAAAAATGGTGATTTGCAATGTCCCAAAAGCTCAGATGCAGTGCTGGTGCACGGAGCATGCATAAAATGGCCGCCGCTGCCACCACCCACCTAACTAACAGAATTCTAAAAGTTAGTATTTTTGGGTCAGTGAGCTCAGGGCAGGGTAAAATGATAGTGCCCTGCACCCACACAACTATTTGTCTGTAGATCGCTTTAGATTCTCTCCTATGCTCTCCCTGAAATCACAAGTCCAGCAGCATCCTCTCCCTACACTTGTAACAGCAGAGTGACGTGCAGCACTACGTGACTCAAGCTTATATAGAGGCTGGGTCACATGCTGCTCTGGCCAATCACAGCCATGCCATCAGTAGGCATGGCAGTGATGGCCTCTTGGGGCAAGTAGTATGACGCTTGTTGATTGGCTGCTGTGCAGCCTTTCAAAAAGCGCCAAGAAGGTGGCGAACACCGAACCCGAACTTTTACAGAAATGTTTGTGTCCGGGGTCCCAAAATCCTAAAGTTCGGTACGAACCCGAACTTTACAGTTCGGGTTCGCTTAACCCTACTTACCAGTTTTATTTTCCCACTGGATTTGGTGATGCAATTTCATGTGCTGTAATATAGCCGTGGTACCTATGTGGAGAAAAATTGCCATACAGGAGATAAACACACAGAGCTAACAGTAGCCAAGCTTGACATAGGTATGGCAAATTTAAAATCTACACTAATGGTGTAAGCAGCATCATGTCCCAAGTGCCTCTGTCACCATTGAATTTATCTTTTGATCCCGGTAAAACAGGAGGGTGACAAAACAACACCTAATTTCCTCTAAGTGAGAAAAAAAAACTGTAATAACCTTGTATCCATTACAGCATGGAACATGATGCAGGTTTGGAAGCCAAAACCCGGAATTGAAAAATGGGGAGAAGTAGTATCTATCCTTTATATTTTCTCTCCTTTTTTAATCCACTCCTGACTCTGGCTTCCAAAGCTGCATCAGGAAACCTGACCATGTGGAAGTGTCCTAACTAACTGTCCACCCCACTTGTCGCTGGGGTTATTCTCCACTGTATAGCTCCCAGGGATGGACTAGCCTTAGACACTACAGGGAAATTTCCCAATGGGATGATGCCCAAGGAGCTTCCTGAATCCGCTGAAGGCCACACTGTTGGTCACAGTTGCCCTCCTGAGTTCAATGTTATAGTCGTCCTCAGGACAGGGACACAGTTGAATACTACAGTAGGGGCAGAAGTATTTTGTGCTGCACTGTGGTATTTAGTTCTGCTGGGGTGGTATTTTGTGTTGCACTAAGGCATTTCTAGCCCCTGTCTAATTCTGTTGTCCCTGCCGACTTGCCTTGCCCTGGCTTCTTTCAGTTTGGATTTGCCTACAACATAAGGCTACTTTTAGTTTTTTTCCAGGTTCTCTTTGAGCTTGCAGTGCACTCCTGATGGTGCCCACATTTTGTGTACATATACCATAAAATGACTCCGGCGTGATTCACTGGCGTATTATCTCAACCTTTTTTGTGTGTATGCTGCATACTGTACATTTAATGTGGAGATTTGCCAGCATATTACTTTGAGCATAGTGTATATATACTAAGAATGTGACTGGCTCCTATGTCCCATGTCTATACAATTCACGTGTTACTGGTGGGATTCATCAGCATTTTGTTTGTATGGTCTGTGTGTGTATATTAATATGTTAGGCCGGGTTCACCTCACATTTCCATTCTTCTGCTCTATTACAAAAAGAGAGTTCTGCGTCTTTAAAAGCTCGGGTGTCTCGTATTGTGCAGTGCAGCACATGAAATAATGTACAGCTCCAGCAGCCCTGACTGTAAGGCCTCTTGCAGCATTATGTCAGTGTTATCCAATACGTTCCAGAACTGTAAGGGTTGCATAGCATCATAAATCAATATAATGCTATGTGACCCCGGCAGCACTGGGAGATCAGGCCAGGAGCTGAGCTGCAGACTCGCAGCGTGACAAACGCTCGTCTGCAAGGGGCCTGAGGCACACAGTACACTGACTGCTGCTCTACTATCCCTAATGTTAAAATGTTATTCTTTACCTAGTAATTCAATCTACCTAACTAATCATATCTTCTTCATAATCCCTAACCTGTCCCTGAAAGCCGCTCATATGGCTGGCTTCTGGTATGTCTGTTGCAGATAGGACAGACATGTCTTGCCCCATCTGTGGCTAATGGCACAATGGGGTGTGTGCTTCAGATCTAGCATAGAGCCTGACAGACCAGCCAGCATCCTCCCTCCTGATTGGCTGACTGCAAAGCATTGTGGGCTATCCTGCTGGCCAGGGTCCTGACCAACGTCATGTGACCCTCCATCTTCTTCCTTCATCTACCCTGTTTCCCTCAGTAGTGTACTGAATTTGAAATGTAAAATGGTGTTCATCCACAGAGAGCAAATTTGGCGAGATAAACGGGAAACAAGGCGCTCATAGGGTAGTAATTTTTGGTAGATAGTGTTAGATAGAGTACTGTATCAGTAATTGCACTCACCTTCTGGTGTTTGTGCTTGTGTCAGCACAACACTTGCAAAGGCGGGGGGGGGGGGGAGTAAAAATTTGATCCAGATGAGGTATGCTGCCGGTATCTTTCTCAATCCTTGGAGTCGCCAGTACTCCAGAGGAGTGATATAGAATGCTGTAAAAGGGCTGTGTACTAGCTTGTACACACTGTGATACCTTTTGGCGCAAAACCACAATAGCGAATGTCGTCTTTTTAGATATATTTATTTGTTCAGGTGACAACGCGTTTCGGAGTAAAAATACTCCTTTATCAAGTCTAAAAGAAACAGTAGTGTGTGAAGTGATGGTATCAGGGGATAATACAGAAGGATAAAACATAACGAAAAACAATATATATATATATATATATATATATATACACACATAGGTATGTAAAAAACAATGATAATAGATCAGATAGATGTGAGATTAAAATTTGCGGTATAAAATATACGGTAAAAAATTAAAAATGCAAGAGGAAGCCGTGGTTGAAGCGGTGGCTTTAAAAAATAAAAATCAAGATATAAATATGAATAAGGGTGCAACTGTCAGGGGGTTCATAATTGATAGGTTGTATCACTGCTCCAGTTGCGGAATAGGAATAGGCATGCGGAATAGGCATGCGGAATAGGAAGCAAATTTATACATGTAGATACACAAATACATAAATACACATGTACAGTAGTCAAAAAGATGTGATGGTATATGTTGGTGGTGGGGGGAGGCACATGGGGGGAGAGAAGGTGGAGGCAGTTACCTTAGGGGCCGGGTATACACGATTGGCAGGGCTGGTCCAATTACTAGAGCTAGAATAAGGGGAAAGACAATAATATCCATGTTAGATTGAAGTTCAAATTGGTATGGGTGGTTTGTTTAACCAATCTGATTCACTGGGATACATGGCGTAGGTTTATTGGTCAAAGTGTTACCTGGTGCCGGGTCCTGTCCTTGTGTAGCGCGGCTTGCCATGTGTGTGCAAGCGCGCGCTTTAAGAGCCGAACAGAGGGAGGAGGTGTGGCAGTTTGCCGGCATTCAATTGGAGGATGTGAGAAGGCGGGGGCGGGGCTAATCACGGACTGCTGCGGTGGAGGTTCTTAGTGTCAGTGCGCTCTGGGGAAGGTGTGGCAGCTTGCTGGCAGTTCATTGAGGGATGTGGGAAGGCGGGGGGCGGGGCTACTCGCGGGCTGCTGCGGTGAACTCTGTGGATGTCAGTGCGCTCAGTGACCTGATGTTGTTGCGCTAATTGTAGTGGGCCATGTTGGCGGTTATGCACTGATGTCGGGGAACGGGTGTGTGGGTGTAGGATGAATGGGTATAATCAGTAGTGTGGGTGGTTGGTGATACATGGGTGGACAAATTTGGGATGGGATTAGGTAGATTGAGGGGGCAAACTGAGGGTAAAGAAGTGTAGTGGTGATTGTAGGTGATATTAAATAACGATAGTGATAATAATGGCCACACTGATGATGATTATATTAATGGTGATAGAGGGGATCAGTTGATGCAACTACATAGTGGCTAATTATTGTGTGATGGTGTTAGTGATAGTGAATGGTGATATTGATGATGATGGTGACAAAAAAGATGATGATGGACCGAATTAGATGATGGGAGTGGACAATATTATAAGGTGATGATGATGAGAGGGGGTGTCTGTAAATACATATATATATACACACACATATACACCTGCACATGTGTATGTGTGTGCACACACACACACGTGCAAGCGGACACCATGTGAATTGGTTTGGTGCCTATACATACACATATACACTTATACACCCGCATATATACACACACATATACACAAGCGTCTGCACATGAATGTCATTGTGGGTATGGTTGGTGATGGTTAAGGAATGTGTGTTTGGACAGAGGGGGGGGGTTGGATTTTAGAAGCAGTTGCTTTCAAGGGATTCGTTGAGACCATATGGCTCTATTGTCTGTAATTTGAATATCCAAAACATTTCTTTTCTTCTTAGTTTTTGGTACCAGTTAGTGCAGGTGGTTTTATCCTTATGTATTATCCCCTGATACCATCACTTCACACACTACTGTTTCTTTTAGACTTGATAAAGGAGTATTTTCATCCACAGAGAATCTGCAAAACTTTGAATTGGTATGGAAATAGAATTTTGGTGAAATTAGTGACAAATCCGATTAGTTTAGTATCAATTTGTTCATCTCTAGTAGAAAGCATTCTTAATGTCAGTGCCTTAGTTACTGTACTGATATGAATTGGTTTTCCTATGTCTTGCAGTCATCTCAATTTTTCCACGTTTAAACCTGATTGAATCATTTCGTTAGAATGGGCCAAACGCAAACAGCTGCATCTAAAACTGGTACGTGCTCTGACTTTTCTTTCCTGGTCATATTTACTTTCTGGGATTTTTGTATCTAATTGGTATCTCCTCTCATGCATTTATACCCCACAGGAAAAGCTACTGATTATATTAACATCTCTGATCATCAGTGTAATGGGAAGATAAATGGGAAGATCAAAAATAGTGATGCTTCTGAAAGGTAAAACGCATATCATATATATATATATATAATATCTGTCATGTATCTATCTGTCTGTGTGTCTATCTCTCTGTCTATCTATATAGATCAGGGATCAGCACCCTCCGGCACTACTACTAAAACCATTGTAAGTCAATGGCCACTGGATCTGTTTTCTTTTGTGTCCAAGAAAACATATCTGGCACCATTGACTTACATTGTGTTCATGCCGGATCCATCTTGCTCCATATCCCATAACGTATTAAAAAAACACTGCTTGCAGCGCTTTTGTGTGCGTCATGGGAACCAGGGCCGGCTCCAGGTTCATGTGGGCCCTTGGGCGATAAATCTCAGTGGGCCCCCTTGTGACATTTTTCAAATGTCACCACGGCATCTGGGAGTGTTACAAAACTGAAGTGCAGGCTTCCTGCTCAGTCGTGCCTTCCCCCAGCAGAGATGGGGGAAAGCACCCTGTTCTAAAAATGAGCCGCAGCCTGTACTAGGCTTCCAGGCTCATTATTAGTGTATCCCAGTTCAGGCCACTAGGCGGCAGCACTAAACTGTTGTATAATGATTTCTATACAGAAAAATGGAGCAATTTCCATTATTCTGTATGCAATCTGTTGCAATCTGATGAAAAGTAATTAAAAAAGAAAAAAGTTTTAAAAATATGAAAAAAAAATTAAAAAGTAAAATCACCACACTTTACCTAAAATAAAAATAAACAAAAAAAGAATAACATTATGGGCATCGTTGGATGCAAAAACACCCATACTATTAAAATATAATAAAAAAAAAGTTAGCCCATTTGGTGAAGGACGTAACAGTAAAAAAATTTAAAAGGCTGATTTGCCTTTTTTTCATCACTTTATCTCCCAAGAAAATTGAATAAAAAGTGATCAAGTCATACACACCCAAAAATGGTATTGTCAAAAAAGACAGATTTCCCTCAAATGAGCCCCCACACATCTCCGTAGACATAACTATAAAAAAACTGTTATGGGTCATCATCACATATGTATCCAATTGTTGGCACTTGACACTTTATTATGTATTATGTATGATTGCTAATAGGTATGCACTGCACTTTCATATGGATATGTCCTCACATGGACCATATGCACTTTGAATGAATTAAGAAGTTTTTTAATGCATTTGTAATATTCTATTTTTGCTCAATATGTTAATTGATGTTTATTTCTTTATTGATTATTGTATGGCAGGGGTTGGACTATATATACCCCATGATGCACTTGTGTTCATTGCTTGAAAAAGCCTCTTTGTATGAGCTGAAACGTTGCCTTACCACATGGGTGAATAAATATCATTTGTCTTTTACCTGGAGTGCTGTCCAGTTTTCCTATCTATTGTTATGGGGTAAGCAGCTATACCCTTGGACCTAGCACCCGCTTGCTTTTTCTGCCCAGTGCGAAAGGCTCATGTGAGAGCCGAAACGTCGCTTGTGCCACCTTTTGGGTGAATAAATCCTTTTTCACTGAAGTTTCTTTGGAGTGCAGTCCGTTTTTTGTATTCCGTGTATATATATATATATATATATATATATATTGTGGCAGTGGAGCTGCCAGAGGGGCACATGATGGCCATTGAAAGGGTGTATCTCACCCAGAGGAGCCTAGGTGAGAACAGAAAAGTCCCAGCAAAGCATGGAAAGGGGGTGTTGTTTGCACCAGGAGTGTGTCACCAAGGGGCCCGGCCTTGGTGGAGTAAAGGCCCTAGATATAGGTGGCCACTAAGCTAGTTGGTGGACGCCAAGCTACTTAGCTTAGCTGGCTCCAGCTAGTCCAGGGCGGGCTTTTACTGGGAACAGGCAATGTGTTGGGTGGGTGCCTGTTCCCCATGCTCCACTCCGGGATTTAAGAATATGCCCATGTCCAGGGATACTATTTAATCCTGTTGCTGGACTTACCGGATCCTGCTAGAGAGGGACTATACTGTTTAGTCAGTGGCCCGACGGCTGAGGATTTGTTTTCATTTATGTTTTGGTTGCTGTTTGTGCATGAAGACTGCCAAATAAATGCACTGTTTGGACACTAAACCCTTTTTCTGGAAGAAGTCTGTGAGAATGACCCCTGAATAAAAAGACGATCCCTTACAATATATATATATATATATATATATATATATATATATATATATTGTGAAAAACGAATGGAATCCAGCGCCACATAAAATCCAGACATCAAACAGGACAAATTGATGTGACGCGTTTGGGGCTATTACATCTTTAGCCCTTCATCAAGACCATGAAGGGTGGTCTCGATGAAGGGATAACGATGTAGTAGCCCCAAACGCATCACATCAATTTGTCCTGTTTGATGTCTGGATTTTATGAAAGATGATTAAAAGCAAATTTTATGTGAAGCTGGATTCCATTTGTTTTTCGCAGTTCGTACCTGACCGAGTCCAGGTCTGATTTTCCATGCTCCATTGGGAGGTTGCAGATGAGAGCTGCAGTGATTTTCCTTCACTTTATATATATATATATATATATATATATATATACCAAATAAATATGACGCAGCACTCCTTGGATAAAAAAGTGAAAAAATTTGATATTTATTCAACACATGTTGATACAGGCAATGTTTCAGCTCTCGCACAGAGCCATTATCAAGCCAATGTGAGAGAGCTGAAACATTGCCCGTATCAACATGTGTTGAATAATTATCAAATTTTTTCACTTTTTTATCCAAGGAGTGCTGCGTTATATTTATTTGGAGTGTGTTTGGACCCCAGGACCAAGAGGATAACGCTGGCACCTCAACTGCTTGAAGCTAGGAGTGCTGCCCTGTGATTTTCTGGATATATATATATCAGAGGTATGATTTTATATACTTTTTTTTAGTAATTACATATTTATTTTGTGCCATACATTTTTTAACAATTACTAAAAAAATTAAATGATACTGTTGTAAAGAAATACCTAATACCTGATACATCAGTGGTTAAGGTTCCTGCCTTTAATGTAGAAGATTGTGAGTTCAAATTCCAGCAGGAACATTTTAGAAAGAGGGTAATTAGACTTAAATACACAGGGATACCCCCTTCATGGTCATAGCAACAATTCCATATATGGAGTCAGAGCAGGGACTCCTAAGCCAGGGAGAGTCCTGACTCCTCAGGATTCCCCACTGTTGAGTGAGCTCAGTGGGCCCCAGCACGTGCCATGCTTTGCCAGGTGCTGACTCTGGCCCTGATGGGAACACGTAGAATCTTAGATCTTATGACGGATCTCAATATTGGAAAGGAAAGCACAGATGTGAAAGTGGCCTTAAAAGAGCAGCCAAAGTTTGTTTGCATGCTGGGAGCTGTAGTTTCACAGCAGCTGGAGTGCCGAAGGTTGCTGATCTATGATCTAGATTTGTATAAATGTATCACTATCTTATAACTATTCTTATTTTTATTTATTTTAGTAAAGAAAGAAAGAATTCCCATGTCAAGGTATTCACTAAGGAGATGGTGGGAGTTCTCGAACTGGTCAGTTTTTCTTATCTTTATGTATTGATGAAAAATTATTTTTTAATACAGTAAAATGGGTATTCTGGATTCAGAAAATGAAAGGGTTTATCTAATTTAGGGGGCATTCCACAGATCCACAAGACACAGATACCAGCCATATCACGGTATGGATCCATTGTCTTCCACGATTCCTTAGGGTGAATGGGTTCATCTAGGAAGGAATTGCTCCTCTGAAGAGATCTTTTCTATATAACAGGTTATTAGCCCGGGGTTATTCTAGAGATGTTTTGAATGCCATGTATCATAGGACAGAATTCCTGGATAAGGAAGATCCATTTAACCCCTTCCCGACCAGCACCGTACTAGTACGACGCTGGCTGGGTCTTTAGAGATGGAGCTTGCTCCTGAGCGGAGTACGTTCCATAGCCGCGTGGTGCCTGATGTTTCATACTGCTGAGAATACCGTTTGTGGATATTTAACACTTCAGATGCCATGGTCAATCCTGACCATGGCATCTGAAAGCGTGCAAACCCGTGCAAACGTTGACTCTCTGATAGGGCTCATGCACACAAACGTATTTTCTTTCCGTGTCCATTCCAGTTTTTTTTTGTGGACCGTATACAGTACTATTCATTTCAATGGGTCTGCAAAATACATAAGTTACTCCATGTGCATTCTGTTTCCATATGTCCGAATTTCCGTTCCGC
The DNA here is from genome assembly GCF_014858855.1 of Bufo gargarizans. Taxonomy (NCBI): domain Eukaryota; kingdom Metazoa; phylum Chordata; class Amphibia; order Anura; family Bufonidae; genus Bufo; species Bufo gargarizans. The sequence goes on from NC_058084.1 coordinate 395,900,386, forward strand.
AAAAAAAGTAACATGTCCTATTGTTGTGCGCATTATGGACAAGGATAGTACTGTTCTATTAGGGGCCAGCTGTTCCGTTTCGCAAAATACAGAATGCACACGGATGTCATGCATGTTTTTTGCGGACAGCAAAATACATACGGTCGTGTGCATGAGCCCATACAGGTAGCTATAAATGTGGCCGACGCCTTTTCTTATTGTATGCAAACACAGCCACTGCAGCTGGATTGCAGGGTGGTCATAACCCCTGGATATGAGCAAAGTATAATGTGATAGATAAATGAATCAAGCCAGCTTTTTGAAGCGACCTCTGCACCAGAACTCCAACCATAGTGTCATACATTGGTGTTGCAGCTCAGGCCCATTCACTTGAATGGGAATCAGCCGCCCCTTAAAAGGGTTATCCAAGACCTATAATGCCCCCCCAAATGCCTGGGCCCCTCACACAGAATGCACTTACCTCACTCCCTGACAACCTTGTTGCTTCTGATGTCGGCACGACCACCGCTGCATCTACCCGTCTCCCGGATGAAAACATGTAGCATCAGGTGCTGGTGCCGGTGAGCAGGATGGATATGGACAGCACATGGATGACATTTGTGTGCTGTCTGCATTTCTAGCAGCCCCATAGAAATAACTGGTCCTGCGTGTGATCAGCAAAAAATGTCTAGCCGGCCGGAAAAGAGCGGAGCGCGCTGGAGCTCATTATTTCAGTGGCTCTCATTACTGTGCATGGAAGTTACAGAAACAGCTTATAACATAACCCTTTTATGTAATTTTGTAGTTACGATATATTTTACAGTAGGGGGAAGCAAATCAGCATGACAGGTGAATGTATACGTACATTAGGTACAACATTGAAACAAATTTAAAATCACATATATTCAGAGTTGTTCCTCTTGGGATAGCAATCACGAATCGACGAATGATCAGTTTACAAATTTCATAAAAAAAACTGTTCTGTAATGAGGAATGGTCAAGAATTACTCCTGACCGTTGTGCACGTCTGATCTGCAACTACAGGAAATGTTTGGTTGAAATTATTGCTGCCAAAAGAGGTTCAACCAGTTATTAAATCCAAGGGTTAACATACATTTTCCACCTGCACTGGGAATGTTAACATGGTGTGTTCAATAAAAACATGGTAACATTTAATTCTTTGTGTGTTATTAGTTTAAGCAGACTGTGATTGTCTATTGTTGTGATTTAGATGAAGATCAGATCACATTTTATGACCAATTTGTGCAGAAATCCATATCATTCCAAAGGGTTCACATACTTTTTCTTGCAACTGTACATAAGGAATATGGGGGTCATTTATCAAACTGGTGTAAAGTAGAACTGACTTAGTTCTCCATAGCAACCAATCAGATTCCACCTTTCATTTTTCAAAGGAGCTGTCAAAAATGAAAGGTGGAATCTGATTGGTTGCTATGGACAACTAAGCCAGTTCTACTTTACACCAGTTTGACAAATGACCTCATATATCTATAAAAGGGAAAAATATAACCCTGTGATTATTTTCTTTCTGTGCTCATTTCTAGTTGCAGTATGCAGATAAATGGGATATTATCCTCATGGTAATTGGAATTGTGTGTGCTGTTGGAAATGGAGCAACAATTCCCCTCAACACTGTTGTATTTGGACAAGCGGCAGAAGGTTTGGTCGTCAGCGGAAATAACGTAAATGGTAAATTCACTTCTTTAAAACTATAGCATTAAAATATATCATTAAAACCACTTCACCTGGTCAGTATTTGGCTAGTATTTTTCATTAGTATTTGTAAGCCAAAACCAGGTGTGAACCGGCAGATAATGGGGCGGGTCCTTTATCAAACTGGTGTAAAGTAGAACTGGCTAAGTTTCCGGCGCAGGGCCTGGACGGACGCAGGGATGTTCTCCATTTCAGTAGCTCACACTCAGACAGCAGCATTGCGCTGTCTGAGTGTGAGCTGCAGCAACTGACCGAGGCTTCTCTCACCCCTAGTCAGTTACTAGAGACACAGATATGGCTCCCTGTGGCTGACTGAGGGTCAGAGAAGCACCCCAGCTGCCCCCAGCTCACCTTCCATTCACAAAGTTCTTCCCTCTCCTCCCCCACGTGGTTTTGGTCATTGTGGTAGTGGTTTGGGGTGTTGTGGGTGTGGTTTGGGGCGGTCCGGCTTTCTAGGGTGAAGCCAGTGGCCACCCTATCTTGCACCTATCTCTAGAACAGAGCTTGCAAAGTGAATGAAAGCACTCCATGCATACGCGGCCGCCTTCATTCATCTCTATAGTACTGCCGAAGTCAATGGGGACCCGAACTTTTGAGCACTAAAATGGCTGTAAAAATTTAATGGTAAAGGGCTACAGGGCTGCAAATGTCATCAAAATGTGGTTAAGAGCATGGCAAGTGCTCTGCAAACAAATGTGGATATGATTTTAAATAACATAAAATATGTTTAAAAAAAAGAAAATCTTGATCTAGGAGGACCAGGTTCATATGGAGTAGGAGGTTGAGGCGGCGGTGGATGTGACGGTGGAAGTGGAAGTGGCGGTGGAGGAGGTAGCCTAAACTGCTTTTTGGTTTAAAATGTATTTTTATTTTTTTAAATTAGGGTACACCTCAAAACATTGGGAAATATAACTCTCCAGTCATGCTAAATACACGTTCAGACAATACACTGGCTGCAGGGCAGGCCAGCACCTCCAAGGCGTAAAGGGCAAGCTCAGGCCCTGTGCCCAATTTGGAGACCCAGAAGTTGCAGGGGCTGACCCCTGTCAGTTAGTTTGTGTAGGCGTGTGCATACTTACTACCCCACCATGTCGCACGCCCCCGTGATGTTCACGATCCAATTTGATATCTGCTCTATCAACTTTCGATGTTCTTTTATGCGCCTACCATGGTGATCACGGGTGGCGGGGAATCAGGGTTCCAGGCCGGAGAGGGAGCATGAGAAAAAGAGACCAAATTTAGGGGAGATAAATGTATAAAAAAAATTGGGGGATGAAGCAGAAATGTGGGAAAAGCTATTGAGGCGCAAATGTGGGACAAATTGCAGAAGCCCAAATGTGGGCCAAAAGAGTCAAGCGGAAATGTGGGAAAAGCTATTGAGGCGCAAATGTTGTCCAAAAGAGTATAGCGGAAATTTGGGACAAATTATTGAAGTGCAAATGTGGTACAACTTGTTTAAGATTAAGCATTGAATCAAAGGAGGTGGCGCGCATCAATTAAAGAAGCATTTCAGAAATGTTATTCCCTGTCACCTATGCAGAGCAGGGGTTTATTCACGTCTAAAATTGTATAATGTCAACCCAAGAATTTAACTGAAAAATTACATAAATGTATTAACCTGTCTACTTGGTAGAGCAGGGGTCTATGACAGAAAACAATTGTTTATTGTCAGATGAAAATGTAAAATAAAAATTATAGAAATTTATTAAGCTGTCAACTAGGTAGAGGAGGGGTATATTACACCCACGAATTGGTGAATTTGACCCTAAAATGTAACAGACAAATGTTTTTTTTTTTTAGTTATAGCAGTGGTAGATTGCACCAAAAAATTGCTGAATTTCACCAGAAAATGTAACTGACAATTTAATATTTTTTTTAACCGGCCTACTAGGTATAGCAGTATTACATCACACCCAAAAATTGGTGAATTTCAACAGAAAATGTAACAGATGCTTTTTTATTGTTTAACCTGTCTACTAGGTATAGCAGTGGTACTTCACACCTAAAAATTGGTGAATTTCAACTGAAATGTAACTGACAATAAATTTTAATTTTTTAACGGACGGTCTACTAGGTATAGCAGTGGTACTATACACACAAAAATTGGTGAATTTCACCTGAAAAGGTAAATGACAATTTTTTTTATTTTTTTTTAACCTGTCTACTAGGTATAGCAGTGGTACTATACAACCAAAAATTGGTGAATTTCACCCGAAAATGTAACTGACAAAGTAGTGAAATGATATAAAATAAAATACGTACAAATAAAAAAGAAAAAAAATTGATTTATGAGGTGGAGTTCCATATGGAGTAGGAGTTTGAATAGGCGGTGGACTTAGCAGTGTAGGTGGAAGCGGCGGTGGAGGAGGACAAGGTAGCCAACACAGGTTTTTGGTTTTAATTGTATTTTTTAAAATTAGGGTACACTATAAAAGAGTGTGAAATATCCAAAATACAAGAATGAGAAATTGAGCTGCAGTATAACAATGGATGGTTAGTGCCGGTATACATGTCTATTCTGCACAACGTACGGACAAGTCCTGTGGGATCCATGCCTGGTTCATTTTAATGATCGTGTGCTTATCCACATTGGCTGTAGACAGGCGGCTGCGCTTGTCTGTGATGACGCCCCCTGCCGTGCTAAACACACGTTCAGATAATACACTGGCTGCAGGGCAGGCCAGCACCTCCAAGACGTAAAGGGCAAGCTCAGGCCATGTGCCCAAAGAGACCCAGAAGTTGAAGGGGGCAGACCCGTCATTCAGTACGTGTAGGCGTGTGCACACATATTGCTCCACCATGTTGGTGAAATGCTGCCTCCTGCTAAGATGTTCCATATCAGCTGGTGGTGCTGGTTGTTGTGGCGTGCTGACAAAGCTTTCCACATTTTGGCCATGCTAACCCTGCCTTCTGAGGTGCTGGTGGTGCCCCAGCTGCGTTGGCGACCTCTTCTTCCTCCTCTGCCATCGCCTTGTGCTTCCACTGTGCTCCTGCTGTCAGGTGGGAATGACACCAGCAGCGCGTCTACCAGCGTGCACTTGTACTTGCGCATCTTACGATCACGCTGCAGTGAGGGAATTAAGGACGGTACGTTATCCTTGTAACGGGGATCCAGCAGCGTGGCCACCCAGTAATCAGCACAAGCTAGAATGTGGGCAACTCGGCAGTTGTTGCGGAGACACTCGCTCATGTGTGCCTGGCTGCCCAGAGGCAACGAAAAGCTGTCCTCTGTGGGAGGTGTATCATCTGTGTCCTCTGTATCCCCCCCAGCCACGCACCAGTGATGGCCATGAGCTAGTTTGGGTGCCACCCTGCTGTGAACATGGTTCCTCCTCCTCCTCCATATCCTCCTCCTTATCCTCCACCTCATCATCCTCCAGAACTGTGCCCTGGCTGGACAATTGTGACCTTGGATTTGTGGGTGCAGGAACCCACCCTCGGAGCCATTTGGGAATGACTGGCCGAAACCCTACAAAATGATCCCTCTTCCTTCTCCTCCTCCTCCTGTGCCACATCCTCTTCCATCATTGCCAGGAGCGTTTTTTCAAGAAGGCATAGAAGTGGGATAGTAACGCTGAGAACGGCGTTAGTGGCACTGGCCATGTTGGTGGACTACTCGAAACAGCGCAACAAGGAACACAGGTCTCGCATGGAGGACCAGTCATTGGTGGTGAAGTGGTGCTGTTCCGCCGAGTGACTCACCCGTGCGTGCTGCAGCTGAAACTCCACTATCGCCTGCTGCTGCTCGCACAGTCTGGCCAGCATGTGCAAGGTGGAGTTCTACCTTGTGGGCACGTTGCATATGAGGTGGTGAGCAGGAAGTTACACTGCAGCGCTGACAGGCGAGCAGCAGCAGGGTGAGAACGCCAAAAACACGCACAGAAGGCCTGCACTATATGCAGCAGCTCTGACATATCGTAGTAATTTTTAAGGCATCTATGCACCACCAAATTCAGCACATGCGCCAGGTAAGGGATGTGCGTCAAACAGGCTAGTCCCAGAACTGCTACGAGATTTCGCCCATTATTGCACACCACCAGGCCGGGCTTGAGGCTCACTGGCACCAACCACTCATCAGTCGTTGTTCAAGGCCCGTTTTTAAACTGCCTGCTGTCGTTTACCCCTGGCTGTGCTGAAGTTGGTGGTGTAGGTGTTACGCTGACCGGATGAGGAGCTGGTAGAGGATGAGAACGCAGAGTAGCAGGAGGAAGCAACAGGAGGCAAACTGAAGCGCCCTGCAATCCTCGGTGGTGGAAGGACATGCGCCAAACTGCTATCTGCCTTAGGCCCAGCTGCCACTGAATTTACCCAGTGTGCTGTTATGGAGCTATAACGTCCCTGACCGTGCTTACTGGTCCACGTATCCGTAGTGAGGTGCACCTTGCCACAGATGAAGTTGAGCAGTGCACACCTGATTTTGTCCCCTACTTAGTTGTGCAGGGAAGGGATGGCTCTCCTGGAAAGTAGTGGCGGCTGCATTTCAAAGGCCAGTAATTTAGAAATGCTGGCATTTAGGGCTAGGGATCACGGGTGGGTTGGGGGTACTTCATCTTCCTCTCCAGAGTTTTGGAGATGGAGAGCTGAACGCTTCCGTGGGACATTGTGGAGATGCTTGGTGACCCAGATGTTGGTGTTGCTGGCAGATCCTGTTTGCTGGGTGGCAGGTAGCACTGTCACTCCAGAGGTGGATGATGACACAGAGACTGCAGCACAAGAAGAAGCAGTAGGTCCCAGAGACCTTTCTTAGTTTTTGAGGTGTCTACTCCACTGCAGCTCGTGCTTTGCACTTAGATGCCTGGTCAGGCAGGTTGTGCTCAGGTTGAGAACGTTTATGCCTCGCTTCAGGCTCTGATTGCACAGCGTGCAAACCACTCGTGTCTTGTCGTCAGCACATTGTCTGAAGAACTGCAACGCCAGGGAACTACTTGGAGCTGGCTTTGGTATGCTCGGTCCCTTGCTGCGGTGAGCAGTAGCAGGCGTACTGTCTAGAGGATGGCCGCTCCGCTTTTGCACCCTGCTCCCTCTTCTGCTGTGCTGGTGGCTCTGTGCAACCACTGCCTCTTCCTCCGAACTACATAGGTCACTCGCATGACCTTGATTCCATGTGGGGTCGAGGACCTCATCGTCCTCCACATCATCTTTCACCCAGTCTTCGCACCTGACTTCCTTGTCAGTCTGCACACTTTCAAAAGCCCCAGCAGTTGGCACCTGCGTCATTATCAGAGATGTGCTACGATGGTCCTCCCATGTACTCATCTTGAAAGAAAAGTGGTCTGGCATCGGTGCACTCAATCTCTTCCACTTCTGGGGCAGGGCTAAGTGGATGGCCCTGGGAAACCCTGCTAACAGAGTCATCAAAGAGCAGAAGAGACTGCTGCATGACTTGGGGCTCAGACTGCTTGGCTGATTTGCAAGGGCGTGAGGTGAAAGACTGATGGATATCGGCTGCAGGTGCCAACTGTGGTCTTTCAGCAGGAGACTGGGTGGGAGACAATGTTAAGGAACTGGATCCACTGTCAGCCACCCAATCTACTATCGCCTTTACTTGTTCAGGCCTCACCATTCGTAGAGCCGCATTAGGCCTGACCATATTCCGCTGCGGGCTCTGTCACCTACTCGCACCTGAGGAAGGGTTTTTCACTTGTGCGTGTAGCTTCACAGATCGACCACGTCCTCTCCCTGCAACAGGAACTTCACCAGCAGCACCACAACCTGGGCCACGTCCCTTATTTGACGCTCTCCTCATATTTCTCGAATTTAGGATCTTGCCTTAAATGGGTGTTTAATTAATAGTAGAATATAACGACAGTATGTAAAGGGTGTATCTCACACTACCTGACCCACAGTAGGCCTTAATTAAAGATTTCTTTGCCCAAAATGGCTGTATTTCAAATACCTGAATCAAACCCTTATATGTAAAAGGGTGTATCTCACATGGCCTGACTCACAGTAGGCCTCAATTAAAGATTAGTTTGCCCAAAATGGCTGTATTTCAAATACCTGAATCAAACCCCTGTATGTAAAGCGTGTATCTCACACGGCCTGACCCACAGTAGGCCTCAAAGATTTATTTGCCCAAAATGGCTGTATTTCAAATATCGGAATCAAACTCCTGTATTTAAAGGGTGTATCTCACATGGCCTGACCCACAGTAGGCCTCAATTAAAGATTTCTTTGCCCAAAATGGCTGTATTTCAAATACCTGAATCAAACCCTTATATGTAAAAGGGTGTATCTCACATGGCCTGACCCACAGTAGGCCTCAATTAAAGATTAGTTTGCCCAAAATGGCTGTATTTCAAATACCTGAATCAAACCCCTGTATGTAAAGCGTGTATCTCACACGGCCTGACCCACAGTAGGCCTCAAAGATTTATTTGCCCAAAATGGCTGTATTTCAAATATCGGAATCAAACTCCTGTATTTAAAGGGTGTATCTCACATGGCCTGACCCACAGTAGGCCTTAATTAAAGATTTCTTTGCCCAAAATGGCTGTATTTCAAATACCTGAATCAAACCCCTTTATGTAAAGGGTGTATCTCAAACGGCCTGACCCACAGTAGACCTCAATTAAAGATTTGTGCACAAAATGGCGGTATTTTAAATATCTGAATATAACCCAAATGTATAAAGGGTGTATCTCACAATGACCTATGCAGCAAAGGCTGCCAAATAAACTTTTTTTGCCTAAACGAGTGTTTGTTTAATAACTCAATATGGCTGCAGTATATAACCCAGGAATTTCAAACATAGTTATGCTGCAAGGCCTGAAATATTGTGTATTTTGCCCCAAAAAGGGTGTTTTTTTTTTTTTTTTTTTTTTTTTTAATTGATTTTTTTTTTTTATTGTTTTCAATTTTCCATTGCATAGACATTTCCAATGAGTAAAGTATACAACAATCCATGTGACATAAACATAGGCGAAAATCACACATTCCGAAATGTCACAATTACAATAACACAAGGGCGGTGAAGCCCAACAAGACAGGCATTGGCAAGAGAATAATGAGTCATATAAACCTTACTAAGATGTCAAGAGAAATCCAGTCTCATGAGTTGAAACGAAGGTTGTCTATAGTGAGAGCTAGTATTTGGGAGGAGGGGGGGGGGAGGGGAAGGGGTAAGTTAAAATGGATAAATAGGCCTCACTCCGAAGTGGGACGGGAGAGACGTGTCAATAGAAGAGTGCTGTTAAGCTCAGAGTCTAAGGGAAGTTTCTGTATTGCTTCCAAGGCAACCATGTGTTAATGAAAGAGGGTCTAGAATGCGACTTCCAGTGTGAAATCTCCTCTAGCCTGTATATCTGATCCACTTTATTGGACCACTGTTCAATACTGGGGATATCTGAGGATAACCAGAGGGTTGGTAACAGCAATGTGGCCGCTGCTAACAGAAGGGTAAAAAGAGTCCTCTTATATGGGCCCAGGCCTTCTAGTCCGAGTGACAGTAAGACCAACTCAGGAGAGCAGGTGAGAGATGACTGACAAATCTGGTTACATAGTTGGGTTATGTTGTGCCACCATGGGTTAATCAGGGCGCATGCCCACCATACATGTATAAAGGTTCCTTTAACTCCGAGACATCTCCAACATAGATCACTGGCTGTTTTATTGTATCTGTAGGTTTTGTCTGGGGTCCTGTACCATTGCATAAGAATCTTATAGCTATTTTCTTGGATGCGTATGCATCTAGATAACTTGTGCGGGAGAATCAGCATTTTAGAGGATTCTTGAGGTGTTAGGGACCTCTGGAGATCTTTTTCCCACTTGCCCACTATTGCTGGTTTAATAAAAGTGGCAGGGGACTTCAAGTGTTTATATACCTTGGAGATAGCTTTAGGCGGGTATCTCTTATTATTCAGCATTTCCACAAACCAGTTTGAATTCTCTGGTGGGGGGGGGGGGGGGGGGGGATTCTTCGTTTTGCTAAGTAACTCCGTTTTAATAAAGTGTAGCAGGGTGGGGTTATGGATCTGTGTCCCCAGAATTGTGCATATCTCAGAATCGGGGAGTAGACAGCCGTCGGAGTCTAGAAATTGGGTGATGGGGATCTCTAATGTCCTGATACATTGCGGGCAGCTTTCTTTCAGCTCTTTAGGGGCCAAATCAACTATGTCTTTTACAAGCAGAAGTGAGGCAAAGGGCGTCGGAGCCCCAAAGCTGGCGAGAAACCCCCCCAGGCCCTCAGGGTATTGCGTATAAGAGGGTTAGGTATGGAGCTTAGGGTCTGGGGTGGCCTGTCGGCAAGCAAGAGGGCCCTAGGGGAGGAGGGGAGGAGAGCAGTCTCCAATGATAGCCAGGATTTATATGGTGGTTCCCTAATCCAATCACCAAAAAGGGTGTTTTATTAATGAAAGAATATAAGCCCTGTATATACAGGGTGTTACTCACAGGGCCTGATTCACAGTAGGCCTGAATTAAAGATTTGTGCACCAAATGGTATTTAAAATATCTGAATATAACCCAAATGTATAAAGAGTTTATCTCACAATGACATCTGCAGCAAAGGTGTCAAGAGCCACGTCTGACTCCGTTATACCCTGGGTCAGGAGGTCGCAGCGGGTGGCTGCACGCTTTGTCTAAAGATAGCGCTGTTACTTAATGGTAGCTTTCTGTGTTTGCCTTGCAATCCTTTTTGTCTCACTCAGGGATCTGTAGCTTCTTCTCCTCAGCTGTTTCTTGTCCGGCACTCCCAACCTCCTTAAATTCCCCTCTCCCACTTCTCTGGTTGCCAGATATAGAGCTTCTGCCTGGACTTCTATACTGACCCACTGGAGCTGAGTTGCTGTTATCCATGGTTGTCATACTAGAGCATTACCCTCCAGATCCCTGTTGGTTGGTTGTTGTCGATCACCTGGGACTATATGTCCAGTATTTTGTCAGTATTGTCTGTCCTCTCCCTAGTGTTTCCCTTTAGTGTTAGTGGTGCGGACTAGTGTTCCCGCCACCCTATTCACTACTTAGGGCTCATCTTGGGGAAAGCCTGGGTTTAGGCACGTGATCAGCGTACGGGTGAGAAACCCATCTAGGGACGTCAGGGCAGTCAGGTGCCAGCCTCAAGGTGAGTTAGGGGTCACCATCTTTCCCTCTCCCTTGGACAGGGCCTTCCTTTTCCCTCCCTTTGAGTTACGTATGTGATCGACACGCCAGTCGTGATAAAAGGCTGCCAACTAAAAATGTTTTGCCCAAACGGGTGTTTGTTTAATAACTGAATTTGACAGCAGTATATAACCCTATAATTCCACAAGTGCTGATGCTGCAAGGCCTGAAAATAGTGTTTTGGGGCAAAAAAGTATTTTTTTAAAACCCCAGAAAATTATGGCTGTATTTCTAGCTTAAATTGCACACTGACTAATCCAGATGTATATTGCCAAAAAAGTGTTTTTTTTTTTGTAACAGAATATGAAAGCTGTATATATTAAACTTGAATTTAACACTTGCAGATCAGGAAAATAGTGTTTTTTGGCAAAAGTGTGTTTTTAAAACCCCAGAAAATGATGGTTGTATTTCTAGCTTAAAGTGCACACTGACTAAGCCTGCAAATGCACCAGATGTTGTAAATTGCCCCAAAAATTGGGATTTTCAATGTCCAAAAAGCTCAGATGCAGTTCTAGTGCACTAAGCTTGCATAAAATGGCCGCCGCCGTCCACCTTACTGCCTTATTAAAGTAATTATTTTTTCAGTCACTGGGCTCAGAGCAGGATAAAAAAAATGTGCCCTGCACCCACAAAACACAATGTATGTAGATTGCTGACTTAGATTCAGATTTTGAGCAAAGACTCTCTCCTATTCTCTCCCTGAAATCACCAGCTGCATCCTCTCCCTTCACTAAGCACAGCAGAGTGACGTGCAGCACTATGTGACTCCAGCTTATATAGAGGCTGGGTCACATGCTACACTGGCCAATCACAGCCATGCCATTAGTAGGCATAGCTGTGATGGCTTGTAAGGTCAGACAGTTAATGCCTGTTGATTGGCTGTTGTGCAGCCTTTCAAAAAGTGCCAAGAAAGCGCTGAACACCGAACCTAAACTTTTACTGAAATGTTCGGGTCCGGAGTTCAAAAATCCTAAAGTTCGGTATGAATCCGAACTTTACAGTTTGGGTTTGCTCAACCCTACTTGCCACACATTGACACTTCCGAAGAGTGACCCACGTTCTTGGCCATGTGAGAGTACATGGCAGGGATGGCCTTTTTTAGGAATAATGGAAGCTAGGTATCTTCATTGAGGTTGAGCATATGCCATCAGGAAGTCAGTATGTACACAAACGGATTGCTAGGCAGGTATTGTTGTTTCCTGCCCACACATTCTGTTATGGTTTACTGATGATGAAGCAGAAGAGGTGCAGGAGAAGTTGTAGTGATGATATTGATGATGATTGAGATGACCGTTTGACCTGGCTTCTAGAATGACAACGAGGAGGAAAAGAACAGTTTTGCTCACACTGCTGGCAAGTTTGATTTTCCTATGTTAGGCTACTTTCACACTTGCGTTACCGGAGAAAAACTCTTTTGTTTTTATAATAGCAATTTGCATATACTCCAGAATGTTATGAAGAGTGATCAGATGAATTGCATAGTCCTTCTTTGCCATGAAAATTAACTTAATCCCAAAAAAACCTTTCCACTGCATTTCATTGCTGTCATTAACCCCATAGGGACACGGCCTTATTTCACCTTAAGGACCAGGCCATTTTTTGCAAATCTGACCACTGTCACTTTAAGTGCTGATAACTTTAAAACGCTTTGACTTATCCAGGCCGTTCTGAGATTGTTTTTTTCGTCACATATTGTACTCCATGACACTGGTAAAATGAACTCAAAAAAATAATTTTTTTTGCACAAAATAATACCTAATTTACCCAAAAATTTAAAAAATTTGCAAATTTCAAAGTTTTAGTTTCTCTACTTCTGTAATACATAGTAATACCCCCAAAAATTGGGATGACTTTACATTACCCATATGTCGACTTCATGTTTGTAGCATTTTGGGAATGATATTTTATTTTTTGGGGATGTTACAAGGCTTAGAAGTTTAGAAGCAAATTTTGAAAATTTTCAGAAATCTTCAAAATCCCACTTTTTATGGACCAGTTCAGGTTTGAAGTCATATTGTGAGGCTTAGATAATAGAAACCTCCCAAAAATGACCCCATCTAAGAAACTACACCCCTCAAGGTATTCAAAACTGATTTTACATACGTTGTTAACCCTTTAGGTGTTGCACAAGAGTTATTGGCAAATGGGGATGAAATTTGAGAATTTCATTTTTTTGTCTAATTTTCCATTTTAACCCATTTTTTCCACTAATAAAGCAAGGGTTAACAGCCAAACAAGACTGTATCTTTATTTCCCTGATTCTGCCGTTTACAGAAACACCCAATATGTGGCCGTAAACTACTGTACGGCCACACAGCGGGGCGTAGAGTGAAAGATGCGCCGTTTGGTTTTTAGAGGGCTGATTTTTATGGACCGGTTTATTTACACCGTGTCCTGTTTCAACCCCCCTGATGCAACCCTGGAGTAGAAACTCCCTAAAAGTGACCCCATTTTGGAAACTACGGGATAAGGTGGCATTTTTTGGGGGACTATTTTTAGGGTACATATGATTTTTGGCTGCTCTATATTACATTTTTGTGAGGCAAGGTTACCAAAAATTGAATTTCTGAAATTTCATCTCCATTTGCCATTAACTGTTGAGGAACACCTAAAGGGTTAATAAAGTTTGTATAATCAGTTTTGAATACCTTGAGGGGTGTAGTTTCTTAGATGGGGTCACTTTTAGGGAGTGTTTACTCTAGGGGGGCATCAGGGGGGCTTCAAAAGGGACATAGTGTCAATAAAAAAGGCCATCAAAATCGGCCTTCCAGAAACCATGTCGGTCCTTTCCTTTTGCGGCCTCCCTTTTACTGATACAGCAGTTTACGGCCACAAATATGGCATTTCTGTAAACTGCAGTATCAGGGTAATAAATATTAACTTTTGTTTGGTTGTTAACCCTTGTTTTGTTACCGGAAAAAACGGATTGAAATGAAAAAGTGCCAAAAATTGCGTTTTTGGCACCGTTTTATTTTTTTTTTATTTATTTTTTTTTAACCGTGTAAATCTGGGGGGTTAGGTCATGGGATATTTTTATAGAGGAGATTCTTACGGACGCGGCAATACCTAATAAGTCAACTTTTTTTTTTACAATTATGTTTTTGACTATATTATCCTTTTTCATACAAAAATAAATTTTTTGTATCTCTAAAGTCTAGGTGTCATTTTTTTAATTTTTATTTTTTGTCCGATTATCTTATGTGGGAGCTCATTTTTTGCGGGACGAGCGGATGTTTTTTTTATCACTTGCTATTAAATTTTTTGTTATGTTTGGTGACAAAAAAATGGTTTTTTTGCACATTTTTTTTTTTTTGGACCGTGTTAATCTGGGGGGTTGGATCATGGGGTATTTTTATAGAGGAGATTCTTACGGACGCGACGATACCTAATAAGTCTAATTTTTTTACATTTATTTAGGTTTTAGACTGTATTATCCTTTTTGATACAAAAAAATAATTTTGTATCTCTAAAGTCTGTGTCATTTTTTTTTTTTTCTTATCCGATTATCTTATGTGGGGGTTCATTTTTTGCGGGACGAGCGGACGGTTTTATTGGCACTATTTTGGGGGCTATATGACTTTTTGATCGCTTGCTATTAAACTTTTTGTTATGTAAGGTGACAAAAAAATCATTTTTTGCACCTTTTTATTTTTTTTCCTTGACCGTGTTAATATAGGGGGTTAGGTCATGGGGTATTTTTATAGAGGAGATTATTACTGACGCGGCAATACCTAATATGTCTACTTTTAATAAATTATTTTAGTTTTTTTGGGTGTCTCAAGTCTGAGAACCAGTTTTTTTTTTATCCGATGTCAGTCCTAAATTGGGATATAAATTTAGTACTCCATGGAAGTGTGATACTCCCTGAAGCAACCAATAATGCAGAGGCCCGGATGATCGGGGCACGTGTCACATTGAGTTGTGGTGTCCTTCCATATCCTCCTCCTGTGACACACTCTGCACCTTTTTTGGGTTCGTCCCTTCTTTCCAGTATGGGGGACCACACCTGGAAAGTGTTGGCCAGGGACGATCCGGGCGCCTACAGTTCCCGAGGTACTCCGGCCTGCTCTTTCCCGGTCCGAAAAGATCAGGGCCTTGAGGACTGCCTCATCGAACTGGAGGAATGTCCCTGTGCTGCCAGCGCTTCGGGATAGTACAAAAGAGTTTTACATGGCAACCTGCACCAAGTAGACCGCAACTTTTTTGTACCATGCCCGGGTTTTGCGCATGGCGTTATATGGCTTGAGGACTTGATCAGAGAGATCAACTCCTCCCATATACCGATTGTAGGCGACGATACAATCGGGCTTGAGGACCGTTGCCACGGTACCTCGCACAGGGACAGGGGTGATGCCGTTACCATGAATTGTGGACAGCATAAGGACATCCCTCTTGTCCTTATACCTGACCAGCAACAGGTTTTCAGTGGTAAGGGCACGGGTCTCACCCCTGGGGATAGGTACCTGGAGGGGGAGGGCAGGGAGGCCGCGTTGATTTTTCCGCACGGTCCCACAAGCGAACGTGGATCTGGCGGCAAGGGACTGGAACAAGGGGATACTGGTATAAAAGTTATCCACGTACAGGTGGTAACCCTTATCCAGCAGTGGGTACATAAGGTCCCACACAAGTTTCCCGGTAACACCCAGAGTGGGGGGACATTCTGGGGGTTGAATCCGGGAATCTCGCCCTTCGTATATACGAAATTTGTAAGTGTACCCTGAGGTACTCTCGCAAATTTTGTATAGCTTCACGCCATACCTCGCCCGCTAGGAGGGCACATACTGGCGGAAAATGAGTCTCCCCTTGAACGCAATGAGAGACTCATCAACCGCGACCTCTCTTCCAGGTACATAGGCCTCCATGAATTTGGCCCCAAAGTGATCGATGACCGGCCGTATCTTATACAGACGGTCATGGGCAGGATCACCTCAGGGGGGACATGCTGCATTATCGGAATAATGCAGACATTTCCGGATGGCCTCAAACCGGGAGTGTGTCATGGCCGTACTGTAAAGTGGGGTCTGGTAGAGGACGTCCCCACTCCAGTACAGCCTGACACTGGGTTTCTTGACCAGGCCCATATGCAGCACGAGGCCCCAAAATGTCCTCATTTCGGCTGCACTGACCGGCGTCCAGCCACCGGGCCTGGCCAAAAAGGAGCCCGGGTGTTGAGCGACGAACTGTTGGGCGTACAGATTCGTCTGCTCCACCATCAGATTTACCAGTGGGTCACTGAAAAAATGACGAAAAAAGTCATATTTAGTGTAGCCCACTGTGGAAATCTGGATTCCTGATTGGCCTACAAAATCAGGAATCACAAGCTCGTATCGCTCTGGGCTACACCAGACAAGTTCACCGGCAGGGTGCTCCGGTGGATTTAACTGGTGGGCCGGGAAACCAGTACGAGCCCCAGAGCTGCTCGTACAAGGCTGGGCCACAGGGTCCCTAACATGGCGGTCCCCCTGCTCTGCCTGGCGGCGTCTCCGCCGCCTTGGGGGCTTATCATCTTTGCTAGATGATGAGGAGGATGCGGATGACAACAGGAATGTGGGGTCATCCTCATCCTCACTGGGACTCTCGGAGTCGGAGGCAAGCTGGGCGTATGCCTCCTCGTCCGGCAGGCCATAGGGGAGTGTGTGTCTGCGTGTATATGTGCGTGTGTGGAAATCTTTATTTTGTGTGCGTGTGTGTGGGGGCACGGGTGTTCACGAGCTCACCCTAAAACTAAAAAAAAAAAAAAAACTGACTAAAAAAAAGGCAAAAAAATTTGAAGAAAATATTTCAAAACCGCTGATCAACCGTCCGAAGTTGACAGCGGTGGGGTGTGCGATGCGCTAACAGTGGCCAGACGCTAAGAGTGCCGGCCACATTCAGCGTACACAAAAAAAAAATCCTGCACCCCAAAAAAGTGTGGGGGGGGGCAAGTGGCAGCACCCCTGGGGGGTCTAGGGTCACACAGCTGTGCTTTGGACCCCAGACACCCTAACTAGGGTGATGCAATGAAAAGTTAAAAAAACTAACTTTCCCTTTTTTTTCCCTGCCTAACCCAAACTTTCCCTAGCTGTCCCTATGCACCTGATGGCGGGTGCTGGGGCACAGATCGGGGTGCTGGCAGCTGTGGCAGACACGTGCAGGCAGCTCCTCTCTCCTCCGGCTCCGGAACACAAAAGGAGGAGGAGAGGAGCGCCTGCCTCTTTTGAATCTGCCGCCGGACCGTCCACTGACCAATCAGAAAGCGATCCTGAGTGGTGATGTCACCATCACCACCCAGGATCGCTGGATGGTGATTGGTGGAGTGAAATCACACCACCATCACCATCCTGTTCCGGGTTAACGGGTCTTCAGAGACCCGAATAACCCGGAAACGCAGAAAACCGCAGGTCTGAATTGACCTGCGGTTTTCTGCGATCGCCGACATGGGGGGGTCACAGGACCCCCCGGCGCATTTGCCCCAGGTGCCTGCTCAATGATTTGAGCAGGCACCGGGTTCCGATCACCGCCCGCCGAGCGGCGGTGATCGGAACCATTCATGACGTACCGGTACGTCATGTGTCCTTAAGTACCAGGACATCATGACGTACCGGTACGTCATGTGTCCTTAAGAGGTTAAAGTACCTGCTAAGATCATTTCAGTAATCGTCTTGTTAACTCAGGTGAGAATGTTGACGAGCACAAGGCTGGAGATCATTATGTCAGGCTGATTGGGTTAAAATGGCAGACTTTACCTGTTAAAAGGAGGGTGATGCTTGAAATCATTGTTCTTCCATTTTTAACCATGGTGACCTGCAAAGAAACGCGTGCAGCCATCATTGTGTTGCATAAAAATGGCTTCACAGGCAACGATATTGTGGCTACTAAGATTTCACCTCAATCAACAATTTATAGGATCATCAAGAACTTCAAGGAAAGAGGTTCAATTCTTGTTAAGAAGGCTTCAGGACGTCCAAGAAAGTCCAGCAAGCACCAGGATCATCTCCTAAAGAGGATTAAGCTGCAGGATCGGAGTGCCACCAGTGCAGAGCTTGCTCAGGAATGGCAGCAGGCAGGTGTGAGCGCATCTGCACGCACAGTGAGGCGAAGACTTTTGGAAGATGGCCTGGTGTCAAGAAGGGCAGCAAAGAAGCCACTTCTCTCCAAAAAAAAACATCAGGGACAGATTGATCTTCTGCAGAAAATATGGTGAAGGGACTGCTGAGGACTGGGGCAAAGTCATATTCTCCGATGAAGCCTCTTTCCGATTGTTTGGGGCATCAGGAAAAAGGCTTGTCCGGAGAAGAAAAGGTGAGCGCTACCATCAGTCCTGTGTCATGCCAACAGTAAAGCATCCTGAGACCATTCATGTGTGGGGTTGCTTCTCATCCAAGGGAGTGGGCTCACTCACAATTTTGCCCAAAAACACAGCCATGAATAAAAAAATGGTACCAAAACACCCTCCAATAGCAACTTCTTCCAACAATCCAACAACAGTTTGGTGAAGAACAATGCATTTTCAAGCACGATGGAGCACCATGCCATTAGGCAAAAGTGATAACTAAGTGGCTCGGGGACCAAAACGTTGACATTTTGGGTCCATTGGGTCCATGGCCTGGAAACTCCCCAGATCTTAATCCCATTGAGAACTTGTGGTCAATCCTTAAGAGGCGGGTGGACAAACAAAAACCCACTAATTCTGACAAACTCCAAGACGTGATTATGAAAGAATGGGTTGCTATCAGTCAGGAATTGGCCCAGAAGTTGATTGAGAGCATGCCCGGTCGAATTGCAGAGGTCCGGAAAAAGAAGGGCCAACACAGCAAATACTGACTCTTTGCATAAATGTCATCTAATCGTAAATAAAAGCCTTTGAAACGTATGAAGTGGGTGTAATTATATTTCACTACATCACAGAAACTGAAACAAAGATCTAAAAACAGTTTAGCAGCAAACTTTGTGAAAACTAATATTTGTGTCATTCTCAAAACTTTACTGACTGTACATTACTTCAAATTTCCACCAAATCTGCTTCATATCAATGCTATTCTGATATCTCTAACAATGGATATTAAACCATGGGTTATTGTCACCAAGGATACCGTAATCCTTGGTGCTTTAATCTGCATTAAAACTAGGTTTAGGAGTTATTTACTTAGAGGGGTTGTGCGTCCAGTACATATTGATGACCTATCCTCTGGATAGCTCACTAATATCTGATCATGGGGCTCTGAATCACGGTACTTCTGCCGGCCAGTTCTTTAGAGAGGAGGTGGCGCTTGTACGAGCACTGCTTCCTCTTCAAGATTACACTGAGCGTCATGTAGCTTGCAGCACCAGCACAGTGTAATTACAAGTGAATGGGATAAGCGCTTGAAATTACACTGCACCACTAAGACTTATGAGACGATTCACAGTGTAATCTTGAAGAGCAAGTAGTTCTCACACCAGTGGCACCACCAGCACAAACAGCTGATCGGCAAGGGTGACGGGAGTCAGACACCCGCCGGTCAGATATGGATGGCCTATCCTGAGGATACTGTAGGTCATCAATATGTACTGACTGCACAACGTCTTTAATATAATGTGGATTTATTTTAAATTATCATTATGATAATCATTATTATTTTTGTCTATGTGGGGAAGTCATAAAAAATGTTCTCCAAGTTGTCTTGATGGCCTTTAATACGTTTTTTAAATGTATACCCATGTAAAATAATACCTTTATGAGGCTTGTTAACTATGCTTAATATACGTCCTTTCCTTTCAGCTTCAAGTAACATTTCTGGTTGTTCATCAGGCTTTGAAACTGAAATACCCAGGTAGGTGATGGGTGATGAGTGATGACTAGAGTTGAGAGAATCGAAGTTTAAAGTGGTAACGAATCAGATTTTTTCTAAAATGGCTGCTGCACACGTTAAAAAGAGGAAATAAGAAGCTCGGGAATGAGGGAAGTTATTCTATTGCACCTTGCTGCACTTATTGGGGTTAAAAGGTGTTATAATACTACAGATTTTAGGTTATTCACATTCTTTCATACATAATTCAATTAGTTTTGTGTAATTGGGGTGAAATTGTAGCTTGATACTACAGATTTGATGGTGTTCGCATTCTTATGCATAATTCAATCGTTCTTAAATGTTGAATTGCGGTGAAATTACGGTATGATAGTACAGTTGTTAGGGTGTTCACATTCTTTATAAGTAAGTAAATCCATTAATCCTTAATTGTCAGCTTGCCATTAGACCTCTAGACCCCAATCAGCCCCCCATTAGACCTCAAGACCCCCATTAGTACTCCAGACCCCCAATCAGACTCCCAATAGACCTCCAGACTCCCAAGCAGACCCAAATTAGACCTCAAGACCCAGAATCAGACCTCAGACCAGACCTCCAGACACCCAATCAGACCCCCATTAGACTTCTAGCCCCCCACTAGACCCCCAGACCCCCATTAGTCCTTTAGACCCCCAGTCAGACCCCCATTAGACATCCACACCACCAATCAGACCTCCAGACCCTCAAGCAGACCCCCATTAGACCTCCAGACCCCCAAGCAGACCCCCATTAGACCTCCAAACCCCCATGCAGACTTCCAGACCCCACATATCAAACCTCAGATCAGATCACCCCCACTTTGTCAGACTCCACCCCATTATATGACCTCAGATAAGACCCCCATTAGATCTCTTAGACCTTCAGGCCCCCATATAAGACCCCCATTAGACCTCCATTCCCCTACATCAGACCCCCATTAGACTTCCAGACCCCATTAGTCGTCCAGACCCCCAATCAGACCCCTAATCAGCCCCCTAATCAGCCCTCCATTAGACCTCTAGACCCCCCAATAAGCCTCCCTTTAACCTCCAGACCACCATTAGTCCTCCAGACCATCAATCAGACCCCCATTAGACCTCCAGACTCCCCATCAGAACCCCATTAGACTTCCAGACCCCCCCCCAATCAGCTCCCCATTAGATCTCTAGACCCCAAATCAGAGCTCTATTAGACTCCAGACACCCATCAGACCTCCAGACCCCCAATAAGACCCCCATTAGACCTCCAGACCCCATTAGTCACCCAGACCCCCTTTACACTTCCAGACCCCTAATCAGCCCTCCATTAGACCTTTAGACCCCCAATAAGCCCCCTTTTAACCTCCAGACCACCATTAATCCTCCAGACCATCAAAAAGACCCCCATTAGACCTCCAGACTCCCCATCAGACCCCCATTAGACTTCTTCCAGACCCCCCCAATCAGCTCCCCATTAGATCTCTAGACCCCCATAAGTCCTTCAGACCCCAGACCCCCATTAGACCTCCAGACTTCCAATCATCCCCCATTAGACCTCCACACCCCAAATCAGACCCCCATTAGTCCTCCAGACTCCCGATCAGACCCTCATTAAAGCTCCATACCCCCAATCAGACCTGCAGACCTCCAAGCAAACCCCCATTAGACCTCCAGACCCCCAATCAGCCCCTATTAGACCTCCAGACTCCCAATCAACCCCCCATTAGACCTCCAGACCCCATTAGTCTTTAGACCCCCAGTCAGACCCCCATTAGATTTCCATACCACCAATCAGACCTCCAGACCCCCAAGCAGACCCCCATTAGACCTTCAGACCCCCAAGAAGACTTCAAGACCCCACATATCAAACCTCAGATCAGATTACCCCCCCTTTAGATCTCCATGTCAGACTCCGTCCCAATATATAACCTCAGCTAAGAACCTCATTAGATCTCTTAGACCTTCAGACCCCATATAATACCCCGTTAGACCGCCATTCCCCTACATCAAACCTCGGACCAGATGTCCAGACCCCAAATCAGAGCTCCATTAGACTTCCAGACCCCCACCAGACCTCCAGACCCACAATAAGACCCCCATTAGACCGCCATACACCCAATCAGCCCCCATCAGACCTCTAAACCACCAATCAGCCACCCATTAGACCTCCAGACCCCATTAGTCATCCAGACCCCCAATCAGACCCCCATTAGACTTCCAGACCACTAATGAGCCCTCTATTAGACCTCTAGACCCCCAATCAGCCCCCTTTTGACCTCCAGACCACCATTAGTCTTCCAGACCATCAATCAGACCCCCATTAGACCTCCAGACTCCCCATCAGACCCACATTAGACTTCCAGACCCCCAAATCAGCTCCCCATTAGACCTCTAGACCCCCGTTAGACCTCCAGACTCCCAATCAACCTTCCATTTGACCTCCAGACCCCATTAGTCCTTTAGACCTCCATACCACCAATCAGACTCCCACCAGACCCCCAGAACCCCCAATCACACACCCATTAGACCTCCAGACCCACAAGCAGACTTCCAGACCCCACATATCAAACCTCAGATCAGATTACCCCCATCTTTAAATCTCCATGTCAGACCCCGCCCCAATATATGACCTCAGATCTCTTAGACCTTCAGACCCCCATATATGACCCCCATTAGACCGCCATTCCCCTACATCAGACCTTGGACCAGATGTCCAGACCCCAAATCAGAGCTCTATTAGACTTCCAGACCCCCACCAGACCTCCAGACCCCCAATAAGACCCCCATTAGACCTCCAGACCCCCAATCAGCCCCCCATCAGACCTCCAGATGCCATTAGTCGTCCAGACCCCCATTAGATCTCCAGACCCCAATCAGCCCCCCATTAGACCTCTAGACCACCATCAATCAGGCCCCAATTAGACCTCCAGACTCCCCATCAGACCCCCATTAGACTTCCAGACCCCCCAATCAGCTCCCCATTAGACCTCTAGACCCCCATTAGTCCTTCAGACTCCAGACCCCATTAGACCTCCAGACTCCCAATTATCCCCCATTAGCCCTCCACACACCCCAATGAGACCCCCATTAGACTTCCACACCCCCATTTATACCCCCATTAGTCCTCCAGCCCCCAATCAGGCCCCATTAAACCTCCATACCCCCAATTAGACCTGCAGACCTCCAAGCAAACCCCCATTAGACCTCCAGATCCCAATTAGACCTCCAGACAACCAATAAGACCTTCACACCCCCAATCAGACCCTATTAGTCTTTCACACCCCCAATCAGACCCCCATTAGTCTTCCACACACCCAATCAGACCCCCATTAGTCTTCCACACCCCCAATCAGACCCCCATTAGTACTCCAGACCCCAAATAATACCCCCATTAAACCTCCAGACCCCTATTAGTCCTTTAGACCCCCAGTCAGACCCCATTAGACCTCCATACCACCAATCAGACTTGCAGACCCCATTAGACCTCCATATCACCAATCAGACTCGCAGACCCCCATTAGACCTCCATACCACCAATCAGACCTGCAGACCCCCATTAGACCTCCATACCACCAATCAGACCTGCAGACCCCCATTAGACCTCCATACCACCAATCAGACCTGCAGACCCCCATTAGACCTCCAGACCACCAATCAGTCCTCCAGACCCCCAAGCAGACTTCCAGACCCCACATATCAAACCTCAGATCAGATCACACCCCCCTTTAGAGCAGAATAGAGCGAGCAGGGGCTCTTTACAACCCCCATTAGATCTCTTAGACCTTCAGACCCCCATATAAGACCCCCATTAGACCGCCATTCCCCTACATCAGACCTCAGACCAGACGTCCAGACCCCAAATCAGAGCTCCATTAGACTTCCAGACCCCAACCAGACCTCCAGACCCCATTAGACCTCCAGACACCCAATCAGCCCTCCATCAGACCTCTAAACCACCAGCCACCCATTAGACCTCCAGGCCCCATTAGTCGTACAGACCCCCAATCAGCCCCCATTAGACCTCTAGACCCCAATCAGCCCCCTTTTAACCTCCAGACCACCATTAGTTTTCCAGACCATCAATCAGACCTATATTAGTCCTTCAGACCCCCAGACCCCCATTAGACCTGCACACCCCCAATCAGACCCCCATTAGACCTCCAGACCCAAATTAGACCAAAATTAGATCTCCAGACCACCAATAAGACCTCCAGACCCCCAATCAGATCCCTATTAGACCTCCAGACCACCATTCATACCTCCAGACCCCCAATCAGACCCCTATTAGACCTCCAGACCCACAATCAGACATCCATACCTCCAAACAGACCTCCAGACCCCACATATCAAACCTCAGATCAGATCACACCTCCTTTAGATCTCCATGTCAGACTCCACCACAATATATGATCTCAGATAAAAATGCTATTAGACCTCCAGACCCTCATTAGACCTCTTAGATGCAACCCCCATTAGACTGCCGTTCCCCCACATCAGACCTCAGACCAGACCTCCAGACCCCAAATCAGAGCCTCATTAGTCTTTCAGACCTCACCAAACGTCCAGACCCCCATTAGACCTCCATACCCCCAATAACACCTCCAGATCTCCAAGCAAACCCCCATTAGACCTCCAGACCCCAATCAGACCCCATTAGACCTCCATGCCCCCAATCAGATCCCTGTTAGACCTTCAGACCATGAATCAGACCCCTATTAGACCTCAAGACCCCTATTCAGACCTCCAGACCCCACATATCAAACCTCAGATCAGATCACATCCCCATTAGACCTCCATGTCAGACTCCACCCCAATATATGACCTCAGATAAGACCCACATTAGACCTCCTCCAGACCCCCATTAGACCTTCAGACACCCATATATGACCCCCATTAGACTGCAGTTACCCCACATCAGTCCTCAGACCAGACCTCCAGACCCCAAATCAGAGCCTCTTTAGACCTCCAGACCCCCAATCAGATCCCCATTAGACCTCCAGACCCCCAATCATGCCCCCACTAGACCTCTAAACCACCAATCAGCCCCCCATTAGACCTCCAGACCCCATTAGTCCTCCAGACCCCCAATCATACCCCCATTAAACCTCCCGACCCCCAAACAGCCCCACATTAGACCTCTAGATGCCCAAACAGCCACCCATTACACCTGCAGACCCCCATTAGTCCTCCAGACCCCAAATCAGCCCCCATTTGACCTCCAGACCCCAATAAGACCCCCATTAGACCTCCAGACCCCACTAAACCTCTAGACCCCCAATTAAACCCCCATTAGACCTCCAGAGCCCCAATCAGCTCCCTATTAGACCTCTAGACCCCTAATTAGCCCCCCATTCGACCTCCAGACCCCATTAGTCCTTCAGAACCCCAATCAGAACCCCATTAGACCTCCAGACTCACAATCAGACCCCTATTAGACCTCCACACCCCAATCCAACGCCCATTAGACCTCTAGACTCCCAATCAGACCCCATCATACTTCCAAACCCCAAATCAGACCCTAATTAGTCCTCCAGACCCCAAATCTGACCTCTATTAGACATCCAGACTCCAAATCAGACCCCCATTCAGACCTCCAGACCCCACATATCAAACCTCAGATCATATCCCCATTAGATCTCCATGTCAGACTCCACCCCAATATATGACCTCATATAAGACCCACTTTAGACCTCCTCCAGACCCCCATTAGACCTCTTAAATGCAACCCCCATTAGACCTTCAGACCCCCATATAAGACCCCCATTAGACCGCCATTCTCCCACATCAGACCAGACCTCCAGACCCCCAATCAGCCCCCAATTAGACCTCTAGACCCCCAATCAGCCCCCATAGACCTCAAGACCCCCATTAGACTTCCAAACCCCAATAAGACCCCCATTAGATGTCCAGAACCCCAATCAGACCTCGACTCCCAATCAAACCCCAATTAGACCTTCAGTCCCCCAATCAGACCCCTATTAGACCTCAGAACCCCAATCAGACCTCCAGACCCCCAATTAGACCCCATTAGACATCCACACACCCATTCAGACCGCCATAAGACCTCCAGACTTCAAATCAGACCCCCATTAGACTTCCACTGACCAAATACTAACCGCAAATTAGTGATCCCAGTCTTTTAAATGCAGAGCTCATGCATACAAATTAAAATATACTAAAATAGCACAAAATGCGTTTGTTACTGTGTTGGTTAGATCTTGTAGTCAACATAGGCGTGCGCACGGGGTGTGCTGGGTGTGCCTGGGCACACCCTAATCAAGCCTGCTGTCCGGCAAATACTAATGAAGAGCTTCCATTTTGTAAGCGCTCATTAATACCAGAGGACCAGGAAGCAGTGAACACTATGTACTTACCCCTTCTTAGTCCTCGGCTGTCGGCTGTGCAGGGCTGCGCACAGTGTGAGGCGCTTTGTGACGTCACGCTAATGAGGCATAAGGGCTGATAATGGGGGTTAATGAGGCATAAGAGGTGATGATGAGGCTAATGAGGCATAAGGGCTGATGATGGGGGCTAATAAGGCATAATGGGGGCTAATGAGAGGCATAATGGGGGCTAATGAGAGGCATAATGGGGGCTAATGGCATAAAGGCTAAATATATATACGTACGCACGCGGTGTGTGTGTTTGTGCTTTAGAGTGCACACCCTAATGCAATTGGTTGCACACACCTATGGTAGTCAATTGATATTAATAGAAGCACATTATTTTATCAGTTTATTCATTTATTTAATCTTCTTTGATATTGTAACAGATTTTAGTTGTACTAGTTATGTTAGTGAGATATTAGGTTCAGCCACATATAGTCTGTTTGACCACATATGTCAGGATATAGTAGGGTAGTTTCTGCATTTATGGAGCAATTAGTATATTCATAAAGCACTCACCGCACTCGTGCGGCCCCCAACGTTTTCTGTGCGACACTTGGCATGTGTGCCTAGCACATACTTTGTTCAGAAAGCGCTCAAATTATGAATGTAGCGCTTAGTGCTACGGCACTTGTCTACCCTGAAGTTTGACAATATGTCCGTGTTACTCACTGTTCGAATATATCCTGTAGGAAAGCGCAAGGGGACATCATTGACGGAAGATATGTGTCACCGAGGTTCCTGGCCTCGGTGAGGTAAGAGACGGTAATTTTAAGTGTCAACGGCATCTAGGGCTGACTGACACTATTGGTTATTTAGTGTGGCTGTAAAGCCGATCCAGGACGGCTCTTACTGGGAGCAGCCAAAGTGCAGGGTGGGTGGCTGTTCCCCAGGTTCCAGGCCGGGATTTGGTTAGAGATATAAAACCCAGCCAGCAGTCTCAGCTGGGTGTGGATTATCCTCCATTTCACAGTGGATCTGTGGAGTCTCTGTGGTTTTAGATCCTCATGATGTGTGCCGTACTAAAGGGCTGAGAGCCGCATTGCTGGAAAACAGGCCCTAAAGCATGTTGGGGACTGCTACTGCCAAAACCGCTGACAAGGGGAATGTTTTTTGTTCTGTGGACATGCCATGGTGTGATTGAACACCAAGACGACAAACTGTCATTATTTATTTATGTGTGAATAAACACTGCACTGTTTAAGTCAAAGACTATGTTTTTGCCTCTGTACTGCGTCCGCTAATCTGCCTACCAGAGCAAATCCCCACAGTCCTTTCAGCTTACTCGCTCACGGCTCAGCTGCACAGGTCTTTGTTGAGGCGTTCCCCGCTAGACCAACACCTTCGCTGGCTGTAATCTTCTCCATCAAATTCTCCCTGGTGCATGCAACATGAATCTTCCGGGACGCCGGTACTTGATGATAGATTATGACTATAGTCATGCTTCTAAGTTTCCGTTCACACTGTCTTCATATAAGCCAACATAACCGCCACTAGATGCGTTTCGGACAAAGTCCTTCCTCAGTGATATAAAATTCAGAATTGAATAAAATACTGGACCTAACACTAGATCTTTAAATAGTGTTAAGTAAGATCAACTATCTGGGCTGGACCACTACTAGACTGAGTATCATTACTTCCATTGTTTAATCAATGTCTTTAATTTTTTTCTTTGGTTCTGCAAAGATTTATAAAAAGGTTTTTATAATTGAAATAAAGACAAAAACTATAGAATAAAAACTAAAAAAACTAAAAAATAGTAATAGTGATAGTAATATGTATATAAAGATATGTCTATAAAAAAAAAAATCTTGGATATCTGGAAAACTTGTTCATTGCGTAATGTAGACATAACTTTATATACATATTACATATTACTATATTCTTTTTATATATAAAAATATGTTTTTTGTTTTTTTTGTGCTGAAGGGTGGTCAGCAGGCCAGGCACTAATTAGTTGGTGAGCTTCCTCAAATCAGAAATTACCTAATTCACATTAACCTTAAAGTAATAGTTTGTAATAGATTAAGAACCCACTCCAAACAACTAGGTTACTGGAACCTATTTACTGTTTATTTTGGATTAGTGAAGAACATTTAGAATACAGCTTGTAAGATGCAGTGTGTTGACATCAAGTGCATACATTAGAAATGGACCAGGAAGATTTTTAGTTTTCATGTGACATTTTTATGCTTTACATTGATACATATTTTTATTTATTTTTACTTTATTAGATTTACCCAGAATTTTCTTATAATTGGTTTTGCCTCATTCATCTTCAGTTTTTTACAAATGTGGACATTTATAATCTCTGCAACAAGACAGACTATGAGGATCCGGCAAATGTGTTTCAGTTCTATCCTTCATCAGGAAATGGCTTGGTTTGATTCATATCAGATTGGGACTCTGAACAGTAGACTAACAGAGTAAGTAGGTTAAATGTTTTGGGATGTTTAGTTGCAGTTGAACAGTGTCCAACGGTATAAATATAAATGTCTTTTTATAATCAATACTCTGTTGATGCATGAACCTTGTAATATTTGATCCTCAACAAGAACAGAATACCAAAAGTCAAACATGATGGTTGTAGTTTGATGGGACCAAAATTTTATTTGAGTAGACAACCATTATAATAAGACAGACAGTACTTATACTGAGAAACAGTACAGGTAACACATCTCAGTTTTATGCAACATGCTCAAGATTTGAAAGATAACGCTACATGTGATTCATTAGGAGGTAAGAGTACAGATATGTAAAACTATATACTGTGCAATGCATTCAAAAAGTCTTCAGGCCCTTTCACTTTTTCACATTTCCTAATGTTCATCTCTGTGCTGAAGGAGATGTGGTGACACCAAACTTACCAAGTTGTCCTTCGTCAGCGTCCAAAAAATCACTTTTGTCACAAGGAATTAGGAATGGATCCAGGAGGATTTTCACACTCCTCTCGCTTGAGCTGATGAATATATCTGACCTTGCTGATGGTGGCCCATCTTCCCACTGCAGCTTTCTGACTGCCTACCAGCATGTTACATACCGTTTGGCTGTTGCCACCATCATGCCACTGCCGCTGTCTGCCTGCCTACTAACATGTAATATATGGCTGCTGGTGCTTCTACCGCTGCAACTGCTCTTCCACACTGATAATCCCCTATGAGGAGTTATTTACCAAGTTTCAGGGCAATTGGAGCAACTCTGGTTCAGATAGAATCAGTTCTTTCAAATAGTTTGAAAAATTTGGCAAATCTGAAACTAACCGAATCTCAAAAGGTCCAATCATCTCTACTGTAAATATATCTCTGTTTGAGAACAAAATGAAGCTCTTGCTGTATTAATGAGTGGTGTAAGGTTTGTTTGTTTTAACTCCATAGTTTGAACCTCTTTTACTTTGACTCTCCTGAAGCTCATATAGATACTCCCAAGTGGTGGTACTGCAACTGCAGTAGTCCCTGAATTAACAACTTACATTCTCAAGCAGTTCTGTTCAGTAAAGATGTATAGGTACAAACAAGGTGTCTGCTCTGCTCTTTCTCTTTGTCAATTTTCAAAAAAGTGACTGGATCCCAAGCCAAGACAATGCAGTAGGCCAACAGGCAATGTTGGTGTGGAGTTCCTTGAGCCCAGCAGAGGAAAATAATCTTGGAGCCCAACTCCCATATTGTCAATAAAGTATAATAGGCTTTGATTCAAAGAAATACTGTAAAAACTAGTGACCAGTGACTGGCTCAAAAAGCAGCTTCAAATATTTTTTTTTTCTCCTGTACCTTTGGGCCCACTATGACACACTGGGACAGAATCTAGCATCTAGATAGCACAGAATCTAGATAGCACAGGCAGAGGCAGCATACCAGAACAGACTAAAACAAGGTAAAAAATCAGAGAGTAACATTAAACTAGAGTATGGTTCTCAAAGCTTTGTCCCACTCTGTACGGGGTTCGCTGTGTATAGGGTTCCCATCCCAATTTCAGATAATAATTAATCACAGCAGGTCACCATCAATTAGAAGTGCTTTTATTGTTGAGTACAATGAAAACATGTGGCAGTTCGTGTGTTAACGTTTTCGGCACATAGGCCTCGTCAGACACTGTGCCGCAGTAGATAACACGCTCTACCTAAGGTCTAGCGTACTCTTCTTCATACCGTTACCCAAGTGGCAGGGTGGCTCCTGCCCAAGGCGATCGGACGAATCTAGGCTGCACCAACCGTCAATTATCTACACTCATTCTCCATTGCAGTTGCATCCAATTGATGCAACCACAATAGGTGAGCAAACCATTTCTTTCACTAGAAATCTGATTTGCTGAACTTACTTACCCTATGAGCGCCTTCTCTTTCCTCTTGGCCGTTATCTGCAGTAGATAACAGGAATGGAAAGTGTAGGCATGCCAAACGCAACTGTGCATAATCGCACCAGAGCTAAGAGGGTTAGAGGGTACAATTATGCACCGTTCCGTTTGGTGTACCTACACTTTCCATTCCTGTTACCTACTGCGGCACAGTGTCTGACGAAGGCCTATGTGCCGAAAACATTAACACACAAACTGCCACATGTTGTCCGTTGTACTCAACAATAAAAGCACTTCTAATTGATGGTGACCTGCTGTGATTCATTATTATTAAACCAGAGTACTGTATGTTAACAAATCATATTACAGTACCAGAAAAGGGTCAGTACCAGGAGGCCACTTCAGATACTAAATCAGAAGTCAGAGGCAAAGTCACAAGCAAAAGCAAGTGTGTGGGGTAAGAAAACCAATCACAGACAACTGTGGCTAGCGGCTGCCTGTTTAAATACCCCATTGACAGGAAATATGTGACACTTGCACCAAGCCTGATTGGTCCAGCGTCTCTACTCTCTAATAGGCCAACCATCCCCACTGTCAACATGTCTGATTACAATAGTGACTAAGCGACGTCGGAAGAGGAGCCTGGTTTGCAGACAGGTAGGAACATGACACAGGCAATTCTGAATTCCTTTATTTGGGCTTATTAGCTCCCGAGAATATAATCTTATATTTGATCAAACCAAGACCAAAAACCTTATTCTTTTTACTAGGAATTACATTTAGGTGAAGTTGTGAAAGTGCACAACTTTTCCCGAAATTTAAGTTTAGGTGAAGGCACGTAAGTGTGCCAAATTTCCCCAAAATGTAATTTAGGTGAAGGAGCAGACGTGTGCCACTTTTCCAGAAAATTTAATTTAGACAAAGGCGCAGAAATGGCACATTTCCAGAAAATGTAATTTAGACGAAGGTGCTACATTTACTACAACTAAGTAATATGGGAGCAACTGAACCACCAACAACTTTGTCAGGGGAGTTCAGCTTTCCCATAAGCTGGTTGTGAATCATTTTCACAGGACCACACATTCCTTTAAGAAAGTCTCACAAAGGAACAGATGATGAGGAGAAAGAGGAGTCTGAGCAGGAGAAGGAGCAGCTGATGATGACAAGGACACTGCACTGCTTGGGGAGGCAAGCTGGCTTCCACAAAGAAGACCAAGAGAAGGAGGATGTGTTCTGATTGAGAATGCTGATCTGTTCTATTTATCCATAGGATCTGGTGATGTCGCCTCATGTGCTGTAATAGAGCCCTGCTACCTATGTTTGTGTTTGAACACACAGATAATATTTTAATCCTGCAAATCTCGCACACAGCTGTGATTTTGTGTGCTGCCCTTGTGGAGAAAAAAAAATGCCATATGGGAGTTGCTCGCACAGAGCTAGAGGCAGCCAAGCTTGGTGTAGGTCTGGCAAATTTTGAGCCTGAGCCCACAATATCGGCAGTATCACCAGTTCCCGAGCTGACCACAATAGAAGCAGCTCTGGTCCTGCCAGTTCTTTTTGGAGATTTTGGCTATATATTTCCTCTGCTCTTTATTGTCACCATGCTGGCATGTATTAGATCACTCCATCGGACATTGTGCTTGGTGACGTAAACTTTGCATGCACATGCTTAACCATGGAAAGTCACTAAGCATCTGGAACACAGTTTGTGTGCTGATGTTAATGCCAGAAGAGTTTTAGAACTCTGCAGTTATTGCGTTAGTAGAGCATTGGTGACTTTTATACACTATGCACCTCAGTGCTTGGCGACCCCAACGTCCTCATGGTAGAGTTGCTGTGCTCCCTAAGCGCTTCTACTTTTTTAATAATTCCAATCACGACGGATCATGGAAAACATATCTAGAAGAGAAGAAACTTTACAACATGCCTTGCTGCAAGCATCCTATTACAGTACCATGCTCGAATTTAGTGAGCTATTTTGAACAACCCATTCTTTCACAAAAAAGGCAGTCTGCAAGGAGAGATGCTGGATTTTATATAGCTGTTGAAATGGGACAGAATGAAGCAACCTTCAATCATTTTGAGGTGTGTCCCAGTACTACTCTCCATAAAAGACTATGCCTAAAACTCTTTGGATGTCTGCTAAGATATGGACATTACCACCCTGTGACATTTTATACCACAGAAGGCCAGACAGTTACTGTCACACTCAGATATAAAAGTGAGGACCATGTAATTTACATTTACTTACTTTAAAAGTGAGTACATTCTGACTGTATACCAAACCATAATATACCATATTATTGATAACTCTTAGTCACAAATGTATTGATTCATGCCTCCAAATGTAACTTCTGCAAAAACTACTTTAGCATCCCACCAGGTCAAGGACAAGTTGACATATGTGGGGCCACACAGGTGAAACGTTCGTTCGTTGGGTGAAATGATGGGAGGTGCAGAAGCCTCAATCATCGTTCCCATGCAGCAGATGGTGCTGTCTAAACAGTACTCTGTTACCCAGGAGCAATAATTTTGTATTGCTTGTTCTCATACTGTGGAGGTGATCGCTGCTGGTAAGTGCAGCGCTTCACCTCAACTTAACGAACAGCGGACTTTCGGGAAGGAATGCTTTCTTCCCAACAAACGTCTTCACCTCGCTCCTTGTAAATCAGCCTTTACTTTCCAAAGTAAACTATTGCACTATTTTATAACATATAATACATTCACAAGGTTCACCTCCTGCACTATGCTAATTATACATTTATCTTTCCTTTTATAGGGACATTAATACCATATATGAAGGACTATCCATTAAATGGGGCATATGTGTGCAATCTATTTCATCTGCTATATTTGGCATTACTATAGGATTTGTCCTAGGCTGGAAACTAGCAATAGTGATCTTAGCATCTGGTCTAATACTCAGTTTTTTTATATCACTATGGATTAAGGTACGTTTCTAAAACTCAGTAACCTATGTATTGGTGAATGGCTGCCAATTTAACAATCTTGTTTTTGCAGCTTTCTTCAGTATTTACAATTAAAGAGTTAAAAGCCTATGGGATGGCGGATGCAGTTGCAGAAGAAGTCTTGACAGCAATAAGAACAGTCGCTTCATTTAATGGACAAGAAAAAGCGATGGAAAAGTATGTCATTTTTACCTGTAGTTTGGTTTTATGGTTCCACTGCATAGACTGCCTACTGGACATATTGCCTTATTAATTTGGCATCTATAATGGTGAAATGTGTGTGATTCAGGACCATCACTAAAGTGCTGAGAGTTGTATGAAGTCACTTTTATATATGAAGCACAAAACTGTCCAACTAGACAGTAAGAAAAAAATAAAGGAAACTGGGAAGACAGGCACTCTATATCAGGTCACCAGTAGATATCAACAAAGGACAGGGATAGTATAGGTATGTTGAAAAAAAATGTATTTATTTTTATAGTAGTAATGATAAAAAAACGTATTTCAATATAGGTCACTCCCAATGTACAGGGAAAGGGGAATGGTAGTGAAAAATTGGATAAAAGAAGAATTAAATGGGAATAGTAAAAAAGATAAAAAAAGAGGGGGTTGTGAAAAAGTGGTGATGTTAAAATGATATTTAAAACACCCTGTATTGAGCTATATGTCCCAAAAAATAAAGTGTAAAAAAAAAAAAAAAAAATAATATTGTATAAGTATAGTCAATGCTCTCGGATGAGTTCAATGGAAAAAAGTGCAGCAGCAGCCTTCCAGACCCAATGCCTACGTATATGCAGCTATGCTAAAGTGATTTTCATTTATGCGAAAATAGCCTTAATTTATGCAAAAGTAATTTTCATTTATGCCAAAATAATTTTCATCGAACCAGTGCCTGGTGGCGTCCTACCGAAAATTGGCTCACTGGTCGCTGTTACCTCTCCTCGAAGATCGCAGGTTCTTTTCTGCATAGGGTCCTCTGTGTGCTATGGGTACTTGTGGCTGTGTCTGACGTTCTTTTTTGCGCACGCTTTTTTCACGCACTTTTAGTTCCTGGTATCGTCTGTGGGTGGAGGCAGCCTGATGTGCACCATGGAAGTTTGGAAGCGCTTCCCAGGGTATTTTCTTCTAAGAAAAAATATACATTAACAGAAACCCACAACAAACACAACTGAAATACAGACAACAAAAAGACTAAGGCCCCTTGCAGACGAGTGTGTCCGGATTAGGTCCGGATGCATTCCGGGTGCATTGCGGCAAACCTGCGCGAGTAGGCATGCAATTGCAGTCAGTTTTGACTGCGATAGTGTTCCATTGTTCAGTTTTTATTGCTCGGGTGCAATGCGTTTTGCACTCGCGTGATAAAAAACTGAATGTGGTACCCAGACCCGAACTTCTTCACTGAAGTTCAGGGGTGGTTGTGTAGATAGTTATTTTCCCTTATAACATGGTTATAAGGGAAAATAATAGCATTCTTTAATACAGAATACTTAGTACAAGGTCAATTGAGGGTTAAAAAAATGAAATAATTAACTCACCTCCTCCAATTGATCGCGTAGCTGCTGGTCTCCTGTTCTTTCTTCAGGACCTGTCAAAAGGACCTGTGGTGACGTCACTGAGCTCACCACATGGTCAAATCACATGGTCTATTGCCACGGTGATGGACCATGTGATGTGACGTCACCACAGGTCCTTTAGCCGGCAGCTCATGATTAAAGAAGTAAAAAGAGATCGGCAACTATGCGATCAAGAGGAGGAGGTGAGTTAATATTTTTTTTTTTTGTAGCCCTCAATTGACCTTTTACTAAGCATTCTGTATTAAAGAATGCTATTATTTTCCCTTATAACCATATTATAAGGGAAAATAATACAGTGAATAGACTGTCATCTTGGCAACCATGCGTGAAAATCGCACCGCATCCGCACTTGTTTGCGGATGCTTGCGATTTTCACACAGCCCCATTCACTTCTATGGGGCTTGCGTTGCGTGGAAAACACACAATATAGAGCATGCTGCGATTTTCACGCAATGCACAAGTGATGTGTGAAAATCACCGCTCATGTGCACAGCCCCATAGAAATGAATGGGTCCGGATTCAGTGCGGGTGCCATGCGTTCACCTCACGCATTGCACCCGCGCGGAAATCTCGCCTGTGTGAAAGGGGCCTAAAGGTGGCATTTATTATGAATTATACTCAACTGGAGTATTAATGTCATAGATTTTGTCACAATGGTCTTTTTGCTGAAAAGTATGCAACTTTTTTGCCGCTTATGACACTTTTCCCGAGTGCCAAGAAAAGGGGGCATGGTGTGGGCGGGGAAGAGGGCGGGACCATCTCATTTATAATTTATAATTACTTGAATCTACACCAGCAAGGGAGCTGGCATAGAGTTTAGTAGTTGCACGGCCTGCTCGAGGAAGCACCACCAAAGTTATGTAGAGACCTGTGCCTCCACATACCTTTGGTGCATCCAATGGCAGTGCAGAGGGACTAAGACCGGCGTCTAAATTTCTGGTCTTAATAAATGTCCCTCTAAGTAACTGCATATCCCAGGATGCTCTCAAATAAAGTCAAATAACTAGTTTTCAAGACTCTGGAAACAAACTGAACAGAGCTATCACTGCACCCTGAAAAGAGTCACAGAAACAAAAGGCATTAAACAGCATAACCATCAAAATTCCCCTTCCAGCAAACATCTGACTAAGCAAGTCGGTAACATAATCAGATTGAGGTGTAAGGCAGTTACATCTGACCCCTGTGGCTCATACCATATAGTTGCTTTCTTCCAAGAGTCACACTTGTCCATAGGCTGTGTGTGGTATTGCAACTCATCCCAGAAGAAACGTGCCACACCTGAAATGGCCTTAATGACCAGACTCTTTTTCGCGATTTAGCGCACATAGTGGTTTAACGGCTCCTAACTAGTGTTGAGCAAACCTGAACTGTAAAGTTCGGGTCTGTACCGAACTTTGAGAGTTCGGGTACCCGGACCTGAACTTTGCAGCCAACATTCGGCTTCAAATTCGATGTTTAGGCATTTATTACAGCTTGTTGAAAGACTGCAGGGCAGCCAATTAACACTCTTTTAAGCTGTGGGCACTTAGAAGCCAACATAGCAATGCCTACTAATGGCATGGCTGTGATTGGCCGGTACATCATGTGACCCAGCCTCTGTAAAAGCTGGATCACATGTAGAACCGCCCATCAGCTCTGAGTATTGCAGGGACAAGAAGCACGCAGCTGAAGTGAGTGAAAGTGTTAGTAATCTCATCTGGCTATTTATTCTGTGGGTGCAATCCTGACACAAAAAATATAATATTAATATTAAAGTTATGTGAGGTACACTTGCACTGCATCCGTGACAGGGAAATTAATTTAGTTAATCCGTATTTTAGTTTGGTGGGTGACATATACCAAGTTTTTTGTGTGAGGAACACCTGCACTGCATACGTGACAAAGAAAGTAATATAGTTAATTCGTATGTTAGTTCGGTGGGTGACATATACCCATTTTTTGTGTGAGGTACACCTGCACTGCATATGTGACAGGGAAATGAATATAGTTAATCTATCTGTTAGATCGGTGGGTGACATATACCAATTTTTTGCGTGTTGTACACCTGCATGGAATCAAGGTCATGTCGAGTGACGTGTGCAGTTCTTCAGACAATATGCTGACAGGACTCGTGTGGTTTGCACGCTGGGCAATTGGAGCCTGAAGTGAGACATAAATATTCTAAACCTGAGCGCCACCTGCATGACCAGGCATCTAAATGCAAAGCATGATCTGCAGTGGAGTACACACGAAAGATCTCAGGCTCCTCCTGCTCCCTCTTCTGCTACAGTCTCGGCCTCTTCCTCCACCTATGTAGTGACAGTGGCACCTGCCACCCCGCAAACAGAGGATGTGGCAGCAACACCACCACCGTCACCAAGCATCTCCACACTGTCCCATGGAAGCGTTCAGCTGTCCATCCCTCAAACACTGGAGAGAAAGAGGAAGTACCCCCCACACACCCACCAGCGATCCCTGTCCCTGAATGCCAGCATTTCAAAATTCCTAGCCTTTGAAATGCTGTAATTCCGTCTGGTGGAGACGAATACTTTTAAACACTTTATGGCGGTGGCTGTCCCACAGTACGTGGTTCCCAGCCGCCACTACTTTTCCAGGTGAGCCATCCCTGCCCTGCACAACCAAGTGGAAGACAAAACAGGTGTGCACTGCGCAACACCATCT
The DNA here is from genome assembly GCF_014858855.1 of Bufo gargarizans. Classification (NCBI taxonomy): domain Eukaryota; kingdom Metazoa; phylum Chordata; class Amphibia; order Anura; family Bufonidae; genus Bufo; species Bufo gargarizans. Next base: position 395,937,842 of record NC_058084.1, read on the forward strand.
GTGGCAAGGTCCACATAACCACCGATACGTGGACCAGAAAGCACAGGCTGGGACGTTATCTCTCCCTAACTGCACACTGGGTTAATACACTGGCTGCTGGGACTGAGTCAGATAGCAGTTTGGCGCATGTACTTCTGCCACCGAGGATTGCAGGACGTTTCTCGTTGCCTCCTCCTCCTCCGCTTCCTCCTCTACTGCCTCCTCATCTGGTCAGCGTAACACCTGCACTACCAACTTCAGCACAGCCAGGGGGAAACGACAGCAGGCTGTTTTGAAACTCATCTGTTTGGGGGAAAAACCACACACCGTGCAGGCGCTGTGGACGGGCATGGAACAACAGACCGATGAGTGGTTGGTGCCACTGAGCCTCAAGCCCCGCCTGGTGGTGTGCGATAATGGACAAAATCTCATAGCAGCTCTGGGCATAACCAGTTTGATGCACATCCCTTGCCTGGTGCGTGTGCTGAATCTGGTGGTGCAGAGGTCTCTGAAAAAACAAAAAACAACAAAAACTGTGTTTGCTAACTCCTCCTCCTCCACCACCGCTTCCACCTACCCCCCACGTCCACCGCCTCCTCAACCTCCTACTGCACGTTGACCTCTGCCTCCTAGTTCAAGACGTTTATTGTACTATTTTTCCCACCCTTCATGAACTTAACCAACTACAGGGGACAGATTTTAATATGTATTTTCATTGCAGGTACAACACCAATTTAATAGATGCAAAAGCTGCTGGAATAAAGAAGTCTATCATTTCAAACGTGATAATTGGAGTATCAGAGCTTATGATATTTGGAGTCTATGGCTTGGCACTGTGGTATGGAACACATTTGCTGGACACAGATCCTAAAAATTACAGGATTAGTAATGTTTTAACTGTAAGTATGTCATCCCTTGTAGTCATTTAACATCAATATTATCATGATACTTACACTGTCCTCATACACGTTAGCACGGTGTGTAATCTGATATGTAGTTAAACCCTCTGTCTTCTGAGAAAAAGATACTGTTCAGCTTTAACCTTCTCTTTATTGCTAGTAGATTGACAGGAAAGGTGAAACTACAGAATAAAACAGTAGTATTTCAGAACATAAATATTCAAAGTACATGGCAAAAGATACAGAATAATCTGCTATACATACAGTACATGAGGTAACACAATAATAATGAGCTATCACATACAAGTAGCATATAATAAACTTCATTAAATGTCACATAGCTAGTGTCCTTACTGACTATGCTTGAAACAAGCTTTATAAGAAATCAGGACCAGAAGAACTAGTGAGAGTGTGGCTTCTCACATAGACATAAGATGGCTACTGCTTCTAATACAAGCACAAGACTGCAAAGAACCAGGAACTGCCCACAATCCCCTGGCACTACCATAATGCATAGGAAAAAAAGGCTGGACAAAATACATTAAACTCACCAGTAGATGGTGCTGCTACCATACCATATAATGCAGATGAAATACAACATAGGTAAATGCAATTTTAAAAACTGCTAAACACACAGAAACAACTGGATTTGCATCTGAGGACAGAACAATACTATTTAATTCCTTGCTATCATGCAATGTATGGTGGATACCAGGTTGTTAAATGAATCACCAATATGCAAATGAGGCCCCAAGCACATAAGATGTGTTATCCAGCTCTGCTAGTGCCCAGGCCTTCCTGTCCAAACCATTGATAGCTCCTTCCCTCTCTACAGTCTTTCCCCAATCCCTGTGATGTGACTCATTCTCCTAAGTAAAATTTCAGGCAGGTGCAATGAACTTTCATTTCTCCACCTATGCATTACAAACACCACAGTGAGCATCAGCTTTGTGCTGTCAAGCAATGCACCATAGACTTTCCGAAAGAAGAGTAGACGCTGTGAACCTTCTGCTCAGAATGGTGTTTGTAATGTGTAGGACAAACAGAGGTTTTACAGAGAGGGAAGAAAGGAAGGATGATAGAAAGAGGGGGCGAGCTATAAAGTGTTAGGACTGGAGCACACCTCCTAGCATTTTGGTCTCTTTTGCAAATAGAATAAAGATTGTTTTCTGGTGCAAGCAAACAACACAAAGGCTAACAAAGGTATGTTTAATATGCTGTTTAGGAGTACAGCTGGTAGTTCAGTGAAAAAGCTAGCAAGTACATACTGTTTTACAGCTCTGATCACAAGCAACTCCAAATATGGACATTTAACACCTCAAATATCATAGATAATTGCTGCCATGGCATCTGAGAGGTCCTTTGGAGCGAGGGAGCTCCCTCTGACGCTCAAACTGTAGGGTTGAGCGAACCCAAACTTTAAGATTTTTGGACCCCGAACCCGAACATTTTCGTAAAAGTTTGGGTTCAGTGTTCGGCGCATTCTTGGCGTTTTTTGAAAGGCTGCACAGCAGCCAATCAACAAGCGTCATACTACTTGCCCCAAGAGGCCTTCACAGCCATGCCTACTAATGGCATGGCTGTGATTGGCCAGAGCAGCATGTGACCCAGGCTCTATGTAAGCTTGGGTCACGAAGCGCTGCACGTCACTCTGCTGTCACAAGTGTAGGGAGAGGATGCTGCTGGACTTGTGATTTCAGGGAGAGCATAGGAGAGAATCTAACTCAGCAATCTACAGACAAATAGTTGTGTGGGTGCAGGGCACAATCGTTTTACCCTGCCCTGAGCTCATTGACCAAAAATACAAACTTTTACGATTCTGTTAGTTAGGTGGGTGGCAGTGGCGGCGGCCACTGCCATTTTATGCATGCTCAGTGTAAGGTAGAAATACACCCATCATTCTCTGGGGTTTGAAAAACACAATATATATTTTTTTTTTTCAAAACAATTAATTTCCAGATCTGCAGATGTTAAATTCAAGTTAAATATATACAGCATTCATATTCTGTTAGCAAAAAAAGACTTTTTGGTCAATCTACAACATTTGTATTAGTCACTGTGCAATTTAAGCTAGAAATAAACCCATCATTTGGTGGGGTTTGAAAAACACACTTATTTGACAAAAAACACAATTTTCAGGCGTTGCAGCATCAGCACGTGTGAAATGACAGGCTTATATACTGCTGCAAATTCAGTTGTTAAACAAACAGTCGTTTGGGCTCCAAAAATTTAGTTGGCAGCCTTTGATGCAGATGTCATTGGGAGATACACCCTTAATACATTTGGGTTACATTCAGAGATTTTAAATACCACCATTTGGTGCACCAATATTGAATTCAGGCCTACAGATGTGCAGGCCCTGTGAGATACCCCCTCTACATACAGGGGTTTGAATTAGGCATTTGAAATACAGCCATTTGAAATACTGCCTTTTTGTGCAAAGATATATTTACTTCAGGCCTACACTGATTCAGGGCGTTTGTGATCCCCACTATACATACAGGGGTTTGAATTAGCCATTTGAAATACAGCCATTTGAAATACCGCCATTTTGTGCAAAGATATATTTACTTCAGGACTACAGAGGTTCAGGCCCTCTGAGATACCCCCTCTACATACAGGGGTTTTAATTAGGCATTTGAAATACAGCCATTTGAAATACTGCCTTTTTGTGCAAAGATATATTTACTTCAGGCCTACACTGATTCAAAGCGTTTGTGATCCCCACTATACATACAGGGGTTTGAATTAGGCATTTGAAATACAGCCATTTGAAATACTGCCTTTTTGTGCAAAAATATATTTACTTCAGGCCTACACTGATTCAGGGCGTTTGTGATCCCCAATAGACATACAGGGCTTTGAATTAGGCATTTGAAATACAGTCATTTGAAATACATCCTTTTTGTGCAAAGATATATTTAATTCAGGCCTACACTGGTTCAGACCGTGTGAGATACCCCCTCTACATACAGGGGTTTAAATCAGGCATTTGAAATACAGCCATTTGAAATACAACCTTTTTGTGCATAGATATATTTACTTCAGGCCTACAGAGGTTCAGGCCCTCTGAGATACTCCCTCTTCATACAGGGGTTTGAATCAGGCATTTGAAATACAGCCATTTGGTGCAAATAAATCTTTAATTCAGGCCTACACTGATTCAGGGCATGTGTGATTCCCCCTATACATACAGGGGTTTGATTCAGCCATTTGAAATACAGCCATTTGAAATACAGCCATTTTGTGCAAAGAAATCTTTAATTGAGGCCTAGTCTGGTTCAGGCCGTGTGAGATACACCCTTTACATACTGTCGTTCTTTTTTACTATTAATTAAACACCCATTTAAGGCAAGATCCTAAATTCAAAACATATAAGGAGAGCGTCAAATAAGGGACGTGGCCCAAGTTGTGGTGCTGCTGGTGGAGCTCCTGTTGCAGGGAGAGGACATGGTCGATCTGTGCCAGCTACACGCACAAGTGAAACCCCTCCCTCAGGTGCGAGTAGGCAACAAAATCTGCAGCGTAATTTGGTCGGGCCTAATGCTGCTCTACGAATGGTGAGGCTTCAACAAGTACAGGCGATAGTAGATTGGGTTGCTGACAGTGGATCCAGTTCCTTCACATTGTCTCCCACCCAGTCTCCTGCTGAAAGACCACAGTTGGCACCTGCAGCCGATGTCCATCAGTCTTTCACCTCACCCCCTTGCAAATCAGCCAAGCAGTCTGAGCCCCAAGTCATGCAGCAGTCTCTTCTGCTTTTAAATGACTCTGTTAGCAGGGTTTCCCAGGGCCATCCACCTAGCCCTGCCCCAGAAGTGGAAGAGATTGAGTGCACCGATGCCCAACCACTTATTTTTCAAGATGAGTACATGGGAGGACCATCGTAGCACGTCTCGGATGATGACGAAACACAGGTGCCAACAGCTGGGGCTTTCAAAAGCATGCAGACCGACAAGGAAGTCAGGAGTGAAGACTGGGTGGAAGAGGATGTGGAGGACGATAAGGTCCTCGACCCCACATGGAATCAAGGTCATGCGAGTGACCGATGTAGTTCGGAGGAAGAGGCGGTGGTCGCATAGAGCCACCAGCACAGCAGAAGAGGGAGCAGGGTGCAAATGAGGAGCGGCCGTCCTCTAGACAGTACGCCTTCTACTGCCCACCACAGCAAGGGACCGAGAACACCAAAGCCAGCTCCACGGAGTTCCCTGGCGTGGCAGTTCTTCAGATAATTTGCTGACGACAAGAGACGAGAGGTTTGCACGCTGTGCAATCAGAGCCTGAAGCGAGGCATAAACGTTCTCAACCTGAGCACAATCTGCATGACCAGGCATTTAAGTGCAAAGCACGAGCAGCAGTGGAGTAGACACCTCACAAACCAAGAAAGGTCTCTGGCTCCTCCTGCTTTCTCTTCTGCTCCAGTCGCAGGCTCTTCATCCACCTCTGGAGTGACAGTGCCACCTGGCACCCCACAAACAGAGGATCTGCCAGCAAAACCAACAACTGGGTCACCAAGCATCTCCACAATGTCACACGGAAGCGTTCAGCTCTCCATATCCCAAACTCTGGAGAGGAAGTACCCCCCTACCCACTCGCGATCCCTAGCCCTGAATGCCAGCATTTCTAAATAACTTGCCTTTAAAATACGGTCATTCCGCCTGGCTGAGACGGAGAGTTTTAAAGGCCTTATGGTGGTCGCTGTCCCACAGTATGTCCTGCCCAGCCGCCACTACTTTTCAAGGCGAGCCATCCGTTCCCTTCACAACCAAGTAGGGGACAAAATCAGGTGTGCACTGTGCAACTCCTTCTGTGGCATGGTGCACCTCACTACGGATACGTGGACCAGTAAGCACGGTCAGGGCCGTTATATCTCCATAACAGCACACTGGGTAAATGCAGTGGCGGCTGGGCCTGAGGCGGATAGCAGTTTGGTGCATGTCCTTCCACCACCGAGGATTGCAGGGCGCTTCATTTTGCCTCCTGTTGCTTCCTCCTCCTACTCCGCTTCCTCATCCTCTACCAGCTCCTCATCCAGGCAGCGTAACACCTACACCACCAACTTCAGCACAGCCAGGGGTAAACGACAGCAGGCAGTTTTAAAAATTATCTGTTTGGGGGACAAACTCCACACCGCACAGGAGCTGTGAACGGGCCTTGAACAACAGACCAATGAGTAGTTTATGCCAGTCAGCTTCAAGCCCGGCCTGGTGGTGTGCGATAATGGTTGAAATCTCGTAGCAGCTCTGGGACTAGCTGGTTTGACGCATATCCCTTGCCTGGCGCATGTGCTGAATTTGGTGGTGCAGAGATTCCTTAAACATTTACCCCGACATGTCAGAGCTGCTGCATAAAGTGGGGGCCATCTGTGCACGCTTTTGGTGTTCTCACCCTGCTGCTGCTCGCCTGTCAGTGCTGCAGCGTAACTTCGGCCTTCCTGCTCACCGCCTCATATGGGACGTGCCCACAAGGTGGAACTCCACCTTGCACATGCTGGCTAGACTGTGCGAGCAGCAGCAGGCGACAGTGGAGTTTCAGCTGCAGCATGCACGGGTGAGTCACTCGGCGGAACAGCACCACTTCACCACCAATGATTGGGCCTCCATGCGAGACCTGCGTTCCTTGTTGCGCTGTTTCGAGTACTCCACCAACATGGCCAGTGCCGATAACGCCGTTCTCAGGGTTACTATTCCACTTCTATGCCTCATTGAAAAAACGCTCCTGGCGATGATGAAAGAGGATGTGGCACAGGAGGAGGAGGAAGAGGGATCATTTCGTAGGGTTTCCGGCCAATCATTCCCAAGTGGCTCCAAGGATGGGTTCCTGCACCCACAAACCCAAGGTACACAATTGTCCAGCCAGGGCACAGTTCTGGAGAATGATGAGGTGGAGGATAAGGAGGAGGAGGAGGAACCATGTTCACAGCAGGGTGGCACCCAGACCAGCTTATGGCCATCACTGGTGCGTGGCTGGGGGGATACAGAGGACACAGACGATACACCTCCCACAGAGGACAGCTTTTCGTCGCCTCTGGGCAGCCTGGCACACATGAGCAATTACATGCTGCAGTGTCTCCACAACGACCACAGAGTTGCCCACATTCTAACTTGTGCTGATTACTGGGTGGCCACGCTGCTGGATCCCCGTTACAAGGACAACGTACCGTCCTTAATTCTGTCACTTGAGTGCGATCGTAAGATGCGCGAGTACAAGCACATGCTGGTAGACTCGCTGCTGGTGGCATTGCCTCTTGACAGCGGGGGCACAGTGGAAGCACAAGGCGAAGGCAGAGGATGAGGAAGAGGTCACCAACGCAGCTGGGGCACCACCAGCACCTCAGAAGGCAGGGTGGTTAGCATGGCCAAAATGTGAAAAAGATTTGTCAGCACGCCACAACAACCAACACCACCAGCTGATATGGAACGTCTTAGCAGGAGGCAGCATTTCACCAACATGGTGGAGCAGTATGTGTGCACACGCTTACACGTACTGAATGATGGATCTGCCCCCTTCAACTTCTGGGTGTCCAAATTGGGCACATGGCCTGAGCTAGCCCTTTATGCCTTGAAGGTGCTGGCCTGCCCTGCAGCCAGTGTATTATCTGAACGTGTGTTTAGCATGGCAGGGGGCATCATTACAGACAAGCGCAGCCGCCTGTCCACAGCCAACGTGGACAAGCTCACGTTCATTAAAATGAACCAGGCTTGGTTCCCACAAGACTTGTCTGTACCTTGTGCAGAATAGACATTTATACCACCATCAAACATACATTCTTGTACTCAAGTCAAGTGCAATGATACTTAGTTTTATTTATGTTTTATTTGTCCCAATATTTTGGGTGCTACCTACCCCAATAAAAAATAAAAAAAAGACTGTTAGCTACTTCCTGTTCCTCCATTGCTGCATCCACCTACAACACCACATTCACCGCCTCCTCAACCTCCGACTCCATATCCACCTCCTTCTCTGAGTTACAGGTTAATAATTTGTAATTTTTAGTTATTTTATTTTATGTTATTTCCCTATCCACATTTGTTTGCAGAGCAGTTGCCATGCTCTTAAGCACATTTTACTGCCTTTCATATCCATCTAGCGTTTTCAAGGAATATTTTAGAGCCATTTTAATGCAAAACAGTGCCAATTTTAGTGCCCTAAATTGAAAAAAATCTTATTTTCAATTGTCGGGTGACATTTTACCATTTTTGGCGTATACAAACCCCTGCTGTGCCTGGGTGACAGGGGCCTAAATCTCTCAAAATCCTCTGTTCTATTGCTGGGTGACATGAACCCCCTTTTGCCGTGAATGAACCCCTGCTGTGCCTGGGTGACAGGGGCCTAAATCTCTCAAAATCCTCTGTTCTATTGCTGAGTGACATGAACCCCCTTTTTCCGTGAATGAACCCCTACTGTGCCTGGGTGACAGGGGCCCAAATCTCTCAAAATCCTCTGTTCTATTGCTGGGTGACATGAACCCCCTTTTGCTGTGAATGAACCCCTGCTGTCCCTGGGTGACAGGGGCCTAAATCTCTCAAAATCCTCTGTTCTATTGCTGGGTGACATGAACCCCTTTTGCCGTGAATGAACCCCTGCTGTGCCTGGGTGACAGGGGCCTAAATCTCTCAAAATCCTCTGTTCTATTGCTGGGTGACATGAACCCCTTTTGCCGTGAATGAACCCCTGCTGTGCCTGGGTGACATGGGCCTCGTTCTCTCAAAATCCTCTGTTCTATTGCTGGGTAACATAAACCCCCTTTTGCCGTGAATAAACCCCTGCTCTGCATTGGTGACAGGGATCTAAATTTAGTGAAAACATCTGTTACTGATGGGAAGATGCGCGACTACAAGCGCACGCTGCTGATGGCATTCCCACCTTACAGTGGGGGCACAGTGGAAGTACAAGGCGAAGGCAGAGGAGGAGGAAGAGGTCGCCAACGCAGCTGGGGCACCAACAGCACCTGAGAAGGCAGGGTTAGCATGGCCAAAATGTGGAAAAGCTTTGTCAGCCTTGAAGGTGCTGCCCTGCAGCTAGTGTTTAGTGTGAACCTGTATTTAGCACTGGCAGAGAGCATTATCACAGGCCACAGCCAATGTGGTCAAACTTACGTTTATTAAAATGAACCAGTCATGGATCTCACAGGACTTGTCCGTACCTTGTGTAGAATAGACATTTATACCAGCATCAACCATCCATTCTTGTACTCAAGCGCACTTATTCTTAGTTTAATTTTGTTATATGTCCCAATATTTTGGGGGATACCCCAATTTAAAAATAAAAAATGACACAAATCAGTGTTGGCTACCTATTCCTCCTTCACCACCGCTACCACCTACACCTCCATGTCAACCTACACCGCCACATCCACCCATCCACCGCCTACTCAACCTCCTACTCCTAGATCCAGATTGTTATTTTAAATTTTTCTGTATTTTGTTATTTTAAGTCATTTCCCTATCCATATTTGTTTGCAGAACAGTTGCCGTGCTCTTAAGCACATTTTGATGCCTTTTGCAGCCCTCTAGCCATTTCCTGGACTATTTTAGAGCCATTTTAGTGCCCAAAAGTTCAGGTCCCCATTGACTTCAATGGGGTTCGGGTTTGGGGTCAAGTTCGGGTCCCGAACTTTTTTGTGAAGTTTGGCCGAACTCGTCAAACCCGAACATCCAGGTGTCCGCTCAACTCTATCAAACTGCTTACCAGTGATAACAGGAGCTATTTGGTTGATATTGTAGCCTGGAACCTTGCTAAAGCTCCAAGGTCTGCCATAATAAATTTATTACTTATTGACCCCTGCTTTAATAGAAAAAAGCAATTCCCATAGATTGCAATAGTATGCTATTACCGTCTATGGTAACAGTGATAAAAGGTTTAAAAAAATAAATAAAACATTCAAATCACCCCATTTCAAACTTTTACCCATAAATATAATTAATAAATATAATTGGTATCACTGCATCTGAAAATGCCCGATATATTGAGGTGAGAGGAACGATTCATCACCAATTTCACAAAAATTCTTTGTCCAAATGAATCGGTCTTGGCAATTTGCTTTGGATGAATTGCACAAAATTACATTAGCCATTTTATATTGAAAATTCATTACGTTTGTGACAGAAACAGTGTGGGAAGGATAAAGTCACAGGGTGGAGCCCATCTGGTTGGCCTCCTCACAATGCTTTTGTAGTTAGCCTGACAGAAAATAAGGGAGGAAGATATTGGCTGGTCTATCAGGTTGTATATTTGTTCTGACACTCAGAAGCCATTATGAGCTCAGCCACTTACGTGGCAGAATGTGTAGACACACAAAAAGACAGCCATTTTGAGTCCTGCAGGGACAGTGTAGGGATTGTGAAGCAAACTTTAGTTAGATATATTGAATTACTAGGTAAAAAGTTATGTTTTATCATTAGGGACACAACGGGGCTGTTAGTGTAATGTCTGTCTTACTGTCATGTTCTGACGAGGGTCCAACTGACCCATAGAACATCTCACAACGAAGAATACACCAAAGCAAGCATACACAGAGATACAGACTCGGGGAGTGCACACATTCACAGGCATAGTACACAAGACACCGCAGCCAGCATGTAGCCCCAAGCAACCAGCATACACAGGAGTTAGCCTGCAGCCAGTACGCAAGAGGGCGTGCAGCCAGCCTACACGGTCGAAACTGTCACAGTGAACCGCACCGTGACACTTACAGTGAAGCCACTGGACTTGTTTATTACTTCATCTGTTGCACTGCACAAGGCAAGATACATGAAATAGCCTTTTTTGTCCAAAAACCTGTTGCAAATATTCTACAGTTAAGTGTTTTATAGGCATATTTTCCAGCATCACCAGCAGCATATATATATTTGCAGACACTGTGCAATTGTGACTTTTTCAACCAAAAATGCATAAGTAATCTTATTTTTTTATTCAGATTTTTTTTAATAGAATTTTTCAATAACAAATTGCACTTTACAATCATACAATCCACTTCAGTTTGGATCCATGTGGACATCTTATTAACAAACCCATCACAATGAGATAGTAAATGATTATTGAGTGCAATCCCTCAACCAATCCCCCCTCCCCCTTGAGACAAGATAAGTAACATAATTTGGCCTATATAAATGCGTACAAAAATAGCAACAGTATAGATTGTCCATTAGTTCCTTGAGAATTGGAATAAAAGAGGCAATGAAACACCCCAAGGGCAGCGGCAACATACCAGCAACATCACACACCTTTTTTAACGTTCAGACATACCTCACCCTATTATACCTCCCAGTCCTCTTTTAAGAGCTAACCAGGGACTGCACACTCCTGATCTATCTATCCAGAGACCCCAAATAGCCTCAAATTTTAAGAGGCAATTTCATTTAAGATAGAACCCCCTTTCCAACCTTATCACTTCAATTAACCTTGCAGTAAACTCAGTTGTGCTCAGAGGCAGCGGCTGTATCCACTTTGTTGCTAATGTTTTACGTGCCTGATATAACATTCTATTTATTTATAAGTAATCTTATTTTAGTGAATCAATAGGTTTGGTAGTTTTTGGAACTCCAACTGCACCTTTTTGTACTGCTTGTTCAGAACAAGCCACTATACATGATGGCAGGTTACATTACAACTTGCTGTCGCCCTCTAGAGCTGTAGATGTCATAGTGATTGTTTTTAACCTCCTCCGGACCACCTAACGCACGGATGCGTCCTGGAGGCGGTCGATTCATTCCTCCTGGACGCATCCGTGCGTCATCTCGCGAGACGCGAGATTTCGGTCTGAGCCGGCCGCGCATGCGCATTGCGGGCCGGCAAAAGTTGAAGAACCATTTAGTCACCAGCCTGCCAGCCAATGATCGTAGCTGGCAGGCGGGCGAATTTCAAAATCTCTAATCAGAAGCCATCTAACACCTTATATTTATAAATATAAGGTGTTAAATGGCTTCCCTGCTCCTCTGCTGGTCCTTTTCGTCGGTTGGTCTCAGCAGAGGAGCAGGCATCACAGTGAGCAGCACCAAACACTACACCTTACCCCCAGATCACCCCCCCCCCCAGCACCCCAATTAACCCCTTGATCACCACTTCTTGCCCCTGTAAATCACCTAGTGAAAGGGAAAAAAGTGATTAGTGTAAACTGTCACTTTTTTTTCCCACTGGTATTGACAGTTAGGTTTAGGATTGTTTAGGCCCCTTGGTTAGGTAGTTTAGCGATCATTTAGCACCCAGCCCACCGCACCGCAGTCATTTATTCCCTGATTAGCGTATCGCTAATCAGCTTTTGTACTTTTATAGTATCTGTAAGTGATCAAAACTGATCACAGTCAGATCTATAATAGTATTAGTGTCACCTTAGCTCGCCCTCCACCCAAAACGCAGTGTTTGCCCGATCAGGCCTGATCGGTCGCCCACACGTGCGTTCACCCACGCCCGCCCCGCCGCAGTGACAACAAATTATTATATTTTTGATCACTGCACAATCACTTTACAAGCGCTGCGGCAATAAAAAAAAATCAGTTTTGATATTTTTATCAATCGCAGCGGCCTCCGGTACTTCGCTAGCCTCCCATTTGTAAGACAGGCTTGCTTTTTTTCTTGGGTAGTCTCAGGGAATACCCCTAAATTTAGTAGTCCAAATGTCAAACAGGGGGTATTCTTCTGAAGAGGCCTACAGGCTTCTGACCCAGTCTGATGAGGAATGGGAACCCTCATCTGATGAATCTAGCGGGTCAGATTATGAACCTGTAGAAAGCAGTGGCAGTCTGACCCAAAGTTCGGACGAGGTCCCTGATAGCACAAAGGCGTACCTGGCCCCGTGCCACTAGACCACAGGTTGCGCAGGATCCGCTTCAAGGGCAGCAGAGTGGGGCTGGCGCTGTCGGATTACGTGGTGAGGCATACACCAGCAGCGCAGCCCACCCTGGACCTAGTACCAGCACTGCCGTACAACATGGTGAAGTGGCGAGCACCAGAAGGGCAGTTGAAGCTGGTACGGAGGCACGTGCAGTAGTTACCCCGTCGCAGCCACCGCACAGACAGGCCCATAGAGCCCCTAGAATCCATGAGGTGCTGGCAAACCCTGATTGGCAGTCCCCAACTTCAGCCGCACCTGTAGTTCTCCCCTTTCACCGCCCAGTCTGGAGTTCGGGTTGAGACAGCTCAGATCGGTTCGGCCCTGGGATTTTTTGAGCTGTTCTTGACTGCAGAGCTCTTGGACTTAGTTGTGGCAGAAACAAATCGGTATGCCACTCAATTTATATCCGCCAACCCAGGAAGCTTTTATGCCCAGCCTTTCCGGTGGAAACCAGTCCAAGTTTCCGAAATTAATTTTTTTCTGGGCCTTCTCCTCAACATGGGTCTAACCAAAAAGCATGAATTGCGGTCATATTGGTCCACGAACCCAATTCATCACATGCCCATGTTCTCTGCTGCTATGTCCAGGACACGATTTGAGACCATCCTGCGTTTCCTGCACTTTAGCAACAACACCACCTCCCGTCCCAGAGGCCACCCAGCTTTTGACCGACTCCACAAAATTCGGCCCCTCATAGACCACTTCAACCAGAAATTTGCAGATTTGTATACCCCTGAGCAAAACATCTGCGTAGACGAGTCCCTAATACATTTTACCGGGTGCCTTGGCGTCAAACAATACATCCCAAGTAAGCGCGCCCGGTATGGGGTCAAATTGTATAAGCTCTGTGAAAGGGCCACAGGCTATACCCACAAATTTCGGATCTATGAGGGTAAAGATCAGACCCTGGAGCCAGTCGGTTGCCCTGACTACCTGGGGAGCAGTGGGAAGATAGTCTTGGACTTGGTGTCACCCTTATTTGGCAAGGGGTACCATCTTTATGTGGACAATTTCTACACAAGTGTGGCCCTCTTCAGGCATTTGTTCCTAGAACAGATTGGCTGCTGTGGCACCACGCGAACTAGTCGCGTGGGCTTCCCCCAATGGCTCGTTAGCACCCATCTTGCAAGGGGGGAGAGGGCTGCCTTGTGTAACCAAGAACTGCTCGCGGTGAAATGGAGAGACAAGGGTGACTTTTACATGCTCTCCTCCATTCACGCAGACACGACAATACAAATAGAATGGGCAACCAATGTCATTGAAAAGCCCCTCTCAGTCCACGACTATAACCTTCACATGGGAGGGGTGGACTTCAATGACCAGATGTTGGCTCCGTATTTAGTTTCCCGACGCACCAGACGCTGGTATAAGAAGGTGTCTGTGTATTTGATTCAATTGGCTGCATATAATAGTTTTGTTCTCTACAGTAAGGCTGGGAGAACAGGATCCTTCCTCAAATTTTAAGAAGAGATCATCGAGAACCTCCTGTATCCAGGAGGTTCCGTGGCCCCATCCACCAGTGTAGTTAGCCGTCTACACGAGCGACATTTCCCCAATGTCGTTGCTGGTACCTCAACCCAACCGTCACCCCGAAAAAGATGTTGTGTCTGTAGCAGGAGTGGAATAAGGCGTGACACCCGCTATTTCTTTTTTTTTATTTTTTTTTTATTGAAAAATAAAGTACATACAAATGAAGTACATCTTGTAATAAACCGTTGAATGACAGGTTACAGACAGTAGTATTACATTACAGCATTGCATTATAGTGGATGGTCGAAGGAGACTGTGAGCCTTGTATTAAACACTTTCTTAATTGTCTATCACAACCATACCCAAAACCACAGTCATTTCAGAGAGGCATGGGGTTGCACTATGCTTTTTACTTAGAGGGTTGACATAAATAAGGCTATCCTTTATGAGTTACTATGTAAAGTTCCTGTACTTGGTCCAGGCACTCCATCCGGACCTAAAGGAAGAGAACCTTCTATCCTCCCAGGCTGATATCTCCTCAAATCTGTAGATCTGGTCTACTTTCTCTTTCCATTGGGATATAGAAGGGGTCTCGGTTGACAACCAAAATTTCGGGACAAGTAGACGAGCTGCACTTAGCATACTGTAAAAGAGTTTAGTAGGAGTCCTTCTTAGGGTGGAAGGACTAGATCCTAAAAGCGCAATTTGGGGGGTCATTGGAACTGTGAGGTTACAAATTTTGTTGGCCAGTTTAAATATTTCAGACCACCAAATCTGTATAAGTGGGCATGTCCACCATATATGAAAGAATGAACCTTTATTTTCTTCACATCTCCAACATGTGTCCGACCCAGTCAAACTGTATCTACAGGTGACATCTGGAGTCCTGTACCAGCGAGTTAAAACTTTATAGCTGTTTTCCTGGGTACGGACACATCTGGATGATCTGTGCGGTATTAGTAACAGTTGAGAGATCTCTTCCTGGGAAAACTCAACACTCAGATCCCTTTCCCATAGCCCAATAAAAGCTGGTTTAGCCATATTTGTGGGAGAGTTAAGCTTTTTATATAATTGGGATATCAATTTCCTACGTCTAGAATGGTCGGATAGCAAGCTTTCGAACCACATTAATGGTCGTAGGAGAGATTCCATGGGTACATTTTGGGCAATGAAGGATCGAAGAAAAGAAAGTAAGTGTGGGAAGGGTTTGCATTCTGGGAAGATGTGTAAAATCTCCTTATTGCTTAATACCTTGCCTCCCTCTCCATATAAAGAAAGAACTTTGATGGTGGAGTTCCTAACTGACTTCGGGAGACAGTCTCTTAGGTCACAGGAGGCATGAGCCATGATGTCTCTTATTTGGAGTAGGGGTGACGGGAGGGGTATCATGAATTGTGAATTTTGTAGCCATTTCCATGTCGACAATGTCGACCTGACAATTGGATTGAGTGGCTTATTATGGGGTGGAAAGTTTTCCATACCCACCAAGAGACCAGAAAGGCTCGAACCCAAGTCACTCTGCTCCATGGAGACCCACGACTTTTCTACAAGTCCGGAAAGCCAGTCAACTACTCGTGATAGTGCTACCGCTTTCCCATAAAGCTCGGGATCCGGAAGTCCAATCCCACCTTTAGTCTTAGGTCTGCATAGAACAGAGCGAGCTAGTCGAGCCTTCTTCCCATCCCAAACAAACTTGCCAATTTCACTTTTAAGTCTAGCATAATATGATTTGGGGACAGGAATAGGCAGGACCTGTTGTAAGTAGGTCAGTCTAGGTAAAACTAAGGAGGTGACAATATTCTTTCTACCAAACCATGAGAGTGGAGGGTTCTTTAATAACAATTGGTAACTTATCGATTTCATGATGGGGGAATAGTTTAAATGGAATAATGAAGTAGGGTCTGGACTAATTTTAACTCCCAAGTAGGTAATGTATGGGGTATCCCAGTTAAAAGGAGAACTGTCTTTCAAGAATTTTTTAAGTGTAGGAGGGAGGTCAATACTTAGGATATGTGACTTGCTCATATTGATTTTAAAATTGCAGTGAATACTAAATTGTTCCAAGATATTGTATATTAAGGGAAGAGCTTTGGTTGGGTTGGTATTCATTATGAGGAGGTCATCCGCAAACGCAGCCACTTTGTGTTCTTGTTGATCCATTTTAATGCCCTCTATCCCTTCCTCATTTCTGAGCGCTTGTAGTAGTGTTTCCATGACCAATACAAAAATCAATGGTGACAGGGGGCATCCCTGTCTGGTGCCGTTGCGGATAATAAAGGGCGGGGACAAAGTGTCATTTATGACAATTGAAGCTGATGCATTAGAGTATAATGATAAGATGGCTTTAATATAGGGTTCAGGAATATTAAAAGCTTGGAGGACTTCCATCATGTAGTCCCAGCTAACCCTATCAAAAGCTTTTTCAGCGTCCGTGCTAAGGAGGACCAGAGGACGACCCGTTTTTTTTTGCGTAGTATATTGCATTTAGGACCTTAGCAGTGTTATCTCTGCCCTCCCTACCACGGACGAAGCCAACTTGATCATTTTTGATTAAGGATGGGAGAAAACCAGAAAGGCGTGTCGCCAAAATTTTAGCTAATATTTTTAAATCTAAATTCAGTAAAGATATGGGGCGATAGTTAGTGCATAGAGAACCATCTTTCCCCTCTTTTGGAATGATCGTAATATTTGCCCTAGTCATATCTGGGGAAAGGGGGATACCAGACAGGGAGCTATTGAAGACAGATAGTAGGTAGGGGCCTAATACTTCTTCAAATGTCCGATAGTATAGAGCAGGATAACCATCAGGACCTGGGCTTTTCCCTTTTGGAAGCTGTTTGATAGCTGTCATGATCTCGTCTAGTTTAAATGGTGCCTGAAGAGTCTGGGACTGATAGTCTGTTAATTTCGGTAAAGATAATGAGGTAAGGTAAGCCTCAACTGATTTTTCTGGGGAAGGTAGGGTGGAGGTGTTAATGCTTTCCTCATCTTCTTTTATGTTATATAAAGAGTAATAATATTTTTGGAACTGTTTAGCTATTTCTGGGGTAGTGAATAATTCTCCTTTTCCTGGAGTTTTAATCTTATGAATATAATTGTGTGATTTCCTTTGTTTTATGCGTTGCATCATAAATTTAGATGCTTTATCCCCATGTGCATAATATTTGTACTGTGTATGGAGGTAGAACTTTGCTGAGGACGTATTTAGGATATTTTTCAGCTTTGTTCTCACCTCAGAAAGTTCTTCTAGGTGTGATTGTAGTAGGGATTTTTTATGTAGGGACTCTAAGTGCTGAATATGGGACAGGAGTTCATCTATTTGTTTTTTCCTTTCTTTCTTAATTTTAGCTCCCCTGCAGATGAAATGTCCCCTCATGTAAGCCTTATGGGTATCCCACAAAATATGTGGTGAAGTTCCAGGGAGGGCGTTAAGGGAGAAGAATTCTTCTAATGAGGATTTTGTAATCTTTATATTTTCCTCAGTGGTTATTAGCTGTTCATTTAACTTCCACCTAAATGCCCTAGGTTCCATTAAGGGAGCAAGTACGGTTAAAAAAACCGGCGCATGATCTGAAAGAATCATGTTACCAATGTGAGTCTGGGAACACAGGCCTAGATGTTCTTTGGACACTAATATGTAATCCAGTCTGTGATAGGAGTGATGTGGTGATGAGAAGAAGGTGTAGTCCTTTCTGGATGGGTTGAAGAGACGCCAAGCATCAATCAGTGCGCTTTGCTGCAATTTCTTCTTAAGATGTTTTAAGGCTCTAAAAGAGATTGCAGATTTCTTGGAAGTTGAGTCTAACAGGGAATCAAGTGTTAAATTTAGATCTCCTCCCAGGAGAACTACACCCTCCTTATATGATTCTAAAAGGGAAAGCATTTCTACCAGCCACGATACCTGGTTGACATTGGGGTATATACATTAGCAAATGTGTACAATTGGTTAGCGATAGTTCCCTTCAGAAAGCTATATCGACCTTCTGTATCCTGAATATGCGACACATACGTGAAAGGGAGTCCCCTCCGGAACCCGATACTAACACCCCTAGATGCTGCAGAATCGGAAATAGGGATCGGGAGAGATTAGGATATTTATTACACTTGAAATGAGTTTCTTGAAGCATGAGATCTGAGCATTTTTCCTTTTTCATATGGGAAAAGATCTGACTACGTTTAGCTGGGGCATGGAATCCCTTTACATTGAAGGAGGCTAAACATATATCAGCCATCTATCATAGGAGTATCAGTCTGTTGCTCGCTTTGATAGATCCTGTGTGTGTATAAAATAAGGGTACTTAGCCTCCCTTGGTGAAGCATCCGGGATCTGGAGAAGACACCCTCCCACCTTGGCATGAATCTTAGATACTGGAGAGCACCTGTCATCAAAACAAAAAACAAATAACATAAGTGAAAAACATAACAACGAATGGTTTTGTTAACCTTGAGAGGAAGAGCAATGAAGCTCAATTGGTATAATAGGAGAGGGGGGGTACACAACATATTGTGACGTGGTGTGTTACCCTCATAGGGATCAATATCTTGGATCCTGTAAGGTACAAGAACAGGTGGAAAGGATGGTCTTGTCCTTGTGGGTATAAATACAGAAACATAAACAAAAATGGCCTAAATAGGACATCTTAAAGAAAGAGAGAGCATGTAAATGGCAATAATATTTATATATTGGACAATCTAGTATGCCATTATAAGTAGTGATGAGCGGGAGGTGCCATATTCGATTTCGCGATATTTCGCGAATATTCGAATGAATATTCGTGTTATATTCGTCGAAATCGAATATTCGTAATTATTCCAATTATCGCGAATAATATACGATTTTTTTTTTCGCGTATTGCGATTATTTATCTTGATAGTAGAAGGCAACGTTCCTATGCTAATTGACTATGGCTAGGCTAATATGTGTATTTTACGAAATTTCGTGATTTGCTCTAACTTCGTCTCTTAGAATATTACGAATATTCTAAAAGACGAAGTTAGAGCAATATTACGAAATTTCGTAAAATACACATATAGATTGTAATTTAGCTAATATACTGCTATAATCCCTTTTTTTGCCTCTAATTTTTTTTTTGCCTCTTCTGAACTTAAGTTTTGTAAAATATGTACACTATTAAAAAATAATACTATAGCAGTATATTAGCTTAAATACAATCTATGTGTATTTTACGAAATTTCGTAATATTGCTCTAACTTCGTCTTTTAGAATATTCGTAATATTCTAAAAGACGAAGTTAGAGCAATATTAAGAACATTTGCAAAAGCCGAAATTGCGATGCGAGTAATATAATACGAAATAATCGCATGAAGATTTCAACTTAGCACTGCTATATTCCATATTCTAGCCTAATATGGAATATAGCTGTGCTAAGTTAGCACTGCTCTATTCCACACTAGGCTAGAATATGGAATATAGCAGTGCTAAGTTGAAATCTTCATGCGATTATTTCGTGTTATATTACTCGCATCGCAACTTGCGAAATTTGCAAATGTTCTTAATATTGCTCTAACTTCGTCTTTTAGAATATTACGAATATTCTAAAAGACGAAGTTAGAGCAATATTACGAAATTTCTAAAAGACGAAGTTAGAGCAATATTACGAAATTTCGTAAAATACACATAGATTGTATTTAAGCTAATATACTGCTATAGTAATATTTTTTAACAGTGTACATATTTTACAAAACTTAAGTTCAGAAGAGGCAAAAAAATTAGAGGAAAAAAAAAGGGATTATAGCACTATATAAGCTAAATTACAATCTATATGTGTATTTTACGAAATTTCGTAATATTGCTCTAACTTCGTCTTTTAGAATATTCGTAATATTCTAAAAGACGAAGTTAGAGCAATATTAAGAACATTTGCAAATTTCGCAAGTTGCGATGCGAGTAATATAACACGAAATAATCGCATGAAGATTTCAACTTAGCACTGCTATATTCCATATTCTAGCCTAGTGTGGAATAGAGCAGTGCTAACTTAGCACAGCTATATTCCATATTAGGCTAGAATATGGAATATAGCAGTGCTAAGTTAAAATCTTCATGCGATTATTTCGTATTATATTACTCGCATCGCAACTTGCGAAATTTCGTAAAATACACATATAGATTAGATTGTAATTTAGCTAATATGGAATATAGCAGTAAGTTGAAAACGCCACTGACTGGAGCAGCCAGGAAGCCAGGAATCCAAAGGACAGGTAAGAACAACTTTAGAGAAGTGGGAAAGAAAAAAAATATTATAATAAAAAAAAAAATACGAATATTCGAATTCGCGAATATATAGAACGATATTCTAAATATTCGCGAAATCTCGAAATTGCGATATTCGAGAAAAAAATTCGTAATTCGAATATTCGCGCTCAACACTAATTATAAGAGGAGTCTCTTAATCTTCATTGAGAGGAAGTCTTCTTGGCGTGGAGGAGTTACGGCCTCTTCTTGATCTTTGGGGCTTGGCTGGGCGAGGTGTCTCCCACGGGGCAATTGAAGGAAGATTGGATGCTGAGATATTTTCTTGAATAATGTCCCAGTTTTCAATGTGGAGATGGTTAATTTGCAGGATATCAAATGCTTTGGTCAGATCCTGATATGATGAGATGGAAAATCTCTGGCCATTAAAGAGAAAGGACAGGCCAAAGGGAAAGAGCCACTTATACATCACTTTATTGTTACGTAGCCACTCAGTGGTTTCAGGGCTCTCCTTTTCTTTAAAGTGGTTTGTGCTAAGTCCTGATATATTGAAATAGGACAGTCATCCACACTTATTTGTGGGGCACTTCTTGCTTTATTCAGTATTGCGTCCTTAACAGGGTAATGTAGAAATTTACAGATCACATCCCTAGGCGGTTCTGTAGGTTGGGGTTTGGGGCGCAGTGCTCTGTGTGCCCTCTCAATGATTATTTCATGTGTAGAGTCAGGGCCCAGCAGCTGCATGCATGCCGACTGTGTGTCCTCTAGCACCTCTACCCTTCTTCCTATGTGGCGCATGTCTTCTTTAACCCCTTAAGGACACATGACGTACCGGTACGGCATGTTTCCCGAGTCCTTAAGGACACATGACGTACTTGTACGTCATGGCTTTAAATAGCGATGCCGGCGCCGCGGGGGTTAATCGGAACGGGATGCCGGCTGAAATCATTCAGCCGGCATCCTGTAACAATGCAGGGGGGGGGGGTCATTTGACCCCCCGCATCGACGATCGCAGAAAACCGCAGGTCAATTCAGACCTGCGGTTTTCTGCGTTTCCGATCCATTCGGGTGTCCTGTGACCCGATGAACCGGAAAAAGACTGCGATCGGTGGCGTAATTATACACCACCTATCGCAGTCCGAGGATTTGGAGAGGCGGTGCTGGCTCTGGTGCTAAATGCCGCTGTCCGGAGTGCTGATTGGTGCAGGGGAGAGAGGCGCGAGATTCAAACTTCCTGCACTCCTCTCTCCCCTCCTCTTCCTGTCCAGCACCCTGACCGTGCAGCATCGTCCAGCAACAGCTCCTGTGTCCCCCTAATCGGCATCCATCACCCTCCTGCACCCATCGCCACCCAGGTAGGTTAGGGTCAGTGAGGGAGAGGCACCTTTACGCAGGGATAGAAGGGAAAAGTTAGAGAAAAAAAAAGAAAAAAAAGCACATTTATTCTAAACTTTTTTGTTTCAGCTTTCAGACCCCAGACCCCCCCTGCCACTTGCCCCCCCCCCGCATCCCCCCCACCACCAGATCCTGTGGCCCACCCTAGTACGAGCCG
This sequence comes from Bufo gargarizans, assembly GCF_014858855.1. Taxonomy (NCBI): domain Eukaryota; kingdom Metazoa; phylum Chordata; class Amphibia; order Anura; family Bufonidae; genus Bufo; species Bufo gargarizans. The sequence goes on from NC_058084.1 coordinate 395,959,789, forward strand.
CCCTGGGGTTCGTACTGGTTTCCCGGCCCACCAAATAAGTTCACCGGAGCCCCCTGCCGATGAACTTAGCTGGTGTCCCCCAGTGGACTTTGAGCCTGAGATTCCGGATTTTGCTGGCAATCCTGGAATCCAGATTCCCACAGTGGGGTTTACTGAAATTGACTTTTTTAGTTTTTTTTTTAGTAACCCACTGGTGAATCTGATGGTGGAGCAGACGAATCTGTACGCCCAACAGTTCGTCGCTCAAAACCCGGGCTCATTTTTGGCTAGACCCGGTGGCTGGACGCCGGTCAGTGCAGCCGAGATGAGGACATTTTGGGGCCTCGTGCTGCATATGGGTCTAGTGCAAAAATCCAGTGTCAGGCATTACTGGAGTGGGGACATACTCTACCAGACCCCACTGTACAGTACGGCCATGACACGCTCCCGGTTTGAGGCCATCCGGAAATGTCTGCATTATTCCGATAATGCAGCATGTCCCCCCCCCGAAGTGATCCTGCCTATGACCGGCTGTACAAGATACGGCCGGTCATCAATCACTTTGGGGCCACATTTCAGCAGGCCTACATACCTGGAAGGGAGGTCGCGGTTGATGAGTCTCTCGTTGCATTCAAGGGGAGACTCAGTTTCCGCCAATACAATCCCACAAAGCGGGCGAGGTATGGCGTGAAGCTATACAAAATTTGTGAGAGTACCTCAGGGTACACTTACAAATTTCGTGTGTACGAGGGGCGAGATTCCCGGATTCAACCACCAGAATGTCCCCCCACTCTGGGTGTTACCGGGAAACTCGTGTGGGACCTTATGTACCCACTGCTGGATAAGGGTTACCACTTGTACGTGGACAACTTTTATACCAGCATTCCCTTGTTCAGGTCCCTTGCCGCCAGATCCACGTTCGCTTGTGGGACCGTGCGGAAAAATCAACGCGGCCTCCCTGCCCACCCCCTCCAGGTACCTATCCCCAGGGGTGAGACCCGTGCCCTTACCAGTGGAAGCCTGTTGCTGGTCAGGTATAAGGACAAGAGGGATGTCCTTATGCTGTCCACAATCCACGGTAACAGCACCACCCCCGTCTCTGTGCGAGGTACCGCGGCAACGGTCCTCAAGCCCGATTGTATCGTCGCCTACAATCGGTATATGGGAGGAGTTGATCTCTCTGATCAAGTCCTCAAGCCATATAATGCAATGCGCAAAACCCGGGCATGGTACAAAAAAGATGCAGAGTGTGTCACAAGAGGGGGATACGGAAGGACACCACTACTCAGTGTGACACTTGCCCCGATCATCCGGGCCTCTGCGTTATCGATTGCTTCAGGGAGTATCACACTTCCATGGAGTACTAAATTTTTATAATCTCCAACAGTCCCCTAGAGAACATAAAACACTATGTCTCTCAGACTTTGGAGACACAGAAACAATTTTTTTTCCCCAAAAAAATATTAGTTTTAGTGCAGGCATCCTCAAACTGCGGCCCTCCAGATGTTGTAAAACTATAACTCCCAGCATGCCCAGACAACCTACAGCCATCAGCAGGGCATGGTGGGAATTGTAGTTTTACAACATCTGGAGGGCCGCAGTTTTAGGATGCCTGCTTAGTGTCTCCAAAGTCTGAGAGCCATACATATTGGGCATCGTCGCGTGCGTAAAAGTCGTCGCTATAAAAATAACATTTGACCAAACCCCTCGGATGAACAGCGTTAAAAATATAAAATAAAAACGGTGCCAAAACACCCATTTTTGGGCAAAATTTCCATTTGAATCCTTTTTTTCCAGTAATAAAGCAAGGGTTAACAGCCAAAAAAAACTCAATATTTATGGCCCTGATTCTGTAGTTTGCAGAAACACCCCATATGTGGTCGTAAATGGCTATATAGCCGCACGGCAGGGCATAGAACGAAGGGAACTCCATATGGTTTCTGGAAGGCAGATTTTGATGGACAGTTTTTTTTGACACCATGTCCCATTAGAAGCCCCCCCCTGATGTAGCCTAGACTAGAAACTCCAAAAAAGTGACCCCATCTAAGAAACTACACCCCTCAAGGTATTCAAATGTTACTTTATAAACTTTGTTAACCCTTTAAGTGTTCCACAAAACTAAATAGCAAATGTAGAAAAATTTAGAATTTTATTTTTTTGTTACCTTGCCTCAAAAAAGTGTAATATAGAGCAACCAAAAATCATATTTTCCCCTAAAATAGTCCCAAAACAACAACCACCTTATCCCATAGTTTCCTAGATGGGGTCACTTTTATGGAGTTTCTACTCTAGGGGTGCATCAGGGGGCTTGAAAGGGTACATGGTGTAAATAAACCAGTCCAGCAAAATCTGCCTTCCAAAAACCGTATGGCGTTCCCCTTCTTCTATGTCCTGCCGTTTAGCCAAATAGTAGTTTACGACCACATTTGGGGTGTTTCTGCAAACTACAGAATCAGGGCAACCCATTTTGAGTTTTTTTTGGCTGTTAACCCATTTTTTTCAGTAATAAAGTAAGGGTTAAAATGGAAAATTTTCCAAAAAATAGAAATTTCTAAATTGTTTCTCCATCTGCCATTAACTCTTGTGGAACACCTAAAGGGTTAACAAAGTTTGTAAACCCAGTTTTGAATACCTTGAGGGGTGTACTTTCTTAGATGAGTCACTTTTTTGGAATTTCTATTCTAGGGGTGCAAGGGGGGGGCTTCAAATGGGACATGGTATAAACAAAACCAGTCCTGCAAAATCTGCCTTCCAAAACCTATATGGCGTTCCCCTCCTTCTATGTCCTCCCGTTTGGCCAAACAGTAGTTTACGACCACATATGGGGTGTTTCTGCAAACTACAGAATCAGGGCAACCCATTTTGAGTTTTGTTTGGCAGTTAACCCTTGTTTTTTTCCTGGAAAAAATTGATTATATTGGAAAATTTTCCCAAAAATCTAAATTCAAAAAATTTATGTCCATTTGCCATGAAGTGTTGTGGAAGACCTAAAGGGTTAACAAAGTTTGTAAAAACAGTTTTGAATACCTTGAGGGGTGTAGTTTCTAGAATGGGGTCATTTTTGGGTGGTTTCTATTATGTAAGCCTCACAAAGTGACTCCAAACCTGAACTGGTCCATAAAAAGTGGGATTTTGAAGATTTCTGAAAATTTCAAAATTTGCTTCTAAACTTCTAAGCCTTGTAACATCCCCAAAAAATAAAATATCATTCCCAAAATGCTACAAACATGAAGTAGACATATGGGGAATGTAAAGTCATCACAATTTTTGGGGGTATTACTATGTATTACAGAAGTAGAGAAACTGAAACTTTGAAATTTGCTAATTTTTCAAAATTTTTTGGTAAATATGGTATTTTTTTATGCAAAAAAATTAACTTTTTTGACCCAATTTTAGCAGTGTCATGAAGTACAATATTTGACGAAAAAACAATCTCAGAACGGCCTGGGTAAGTCAAAGCGTTTTAAAGTTATCAGCACTTAAAGTGACAGTGGTCAGATTTGCAAAAAATGGCCTGGTCCTTAAGGTGAAATAGGGCTGTGTCCTTAAGGGGTTAATAGAGGTGAGATCGGATCTCAGGGGTTCTAGCGCTTCATTCAGGGCATCTTTTAGAAATGATCTAGAGATAGGCAGGGTGTCCGTCCCGGGGGAGGTGTCCCTTACCTTCTCATAGTCAGGTGCAGGATTCACACTGCTTCCCGCCGCTCTCGGCGTACCGGGCACCATCTTGGATTCTTTAGCCAAATGAGCTTGAGCGGCTTTCCTTAGGAATTTATCCATAGATTCGTTTGGAATCGTTTCTTTGCTTGTACCCTGTGAGTCTCCAGGTCTGGGGCCACCTATCTTGACCATTGTGGATCCAAATCGCAGATTGAATAAGGCTGTGAGGGATTTTACACAGCAGAGCTGCACTTCAAGCTGCCATCTAGCTCCGGTGCAGGCTCCGCCCCCAAAATACATCACACCCGCTATTTCAGTCCTGACTGCCCTGACCACCCTGCCCTCCCTGCCCTATGCTTAGGGGAGTGTTTCCAGAAGTACCACACACACTTAGCATAGGGATCACATCTCACAGGACAGGTACACAGGGCTATTAGGGCCCATTCACACACAGCTGCTGCAAACCTCTCCTTTCACCTGGGACAAAGTGCATAATGCACTTCGCCATATCTTTGGGCGATTTGCGCTTTGCACATTGTCCCATGGGGAAGGAGAGGTTTGTCCTATAAAGGTAAAAAACAAAAAACAAAAAAAAATAATCACCAGTAAGCAAAAAAGTTAACGTTCAGTTCAAAAAGTTAAATAAAGTTTATATGTTCTGTTCAAATATTATTATAAAGTTAATAAAATTTATTGCGTTGCGGCCTGGTTTTTTCTTTTTTGTTTTGTTTTTTTTACCTTCCAGGTGGACCAACCGATCGACTAGCTGCAGCACTGATGTGCATTCTGACAGAAGCATTGTGCTGCTGTCAGATTACACAAAAGTCGGTGTATGCGGCGCTGCAAGACGAGATTTCTCCTCTGCAGTAAAAGATACGTTTGCCGAGGCATATAAGCTGAGGAGGCGGCGGTGTTCATATGCTTTGGCAAACACTTTGTATATAAAAAATGAACTCGCCATGCCCCTCATTGAATACCTTGGGGTGTCTTCTTTCCAAAATGGGGTCACATGTGGGGTATTTATACTGCCCTGGCTTTTTAGGGGCCCTAAAGCGTGAGAAGAAGTCTGGAATCCAAATGTCTAAAAATGCCCTCCTAAAAGGAATTTGGGCACCTTTGCGCATCTAGGCTGCAAAAAAGTGTCACACATGTGGTATCGCCGTACTCAGGAGAAGTTGGGGAATGTGTTTTGAGGTGTCATTTTACATATACCTATGCTGGGTGAGATAAATATCTTGGTCAAATGCCAACTTTTTGGCAGCCTAGGTGGGCAAAGGGGCCCACATTCCAAAGAGCACCTTTTGGATTTCACAGGGCCATTTTTTACACATTTTGATCTCAAACTACTTCGCACGCATTTGGGCCCCTAAAATATGCCCATCAGGGAATACCTTAGGGTGTCTACTTTCCGAAATGGGGTCATTTGTGGGGTTTTTCTACTCTGTCTGGGCATTTTAGAACCTCAGGAAACATGACAGGTGCTCAGAAAGTCAGAGCTGCGGAAGAAAGCGGAAATTCACATTTTTGTACCATAGTTTGTAAATGCTATAACTTTTACCCAAACCATTTTTTTTTTTACCCAAACAATTTTTTTTTATCAAAGACATGTAGAACAATAAATTTAGCGAAAAATTTATATATGGATGTCGTTTTTTTTTTTTTACATTTTACAACTGAACGTGAAATTTTTTATTTTTTTTTGCAAAAATTTCATTAAATTTCGATTAATAACAAAAAAAGTAAAAATGTCAGCAGCAATGAAATACCAGCAAATGAAAGCTCTATTAGTGAGAAGAAAAGGAGGTAAAATTAATTTGGGTGGTAAGTAGAGTTGAGCGAACACCTGGATGTTCGGGTTCGAGAAGTTCGGCCGAACTTCCCGAAAATGTTCGGGTTCGGGATCCGAACCCGATCCGAACTTCGTCCCGAACCCGAACCCCATTGAAGTCAATGGGGACCCGAACTTTTCGGCACTAAAACGGCTGTAAAACAGCCCAGGAAAGGGCTAGAGGGCTGCAAAAGGCAGCAACATGTAGGTAAATCCCCTGCAAACAAATGTGGATAGGGAAATAAATTAAAATTAAAATTAAATAAATAAAAATTAACCAAAATCAATTGGAGAGAGGTCCCATAGCAGAGAATCTGGCTTCCCGTCACCCACCACTGGAACAGTCCATTCTCAGATATTTAGGCCCCGGCACCCAGGCAGAGGAGAGAGGTCCCGTAACAGACAATCTGGCTTCATGTCAGCAGAGAATCAGTCTTCATGTCATAGCAGAGAATCAGGCTTCACGTCACCCACCACTGCAACAGTCCATTGGCATATATTTAGGCCCAGCACACAGGCAGAGGAGAGAGGTCCCGTAACAGACAATCTGGCTTCATGTCAGCAGAGAATTAGTCTGCATGTCATAGCAGAGAATGAGGCTTCACGTCAGCCACCACTGCAACAGTCCATTGGCATATATTTAGGCCCAGCACACAGGCAGAGGAGAGAGGTCCCGTAACAGACAATCTGGCTTCATGTCAGCAGAGAATTAGTCTGCATGTCATAGCAGAGAATGAGGCTTCACGTCAGCCACCAATGCAACAGTCCATTGTCAGATATTATGGCCCAGCACCCAGGCAGAGGAGAGAGGTCCCGTAACAGAGGATCTGGCTAAATGTCAGCAGAGAATCAGTCTTCATATCATAGCAGAGAATCAGGCTTCACGTCACCCACCACTGCAACAGTCCATTTTCATAAATTTAGGCCCAGCACCCAGGCAGAGGAGAGGTTCATTCAACTTTGGGTAGGCTCGCAATATAATGGTAAAATGAAAATAAAAATAGGATTGAATGAGGAAGTGCCCTGGAGTACAATAATATATGGTTAAGGGGAGGTAGTTAATGTCTAATCTGGACAAGGGACGGACAGGTCCTGTGGGATCCATGCCTGGTTAATTTTTATGAATGTCAGCTTGTCCACATTGGCTGTAGACAGGCGGCTGCGTTTGTCTGTAATGACGCCCCCTGCCGTGCTGAATACACGTTCAGACAAAACGCTGGCCGCCGGGCAGGCCAGCACCTCCAAGGCATAAAAGGCTAGCTCTGGCCACGTGGACAATTTAGAGACCCAGAAGTTGAATGGGGCCGAACCATCAGTCAGTACGTGGAGGGGTGTGCACACGTACTGTTCCTCCATGTTAGTGAAATGTTGCCTCCTGCTAACACGTTGCGTATCAGGTGGTGGTGCAGTTAGCTGTGGCGTGTTGACAAAACTTTTCCACATCTCTGCCATGCTAACCCTGCCCTCAGAGGAGCTAGCCGTGACACAGCTGCCTTGGCGACCTCTTGCTCCTCCTCTGCCTTGGCCTTGGGCTTCCACTTGTTCCCCTGTGACATTTGGGAATGTTCTAAGTAGCGCGTCTACCAACGTGCGCTTGTACTCGCGCATCTTCCTATCACGCTCCAGTGCAGGAAGTAAGGTGGGCACATTGTCTTTGTAGCGTGGATCCAGCAGGGTGGCAACCCAGTAGTCCGCACACGTTAAAATGTGGGCAACTCTGCTGTCATTGCGCATGTAGTCGCTCACGTGTGCCAGGCTGCCCAGGGGTAAGGACAAGCTGTCCTCTGTGGGAGGCGTATCGTCATTGTCCTGCCTTTCCCCCCAGCCACGCACCAGTGATGGACCCGAGCTGCGTTGGGTGCCACCCCGCTGTGACCATGCTTCATCCTCATCCTCCTCCACCTCCTCCTCATCCTCGTCCTCCTCGTCCTCCAGTAGTGGGCCCTGTCTGGCCACATTTGTACCTGGCCTCTGCTGTTGCCAAAAACCTCCCTCTGAGTCACTTCGAAGAGACTGGCCTGAAAGTGCTAAAAATGACCCCTCTTCCTCCTCCTCCTCCTCCTCCTGGGCCACCTCCTCTTCCATCATCACCCTAAGTGTTTTCTCAAGGAGACATAGAAGTGGTATTGTAACGCTGATAACGGCGTCATCGCCACTGGCCATGTTGGTGGAGTACTCGAAACAGCGCAACAGGGCACACAGGTCTCGCATGGAGGCCCAGTCATTGGTGGTGAAGTGGTGCTGTTCTGTAGTGCGACTGACCCGTGCGTGCTGCAGCTGAAACTCCACTATGGCCTGCTGCTGCTCGCACAGTCTGTCCAGCATGTGCAAGGTGGAGTTCCACCTGGTGGGCACGTCGCATATGAGGCGGTGAGCGGGAAGGCCGAAGTTACGCTGTAGCGCAGACAGGCGAGCAGCAGCAGGATGTGAACGCCGGAAGCGCGAACAGACGGCCCGCACTTTATGCAGCAGCTCTGACATGTCGGGGTAGTTGTGAATGAACTTCTGCACCACCAAATTCAGCACATGCGCCAAGCAAGGGATGTGCGTCAAATTGGCTAGTCCCAGAGCTGCAACGAGATTTCGCCCATTATCACACACCACCAGGCCGGGCTTGAGGCTCACCGGCAGCAACCACTCATCGGTCTGTTGTTCTATACCCCGCCACAACTCCTGTGCGGTGTGGGGCCTGTCCCCCAAACATATGAGTTTCAGAATGGCCTGCTGACGTTTACCCCGGGCTGTGCTGAAGTTGGTGGTGAAGGTGTGTGGCTGACTGGATGAGCAGGTGGAAGAAGAGGAGGAGGAAGCCGAGAAGGAGGAGGTGGCAACAGGAGGCAAAGAATGTTGCCCTGCGATCCTTGGCGGCGGAAGGACGTGCGCTAAACAGCTCTCCGCCTGGGGCCCAGCTGCCACTACATTTACCCAGTGTGCAGTTAGGGAGATATAGCGTCCCTGGCCGTGCTTACTGGTCCACGTATCTGTGGTTAGGTGGACCTTGCTACAGATGGCGTTGCGCAGTGCACACTTGATTTTATCGGATACTTGGTTGTGCAGGGAAGGCACGGCTTTCTTGGAGAAGTAGTGGCGGCTGGGAACAACATACTGTGGTACAGCAAGCGACATGAGCTGTTTGAAGCTGTCTGTGTCCACCAGCCTAAATGACAGCATTTCATAGGCCAGTAGTTTAGAAATGCTGGCATTCAGGGCCAGGGATCGAGGGTGGCTAGGTGGGAATTTACGCTTTCTCTCAAATGTTTGTGAGATGGAGAGCTGAACGCTGCCGTGTGACATGGTTGAGACGCTTGGTGACGGAGGTGGTGGTGGTGTTGGTGGTACATTCCCTGTTTGCTGGGCGGCAGGTGCCAACGTTCCTCCAGAGGCAGAGGAAGAGGCCGAGGCGGCAGCAGCAGAAGAGGTAGCAGGGGGAGCCTGAGTGACTTCCTTGGTTATAAGGTGTTTACTCCACTGCAGTTCATGCTTTGCATGCAGGTGCCTGGTCATGCAGGTTGTGCTCAGGTTCAGAACGTTAATGCCTCGCTTCAGGCTCTGATGGCACAGCATCCAAACCACTCGGGTCTTGTCGTCAGCACATTGTTTGAAGAAGTGCCATGCCAGGGAACTCCTTGAAGCTGCCTTTGGGGTGCTCGGTCCCAGATGGCGGCGGTCAGTAGCAGGCGGAGTCTCTTGGCGGCGGGTGTTCTGCTTTTGCCCACTGCTCCCTCTTTTGCTACGCTGTTGGCTCGGTCTCACCACTGCCTCTTCCTCCGAACTGTGAAAGTCAGTGGCACGACCTTCATTCCATGTGGGGTCTAGGACCTCATCGTCCCCTGCATCGTCTTCCACCCAGTCTTGATCCCTGACCTCCTGTTCAGTCTGCACACTGCAGAAAGACGCAGCAGTTGGCACCTGTGTTTCGTCATCATCAGAGACATGCTGAGGTGGTATTCCCATGTCCTCATCATCAGGAAACATAAGTGGTTGTGCGTCAGTGCATTCTATGTCTTTCACCGCTGGGGAAGGGCTGGGTGGATGCCCTTGGGAAACCCTGCCAGCGGAGTCTTCAAACAGCATAAGAGACTTCTGCATAACTTGAGGCTGAGACAGTTTCCCTGGTATGCATGGGGGTGATGTGACAGACTGATGGGGTTGGTTTTCAGGCGCCATCTGTGCGCTTTCTGCAGAAGACTGGGTGGGAGATAATGTGAACGTGCTGGATCCACTGTCGGCCACCCAATTGACTAATGCCTGTACCTGCTCAGGCCTTACCATCCTTAGAACGGCATTGGGCCCCACCATATATCGCTGTAAATTCTGGCGGCTACTGGGACCTGAGGTAGTTGGTACACTAGGACGTGTGGATGTGGCAGAACGGCCACGTCCTCTCCCAGCACCAGAGGGTCCACTAACACCACCACGACCATGTCCACGTCCGCGTCCCTTACTAGATGTTTTCCTCATTGTTATGGTTCACCACAACAACAAAAATATTATTTGGCCCAATGTATTGTATTCAAATTCAGCGGGATATAAATTTGAAGCCTAGTATTTAGGCGCTGGGTGACCGGTATGGATTTAGTGACAGAATTAGACTTGGAAATGCACAGTAGCGTGTGTGTGAAGTTATTCTGAATGACCCTATGTGCACCTTGAATATTATATACCCTTTTAGGGATAGATTTCAAATAGCTCTGATATAGCAGAAACCACTAAATTATGAAATTGCTAAATTGGGAATTGTATTTCAACCCAGAACAAAAAATGTGCTTTGGCGGACACTAAATAATTTGCCCATCCACAACAGGACAGCGGTAATGACAGATTTAGCGGGATATAAATTTGAGGCCTAGTATTTAGGCGCTGGGTGACCGGTATGGATTTAGTGACAGAATTAGACTGGGATATGGCCAAAAAATAACCACACTATTGCTGGTTAAATGCACTTGGTGTGACAGCTTGACCAAATACACTACTGAGGGTTAAATGCACTTGGTGACGGGCGCAGCTTGCCCCTGATGTAGTATATGGCCAAAAAATGAACAGACTATTGCTGGTTAAATGCACTTGGTGACGGGCGCAGCTTGCCCCTGATTTAGTATATGGCCAAAAAATTAACAGACTATTGCTGGTTAAATGCACTTGGTGTGACAGCTTCACCCTGATGTAGGCTTTAGCCAAAAAACAACCACACCATTGAGGGTTAAATGCACTTGGTGACAGGCGCAGCTTTCCCATGATGTAGTATATGGCCAAAAAATAAACAGACTATTGCTGGTTAAATGCACTTGGTGTGACAGCTTCACCCTGATGTAGGCTTTAGCCCAAAAACAACCACACCATTGAGGGTTAAATGCACTTGGTCGCAGCTTGTGCTGGCGCACCACAAGACACAAAATGGCCGCCGATCACCCCAGAAAAAAGTGACTGACAAACGGTCTGGGCAGCCTAAAAACAGTGAGCAATTGAATTTCAGCAGCTCAATGATGCACAGCTGCAGATCGATCAATTAATCAAGTCCTTTGGAGAAGTTAATCTGCCTAATCTCGCCCTACTGTCGCAGCCGCAACCTCTCCCTACGCTAATCAGAGCAGAGTGACGGGCGGCGCTATGTGACTCCAGCTTAAATAGAGGCTGGGTCACATGGTGCTCTGGCCAATCACAGCCATGCCAATAGTAGGCATGGCTGTGACGGCCTCTTGGGGCAAGTAGTATGACGCTTGTTGATTGGCTGCTTTGCAGCCTTTCAAAAAGCGCCAAGAAAGGGTCACAAACGCGCCCAGAAAGCGACGAACACCGAACCCGAACCCGGTTTTTTACGAAAATGTCCGGGTTCGGGTCCGTGTCACGGACACCCCAAAATTCGGTACGAACCCGAACTATACAGTTCGAGTTCGCTCATCCCTAGTGGTAAGTTGTATGACCGAGCAATAAACGGTGAAAGTAGTGTAGTGCAGAAGTGTAAAAAGTGGCCTGGTCATTAAGGGTGTTTAAGCTAGGGGGGCTGAAGTGGTTAAAAAAAAATAAACATATAAGAAGTTTATAAAAATCAGCAGGGCCTCTCTCCAACAATTGTCTGGCTACAAAGTTATCTCAGAGCACATGACATGAACAGTGTTCCTGCTAAGTAAATTAACCTTTTCCTGCCCCTATTGTGTGTGTGTATGTAAAATAAACACAGACACACATATATTTCCACCCTTTTTTTTTTTTACAAAATAGTTACAAATAGAGATGAGCGAATTTTTCAAAAATGTGATTCTCTGGTTCGCCTTTTTTTTTATTTTTATTTTTATTTTTGGTTTGAACCAAATAAATTTGCGGCAAATCACGTTAAAAAACATCTATTTCCTGGCTGTAGAGAGCCTTTATAGTGCTGTAGAACACTGTGCTTGAAGTAACACACATAGGGAGTCTGCTTTGGTAGTGAATAACACTGAGCGCGCATGACATGCAGATGACAGGCGTCGCTCTTAGAATCACTGCACACTTCACTTATTTTGGAAGTCATGGGGCCAAAACTGACTAAATAACTCAAGTATGAACTCAGCCTTACAGGTCGATGTAAGGCTGAGTCATATAGTCGGGAGGGTGGCAACAGCATTAGAAGTCCACAGAGTGGCCCTATGACATAGTGGTGAGGTGGAAGCAGCATGAGGAGACCACAGAGTGTCACAATGCCAGAGTCTGGATGTTGCAGCAGCACGAGGAGGCCGCAGAGTGGCACAATGGCAGAGTCTGGAGGTGGCGACAGCATTTGGAGGCCGCAGAGTGGCACAATTACAGAGTGTGAAAGTGGCAGCAGCATGAGCAGACCACAGAGTGGTACATTGACAGGGTCTGGAGGTACCGGCAGCATTTGGAGGTCACAGAGTGGCACAATAACATAGACTGGAGGTGGAAGCAGCATGAGGAGACCGCAGAGTGGCATAGTGACACAGTCTGGAGGTGGCGGCAACATAAGGAGACCACAGAGGTGCACGATGACAGAGTCTAGAGGTGACGGCAGCATTAGCAGGGCGCAGAGTGGCACAATTACAGAGTGTGGAGTTGGCAGCAGCATGAGGAGGCCACAGAGCAGCACAGTGACAGAGTCTGGAGGTGGCAGCAGCATGAAGAGACCAAAGAGTGGCACAATGACATGCAGATGTGCTTATCAGTTATTATGCCCCCAGCAGCACGAAATACACGCTTTGACAAAACGCTGGCAGCGGGGCAGGCCAGCACCTCCAAGGCATAGAGCACCAGTTCGTGCCACATGTCCAGCTTGGACACCCAATAGTTGTAAGGCACAGAGGGGTCATTTAGGACTCTGACATGGTCTGCTGCGCACTCCTTCACCATCTTCCAAAATTTTTCCCTCCTTGTGACACTATGCCGCGCATCAGGTTGAGGGTGCCGTCATGGTGTCATAAAACTGTCCCAGGCCTTGGAGAGTGTTGCCCTGCCTCTGATGGAACTGCTGTGTGTTCCCATCATCTCCCCTCCTCGGTTGGCCAAGGAACTATATACTCTGCAGCCAGCATTGTCAGCTGGAAATTTGGGGAGCAATTTTTCCACAAGGACCTTCTGGTATTGCACTATTTTGCTCGTCCTCTCCACCACAGGAATAAGAGATGATAAGTTCTCTTTCTAGCAGGGGTCAATAAGGGTGAACAACCAGTAATCGGTGTTGGCCAAAATGCATACAACGCGAGGGTCACGGGAACATAAGGTCAGCCATGTGTGCCAGAGTCCCAACAGACACGACTTTGCTGTCCTCATCTGAAGGATGACTCTCAATCTCCTCATCCTCTCCCTCCTCTTCTACCCATCCACGCAGAACAGATGAAATAAAACTTCTATGTGTACTACCCTCTGTTGCGGAGGCAACTGTCTCCTGCTCCTCCTCCTCATCATCCAATTTGCGCTGAGAAGATGAACGGAGGGTGGTCTGGCTATCACCCTGTGAACTTTCTTCCCTCATTTCCACCTCATCCACATGCAAATCGTCGGCCTTAATTGTGCGCAGCGAGCGTTTGAGTAGACACAGAAGTGCGATGGTTACGCTAATAATAGCGTTATCGCCGCTCACCATCTGTGTTGATTCCTCAAAGTTGAGTAAAACCTCTAAGAGGTCAGACATCAATGACCACTTGTCGTTTGTGAAGAGCAGAAGCTGATTGGAAAGGCAACCACCATGTTGCAGCTGGTATTCCACTACTGCCCCCTGCTGCTCACAAAGCCTGGCCAACATGTGGAACGTGGATTTCCAGCACGTGCTCACGTCACACAACAGTCGGTGAGCTATCAATTGCAAGCGCTGCTGTAGCGTTGCCAGACTAGCGGAAGCTGTCGATGACTTCCGGAAATGGGCTCACCAGTAGCTCAGGCAAATTGAGAGAGGTTTTGAGAAACCACTGAACCACTAGGTTAAACACGTGGGCTAGGCATGGTATGTGTGTGACCTTGCCGAGCTACAAAGCCGCCACCAAGTTACGGCCATTATCAGATACAACCATGCCTGGTTCTAGGTTGAGTGGCAAGAGCCACAGCTCAGTATGGTCCCTTATCCCCTGCCACAGCTCTGCAGTAGTGTGCTGTGTGTCACCTAAGCAGATCAGTTTAAGCATGGCCTGTTGCTGCTTCCCCACTGCAGTGATACACTGCTTCCAGCTACTGACTGATGCCTGACTGGTGCTGCAAGATGATAATTCAGAGGTGGAAGTGGAGGAGAAGAGGGCGGGGTTGCAGCCACTAACATAGATGGTGGCAGGAAGCCTGATGGAAGTAGGGCCCGCAATCCTTGGCGTTGGTAGCACCTGTGCCATCCCAGGGTATGACTTGCTCCCGGCCTCCACAACGTTCACCCAGTGTGCCGTCATGAAAATGTAGCGTGTCATTGTGTAGCGTGCACTTGTCCACGTGTCAGTCGTTAAGTGGACCTTCCCAATAACTGCGTTGGTCAGGGCACGGGTGATGTTACAGGACACATGCTGGTGTAAGGCTGGGACTGCACACCGTGAAAAATATTGTTGGTTGGGGATAGAGTACCGCAGGACAGCCGCCACCATCAGGCTGCGGAAAGCCTCAGTGTCCACAAGCCTAAATGGTAACATTTACAGGGCCAGAAATTTGGAAAGGTGTGCATTAAGTGCTATGGTCTGTGGGTGGCTGGCTGGGTATTTGCGTTTTCGTTCAAAGACCTGGGGTATAGACATCTGTACACTGCGCTGGGACACAGAAGTGGATGTGCTAGCTCATGGTGCTTGCAAAGGTTCAGGTGCATGGCGGGAGGCATCCGGGCCTGCGTCTTGGACAGGGGATTGGCCAGCAAATAACACAGGGGGCAGTGGTGTGACCCGCAGACACTGGTTGTGGACCCAGGAGTTCCACCCACCTATTAGGGTGCTTTGATGCCATGTGGTGGATCATGCTGGTGGTGGTGAGGTTGCTGGTTGCTAGTGTTCACGCCCCTGCTCATTTTGGTTGGCACAGGTTGCAAATGACAATTCTTTTAAAAAAAAATTGCCAGACTGAGAAACACCTACACCTTGGCAAGGAAGATTGCTGCAAGGGGTTGCTCCATGGAACAGTTGTGGGCCTGTTTGGTGTGGACCGCCTTCTCCCTTTTGCTACCCCACTGCCTCTTCCAGTCTTTTGTGGTGCTGCAGATCCCTCCCCCTCTGTACTGCTGTCCTCGCTCGGCTTGCCACTTTCCCAGGTTGGGTCAGTGACTTTATTGTCTAGCACCTCCTCTTTCACTTCCTCACTCTGGTCACCCTCCTGACTTGTTGACCTAACAACAACCTCAGTTATTGACAACTGTGTCATTTCCTCATCATGAACCTCTTGAGAAGATAATTGCTCTTGACTTATTGGCAACTGTGTCTCATCATCATCATCCACCTCATGAAACACAAATTCCCGTTCCCCACCGTCTTTTTTTTTCTGTGTGGATGCTCCAGAGTTTGGGAATCGGGGCACAAGATCTCCTCATGTCCCTCTTCAAGAGTGCTTGGCGAGAGGCCCAAATTAAGGAATGACGATGAAACCAGCTCCTCTGAATATCCGAGTGTGGGATCACTTGTTTGTCAAGACTCTCCATGGTGGGTGGAAGAAGTATCAGGTTAAGGATCCTGTTGACCATACTTCTGGCTTCTGAGACTGGACTTTGTGGAAGACAGGGTGGTGCTTAACCGACTGGAAGCATTATCTGCTGCAATCCAACCGACCACCTGGTCGCACTGGTCTGAATTTGAGAGTGATGGCCTTCGCTGCTCTGCAAACTGGAACATGAAGCTAATTTCGTGGATGAGTGTGTTTCTTGTGCTCTGGCAGCAGGCACAGTTTTACAACGCCCAGGGCCACTGCCTCTGCATGCACCATCATTAGCACTGCTACTTCCCCATCCCTTACCGCTCGTCTTGTGCATATTAAATGGTATATATGCTTGCAAGCAAGTCACACGTACAGTAGCGCAGGTTTTGTAAGTGTATGCGCAAAAAAGTATACAAAATGTCAGATATTTTGAGGATGCACACACGTTAAACAGGAGGTATAGCGCAAGTAATGTCGCTGTCACCACTGCCTAATAAAAAAATTACTCTGAATTAATGTCATTGATATTTCAGATATGCAAACGTTATACAGAAGATGTAGCGAAGGTAAGGTAACTGTCCGCAGTGGAGACTGTCTACAGAAAAAGTACAGAGGATATCACAGATATTTTTAGGCTGTGCAGATGTTACACAAGAGAGGTAGCACAGATAATGTCGCTGTCCCCAGAGGCGAAAAAAATGACACTAAATGTCACTGATATTTCGGATGCGCTAATGTTATACTGGACATGTAGCGCAGATAATGTCTCTGCCACCAGCAGCAAAAAAATTTAACTAAATGTCACTGATATTTCAGGAACGCAAACGTTATACAGGAGATGTAGCGCAGGTAATGTAACTGTCCGCAGCGGACACCCTCTACGGAAAAAGTACACTGGATGTCACACACGTTAGACAGGAGATGTAGCGCAGATAATGTTGCTGTCTGCAGCGGCCAAACAATTGCAAGCTATTCAGCGCAGGTTGCGCTAATAATATATATTGCTGACAGATACAACTATAGTCCTTAAAAGTACTTTTGGGTCTATAACAAGTATAACAACGGAAATATTGTTATTTCAATCCCTACACTATCTCTCTCTTCTGCTCAAGCTATCCCTGACTAATTCTGAGCCGAACATGTGTCATTGGGTGCTATATAATACCCGATGACGGGTGCCAGTCAGCCACCCGTCATCAGGTATTATATAGCACCCGATGACACATGTTCAGCTCAGAATTAGTTTGCTGGCCATTTACAGGATGTCTTGCAGATGGGTGGAAGACTTCAGGAACTGTATGACAACCAGATTGAACACGTGTGCCATGCAAGGCGCATGTCTCAGCCCTCTTTGACGCAGCACAGAAACAATGTTCTTCCCGTTGACGGTTACCTTGTTTCCGATTTTGAGTTGTCGCAGAGAAAGCCAGGATTCGATTTGCTGAAGGACAGATAGCAGTTTCTCCCCTGTGTGACTCCGTCCGCCCAGGCAAGCGAGGTGCAGAACACCACTGTGTCCTGCACACGTGGTATGTTGGAGGGGCACTGTGAATTGTCTGAATTAGACTGAGGACTGTCATGGTCTTACCTCCTTGCTGTTCCCTTCGTTTGACATGTGCTGGCGGCCATCTTGGTTTCTGGGTTTTCTTGTAGCCTCCCACCCTGCGGCTCCTCCTTCCCACTGGGAGGAGCTGGATGCCTAGCTCATATATATAGGAGGTCTGTGGCTTCAGTTCCTTGCTTGGTCCTCCTGTGTTCACATGCTTCCAAGACTGCTGCTGCTTCTGGTTCCTGATCCTGGCCTCGTCTGACTACCCCGTTGGTTCCTGATTCCGGCTTCGTCTGACTACCCCGTTGGTTCCTGATTCCGGCTTCGTCTGACTACCCCGTTGGTTCCTGATTCCGGCTTCGTCTGACTACCCCGTTGGTTCCTGTTCCTGGCTTCGTCTGACTACCCTTCTGGTTCCTGACCTCTGTCTCCGCAAGACCCTGCTTCGGTTTAGCCATCCGTTCGGACTTTGCTACGGCTTGCTCTTCAATAAAACCTTCTTATTTTCCACTTATCTCTTGTTGTACGTCTGGTTCATGGTTCCATGACAAGGACATGGTGGATGATGAGGAGGCAGAGGCCGACATTGTCGCAGGACCAACGACATGAGAACGTAGATGTTGAAGCGGGTGTGGCTGTGCAGGAACCACATTCACCCAGTGGGCCATAAAAGACATGTGTTGTCCCTGACCGTAGTTACAGCTTCACATGTAGTGCTGCCATGCACTTTGGCACACACCGACAGGCTCAAGGACTGACCCACCTTCTGTTCTACATGTGTGTGCAGGGCTGGTACTGCTTTTTTGGCAAAGATCTGACTGATTGGGACTCTCCACCTCGGCTTGGCATAAGCCATCAGTTCTCTGAAAGGTGAAAAGTCCACCACTTGGAAAGGGAGGGACTGCAGCACCAGCAACTTGGACAGGAGCACATTCAGCTTCTGCGCCGTTGGATGCGTGCATGCATACCGTTGTCTCTTAGCAATCGCTTAAATGATCGATTGCTGACGAAGTGACTGACGAGGAGGAGGAGGAGCAGGAGCATCAGGACCAGCAGATGATGGGAAGGACAGACAGCTGAGGTGGTGGAGCCTTGATTGCCTGAAATCGGGTTCATGCCACTGAGTGATGCAGCGGTTGCTGCGGCAGGCTGGACCACCACATCAGAGCCACGGTTCTCTCAGGCCACTTTATGGCGATGCTGCATATGTTGATGCAGGGCCGTAGTGCCTGGCTACGCTTTACCTTCTGCCCACAGATTCTACATATGGCCACGTTCACCTCCTCCAGCGGCTTAAAAAAAAATATGCCACACCACCAAGTAGGTGATTTTACCCCCAACACTATGCACTGAATGACTGCTTCGCCGCTGCCTCCATGAACTCCTGCACCACTACTTCCCGGTAGGTAGGCTCCGCAAATCGTGTGGTCTACCCCGGGCCTGTTTGGCTACCGACCTCCCACTGCTGCCACCCTGCTGACTCCCGGCCACGCTAGCGACTTGCTGGCTCCGCTGCTGCCTCACAGGCAAGCTGCCACCCTCTTCTCCCGATGATGATGAAGCCCCTTCGTCACCCGGCTCCCAAGTGCGATCAGCTACATCATCGGGTACTGTCTGCACATCACTGATGTCCTCCTAAAACCGTTTCTGGGTCAGGAGCCTGACCGCTCACAACACCTGCTTCCACGCCACTCTCCCCATCACTACTTGCCCGCCTAGTGAGGAAGTGGCAGATGTGTCCTCCAGATCTTAGCTGGACAGTAGCTGCCTACTGTCCTCTAGTAGCTCGTCCTCATTGTATAGTGGAACTGATCCCACAGCATACAATACTTCTGTGGCTTAGGAAACAGAGAAGGACAGATGCAGGTTGAGGGCACATGGCCTGCTCCCAGGCCATGTCAATTAAGTGTCGTGTCAGAGAAACCCACCGACTCTTAGCTGGGAGTGTCTGAAGTCACTTGGGACGAAGTGGATGACTGAGTCAACCATTCAAGAACCATTGGGTTGCTGGTCAAGACCCGACCGCTAGATGACACTGGGAGCTCAGGCCTCTCGATGCAACCTCTGCTACCACATCCCCTTACTCTGCTGCAACCTGTGCCTGCGCCAGAAACATTTAGGCCTCTGCCACTCCCCTGTGCAGGGCCTGGCACTTCTGAAACTTGTCTGTCTGACAGTCTGTTAGATCAAATAAATAAATTAAAAGGAAATAAAAACGCACCCAAAAACTCTGTAATTTTCTCACTTTTCCAAACAACGGCTAATAAGTCCTTTTTTTCCCAATAATACACGCAAAAAAGGGCTGTAACTTACTCACTTCAACACACAACGGCAAATTTTTTGGTTCCACTAATGCACTCAAAAAAGGTTCTTTAGAACATATAACTGCACTACTGAATGGCAAATATATTTTTATTTTGCCACTAATACACAACAAAAGGGTCTTTAGAACATAAAAATGCACCGCTGAACGGCAAATATATTTTTCTTTTGCCACTAATAAACGACAAGGGCACAAGGGCAAATGAGAAGTAGAAGTATTTCCTTGTAATAACCCCTGTTAATGCCTGTATCTAACAGCACTTGCACCCTAATAAGAAAAGTTTTCTTGGAATTACAGAGCTTTATAATGGCAATTTGGATCCCCAGTCAGTGCTGCAAGGTGTAATAGGAATGTTCCTATTACCCAGGCTGTGATCTCCCCTACAGAACCCTTTTCAACATAAAAGCTGTGGAATAATTCCTCCCTATCCTTTCCTTACAACTTGAATTATCTTTTCCTGCACTGGTAAATTGCTTTTTCTGAACAATTAAATCGTTTTTTCTAACACTGTCCCTAGCGCCTGCAGATGTCTCTCCCTGCATTTAATACACTGGTAAACAGCAGAATCT
This sequence comes from Bufo gargarizans, assembly GCF_014858855.1. Lineage (NCBI taxonomy): Eukaryota > Metazoa > Chordata > Amphibia > Anura > Bufonidae > Bufo > Bufo gargarizans. The sequence continues at coordinate 395,979,774 of NC_058084.1, forward strand.
AAGATGGCTGCCGCTATTTATAGGGCTATGACATCACAGGGCTGGCTGGCTGCTGATTGGCTGCATGCATGTCAATCTGGGTGATCCTGCCTTGCCAGAGTTGCTTTTTCCATGTCCTCACACGCGCAGCAGCCATTTTAGGAAAAAAATGTGATTTGTTCTCACAAAGCGTTGAGGAAATCCGCAATCTGTGCAAATCGAATTTTTCCTGAAATTCGGTTTGAATTCCACTTCATAAGCTTTGATTCGCTCATCTCTAGCTATAACCATAGTTATTAGCTTTAGCAATAGTAAATTTTATATATGTAAAATATATAAACACACACACACACTTTTCCCCCATTTCTTTCATGAAAAAAATAAAAAAATTTAAGTTTTTGCTATAGTTAGGGGTTGTGCAGCAATTTATATTGATCATGTGTCCTCAGGATAGGTCATCAATATCCTAACGGCAGGGGTCTGACACCCGGCACCCCTGACGATCAGCTGATTGAAGAGAAGGCAGTGCTCCATGCAAGCGCTGCTTCCTGTTCATTACACTGCACTACATCTCGGAAGTGTACATCTTGTAATGATGAGTACTCTCTCCATTCACTTGAATGGAGCCATTACTTTTTATTACACTGCGCTGTCTCTCCGCAGGAAATTAAGCTACCTAATGAACACGACTCCTCTTCATGCAGCTGATCAGAGGTGTAACGTTCACGTCCACATACACACAGGGGGAAGGATAGTGACCACTGCGCTCCACCCTCACCCCTGGCCCAGCCTACTTGCCTCACGAGTCCTGATGACAGAGGACAACTGGATGACAGTCCCTTACTTAGGATATGTGCAGGGAAGACAGACAAGACAAAATACGGAACGTGAACGGACTGGGTCAGAACCAAAAGAGCTACGCAGTACAAAGGGTTAAGCAAAGAATGGTCAGGAGAAGCCTACTAGGAGAGTAGAAAAGTACGAGAGGAGTCCGCAAAGAGTAGTCAGGTGGGAGCTGAGGTCACAATACCAGAAGGGATGTGCAGTACAGGAGGAGCAGGCAAAGGATCGTCAGGGAACAGGGTCAGGTGAGTATTCAGTAGTCCAACAAATAGCCAGGAACCTAGAATTAACAGGCAACCTGTGGCCAGCAGGCTGCCTGTATTTATAGTGGGGTCTGAAGGTCATGTGATGTGGCCAGCGTCACATGACCGATAGACAGACAAGTCGAGCACCAAGTGATCAGCTCGGCGCTCAAGGCAGACCTAGAAGCAGGGAGCCTCCCAGCTAGCAAAGCCGCCCTGGGAACGAGGCCAAACACAGATCCTCGCTCCTGAAGCTAAGCAGCAGGTCTGCGACTGATGGGAGACTGAGTGCGCCTTTGGCGCCCCATGACAAGAGGGTGTCCTGATCAGATATTGGATAATAACTAAATCACAGACAATAAAATGAGATTTCTCATGCATTAGTTCAATATAAAGATAGAAGAACTCTTTGTAACTCATTTTCATATCTATTTACTTGCGCTTCTGTATCTTTCAGCATGTATATTGGACATTGGACAGCCATGACATATTTTAATTACCTTCATTCTTTATCTGTAATATTAATGCAGTTTGCATTTTTAGGTTTTCTTTTCAGTGCTGAATGGCACAGTCTCATTTGGAAATGTGTTTCCATGCATAGAAAGTATCAGCAATGCAAGAGCAGCAGCCTATGAGATATACAGGATCATAAACAAGGTAATAAATGGCAGCAAAATGATGTATGGCATAGTATGCATGGTGACAGAGACATTAAATATCTTTTCCATGATCACTATAGGTTCTCAACTAGTTTGTGCCCAATAAACATTGTACAACAATTAGGTGCCCAAATCTTAAACTCAAGCATTGCCACTGCATGAAAAAAATCTCACTTACCACAAGTGCATACAGCAGAATTATACGGCATGTACAGAGTGCTCAGTAAACATCCAGTTCAAACCTATAAAAAACATCCCCTTTCTTGATACTTGTGGCAGCAGGATCCTAAAAAGAGAATGGGGGTCATTTATTATGCACAAATATAACTATTGTAGGCGTATTTCTGGCGCAGATTGAGCACTTTGAATTTAGGTTGAATTTTTTCATACCCGAATCAAATCTTAAAGAAATTCGCTCACCTCTACTCCTCACTGGTCCTCCTCCTCCCCTGTCATTTCTTCCACTCTCTGCCATGTATTTATTCTTTTCCTCTAGAGAGTTTTTTTACTGTCTGAGGAAGGTTCTGAACTTTTACAGAAATCCTGTGAGCAGTAAAAAATATTGGTATTATGCATTACAATTACAATTAGGGATGAGCGAACTCGAACTGTATAGTTCGGGTTCGTACCGAATTTTGGGGTGTCCGTGACACGGACCCGAACCCGGACATTTTCGTAAAAGTCCGGGTTCGGGTTCGGTGTTCGTCGCTTTCTTCGCGCTTTTGTGACGCTTTCTTGGCGCTTTTTGAAAGGCTGCAAAGCAGCCAATCAACAAGCGTCATACTACTTGCCCCAAGAGGCCATCACAGCCATGCCTACTATTGGCATGGCTGTGATTGGCCAGAGCACCATGTGACCCAGCCTCTATTTAAGCTGGAGTCACATAGCGCCGCCCGTCACTCTGCTCTGATTAGCGTAGGGAGAGGTTGCGGCTGCGACAGTAGGGCGAGATTAGGCAGATTAACTCCTCCAAAGGACTTGATTAACTGATCGATCTGCAGCTGTGGATCATTGAGCTGCTGATCCTCAATTGCTCACTGTTTTTAGGCTGCACAGACCGTTTGTCAGTCACATTTTTCTGGGGTGATCGGCGGCCATTTTGTGTCTTGTGGTGCGCCAGCACAAGCTGCGACCAAGTGCATTTAACCCTCAATGGTGTGGTTGTTTTTTGGCTAAAGCCTACATCAGGGTGAAGCTGTCACACCAAGTGCATTTAACCAGCAATAGTCTGTTCATTTTTTGGCCATATACAAAATCAGGGGCAAGCTGCGCCTGTCACCAAGTGCATTTAACCCTCAATGGTGTGGTTGTTTTTTGGCTAAAGCCTACATCAGGGTGAAGCTGTCACACCAAGTGCATTTAACCAGCAATAGTCTGTTCATTTTTTGGCCATATACTAAATCAGGGGCAAGCTGCGCCTGTCACCAAGTGCATTTAACCCTCAATGGTGTGGTTGTTTTTTGGCTAAAGCCTACATCAGGGTGAAGCTGTCACACCAAGTGCATTTAACCAGCAATAGTCTGTTTATTTTTTGGCCATATCCCAGTCTAATTCTGTCACTAAATCCATACCGGTCACCCAGCGCCTAAATACTAGGCCTCAAATTTATATCCAGCTAAATCTGTCCCTAGTGCTGTAGCTGGGCGAGTTATTTAGTGTCCGTTCAAGCACATTTCTTGTTCTGGGTTGAAATACAATTCCCAATTTAGCAATTTCATAATTTAGTGGTTTCTGCTATATCAGAGCTATTTGAAATCTATCCCTAAAAGGGTATATAATATTCAAGGTGCACATTGGGTCATTCAGAATAACTTCACACACACCCGCTACTGTGTATTTCCAAGTCTAATTCTGTCACTAAACCCATACCTGTCACGCAGCGCCTAAATACTAGGCCTCAAATTTATATCCAGCTAAATCTGTCCCTAGTGCTGTAGCTGGGCGAGTTATTTAGTGTCCGTTCAAGCACATTTCTTGTTCTGGGTTGAAATACAATTCCCAATTTAGCAATTTCATAATTTAGTGGTTTCTGCTATATCAGAGCTATTTGAAATCTATCCCTAAAAGGGTATATAATATTCAAGGTGCACATTGGGTCATTCAGAATAACTTCACACACACCCGCTACTGTGTATTTCCAAGTCTAATTCTGGCACTAAACCCATACCTGTCACCCAGCGCCTAAATACTAGGCCTCAAATTTATATCCCGCTAAATCTGTCCTTAGTGCTGTAGCTGGGCGAGTTATTTAGTGTCCGTTCAAGCACATTTCTTGTTCTGGGTTGAAATACAATTCCCAATTTAGCAATTTCATAATTTAGTGGTTTCTGCTATATCAGAGCTATTTGAAATCTATCCCTAAAAGGGTATATAATATTCAAGGTGCACATTGGGTCATTCAGAATAACTTCACACACACCCGCTACTGTGTATTTCCAAGTCTAATTCTGGCACTAAACCCATACCTGTCACCCAGCGCCTAAATACTAGGCCTCAAATTTATATCCCGCTAAATCTGTCCTTAGTGCTGTAGCTGGGCGAGTTATTTAGTGTCCGTTCAAGCACATTTCTTGTTCTGGGTTGAAATACAATTCCCAATTTAGCAATTTCATAATTTAGTGGTTTCTGCTATATCAGAGCTATTTGAAATCTATCCCTAAAAGGGTATATAATATTCAAGGTGCACATTGGGTCATTCAGAATAACTTCACACACACCCGCTACTGTGTATTTCCAAGTCTAATTCTGGCACTAAACCCATACCTGTCACCCAGCGCCTAAATACTAGGCCTCAAATTTATATCCCGCTAAATCTGTCCTTAGTGCTGTAGCTGGGCGAGTTATTTAGTGTCCGTTCAAGCACATTTCTTGTTCTGGGTTGAAATACAATTCCCAATTTAGCAATTTCATAATTTAGTGGTTTCTGCTATATCAGAGCTATTTGAAATCTATCCCTAAAAGGGTATATAATATTCAAGGTGCACATTGGGTCATTCAGAATAACTTCACACACACCCGCTACTGTGTATTTCCAAGTCTAATTCTGGCACTAAACCCATACCTGTCACCCAGCGCCTAAATACTAGGCCTCAAATTTATATCCCGCTAAATCTGTCCTTAGTGCTGTAGCTGGGCGAGTTATTTAGTGTCCGTTCAAGCACATTTCTTGTTCTGGGTTGAAATACAATTCCCAATTTAGCAATTTCATAATTTAGTGGTTTCTGCTATATCAGAGCTATTTGAAATCTATCCCTAAAAGGGTATATAATATTCAAGGTGCACATTGGGTCATTCAGAATAACTTCACACACACCCGCTACTGTGTATTTCCAAGTCTAATTCTGGCACTAAACCCATACCTGTCACCCAGCGCCTAAATACTAGGCCTCAAATTTATATCCCGCTAAATCTGTCCTTAGTGCTGTAGCTGGGCGAGTTATTTAGTGTCCGTTCAAGCACATTTCTTGTTCTGGGTTGAAATACAATTCCCAATTTAGCAATTTCATAATTTAGTGGTTTCTGCTATATCAGAGCTATTTGAAATCTATCCCTAAAAGGGTATATAATATTCAAGGTGCACATAGGGTCATTCAGAATAACTTCACACACACCGCTTACTGTGCATTTCCAAGTCTAATTCTGTCACTAAATCCATACCGGTCACCCAGCGCCTAAATACTAGGCCTCAAATTTATATCCAGCTAAATCTGTCCCTAGTGCTGTAGCTGGGCGAGTTATTTAGTGTCCGTTCAAGCACATTTCTTGTTCTGGGTTGAAATACAATTCCCAATTTAGCAATTTCATAATTTAGTGGTTTCTGCTATATCAGAGCTATTTGAAATCTATCCCTAAAAGGGTATATAATATTCAAGGTGCACATAGGGTCATTCAGAATAACTTCACACACACGCTTCTGTGCATTTCCAAGTCTAATTCTGTCACTAAATCCATACCGGTCACCCAGCGCCTAAATACTAGGCCTCAAATTTATATCCAGCTAAATCTGTCCCTAGTGCTGTAGCTGGGCGAGTTATTTAGTGTCCGTTCAAGCACATTTCTTGTTCTGGGTTGAAATACAATTCCCAATTTAGCAATTTCATAATTTAGTGGTTTCTGCTATATCAGAGCTATTTGAAATCTATCCCTAAAAGGGTATATAATATTCAAGGTGCACATAGGGTCATTCAGAATAACTTCACACACCCGCTACTGTGCATTTCCAAATCTAATTCTGTCACTAAACCCATACCTGTCACCCAGCGCCTAAATACTAGGCCTCAAATTTATATCCCGCTAAATCTCTCGTTACCGCTGTCCTGTTGTGGCTGGGAAAGTTATTTAGTGTCCGTCAAAGCACATTTTTTGTTCTGGGTTGAAATACAATTCCCAATTTAGCAATTTCATAATTTAGTCGTTTCTGCTATATCAGAGCTATTTGAAATCTATCCCTAAAAGGGTAGATCATATTGAAGGTGCACATAGGGTCATTCAGAATAACTTCACACACACGCTTCTGTGCATTTCCAAGTCTAATTCTGTCACTAAATCCATACCGGTCACCCAGCGCCTAAATACTAGGCCTCAAATTTATATCCCGCTGAATTTGAATACAATACATTGGGCCAAATAATATATTTGTTGTTGTGGTGAACCATAACAATGAGAAAAACATCTAGTAAGGGACGCGGACGTGGACATGGTCGTGGTGGTGTTAGTGGACCCTCTGGTGCTGGGAGAGGACGTGGCCGTTCTGCCACATCCACACGTCCTAGTGTACCAACTACCTCAGGTCCCAGTAGCCGCCAGAATTTACAGCGATATATGGTGGGGCCCAATGCCGTTCTAAGGATGGTAAGGCCTGAGCAGGTACAGGCATTAGTCAATTGGGTGGCCGACAGTGGATCCAGCACGTTCACATTATCTCCCACCCAGTCTTCTGCAGAAAGCGCACAGATGGCGCCTGAAAACCAACCCCATCAGTCTGTCACATCACCCCCATGCATACCAGGGAAACTGTCTCAGCCTCAAGTTATGCAGCAGTCTCTTATGCTGTTTGAAGACTCCGCTGGCAGGGTTTCCCAAGGGCATCCACCTAGCCCTTCCCCAGCGGTGAAAGACATAGAATGCACTGACGCACAACCACTTATGTTTCCTGATGATGAGGACATGGGAATACCACCTCAGCATGTCTCTGATGATGACGAAACACAGGTGCCAACTGCTGCGTCTTTCTGCAGTGTGCAGACTGAACAGGAGGTCAGGGATCAAGACTGGGTGGAAGACGATGCAGGGGACGATGAGGTCCTAGACCCCACATGGAATGAAGGTCGTGCCACTGACTTTCACAGTTCGGAGGAAGAGGCAGTGGTGAGACCGAGCCAACAGCGTAGCAAAAGAGGGAGCAGTGGGCAAAAGCAGAACACCCGCCGCCAAGAGACTCCGCCTGCTACTGACCGCCGCCATCTGGGACCGAGCACCCCAAAGGCAGCTTCAAGGAGTTCCCTGGCATGGCACTTCTTCAAACAATGTGCTGACGACAAGACCCGAGTGGTTTGCACGCTGTGCCATCAGAGCCTGAAGCGAGGCATTAACGTTCTGAACCTGAGCACAACCTGCATGACCAGGCACCTGCATGCAAAGCATGAACTGCAGTGGAGTAAACACCTTAAAACCAAGGAAGTCACTCAGGCTCCCCCTGCTACCTCTTCTGCTGCTGCCGCCTCGGCCTATTCTGCTGCTGCCGCCTCGGCCTCTTCCTCCGCCTCTGGAGGAACGTTGGCACCTGCCGCCCAGCAAACAGGGGATGTACCACCAACACCACCACCACCACCTCCGTCACCAAGCGTCTCAACCATGTCACACGCCAGCGTTCAGCTCTCCATCTCACAAACATTTGATAGAAAGCGTAAATTCCCACCTAGCCACCCTCGATCCCTGGCCCTGAATGCCAGCATTTCTAAACTACTGGCCTATGAAATGCTGTCATTTAGGCTGGTGGACACAGACAGCTTCAAACAGCTCATGTCGCTTGCTGTCCCACAGTATGTTGTTCCCAGCCGGCACTACTTCTCCAAGAGAGCCGTGCCTTCCCTGCACAACCAAGTATCCGATAAAATCAAGTGTGCACTGCGCAACGCCATCTGTGGCAAGGTCCACCTAACCACAGATACGTGGACCAGTAAGCACGGCCAGGGACGCTATATCTCCCTAACTGCACACTGGGTAAATGTAGTGGCAGCTGGGCCCCAGGCGGAGAGCTGTTTGGCGCACGTCCTTCCGCCGCCAAGGATCGCAGGGCAACATTCTTTGCCTCCTGTTGCCACCTCCTCCTTCTCGGCTTCCTCCTCCTCTTCTTCCACCTGCTCATCCAGTCAGCCACACACCTTCACCACCAACTTCAGCACAGCCCGGGGTAAACGTCAGCAGGCCATTCTGAAACTCATATGTTTGGGGGACAGGCCCCACACCGCACAGGAGTTGTGGCGGGGTATAGAACAACAGACCGACGAGTGGTTGCTGCCGGTGAGCCTCAAGCCCGGCCTGGTGGTGTGTGATAATGGGCGAAATCTCGTTGCAGCTCTGGGACTAGCCAATTTGACGCACATCCCTTGCTTGGCGCATGTGCTGAATTTGGTGGTGCAGAAGTTCATTCACAACTACCCCGACATGTCAGAGCTGCTGCATAAAGTGCGGGCCGTCTGTTCGCGCTTCCGGCGTTCACATCCTGCTGCTGCTCGCCTGTCTGCGCTACAGCGTAACTTCGGCCTTCCCGCTCACCGCCTCATATGCGACGTGCCCACCAGGTGGAACTCCACCTTGCACATGCTGGACAGACTGTGCGAGCAGCAGCAGGCCATAGTGGAGTTTCAGCTGCAGCACGCACGGGTCAGTCGCACTACAGAACAGCACCACTTCACCACCAATGACTGGGCCTCCATGCGAGACCTGTGTGCCCTGTTGCGCTGTTTCGAGTACTCCACCAACATGGCCAGTGGCGATGACACCGTTATCAGCGTTACAATACCACTTCTATGTCTCCTTGAGAAAACACTTAGGGCGATGATGGAAGAGGAGGTGGCCCAGGAGGAGGAGGAGGAGGAGGAGGAAGAGGGGTCATTTTTAGCACTTTCAGGCCAGTCTCTTCGAAGTGACTCAGAGGGAGGTTTTTGGCAACAGCAGAGGCCAGGTACAAATGTGGCCAGCCAGGGCCCACTACTGGAGGACGAGGAGGACGAGGATGAGGAGGAGGTGGAGGAGGATGAGGATGAAGCATGGTCACAGCGGGGTGGCACCCAACGCAGCTCGGGTCCATCACTGGTGCGTGGCTGGGGGGAAAGGCAGGACGATGACGATACGCCTCCCACAGAGGACAGCTTGTCCTTATCCCTGGGCAGCCTGGCACACATGAGCGACTACATGCTGCAGTGCCTGCGCAACGACAGCAGAGTTGCCCACATTTTAACCTGTGCGGACTACTGGGTTGCCACCCTGCTGGATCCACGCTACAAAGACAATGTGCCCACCTTACTTCCTGCACTGGAGCGTGATAGGAAGATGCGCGAGTACAAGCGCACGTTGGTAGACGCGCTACTGAGAGCATTCCCAAATGTCACAGGGGAACAAGTGGAAGCCCAAGGCCAAGGCAGAGGAGGAGCAAGAGGTCGCCAAGGCAGCTGTGTCACGGCCAGCTCCTCTGAGGGCAGGGTTAGCATGGCAGAGATGTGGAAAACTTTTGTCAACACGCCACAGCTAACTGCACCACCACCTGATACGCAACGTGTTAGCAGGAGGCAACATTTCACTAACATGGTGGAACAGTACGTGTGCACACCCCTCCACGTACTGACTGATGGTTCGGCCCCATTCAACTTCTGGGTCTCTAAATTGTCCACGTGGCCAGAGCTAGCCTTTTATGCCTTGGAGGTGCTGGCCTGCCCGGCAGCCAGCGTTTTGTCTGAACGTGTATTCAGCACGGCAGGGGGCGTCATTACAGACAAACGCAGCCGCCTGTCTACAGCCAATGTGGACAAGCTGACGTTCATAAAAATGAACCAGGCATGGATCCCACAGGACCTGTCCGTCCCTTGTCCAGATTAGACATTAACTACCTCCCCATAACCATATATTATTGGACTCCAGGGCACTTCCTCATTCAATCCTATTTTTATTTTCATTTTACCATTATATTGCGATGCTACCCAAAGTTGAATGAACCTCTCCTCTGCCTGTGTGCTAGGCCTAAATATATGCCAATGGACTGTTGCAGTGGTGGCTGACATGAAGCCTGATTCTCTGCTATGACATGCAGACTAATTCTCTGCTGACATGAAGCCAGATTGTCTGTTACGGGACCTCTCTCCTCTGCCTGGGTGCTGGGCCTAAATTTATGACAATGGACTGTTGCAGTGGTGGCTGACGTGAAGCCTCATTCTCTGCTATGACATGCAGACTGATTCTCTGCTGACATGAAGCCAGATTGTCTGTTACGGGACCTCTCTCCTCTGCCTGTGTGCTAGGCCTAAATATATGCCAATGGACTGTTGCAGTGGTGGCTGACGTGAAGCCTGATTCTCTGCTATGACATGCAGACTGATTCTCTGCTGACATGAAGCCAGATCCTCTGTTACGGGACCTCTCTCCTCTGCCTGTGTGTGTGCTGGGCCTAAATATATGCCAATGGACTGTTGCAGTGGTGGCTGACGTGAAGCCTCATTCTCTGCTATGACATGCAGACTAATTCTCTGCTGACATGAAGACAGATTCTCTGTTACGGGACCTCCCTCCTCTGCCTGGGTGCTGGGCCTAAATATATGCCAATGGACTGTTGCAGTGGTGGGTGACGTGAAGCCTCATTCTCTGCTATGACATGCAGACTAATTCTCTGCTGACATGAAGCCAGATTGTCTGTTACGGGACCTCTCTCCTCTGCCTGTGTGTGTGCTGGGCCTAAATATATGCCAATGGACTGTTGCAGTGGTGGCTGACGTGAAGCCTCATTCTCTGCTATGACATGCAGACTAATTCTCTGCTGACATGAAGACAGATTCTCTGTTACGGGACCTCTCTCCTCTGCCTGTGTGTGTGCTGGGCCTAAATATATGCCAATGGACTGTTGCAGTGGTGGCTGACGTGAAGCCTCATTCTCTGCTATGACATGCAGACTAATTCTCTGCTGACATGAAGACAGATTCTCTGTTACGGGACCTCCCTCCTCTGCCTGGGTGCTGGGCCTAAATATATGCCAATGGACTGTTGCAGTGGTGGGTGACGTGAAGCCTGATTCTCTGCTATGACATGCAGACTAATTCTCTGCTGACATGAAGACAGATTCTCTGTTACGGGACCTCTCTCCTCTGCCTGTGTGTGTGCTGGGCCTAAATATATGCCAATGGACTGTTGCAGTGGTGGCTGACGTGAAGCCTCATTCTCTGCTATGACATGCAGACTAATTCTCTGCTGACATGAAGACAGATTCTCTGTTACGGGACCTCCCTCCTCTGCCTGGGTGCTGGGCCTAAATATATGACAATGGACTGTTGCAGTGGTGGCTGACGTGAAGCCTCATTCTCTGCTATGACATGCAGACTGATTCTCTGCTGACATGAAGCCAGATTGTCTGTTACGGGACCTCTCTCCTCTGCCTGTGTGCTAGGCCTAAATATATGCCAATGGACTGTTGCAGTGGTGGCTGACGTGAAGCCTCATTCTCTGCTATGACATGCAGACTGATTCTCTGCTGACATGAAGCCAGATTCTCTGTTACGGGACCTCTCTCCTCTGCCTGTGTGTGTGCTGGGCCTAAATATATGCCAATGGACTGTTGCAGTGGTGGCTGACGTGAAGCCTCATTCTCTGCTATGACATGCAGACTAATTCTCTGCTGACATGAAGACAGATTCTCTGTTACGGGACCTCCCTCCTCTGCCTGGGTGCTGGGCCTAAATATATGCCAATGGACTGTTGCAGTGGTGGGTGACGTGAAGCCTCATTCTCTGCTATGACATGCAGACTAATTCTCTGCTGACATGAAGCCAGATTGTCTGTTACGGGACCTCTCTCCTCTGCCTGTGTGTGTGCTGGGCCTAAATATATGCCAATGGACTGTTGCAGTGGTGGCTGACGTGAAGCCTCATTCTCTGCTATGACATGCAGACTAATTCTCTGCTGACATGAAGACAGATTCTCTGTTACGGGACCTCTCTCCTCTGCCTGTGTGTGTGCTGGGCCTAAATATATGCCAATGGACTGTTGCAGTGGTGGCTGACGTGAAGCCTCATTCTCTGCTATGACATGCAGACTAATTCTCTGCTGACATGAAGACAGATTCTCTGTTACGGGACCTCCCTCCTCTGCCTGGGTGCTGGGCCTAAATATATGCCAATGGACTGTTGCAGTGGTGGCTGACGTGAAGCCTCATTCTCTGCTATGACATGCAGACTAATTCTCTGCTGACATGAAGACAGATTCTCTGTTACGGGACCTCTCTCCTCTGCCTGGGTGCCGGGGCCTAAATATCTGAGAATGGACTGTTCCAGTGGTGGGTGACGGGAAGCCAGATTCTCTGCTATGGAACCTCTCTCCAATTGATTTTGGTTAATTTTTATTTATTTAATTTTTAATTTAATTCATTTCCCTATCCACATTTGTTTGCAGGGGATTTACCTACATGTTGCTGCCTTTTGCAGCCCTCTAGCTCTTTCCTGGGCTGTTTTACAGCCTTTTTAGTGCCGAAAAGTTCGGGTCCCCATTGACTTCAATGGGGTTCGGGTTCGGGACGAAGTTCGGATCGGGTTCGGATCCCGAACCCGAACATTTCCGGGATGTTCGGCCGAACTTCTCGAACCCGAACATCCAGGTGTTCGCTCAACTCTAATTACAATGCATTTACACAGTAAACAGGCCCAAATTCATGAAAGCACTTTCCCCATATAACCATATATCATTTAAATTGTATTATTTCATTATTATTAATTCAATTATTTATTGAGCAACACAAAAATGTGGCAGGAAATACAAATAGGAAACAACACCAGCCCGGCCAATATAGAACTCAATTGTATGCCTCCATACAGCTTGATGCAGACGTAGAAAACATTAGAGAAACTGAATGTTGCTAACCGTCTTGTTTCTTTAATTTATCATACATCCTCAAATCATATGTTAAAATAGCAAACAAATGTTGAAACCAAACCATCAAATATGGCTTACCTTTGAATGCATTGTTTTCTATAACCAGTGGTAGGCAAGGCACATAATTAGTTCATGTACAGAATGTGTAATGTAAAAATCATATTAGACTGTGAAATCTAGGGTTTGGAGAAAAGATAAAATAGAATTTAATGGAGCTGAAAACACCTCATTGCCACCCATATAATAGCACGAAGAAGGTGAAGGACTGTGAACACAGCTGTATTTATAGCACAGACTCTTCAAGCCAGGTTTTGTGGAAGTTCCACTACTCCATATCTAGAACGTTTCGGTGTCTTATGGCAATTTTCATGCAGGTTTACTAGGAAATAAAGACAGATATATTGAGCTTAAATCTAGCTAAGGAAAGTATATTGATTAATTAAATGTAGGACTGGGACACAACAGAATCGGTAGGTTAAAATGAGGATCTTGAATTGGAATCTTTGTGTTGGACAACCAATTAAGGAATTGATGGAAGTGGCAACTAGGGATGAGTGAATTGACTTTGGATGAGGCATACAAAGTTAATTTGCATAAAACTTTGTTCTAATACTGTATAGAGCAGGAGCTCCGTACAGTATTAGAATGTATTGGCTCAGATGAGCCGAAGTTATTGCTTCGGGTCATAACTTCATAAATTAATTTGTACTGTAAAAAACATTTCCTGAACTCTGGTTCTGTTCCAAGGTACCACTTGAAACCAAACCCGGGTTCAAAAAATGTTTTTTTACAGTACAAACTAATTTATGAAGATACGTATAGTGGCTCACCCGTTCAGTAACTAAACTATGGTGCACTGTTAAATGGACGCCCCACCGCCCAAACAAAAGGAATGGATAAATAAATTGATATAACAGGCACTCAATCACCAAAGATTGTATCAAGAACAAACGTTAATTAAAAATAAACACATATATAAAAAACAAAAATCTGAATAAATAATCCCAATTAATATCAGTGTGACGGTCACAATTAAGAAATAAGACTTTTATATAAATTGGATGCAGCACAATCCCTAATACAACTAATGTGAAACAAGGTCCTCTTCACACAAAATAAAAAATAAAACTGTAGACGAGCATTGATGCTGGATTCCCTGTCCACCCCAGAGTATAGGATGTAAACTCAATAGTTAGATTAGCTGGGGAGGGCAGGAGCCCACAACATCAAATGACTGTGGTAATCACTTGTTGTAATTTGACTTCATGAACAAAAACAAAAAAAACTATATATTGCCAAATAATGGATAATCAATAATATTCCTCTCAGAATCTCTAATCAATAATCATGATAGTAGGATATCCGCAATTCATGTATCAATAGTAACCATAATCAACAGAAATATAAAATAAATTTAGTTAGTAAATGAACAGTACTTGTTAGTAATTCATGTTCCCTACGTCCATATGCTTAATTGTGAAAATATAATGTCTATAATTCATATATCCATGCACATGATTATTGAATGCCAAATAGAGTCTATAGAAAATCTATGCCCTTGATCCTCAAAAATATAAAAAAAATTATAAAAATATAAAAAATGTATGAGTGAATGTAGTATTAGAATCACTTGATCTTGATGTAATTGATCCACATTAATTGACATTATATGTTTAGAGTTCAATATAGGCAGAGACAGTATGCTCCGTTTGTCACTATGTCTTATACGGTATATTATGTAACATTCTTTGTTAAAGAAAGTAACTTGTTACCACATTGTAGATCTCTCTGTAATACGACTTGTACTTAGGAAGAGGTTCTCCAGTAAGCGCAGTCCTCCGACTCCCCTTTTCCCAACTTGCGTTTGCCCTTGTTCAGCGTCCCACATGGTCGCTGTGTGCTGATCTCCGATGCGCTGTGTTGTAGGCTTCGGGTACTTAAAAGGATCGTGCTGATATAACTAGTAGCACATAACAATCGTGCAGGGAGTCACTTTGAATTATTACCAGTAGTACCAAACACGTTTCGGAGTGTCGAGATCCTTCTTCAGTGGCCCCATCAATGGAAAGCGGGAGTCGGAGGACTGCCCTTACTAATGAACCTCTTCCTAAGTACAAGTCGCATTAAAGAGAGATCTACAATGTGGTAACAAGTTACTTTCTTTAACAAAGAATGTTACATAATATATAAGACATAGTGACAAACGGAGCATTCTGTCATACTGCCTATATTGAACTCCGCACATATAATGTCAATTAATGTGGATCAATTACATCAAGATCAAATTATTCTAATACTACATTACCTCATATATTTTTATATTTTTTTTAAATACATTTTTTATATTTTTGAGGATCAAGGATATATATTTTCTATAGACTCTATTTGGCATCCAATAATCATGTGGATGGATATATGAATTATAGACATTATATTTCACGATTATGACTATGGACTTGAAGGGAACATTAATTACTAACAATTACTGATCATTTACTAACTAAATTTCATTTATATGAATCCAGCAAGAAAGATAATCCAGCTCAGCTCAGGTCAAAAGTGTAACTTCTTTATTCCAGAGGTAAAAAAGAATCCACATAACAAGATGTGTTTAAGACCTCTAAGACATATGGGTCCTTCTTCATGACAAACACAAAAATGTAATGGGAGCTCCCTCCGATAAATACCTGCCAGGCCACAGATTGATAAGCATCACCTGGGGATGGGAGGTGTTGGGGGGAGGTCCTGCAATATCCTCAATTAAAAATACCAACAAGCCAAAAGAAAGAAAAAAGGAAAGAAAAATGGATGGTACGGCTCTATTATTAAAATTACATATGGAGCAATGTGTTCACAGATAACAGAGCAGATTAATATAAAGACAGAGAGCAAACATGTTGACATATTCAGTACTGCAAAATGAGGTCATGTCATTTATTTAAACCCTCTGGCTGACGAGAGAAGAAAGTTGAAAGATCCAGAAGGCTTCTCTATTTAGAAGCTTTCGTCTATGGTCTCCCCCTCTTGGTGATAGAAAGACTCTCTCTATACCCTGTACTCTTAGGCTAGATACATCCCCCGCATGAAGAACCGCAAAATGTAGGCTGGCAGCTGAGACATTGCGGTTCTTGTAATGCGGTATGTCTGATATGTGCTTTCGTATCCTATTTTTTAGCGGATTTATTGTACAGCCTACATATTACAAAGAACATATCTCACAGGTAATCAGGTACACCACATACCCCGCATTTTTCGCCCTATAAGACCGGTGCGGCCCATAAGACGCACCTAGGTTTTTGGGGAGGAAAATAAGAAAAAAAAATATTTTTAACCAAAAGGTGTGCTTTTGGTGGGTTTGGAACTATTGTTGGTCTGTGGATGGCAGAATTACTGGGGATCTGTGAAGGAAACTGTTATGGGGGGATCTGTGGATGACGGACACTGTTATGGGGGGATCTGTGGATGACGGACACTGTTATGGGGGGATCTGTGGATGACGGACACTGTTATGGGGGGATCTGTGGATGACGGACATTGTTATGGTGGATATGTGGATGACGGACACTATTACAGGGGGGATCTGTGGATGACGGACACTGTTACAGGGAGGATCTGTGGATGACGGACACTGTTACAGGGGGGATCTGTGGCTGGCACTGTTACAGGGGGGATCTGTAGATGGCGCTGTTACAAGGGGGATCTGTGGATGGCACTGTTACAGGGGGGATCTGTGGATGGCACTATTACAGGGGGGATCTGTGGATGACGGACACTGTTACAGGGAGGATCTGTGGATGACGGACACTGTTACAGGGGGTATCTGTGGATGGCACTGTTACAGGGGGGATCTGTGGATGGCACTGTTACAGGGGGGATCTGTGGATGGCACTGTTACAGGGGGGATCTGTGGATGGCACTGTTACAGGGGGGATCTGTGGATGGCACTGTTACAGGGGGGATCTGTGGATGGCACTGTTACAGGGGGGGATCTGTGGCTGGCACTGTTATATATGTGCCATCCACAGACCCCCCCACCCCATAACAGTGCCATCCACAGACCACCAGCCCATAACAGTGCCATCCACAGACCCCCCCTTAACTGTGCCATCCACAAATCAGCCCCCCCGCCGCCGCAGCCCCCCCAATATACAAATATAAAATGTCTTATTCAATTAAAATTTATTACATATGCCCCCTCACTCCTAAATTCCTAATAGTACCTTACATCCTATTCCTAATAGGTTCTGTACAATGCCGGCAGGCAGGCCGGGCGGCCGGCGCGTCACTCATTGATGTCACTTTCCTGCGCCGCCTGCTTCATTATTAAAGTAAGCGGCGCAGGCACGTGACACCAGGGAGTTGCGCTACCGCCCGGCCTGCCTGCCGGCATTGTACAGAACCTATTAGGAATAGGATGTAAGGTACTATTAGGAATTTAGGAGTGAGGGGGCATATGTAATAAATTTTAATTGAATAAGACATTTAATATTACTATACCGGAGCGGCGCGGGGGGGGGCTATAGTACACTGACTGCACCGCCCCGCCGCTATTCCCGGCCCCCAGCTCCCCTTCCCAGTCCCTCCCCCGGCCCCCTCTCGCTCGTACATCGCATCCAGCGATGTTAAACTGTCAGCATTCGCCCCATAAGACGCAGGGGGGAAAAGTGCGTCTTATGGGGCAAAAAATATGGTACTTAGTATTACAATTAATGTATGAATGCATGTTATATACTCTGTTACTTGTGGTGGACAAGGTCCTGTCAATGATCATATGTTCATAGCAAATACACTTTTTATGTCCGCACTTGAAGTTACCCTTAGGCCTCATGCACACGACAGTTTTTTTTCACGGTCCGCAAAAACGGGGTCCGTGGGTCCGTGATCCGTGACCGTTTTTTCGTCCGTGGGTCTTCCTTGATTTTTGGAGGATCCACGGACATGAAAAAAAAGTCGTTTTGGTGTCCGCCTGGCCGTGCGGAGCCAAACGGATCCGTCCTGAATTACAATGCAAGTCAATGGGGACGGATCCGTTTGATGTTGACACAATATGGTGCCATTTCAAACGGATCCGTCCCCATTGACTTTCAATGTAAAGTCTGGAGTTCTTTTATACCATCGGATTGGAGTTTTCTCCAATCCGATGGTATATTTTAACTTGAAGCGTCCCCATCACCATGGGAACGCCTCTATGTTAGAATATACTGTCGGATATGAGCTACTTCGTGAACCTCAGATCCGACAGTATATTCTAACACAGAGGCGTTCCCATGGTGATGGGGACGCTTCAGGTTAGAATACACTACAAACTTTGTACAAGACTGCCCCCTGCTGCCTGGCAGCACCCGATCTCTTACTGGGGGATATGATAGCACAATTAACCCCTTTAGGTGCGGCACCTAAAGGGGTTAATTGTACTATCATATTCCCCTGTAAGAGATCAGGGCTGCCAGGCAGCAGGGGGCAGCCCCCCCCCCCCTCCCCAGTTTGAATATCGTTGGTGGCACAGTGTGCCCCCACCATCGCCCCCCCCTCCCTCCCTCTATTGTATTAAATCGTTGGTGGCACAGTGTGCCAACCACCATCGGCCCCCCTCCCTCCCTCTATTGTATTAAATCGTTGGTGGCACAGTGTGCCAACCACCATCGGCCCCCCTCCCTCCCTCTATTGTATTAAATCGTTGGTGGCACAGTGTGCCAACCACCATCGGCCCCCCTCCCTCCCTCTATTGTATTAAATCGTTGGTGGCACAGTGTGCCAACCACCATCGCCCCCCCCCTCCCTCTATAGCAGTAACATTGGTGGCAGTGTGCGGTCTCAACAGTAGAAGGTTCATACTTACCTGGCTGCTGCGATGTCTGTGTCCGGCCGGGAGCTCCTCCTACTGGTAAGTGAAAGGTCTGTGCGGCGCATTGCTAAAGAACTGTCACTTACCAGTAGGAGGAGCTCCCGGCCGTTCACAGACATCGCAGCAGCAAGCAGGTAAGTATGAATCTTCTACTGTTGAGACCGCACACTGCCACCAATGTTACTGCTATAGAGGGAGGGGGGGGGGGGGCGATGGTGGTTGGCACACTGTGCCACCAACGATTTAATACAATAGAGGGAGGGAGGGGGGCCGATGGTGGTTGGCACACTGTGCCACCAACGATTTAATACAATAGAGGGAGGGAGGGGGGCCGATGGTGGTTGGCACACTGTGCCACCAACGATTTAATACAATAGAGGGAGGGAGGGGGGGCGATGGTGGGGGCACACTGTGCCACCAACGATATTCAAACTGGGGAGGGGGGGGGGTCTGCCCCCTGCTGCCTGGCAGCCCTGATCTCTTACAGGGGAATATGATAGTACAATTAACCCCTTTAGGTGCCTGCACCTGAAGGGGTTAATTGTGCTATCATATCCCCCTGTAAGAGATCGGGTGCTGCCAGGCAGCAGGGGGCAGTCTTGTACAAAGTTTGCAGTGTATTCTAACTAGAAGCGTCCCCATCACCATGGGAACGCTTCTGTGTTAGAATATACTGTCGGAAATGAGTTTTCACGAAGTGAAAACTTAGATCAGAAAAAGCTTTTATGCAGACGGATCTTCGGATCCGTCTGTATGAAAGCAACCTACGGCCACGGATCACGGACACGGATGCCAATCTTGTGTGCATCCGTGTTCTTTCACGGACCCATTGACTTGAATGGGTCCGTGAACCGTTGTCCGTCAAAAAAATAGGACAGGTCATATTTTTTTGACGGACAGGATACACGGATCACGGCCTCGGCTGCAAAACGGTGCATTTTCCGATTTTTCCACGGACCCATTGAAAGTCAATGGGTCCGCGAAAAAAAACGGAAAACGGCACAACGGCCACGGATGCACACAACAGTCGTGTGCATGAGGCCTTAAAGTGAAGCCATGACGGTTGTATGGTTTTTTTCTTCTGAGAAAAAAACTTGGATTAATTAAATTGCCCAGAGTAGGAGCTCTCTTAGCAACACATCTTATGCCATCAGATATGATTTTTGACCACTGCGCATCAAAATTCAAAACATTCAAAAAATTCTTCATGATTTTGCAAATTGCAGGAAATTCCTGAATGTACTGCGTAACAAAATAGGTGGCTCGTCTTTCCGAAATAGAAGGAATAGCACATCCATTATCATAGGGGGACTTTGGAAACACTAAAAGGTGTCTGTCCATATCAAAAACTGTTTTCTTTGCCCGCTCTATGTTATTGGATGTATATGCCCTGCATAGTAATCTGTTTTTTATATTGGAAGCTTCCCTATCATTGGTATCATTGTCAGAGCAGTTTCGGCGTGCCCGAATCAGTTCTCCCTTCGGAATATTCTAAATGGTATGAGGTGGATGGCATGAGTGTGCAAATAGCGTGGTATTGCCAGCCAGTTCTTTGCGCTAGGTGGCTGTATTAACCCTGTGGGTGGAAGTGCTCCCCTTCAGACACAAATCCAAAAATTGTATCTTTGTAGTATCAAAATGAAAAACAAATTGTATGGAATCTAAGCAAGAATTGAAAAAAAGCAGCCAGCTCTGGTATGGACACCACACCACCAGACCAGCAAGTCATTGATGTAACGTCTATACCAGAGCAAGCGATCCAAAAAAGGAGAGGTGTCGATGAGGAGAAAATAACCCTCCCACCATGCCATAAAAATATTAGCAATGGAGGGAGAGAATCTTGCCCCCATCGACACCCCTGATAACTGCAGAAAAAATGAATCATCAAATAAAAAATAATTGTGTCTGAGTAGGAAATCCACCACCAGGGCAATATATTCCCTGAGTTCCAAGGTATAATTACTGTACTGGTTTAAAAACCAATGTAGGGCTGTAAGAACTAGATTGTGTGGAATAGTAGTATATGAGGATTTAATATCTGCTGTGATCCACACAAAATCCTCCTTCCATTCAAATCCCGAAAAAGCCTGGAGTACAGATCATGAGTCCTTTATGTATCCAGGGATCAGCGGAACCAGGGGTTGGAGGAGGGAATCCACCCATTCTGAAAAGTGTTCAGAATAGGAGCCAATTCCAGCCACAATGGGTCTGAGGGGGGGGGGGGGGAATATTCTTGTGGACCTTTGGCAGCGCATGAAAAATAGGGGTTACCGTATTTTCCACGAAAATATTATCTTTTTCCCTGTTGCTAAGACACCCAGATGACACCCCAAATTCCAAAATTGTTTTCATCTCAGACTGGAAAGACAGGAGGGGATCACCAGACAAACAAGTATAAACCGGGGTGTCAATTAGTTGTTTCTAAAGACTCCTATCCAAAATGACTACCGCCCCACCCTTGTCTGCCTCCCTTATTATAATATCCTTTCTATCCTTTAAATCCCGAAGTGCAGTTCTCTCAGCTAAAGACATGTTGGAATGACTTTGTGATTTGGTAGCATCGAATAAGAGGCATAAGTCTCTCTCCACTAATTCCTGGTATTTACACCTGGACCGCTACTCCCACATTCCAAAGCATTATAGGCGTCACACACAGGTATAGCTGAAAAAGACATAATCATTAACCCTGCACATACATTATTTCCAGATATTGACAAGGGGGACAGAGTGGTGACAGGATCGAAGACATCCTCTGAGAGTTCATCTTGAAAATGTTTTTTCAAAGTAAGGTTGCGGGCAAATCTATTTACGTCCAGGATGGTGCGATATAGATCAAAATGATGGGTGGGTGAAAACAATAAGCCTTTCTTTAAAACACCAACCTGATCCAATGTAAGAATGGACGGCGACATATTGAGAACCTTTATATCCAAAGTCATTTTTTTCTGTCGGGATGGATAGCGGCGACTTTTTCCTATGCCGCTTGCCTGCCCTTTGTCTTTTGACTGTCTCTTGTGTTGGGCAGTGGATTGTGGAGGGTGTTCCAAAACTCCCTCCATGTCAGCAGGGAAATTATCGGCTTCAGGTGAGGATTCCATTGAATATTGTTCCGTTGAACTGAATGATACCTTGAATGCTCGTCTGTGTCTTGAGCGTGATCTCCGTAAAATAGAGCGTGGTGTATTTGCACGGGTCTCCGCCCATGTATAAACTGTGTTGTTACTAAAGTCCAATAGATCCCTATTGAACTTGCTCGGTTTGAACAGCATTAGATCCTCTTCCACTTTATTCAGATTGTCCTTCAGTTGGTTGTCCAATTCGACCAAAAACGGCATGTTAGAATGTGCTGATAGTGAATCTTGAGCTTTTTTAATTTCTTCCCTGAGATTAGAAAGGGTATCTTGCTCGTGTTGCACTATCAGTTCCATGAGTTTCAAGGAACAATCCGACAGAATAGCTAGCCATTGCATAATAAAGAAATCTGAGTAGTTGGTAGGTAGGTTTTTTCTTTATCCTAAGGCCACGAGGAATCAATTTATTATCCATATATTTTTGCAATGATGTGGCATCCCACCAGATTCGCAGTTCCTTCAGTAATAGCTTTTCAAGAGATGACATTTGCATTTTCACATTTAAAACATCTTGCAACTCCTGTTTAGGAACATCAAAGATGGCATTCATTTTTATCACCCTATCATCATCATTATCCATACGAGATATGTGCCATGTTCCGGCAGGAAAAAGGAAAAAAACGCTGTGTCTGTATTGAGTCCTCACAGAGAGTGCACGCCACCAGGTAGTAATTAATAAAGTGAGTGTAAGGCAGCTCTCACCTGTTGGGAAACACCCTCTGGCCGTGGACACCGCACCTGGATACGGAGATATATGAATCCAGCAAGAAAGATAGTCTCAGATCAGGTGAAAAGTTTTATTTCTTTATTCCAGCGGTTATAAAATTTCCATATAACAAGATGTGTACAGTGACGTGTTTCAGACCTCTAAGACATATGGGTCCTTCTTCATGACAAACACAAAAATGTAATGGGAGCTCCCTCCGATAAATACCTGCCAGGCCACAGATTGATAAGCATCACCTGGGGATGGGAGGTGTCGGGGGGAGGTCCTGCAATATTCTCAATTAAAAATACCAACAAGCCAAAAGAAAGAAAAAAGAGAAAAAGGAAAGAAAAATGGGTGGTACGGCTCTATTATTAAAATAACATATGGAGCAATGTGTTCACAGATAACAGAGCAGATTAATATAAAGACAGAGAGCAAACATGTTGACATATTCAGTACTGCAAATGAGGTCATGTTGTTTATTTAAACCCTTTGGCTGACGAGAGAAGAAAGTTTAAAGATCCAGAAGGCTTCTCTATTTAGAAGCTTTCTTCTATGGTCTCCCCCTCTTGGTGGTAGAAAGACTCTCTCCATACCCTGTACTCTTAGGCTAGATACATCCCCCGCATGTAGAAGTGCAAAATGTAGGCTGGCTGCTGAGACATTGCAGTTCTTGTAATGCGGTATGTCTGATATGTGCTTGATTTATTGTACAGCCTACATATTGCATATGGCTTCACTTTAAGGGTAACTTCAAGTGCGGACATAAAAAGTGTATTTTCTGTAAACATATGATCATTGACAGGACCTTCAGGTCCACCACAAATAACAGAGTATATAACATGCATTCGTACATTAATTGTAATATTAAATATGTGGTGTACCTGATTACCTGTGAGATATGTTCTTTGCAATATGTAGGCTGTACAATAAATCTGCAAAAAAATAGGATACGAAAGCACATATCAGACATACCGCATTACAAGAACCGTAATGTCTCAGCTGCCAGCCTACATTTTACGGTTCTACATGCGGGAGATGTATCTAGCCTAGGAGTACAGGTTATAGAGAGAGTCTTTCTACCACCAAGAGGGGGAGACCATAGAAGAAAGCTTCTAAATAGAGAAGCCTTCTGGATCTTTCAACTTGGATCTTGTCAGCCAGAGGGTTTAAATAAACGACATGACCTCATTTTGCAGTACTGAATATGTCAACATGTTTGCTCTCTGTCTTTATATTAATCTGCTCTGTTATCTGTGAACACATTGCTCCATATGTTATTTTAATAATAGAGCCGTACCATCCATTTTTCTTTCCTTTTTCTCTTTTTTTCTTTCTTTTGTCTTGTTGGCATTTTTAATTGAGGATATTGCAGGACCTCCCCCCGACACCTCCCATTCCTAGGTGATGCTTATTAATCTGTGGCCTGGCAGGTATTTATGGGAGGGAGCTCCCATTACATTTTTGTGTTTGTCATGAAGAAGGACCCATATGTCTTAGAGGTCTGAAACACGTCACTGTACATCTTGTTATATGGAAATTTTATAACCGCTGGAATAAAGAAGTAAAACTTTTCACCTGAGCTGGATTATCTTTCTTGCTGGATTCACATATCTCCGCGCCCAGAGGGTGTTACCCAACAGGTGAGAGCTGCCTTACACTCGCTTTATTGATTACTACCTGGTGGCATGCACTCCCTGTGAGGACTCAATACAGACACAGCATTTTTTTCCTTTTTCCTGCCGGAACATGGCACATATCTCATTACGCCCTATGGATAATGATGATGATAGGATGATAAAAATGAATGCCATCTTTGATGTTCCTAAACAGGAGTTGCAAGATGTTTTAAATGTGAAAATGCAAATGTCATCTCTTGAAAAACTATTACTGAAGGAACTACGAAACTAGTGGGATGCCACATCATTGCAAAAATATATGGATAAGAAAATGATTCCTCGTGGCCTTAGGATAAAAAAGAAAAAATCGACCACCAACTACTCAGATCCCTTTATTATGCAATGGATAGCTATTCTGTCGGATTGTTCCTTGAGACTCATGGAACTGATAGTACAACACGAGCAAGATACCCTTTCTAATCTCAGGGAAGAAATTAAAAAAGCTCAAGATTCACTATCAGCACATTCTAACATGCCGTTTTTGGTCGAATTGGACAACCAACTGAAGGACAATCTGAATAAAGTGGAAAAGGATCTAATGCTGTTCAAACAGAGCAAGTTCAATAGGGATCTATTGGACTATAGCAGGGATGGCCAACCTGAGGCTCTCCAGTTGTTGCAAAACTACTACTCCCAGCATGCCCAGACTGCCTATAGCTCTCAGTCTACAGCAGGGCATGGTGGGAGTTGTAGTTTTACAACAGCTGGAGACCCTCAGGTTGGCCATGCCTGGACTATAGTAACAACACAGTTTATATATGGGCGGAGACCCGTGCAAATACACCACGCTCTATTTTATGGAGATCACGCTCAAGACACAGACGAGCATACAAAGCATCATTCAGTTTAACGTAACGATATTCAGTGGAATCCTCACCTGAAGCCGATAATCTCCCTGCTGACATGGAGGGAGTTTTGGAACACCCTCCACAATCCACTGCCCAACACTAGAGACAGTCAAATAACGAAGGGCAGGCAAGCGGCATAGGAAAAAGTCGCCGCTATCCATCCCGACAGAAGAGATTACTTTGGATATCCAGGTTCTCAATATGTCGCCGTCCATTCTTACATTGGATCAGGTTGGTGTTTTAAAGAAAGGCTTATCGTTTTCACCCACCCATCATTTTGATCTATATCGCACCATCCTGGACGTAAATAGATTTGCCCGCAACCTTACTTTGAAAAAACATTTTCAAGATGAACTCTCAGAGGATGTCTCCGATCCTGTCACCACTCTGTCCCCCTTGTCAATATCTGGAAATAATGTATGTGCAGGGTTAATGAATTCGTCTTTTTCAGCTATGTCTGTGTGTGACGCCTATAATGCTTTGAAATGTGGGAATAGCGGTGCACCATCTCATGTTAGCAACAGAAGTGGGATAAATTTTGTTGAGATGGTCCACTGCAATTCCCTTCAAACCATTTTGCAGATGAATCTGGTTATATAAACTCCTTTAGAGATTTCAGAACTTCAAATAGAGATTTCTATCCTATACAATCCCGATCTGCAGCATTAGATAAATACCAGGAATTAGTGGAGAGAGACTTATGCCTCTTATTCGATGCTACCAAATCACAAAGTTATTCCAACATGACTTTAGCTGAGAGATCTGCACTTCGGGATTTAAAGGATAGAAAGGATATTATAATAAGGGAGGCAGACAAGGGTGGGGCAAAAGTCATTTTGGATAGGGGTCTTTAGAGACAACTAATTACAACCATGTTACATGACACCCAGGTTTATACTTGTTTGTCTGGTGATCCCCTCCTGTGTTTCCAGTCTGAGCGGAAAACAATTTTGGAATTAGGGGTGTCATCTGGGTGTCTTAGCAACAGGCAAAAAGATTATATTTTTGTGGAACATCCAATACCCCCTGTTTTTCACGCGCTGCCAAAGGTCCACAAGAATATCCCCCCCCCCCCCCAGATCCATTGTGGTTGGAATTGGCTCCTATTCTGAACGCTTTTCAGTATGGGTGGATTCCCTCCTCCAACCCCTGGTTCCACTGATCCCTGGATACATAAAGGACTCGCAATCTGTACTCCAGGCTTTTTCGGGATTTGAATAGAAGGAGAATTTTGTGTGGATCACAGCAGATATTAAATCCTTATATACTACTATTCCACACAATCTAGTTCTTACATCAATACATTGGTTTTTAAACCAGTACAGTAATTATACCTTGGAACGCAGGAAATATATTGCCCTGGTGGTGGATTTCCTACTCAGACACAATTATTTTTTATTTGATTCATTTTTTCTCAGTTATCAGGGGTGTCGATGGGGGCAAGATTCTCTCCCTCCATTGCGAATATTTTTATGGCATGGTGGGAGGGTTATTTTCTTCTCATCGACACCTCTCCTTTTTTGGATCGCTTGCTCTGGTATGGACGTTACATCGATGACTTGCTGATGGTTTGGTCTGGTGGTGTGGTGTCCATACCAGAGCTGGCTGCTTTTTCAATTCTTGCTTAGATTCCATACAATTTGTTTTTCATTTTGATACTACAAAGATACAATTTTTGGATTTGTGTCTGGAGGGGAGCACTTCCACCCACAGGGTTAATACAGCCACCTAGCGCAAAGAACTGGCTGGCAATACCACGCTATTTGCACACTCATGCCATCCACCTCATACCATTTAGAATATTCCGAAGGGAGAACTGATTCGGGCACGCCGAAACTGCTCTGACAATGATACCAATGATAGGGAAGCTTCCAATATAAAAAACAGATTACTATGCAGGGCATATACATCCAATAACATAGAGCGGGCAAAGAAAACAGTTTTTGATATGGACAGACACCTTTTAGTGTTTCCAAAGTCCCCCTATGATAATGGATGTGCTATTCCTTCTATTTCGGAAAGACGAGCCACCTATTTTGTTACGCAGTACATTCAGGAATTTCCTGCAATTTGCAAAATCATGAAGAATTTTTTGAATGTTTTGAATTTTGATGCGCAGTGGTCAAAAATCATATCTTATGGCATAAGATGTGTTGCTAAGAGAGCTCCTACTCTGGGCAATTTAATTAATCCAAGTTTTTTCTCAGAAGAAAAAAAACATACAACCGTCATGGCTTCACTTTAAGGGTAACTTCAAGTGCAGACATAAAGTGTATTTGCTGTGAACATATGATCTTTGACAGGATCTTCAGGTCCACCACAAATAACAGAGTATATAACATGCATTCGTACATTAATTGTAATACTAAATATGTGGTGTACCTGATTACCTGTGAGATATGTTCTTTGCAATATGTAAGCTGTACAATAAATCTGCTAAAAAATAGGCTACAAAAGCACATATCAGACATACCGCATTACAAGAACCGTAATGTCTCAGCTGCCAGCCTACATTTTGCGGTTCTACATGCGGGGGATGTATCTAGCCTAAGAGTACAGGGTATAGAGAGAGTCTTTCTACCACCAAGAGGGGGAGACCATAGAAAAAAGCTTCTAAATAGAGAAGCCTTCTGGATCTTTCAACTTGGATCTAGTCAGCCAGAGGGTTTAAATAAACGACATGACCTCATTTTGCAGTACTGAATATGTCAACATGTTTGCTCTCTGTCTTTATATTAATCTGCTCTGTTATCTGTGAACACATTGCTCCATATGTAATTTTAATAATAGAGCCGTACCATCCATTTTTCTTTCCTTTTTCTCTTTTTTCTTTCTTTTGGCTTGCTGGTATTTTTAATTGAGGATATTGCAGGACCTCCCCCCGACACCTCCCATCCCCAGGTGATGCTTATCAATCTGTGGCCTGGCAGGTATTTATCGGAGGGAGCTCCCATTACATTTTTGTGTTTGTCATGAAGAAGGACCCATATGTCTTAGAGGTCTGAAACACGTCACTGTACATCTTGTTATATGGAAATTTTATAACTGCTGGAATAAAGAAGTAAAACTTTTCACCTGAGCTGGATTATCTTTCTTGCTGGATTCACATATCTCCGCATCCAGGTGCGGCGTCCGCGGCCAGAGGGTGTTTTCCAACAGGTGAGAGCTGCTTTACACTCGCTTTATAAATTTCTTTTATATTCTTGTTGATTATGGTTACCATCGATACATGAATTGCAGATATCCTACAATCATGATTATTGATTAGAGATTCTGAGAGGAATATTGTTGATTATCCATTATTTGGCAATATATAGTTTTTTGTTTTTGGTGTATGAAGTCAGATTACAACAAGTGATTAACACAGTCATTTGATGTTGTGGGCTCCTGCCCTCCCCAGCTAATCTAACTATTGAGTTTACATCCTATACTCTGGGGTGGACAGGGAATCCAGCATCAATGCTCGTCTACAGTTTTATTTTTTATTTTGTGTGAAGAGGACTTTGTTTCACATTAGTTATAATAGGGATTGTGCGGCATCCAATTTATATGAAGAACTTTTTTCTTAATTTTGACCGTCACACTGATATTAACTGGGATTATTTATTCGAAATTTTGTTTTTAATAAAGGTGTTTATTTTTATAAACATTTGTTCTTGATGCAATCTTTGGTGATTGAGTGCCTGTTATATCAATTTATTTATCTAATTTATTAAATTATTGTGCGAAGCCTCGCAAGACTTTGTGGTGCAATAGCTTCGGTTCATCAGGGCCAATACATTCTAATACTATATGGAGCTCCTTCTCCATGCAGTCTTGGAACAAAGTTTTATGCAAATCAACTTTGGATCTTTCATCTGAAGTCGATTTGCTCATCCCTAGTGGCAACATTAAGACAAGAAATGGAAGTGGAGAAGATGGCGAGTCATACAGCAGAGTTTACAATCGATTAGATACCTGTTTTCTAGTTAGACCACCAATGAGGGTACTGCTGTACTCTAGCCAGGAGGTTATTATAGTCAGGAAGAATGTGTAGTAGCATTTTGTCTGCTGTTTAATGATGACATATACATATATTTTTTTTTTAAGCCTCGCCACATTGATAGTGGATCTACTGAAGGATACAAGCCAGACAAGTTGGTGGGAAATATTAAATTTAAAAATATACATTTTGCTTATCCTAGCCGCCCAGATGTACAGGTATGTTTTCTATGGTTTTACATAAGTTATTATAAAGTCATTCAGATGCTATTACATATTTATGTACATTGATATTTTTAGGTTCTAAAGGGTCTAAACCTGAAAGTACCGGCTGGTAAGACTATAGCCCTGGTTGGCATGAGTGGCTGTGGGAAGAGCACAACCATACAGTTGCTACAGAGGTTTTACGATACCTATGATACCACAAAAGGGGAGGTAGGAATTTATTTTCTAATGGAACATGGATTTTATTTCTATCTTATAATGTCAAATATAAATGAATGCTAAACACATTCTCTCCAACAGAACCTTAAAGAGTTTTTTCCATCTTAACAGTTGTAGCATATCTCTAGAATATGCCACAAATGTCCAATAGGTGTGGGTTTCAACTCTGCGACCCTCTTCTATTTCCAGCCATGCATGTGCAGCCACCCTTCATTCAGCATTATGAGAGTTCCCAAAATATCCCAACGTTGGTTCTGCTAATTCCAACTAATCACATAACAGTGAATGGGGTGGTGGCTGCACTTAATCGGCTTGCTTTCCATTGACTGCTATGGGACTAGCCAAAATATGTCAGCCCGCTCACTCAGCTTTTTGGGAAGTCTCAAAAAGTCAAACAAGTGGACTTTGTGTTTGGACTGTGTGCTCTCCTCGACATTGAGGCACCATTCTGAAGAAAGAAATGGTCCCAGAGGTAGGACTTGTACCTACGTTGAGATGAGAGAACCTCTATAAGTTTCAGAAGAGAACACAGTGCCCCAGTGCCCAGCAGGTGGTTTTTCCACCAGAAAATTCAATTCGGTTTTATTTGTATTAAATAAATAGAGAGATGTACAGTTTAACGAAACAATCAGGCTACTTCTCCAGTACAGTAATAGAGAATAAAGAAATGCTAAACAAAAAGCACTAGCAGTTTATTTTCAATCCAAGTACAAGTGTACAGCATTATATAGATCTGTACCAGTCTGTGTTGTGTATTGATGTTCCAGTTAGCATTGTTGTGTGACCAATTTAACACCTCAAAGAAATAAAATATTTCTGACTCTGGTGGCTCTACCATTCCAGTACCGCTTTCCAGAAGGAGGAGAATGAAACAAAAATTGACTGGGGTGTGTGCAGACACCAGAAATATTAGGAGCTTTCCTCCAACATCTCTTATTATAAATGTCCGGTATTGATGGTAGGGTAACCTATAATAGTTGCACAGGATCTGTCGTGTTAGATGCATCATCATTACATTCATTACACATTACACACATACAAAAAGTTTCAATTGATTCCAACACCTTCTTGCTGTGGGGCACTCTCTATAGTAATGGGATCTTTATTGATAACCAAATAAAATTTGAAAATGTAATAGTTAGTTCAAGGTCAAGGATATAATATAGTTTGAATGGAATGATGACAATAAATGGCAATGTAGATATACTAAGAATATACTCATAAAAACAATACACTTTTGTACATAAATATAGGTCCCAGTTGATAATGCTGTTCCTAAAACCAACAACCTGTAAAATCTCCGATGGTTTAAAGGAATCGCACTAAGACAAGTGGTAAAAATAATCGACCAGATGTGATATTCAATATAAATATTCAAAAAAGTTGTATTACTGATAAAATTCGGTATGGTAAAAATTAGATATGATAAAATTCGTAAGGAAATAAAACGTCAAGTTTTTCGAATGTTCAAACAATTTGCCAGGTACTATCCGATTTTTAGCACAAATCGAGGTTAATAGGCAGATGTTATTCGATAAAAGTCAGTAGCATATAGAGCGGCGTCCCCACTGAATGCAGACAGCGGCGTCCCACTGTATTTTCAACAGAAATGCGATTGCTTATTTTCAAACGGAATTAGCACAGTCTTACCGGGAGGTCTTTTACATGGACTTCATGCCCTTGACGCTGTATCCCTTCTTTGAGGGTTAGGGTTCCGGTCTCAAGAGCTGTTTTTAGTTTTGAATTTCGAGCCAAGCCTCTGGATACACGTGGTCCTATCAATGTGCTTTCCAAATGGGGGTAGTACCAGGCACATTGATAGACCGAGGCAGGTATGGACATTATTTTATGAAATACAGAACCGCCTAAGAAAAACCTCTACTGCACGAACGATATCCAGGCGTGTCTACAGGACCACGTGTATCCAGAGGCTTGGCGCAATTCCTTTAAACCATCTGAGATTTTACAGGTTGTTGGTTTTAGGAACAGCATTATCAACTGGGACCTATATTTATATACAAAAGTGTATTGTTTTTATCTTAGAGTATATTCTTAGCATATCTACATTGTCATTTATTGTCTTCATTCCATTTGAACTATATTATATCCTTGACCTTGAACTAACTATAACATTGTCAAATTTATCAATAAAGATTCCACTACTATTTATTCATTCATTTACTCACATTTTGTCAGACTGGGTGTTGTCTGTTAGTGGGAGCACCTCTGATAGATCCCCTCCCACTCTAGTGCGACATATTTCTGCATTTATTGACCTTCTTGCTGTGTTACTATTTTGTCAATGAGTATATGTACACATATATGTATATATATAAGTCGAAAAATTCCACGGCACTCCTTAAACGTAAAAAATGTGCTATTTATTCACACATGTTATACAGCAACGTTTCGGTTCTCTCAGAACCTTTCTCAAGCCAAGTGAATTACAAAGTGCTACAGTACTTGCATTTATACATCATAAAATCAATCAATGCTAATTGATCATCCTATAAAAAACTGAACATCACTTTAACAATGTTGCAATTCATTTAATCTAAAACACTCTTCAGTGTGAACCAAAGGATAAGTGCAATGTAAATAATCAATAGCCACCACATTGGTAACCATATCTGCAGTGTTAATTTTATTGTCAATATATTATAATGGTGACATAGTTATATAAAGTGCATCGTGCTTAAAAACAACTCAGCCATATACATTTAAAATTACCTTGCTGGGGCATTGTGGCTGTACTTCGCATCATCCATAAGGGTAATCAGATCTCAATGGTGAATAGTAGGACTCCACGCTGTAATCTGTGCGTCTCTTGATTCGCAACTGCGCATGCGTTAATCTATCACCCTCCTCCCCTTTCTAGTGTAATGAGCGGGTCCCGCTCAGGGCGGAGACGGAACAGGCACGATGTTAAGCGCATGCGTGATGTCTAGCTACACACTGCGCAGGTGCATGTACGTAGACACAAAGATGCATGATGCGCATATTCAAGCCTCATCATCCCGAGCAGCGCATACCCCACTCACACCATCTTGTTTAAGGGCAAATTTGTGTTATTCGTGTAATTAAGTGCATAACCGTCAAAACTTTTACTACATTAGAGATCTTCCCTATTCAATCATTATGTATTCAGCCAATATATGTCCCGCATAACAGCTTCCATATTTCCAACCGCTGAACAATTCCATGTTTCCAACTGTAAAGTAATCATAGTATAGTGTCACTTTCAGAGCAATAACCATATATAACATCTAATAAATTCACTTGGTACAATAGTTAGAATGCGCAAGACTATAGACAATGGGATGTAAAGCATTAGCCTACCATGGCCCCAGTTACCCTGAACTCAACATTTAGGCCTTTGGGCTTCAGTGTATCCAGACGAAAAATCCAGTTAATTTTTCTTCAACAACACTAGCCTGTCTCCACCCCTTTCCAGCGGTTTTACATGATCCAAGATCATAAATCTTAAGTCATTCTCCTTGTGATTTTTTTATTTTAGCGAAATGTTTTGATACAGAGGAAAATGGAATCATTGATAGACAACTTAAGGAATTCTTGATAATAAGGTCTCCAACTACCCCAATGATGTATGTATTGCCCAAGATACATAAAAGGCTGGTGGACCCTCCTGGACGGCCCATAATATCTGTCCGAAACTCATTTTTTTAAAATATTAATATTTTTCTAGACAAAGTATTAAGAGAATACGCTATGGGAGCAAAATCATATATCAGGGATAGTGGAGACTTTATTAATAAATTGAGAGGGGTGCAAATCCCGAAAGGGGTAATATTAGCATTGTTTGATATTATATCATTATATACCTTAATTAACCACACCAAGGGTCTGCTAGCAGTGGAGGGCATGTTACAGAACTCAGAGTATTCTATCCCATCTCTGAGATTTATAGTGGAACTATTAGAGATGTCACTCAGGAACAATTACTTTACCTTTCAAGGGAAGTTCTATTTGCAGTTGATGGGCGCGGCGATGGGTTCAAATGCCGCACCCACCTATGCAAATATATTTGTATGTTCATTTGAGGAGCGTCTTGTCTATGTATCTCCCCACTTCAGCCAGGTGTTGATGTGGTGGAGATACATAGATGACATTTTCTTCATCTGGACTGGATCTATTGATGCATTGATGGAGTTCCATCTATTTTTGAACTCTATTGATGAAGAGATCCAATTTACATTAACAGTGTCTAAAGGGAGGGTACAGTTCGTGGATACTCAGGTAGATATAGAGGAAGAGCAAATACATACAGATTTGAACATTAAACAAACTGATAAGTATACATTGCAACATTTTACCAGTGGACACCCTAGAAGGATGGTAAATTCTCTACCATACAGTCAAATGTTGAGAATAAGAAGGATAGTTGATAAGGAAGATCATGTGTATCAGGCTTTACAGAATATGGAAGAGTCCTTTAGAAATAGAGGTTACCCTAAGAACTTGGTACATAGACATGCGATTAGAACTAAAAAAAATACAGAGGGATGAGTTGTTGATAACAAAACATAGACAAAAAAGTGCCAGGTTACATTTTGTATCATCCTATAATGAACTAAGTCCCAACATTGAACGGATAGTGAGAAAACATTGGGGGTACTGAGGTGCGGCTATCCGACAATTGCGGCCTTCAGAGATCCTCCAATGATGGCATACAAAAGAGCATGGAATATTAGGGACAGGGTAGTGAGCCCAAGGGTACCAGAAAGAGGCCAATTAAGACAAACATTTTTGAAAACTAAACGTACAGGTAGTTTCCCATGCTAGGGATGTGTGAATTGCAGACTCATGCACAAGGGGTCGGCATTTACACATCCAAAAACAAATGAGGTTTTTGACATGAAATACTATCTCACATGTGACTCATCTTGGGTCATATATGTATTGTGGAGCCTGTGTAAAAAGTTGTACGTGGGGGAAACCACGTGCGACATGAAAACCAGGTTAAATAACCATAGGCAATCTATTAGAAGCAAAAGAAAAGACTTACCAGTATCAAAACATTTCGCTGAAAAAAAATCACAAGGAGAATGACTTAAGATTTATGATCTTGGATCATGTAAAACCACTGGAAAGTGGCGGAGACAGGCTAGTGTTGTTGAAGAAAAATTAACTCAGATGGATTTTTCGTCTGGATACACTGAAGCCCAAAGGCTTAAATGTTGATTTCAGGGTAACTGGGGCCATGGTAGGCTAATGCTTTACATCCCATTGTCTATAGTCTTGTGCATTCTAACTATTGTACCAAGTGAATTTATTAGATGTTGTATATGGTTATTGCTCTGAAAGTGACGCTATACTATGATTACTTTACAGTTGGAAACATGGAATTGTTCAGCGGTTGGAAATATGGAAGCTGTTATGCGGGGACATATAGTGGCTGAATACATGATGATTGAATAGGGAAGATCTCTAATGTAGTAAAAGTTATGATGGTTATGCACTTAATCTGCCCTTAAACAAGATGGTTTGAGTGGGGTGTGCGCTGCTCGGGATGATGAGGCTTCAATATTCGCATTATGCGTCTTTGTGTCTACGTACATGCGCCTGCGCAGTGTGTAGCTAGACATTGCGCATGTGCTTAACATCGTGCCTGTTCCGTCTCCGCCCTGAGTGGCACCCGCTCATTACACTAGATAGGGGAGGAGGGTGATAGATTGACGCATGCGCATTGCGAATCAAGAGACGCGCAGATTAAAGCATAGAGTCCTACTATTCACCATTGAGATCTGATTACCCTTATGGACTATGCGAAGTACAGCCACAATGCCCCAGCAAGGTAATTTTAAATGTATATGGCTGAATTGTTTTTAGGCACGATGCACTTTATATAACTATGTCACCATTATAATATATTGACAATAAAATTAACACTGCAGATATGGTTACTAATGTGGTGGCTATTGATTATGTACATTGCACTTATGCTTTGGTTCACACTGAAGATTTTTTTTGGGATTGAATAAATTGCAACATTGTTAAAGGGGTGTTCACAGTATTTTATAGGATGATCAATTAGCATTGACTGATTTTATGATGTATACAGTAAATGCAAGCACTGTTGCACTTTGTAATTCACCTGGCTTGAGAAAGGTTCTGAGGGAGAACCAAAATGTTGCTGTATAACATGTGTGAATAAATAGCATATTTTTAACGTTTAAGGAGTGCCGTGGATTTTTGCGACTTGTCTATCACCCAGAATCGAGATGTTACCGCTGGCACCCACTTACAGTTGGCAAAGCAGTGCTGCCCTATTTTTCATGTTATATATATGAGCAAAAGGGTAACAATGTTTTGAACTTTCAGGCTCCATATCTCACCATCCAGTACAACTTCGAATGTGAGTACTGCCATTATTTTATAGACAATCATCTTGGCTATCTCATACATGAATTGGGATTGCATCTATTTAGCATATGATTAGTTATAAATTGAAGGAACCATCAAGTTCGGTGGAGGAAGCCTGATGATATGGGGTGGTTTTCACAGCCAAAGGCGTTGAATACTTGACCAGGATCTATTTTGCTATATGCAAGTATCCTACAAGACAAGTTAATTCGCACCCTTGAGTACTAGGAGTATGAATAGGATGACATGGTGTTCCAGCAGGACAACGACCCGAAGCATACGTTGACAGTGAAGTGGAAGTGCTGGATTAGCCCTCAACCCAATCGAACACTTGTGAGCAGAGTTGAAGAAAAAGCTGTATTCATACCCAAGTGAGTCAACCAATATGCACCAACATTGAGAACGTGTAGAAGAGACCTGGGAACAGATTTCGGTCGAGATATGCTTGAATCTGATCGAGAGCATGCCCAGAAGGATAGAGGCAGTGTTGAAAGCCAAAGGTGCATTTTCAAAATACTAACAAAATAATACAAATTTAACTTTTGAATTTTAGGAGCAAAACAGTAACAATGCAGTTACACAACAATAATCTGCATAAGTAATCATATGCTAAAGAGTTGGAAGTCCAATTTATGTGTGAGATAGCCAAGATGATTGTCTACGGTTATTCTAAGCTGAATGTATCTTCTCTCGTCAGATCACGGAAGATAAGCAGAATATGGCAGGGCAAGTACCAGCTTGGGAGACTATTTGGGAATCCCTGGTTCCGTTGACTCTATAGCTACTAGAGAGGGGTCATTGATCCAGGGAGTTATTCTCATTGGAGTCAGGAAATAATTTTTTCCCCCTTAAGTATGGAAAATAGGCTTGTATCTCACAGTGGTTTTTTTGCCTTCCTCTGGATCAACTTGCAGGATAACAGGCTGAACTGGATGGACAAATGTCTATTTTCAGCCTTATATACTATGTTGCTATGTTACTATAAAATGATGGTAGTCTCATGTTAGAAGCTGTATTGGATGGTGAGATATGGAGCCTGAAAGTCAAAAGTTCTAAACATTGTTACCTGTTTGCTTGTCGGCATATACAGACGTGGACAAAATTGTTGGTACCCTTTGGTCAATGAAAGAAAAAGTCACAATG
The DNA here is from genome assembly GCF_014858855.1 of Bufo gargarizans. Lineage (NCBI taxonomy): Eukaryota > Metazoa > Chordata > Amphibia > Anura > Bufonidae > Bufo > Bufo gargarizans. The sequence continues at coordinate 396,016,791 of NC_058084.1, forward strand.
GTCACAGAAATAACTTTAATCTGACAAAAGTAATAATAAATTAAAATTCTATAAATGTTAACCAATGAAAGTCAGACATTGTTTTTCAACCATGCTTCAACAGAATTATGTAAAAAAATAAACTCATGAAACAGGCATGGACAAAAATGATGGTACCCCTAACTTAATATTTTGTTGCGCAACCTTTTGAGGCAATCACTGCAATCAAACGCTTCCTGTAACTGTCAATGAGACATCTGCACCTCTCAGCAGGTATTTTGGCCCACTCCTCATGAGCAAACTGCTCCAGTTGTGTCCGGTTTGAAGGGTGCCTTTTCCAGACTGCATGTTTCAGCTCCTTCCAAAGATGCTCAATAGGATTGAGGTCAGGGCTCATAGAAGGCCACTTTAGAATAGTCCAATTTTTTCCTCTTAGCCATTCTTGGGTGTTTTTAGCGGTGTGTTTTGGGTCATTGTCCTGTTGCAAGACCCATGACCTGCGACTGAGACCAAGCTTTCTGACACTGGCTAGTACATTTCTCTCTAGAATTCCTTGATAGTCTTGAGATTTCATTGTACCCTGCACAGATTCAAGACACCCTGTGCCAGACGCAGCAAAGCAGCCCCAGAACATAACAGAGCCTCCTCCATGTTTCACAGTAGGGACAGTGTTCTTTTCTTGATATGCTTCATTTTTTCGTCTGTGAACATACAGCTGATGTGCCTTGGCAAAAACTTCGATTTTTGTCTCATCTGTCCACAGGACATTCTCCCAGAAGCTTTGTGGCTTGTCAACATGTAGTTTGGCATATTCCAGTCTTGCTTTTTTATGATTCGTTTTCAACAATGGTGTCCTCCTTGGTCGTCTCCCATGTAGTCCACTTTGGCTCAAACAACGACGGATGGTGCGATCTGACACTGATGTTCCTTGAGCATGAAGTTCACCTTGAATCTCTTTAGAAGTCTTTCTAGGCTCTTTTGTTACCATTCGGATTATCCGTCTCTTAGATTTGTCATCAATTTTCCTCCTGCGGCCACGTCCAGGGAGGTTGGCTACAGTCCCATGGATCTTAAACTTATGAATAATATGTGCAACTGTACTCACAGGAACATCTAGTTGCTTGGAGATGGTCTTATAGCCTTTACCTTTAACATGCTTGTCTATAATTTTCTTTCTGATCTCTTGAGACAGCTCTTTCCTTTGCTTCCTCTGGTCCATGTCGAGTGTGGTACACACCATATCACCAAACAACACAGTGATTACCTGGAGCCATATATATAGGCCCAATGGCTGATTACAAGGTTGTAGACACCTGTGATGCTAATTAGTGGACACACCTTGAATTAACATGTCCCTTTGGTCACATTATGTTCTGTGTTTTCTAGGGGTACCATCATTTTTGTCCATGCCTGTTTCATGAGTTTATTTTTTTACATAATTCTGTTGAAGCATGGTTGAAAAACAATGTCTGACTTTCATTGGTTAACATTTATAGAATTTTAATTTATTATTACTTTTGTCAGATTAAAGTTATTTCTGTGACCATTGTGACTTTTTCTTTCATTGACCAAAGGGTACCAACAATTTTGTCCACGTCTGTATATGTATATATTATATATGCTATTGAAGAAATATTAATTCTGATTCTCAATTTTTAGATTACGCTGGATGGACATGATATACGCTCCCTCAATATCAAGTGGCTAAGAGATAATATTGGTCTGGTAGGTCAGGAACCTGTCCTGTTTGCAACAACCATAAAAGAAAACATTTGCTTCGGTAGAGATGGAGTAACTGATACAGAGATTGAGCAAGCAGCCAGAGAAGCCAATGCCTACGACTTCATATCTAAACTCCCAGAAGTAATTATGAGTGTTATTATAAACCTTGTTTGTGCAGTTTTTGTTCACTATAGGTTCTGAATGGTGTTTTATTTCCAGATTATTAAAAAGTCACTCAAATATTTTATAAATGAAATGTGCAGAGAATGCTTCACTGCTCTTCACTTTGATGAGAGCAGATTATAAAAACAACTGTTGGGACTGTCAGAATTTGAGTAATTTCTATGCCATTTAATTCCTATGCAGTGTGGGTGGGCCTGCTCATTTTCCAGGTTAAAAATGGTGTCTTAGCCATTCTCTTTCTCTTACCAGTGGGGTTATCTGAGACCAGAACATCCGTTCATACTTTTATTATATGATGAATTAAGTAATTAAAAAGTAAAAAACCCTAATGAAGTATTAAACACACCTTCATGAAATGTAAAGCTTCAGAAATAGATGAGTATTTTAAAAAAGCACTCCCTGATTTTTTTCCTATGGCTATATAGGCTTATTACAGACTAAGGCTACTTTCACACTGGCGTTTCTTGGTCCGCATGTGAGGTCCGTTTCAAGGCTCTCACAAGCAGCCCAAAACGGATCAGTTTAGCCCCAATGCATTCTGAATGGATAAGGATCCGTTCAGAATGCATCAGTTTGCCTCCGTTCAGCCTCCATCCCGCTCTGGAGGCGGACACCAAAATGCTGCTTGCAGCGTTTTGATGTCTGCCTGACGATGCGGAGCCAAACAGATCCGTCCTGACTTACAATGTAAGTCAATGGGGATGGGTCCGTTTTCACTGACACAATATGGTGCAATTGAAAACGGATCCATCTCCCATTGACTTTCAGTGTAAGTCAAAACGGATCAGTTTGCATTATCATGAACAAAAAAAATAAAAAAATCTATAATTGCAGCTTCTCATTGTATACACTCACCTGCTGTATATCTACACTCACAGTCCTTTAGCTAGAGGAGACATTATTTATTTAACAGAATGCAAGGATATACAGAGGAATGTGGAGGATGGAGAGGGGAAGCATCTGATAGGCGACCGGAGTGATTGATTGATGATGTTGTCCTGTAGTTCATAGGAAGTCAGCCACAGGGGACAGGTTGAGTTCCTGTTTACACATTAGAGCAAGCTCTGGGCTGGTGGTCAGACTTGAGGTCTCGTGAACAGATTCCCATAATCAAAAGCTTCAAAATGTATGGATGTAACTGGGCTAGGGAATAACATATCACAGTGCAGTGTAAAATAAAAACTTCTTTAAGAGTTTTTTGTACTGATGCATAGACATTAATAGGATCTATCATTAGAGTTATCCTCCACATATCCTGCCGAAATAACTGGATTGTTGGATCTTAGGTTAATCAATCTAGTGGATGCAGTCAAATAAAAAATAAAAATGTCAGTGCAGCTGAGGATGTAAGGATAAACTATATGCATATTTATTGCAATTACTGTATAAAAAGGCAAGACATTTAGATGTGGTCATCACATCTTCATTAGGCCACACGTGTATATGTTGTATATGGTCTGATGAAGATGTGAAGCCCACATCAAAACACATTGCCTTTTTGTGTAATTGCTATAAATATCCACATATTTTATCCTTACATAAGTTTTTTTTATTTTATTTCACTGCATCTGATTCAGCAGGGATTGTTTCGTTCTCCCGGTCTATACTGTGCTGCAGCCACGTTCTACTACTAAATGCTATGTCAGTGTTGTGCCTGCCTTGCACAACATTATATGGTGAGCGGTATTCCTATAACACCCCCCTCCCCCGTTTTGGCATATGCAAGTTTTACAGTCAGGTCCATAAATATTGGGACACACAATTCTAAATTTTTTGGCTCTATACACCACCACAATGGATTTGAAATGAAACAAACAAGATGTGCTTTAACTGCAGATTGTCCGCTTTAATTTGAGGGTATTTACATCCAGATCAGGTGAACAGTGTAGGAATTACAACATTTTGCATATGTGCCTCCCACTTGTTAAGGGACCAAAAGTAATGGAACGATTGGCTTCTCAGCTGTTCCATGTCCTGGTGTGTGTTATTCCCTTATTATTACAATTATGATGAGCAGATAAAAGGTCCAGCGTTCATTTCAAGTGTGCTATTTGCCTTTGGAATCTGTTGCTGTCAACTCTCAAGATGAGATCCAAATAGCTGTCACTATCAGTGAAGCAAGCCATCATTAGGATGAAAAAAAAACTAAACAAACCCATCAGAGAGATAGCAAAAACATTAGGCATCGCCAAAACAACTGTTTGGAACATTCTTAAAAAGAAGCAACGCACCGGTGAGCTCAGCAACACCAAAAGACCCGGAAGACCACGGAAAACAACTGTGGTGGATGACCGAAGAATTCTTTCACTGGTGAAGAAAACACCCTTCACAACATTTGGCCAGATCAAGAATACTCTCCAGGAGGTAGCTGTATGTGTGTCAAAGTCAACAATCAAGAGAAGACTTCACCAGAGTGAATACATAGGGTTCACCACAAGATGTAAACCATTAGTGAGCCTCAAAAACAGAAAGGCCAGATTAGAGTTTGCCAAATGACATCTGATAAAGCCTTTATAGTTCTGGAACAACATCCTATGAACTGATGAGACCAAGATCAACCTGTACCAGAGTGATGGGAAGAGAAGAGTATGGAGAAGGAAAGGAACTGCTCATGATCCTAAGCATACCACCTCATCAGTGAAGCATGGTGGTGGTATTGTCATGGCGTGGGCATGTATGGCTGCCAATGGAACAGGTTCTCTTGTATTTATTAATGTGACTGCTGAGAGCAGCAGGATGAATTCTGAAGTGTTTCGGGCAATATTATCTGCTCATATTCAGCCAAATGCTTCAGAACTCATTGGACGGCGCTTCACAGTGCAGATGGACAATGACCCAAAGCATACTGCAAAAGCAACCAAAGAGTTTTTTAAGGGAAAGAAGTGGAATATTATGCAATGGCCAAGTCAATCCCCTGACCTGAATCCGATTGAGCATGCATTTCACTTGCTGAAGACAAAACTGAAGGGAAAATGCCCCATGAACAAGCAGGAACTGAAGACAGTTGCAGTAGAGGCCTGGCACAGCATCACCAGGGATAAAACCCAGCGTCTGCTGATGTTTATGCGTCCCAGACTTCAGGCTGTAATTGACTGCAAAGGATTTGCAACCAAGTATTAAAAAGTGAAAGTTTAATTTATGATTATTATTCTGCCCCTTTACTTTTGGTCCCGTAACAAGTGGGAGGCACATATGCAAACTGTTGTAATTCCTACACCCTTCACCTGATTTGGATGTAAATACCCTCAAATTAAAGCTGATAGTCTGCAGTTAAAGCACAGCTAGTTAGTTTCATTTCAAATCCATTATGGTGGTGTATAGAGCCAGAAATGTTAGAATTGTGTCGATGTCCCAATATTTATGGACCTGACTGTATGCTATGTCAATGCTGTGTTTATCCTGTAGATACACAACAATCAATCTATTGGGTCCTGGAGAGCTTAAAGGGAATCGGTCACGTCATTTTCACCTGTACTAACACAGAAGATTGCAAGCATATCCATTCATACCTTTGTGTACTTTGTGTCTTTATTCCATGTCTAGAAAAGTATTTTTATTCTCTTGGAAAGCAGCTTCCAAGTGCACGATTGGGCAGGGTTTGCTGATCCAAGTGCCCAAAGCAAACCAGTCATAGGAAGAGGGGAGAGCTGCTTTAATTGGCATTGATGGCAGCTAGAAATATGGGTCCAAGCATTCTAAGCTTTCAGACAATACCAGAATCACAACATTATATCCATTACATCAAAATATATATCTGTTAGAAATCCAAATGGCAGAGAATGAAGTTTAATGTGAAAGTAAAAACATATTTCACTGATGTCACTCCTGACTCAGCTATATCTCCCAATGTAATGGATATAATGCTGGGTATTTTGTTATTGTCTGAATGCTTTCAAACCAGACCAGGTCCATATCTCTAGTTGCTACCAATGCTAAGATATGAGTAGCTAAAGCAACCCATCCCCCTCTTCTTAAGACTGTTTGGCTTTGGGCACTTGGAACAGCAAACTCCGCACTGCTGGGCACTTGGGAGCTGTTTTCCATGAGAATAAAAAACCTTTTTCTGGACACGGAATAAAGACACAAAGTACACACAGGTATGTTTGAAATGTGTTTGTAATCTTCTGTTGTGCAATCTTGTTAGTTGCATGAAAATGATGCAACAGATTCCCTTTAACATTTTAAAACAGCTATTGAAGGAGTGAGTAAAAGTCTGAAATTCTTATTCATTTCTGATTATTTTCATTATCTTACATGTGTGTTAAATTAACTAAAATGGGCTTCATATTTCATTTCTCTATCTACCATACTTGTATTTGGCTCATTACCTTCTGAAATATGAGAAGCGTGGTTGCCCACTTTGGACAATCCTTTTTTGTTTGGAGGGCATTATTACTATAAGCTTATTAAAGAGTCTCCTGCTTTTTTGTCCTCAAGTAATTAGTTGTAATAATTTGTTGAAACATGGCACCAAATATTCAGTTCCACTGCAGGGGAAATTAAAGACCTTTGGGGGCATTTTTCTATTATTGTACTTATTTTAAGCTAAAAATCAGTTTTTCAACTGGTCTTTATTAAACATTTTGAGCCCTTTTCTCTGTACACCCTTGAGATTCTTTAGTAGCATGCTGTCTCTTTTCACTCTGAAGGCTACTTATCTCTGACCTCCTAAACACTTATTATACTGTAGTTCAATTCTTATCTTACTGTGGCTTAAATGTTTATGACCTTTTAGTAATTTAGAGACAAGGGTTATTAGATGAAAGTGAAAGTAGGATTCACACAGCTAGACAGTTAATCCTTTGTGACAGAGCGGTTGATTATTTTTATTAACTGCCTCCCGACCGCCTAACGCAGGGATGCATACTGCGGGCGGCCGGGTTATTCCTCCTTGACGCGTCGGCGCGTCATCTCGCGAGATGCGAGATTTCCTGTGAACACGCGCTCACAGGAGCGTGCATTCACAGGATCGCGAGGTAAACGAGTTGATCTACAGCCTGCCAGCGGCGATCATTCGCTGGCAGGCTGTAGTTGCGATTTTTTTAACTCCAAAAAGGTATATTAGAACCTGTTTTGTTAACAGCATCTAATATACCTTCTACCTGGTCCTCTGGTGGTCCCTTTTGCTTGGATCGACCACCAGAGGACACAGGCAGCTCTGTAAGTAGCACCAATCACCACACTACACTACACCCCCCCTGTCAATTATTAACCCCTTATTAACCCCTGATCACCCCATATAGACTCTCTGATCACCCCCCTGTCATTGATCACCCCCCTGTAAGGCTCCATTCAGACGTCCATATGTGTTTTGCGGATCCGCTGATCCACGGATCCGCAAAACACGGACACCGGTAATGTGCTTTCCGCATTTTGCGGATCCGTACATTGCCAGAACTATATAGAAAATGCCTTTTCTTGTCCGCAATTGTCTTTTCTTGTCCGGACAAGAATAGAACATGTTCTATAGCAGTGATGGCTAACCTTGGCACTCCAGCTGTGGTAAAACTACAACTCCCAAGATGCCCCCTTGCTTGGCTGCTCTCAGAACTCTATAGAAATAAATGGAGCATGCTGGGAGTCGTAGTTTCACCACAGCTGGAGTGCCAAGGTTAGCCATCACTGTTCTTTAGGCTCTACAAAAAACACAGTCCGCCCCACCGCAGTGACAAAATGATCACTGCAAATACACCGCAAAATCGCTGCAGCGCTATAAGGATCACTTTTGAGGGGCATGGCGAGTTCATGTAAGATTTTATTTTTTTGGCACAAGTTAGCAGAATTTTTTCTTTCATTTTTTCTTACAAAGTCTCATATTCCACTAACTTGTGACAAAAAATAAGATCTTACATGAACTCACCATACCCCTCACGGAATCCAAATGCGTAAAAATGCCCTGCTAAATCCTAAAGGTACTCAATGGAATTTGTGCCCCTTGGCGCATCTTGGCTGCAAAAAAGTGTCACACATGTGGTATCGCCTTACTCAGGAGAAGTAGGGCAATGTGGTTTGGGGTGTATTTTTACATATACCCATGCTGGGTGAGAGAAATATCTCAGTAAATTGACAACTTTGCATTAAAAAAATGTTAAAAGTTGTCATTTACAGAGATATTTCTCACACACAGTATGGGTATATGTAAAAATTTTGGAAAGAAGACAGCCCAAGGTGATCCGTGAGGGGCATGGCGAGTTCATGTAAAATTTTATTTTTTGTCACAAGTTAGTGGAATATGAGACTTTGTAAGGAAAATAAAAATTAAAAATAACATTTTCCGCTAACTTGTGCCCCAAAAAAAAATATTCTAGGAACTCGCCATGCCCCTCACGGAATACCTTGGGGTGTCTTCTTTCCAAAATGGGGTCACTTATGGGGTATTTATACTGCCCTGGCATTTTAGGGCCCCTGAAGAGTGAGAAGAAATCTGGAATCCAAATGTCTAAAAATGCCCTCCTAAAAGGTACTCATTGGAATTTGGGCCCCTTTGTGCACCTAGGCTGCAAAAAAGTGTCATGCATGTGGTATCGCCATACTCAGGAGAAGTAGGGCAATGTGGTTTCGGGTGTATTTTTACATATACCCATGCTGGGTGAGAGAAATATCTCTGTAAAATGACAACTTTGTATAGAAAAAGGGGAAAAGTTGTCTTTTACAGAGATATTTATCTCACCCAGCATGGGTATATGTAAAAATACACCCCACAACACAGTGCCCTACTTCTCCTGAGTACGGCGATACCACATGTGTGACACTTTTTTGCAGCCTAGGTGCGCAAATTGGCCCAAATTCCAATGAGTACTTTTAGGATTTCACAGGGCATTTTTTACACATTTGGATTCCAAACTTCCAGACCCCATTTTGGAAAGAAGACACCCCAAGGTATTCCGTGAGGGGTACGGTGAGTTCATGTAAAATTTTAGTCGAATATGAGACTTTGTAAGAAAAAATAAATAAAATTTACGCTAACTTGTGACAAAAAAATTAAAACGTCCATGAATTCACTATGCCAATCAGCAAATACCTTAGGGTGTCTAATTTCTGAAATGGGGTTATTTGTGGGGTGTTTCTACTGTCTGTGCATTGTAGAACCTCAGGAAATATAACAGGTGCTCAGAAAGTCAAAGTGCGTAAATCAATTTTTTTGCACCATAGTTTGTAAACGCTATAAGGCCTCGTTCACACTTCAGTGTTTGGTCAGTGATTTCCATCAGTGATTTGTGAGCCAAAACCAGAAGTGGAGCCTCCACAGACATGAGGTAGAAGGGAAAGATCTGCTCCTGTTCTGTGTTTAGAGTTTCACCTGGTTTTGGCTCACAAATCACTGATGGAAATCACTGACTAAACACTGAAGTGTGAACGAGGCCTAACTTTTACCCAAACCAATAAATATACTCTTATTGCATTTTTTTTTTTTTTTTATCAAAGACATGTAGAACAGTACATTTGCAGAAAAATATATATATATATAAATGTAGTTTTATTTGAAAAATGTTACAACAGAAAGTTAAAAATGTCATTTTTTGCAAATATTTCTGTAAATTTCGATTAATATCAAAAGTAAAAATGTTAGCAGCAATGAAATACCACCAAATGAAAGCTCTATTAGTGAGAAGAAAAGGAGGTCAAATTAATTTGGGTGGTAAGTTGTATGACCGAGCAATAAAGTGAAATTAGTGCAGTGCAGAATTGTAAAAAGTGGTCTGGTCTTTAAGGGGGTTTAAGCTAGGGGAGCTGAGGTGGTTTAAGGCCAATTTAAAAGATTTTTTATCTCAAAATGAGTCAAATGTAATCCTAAAAAAATTGCCTCTACATAGCCTTTACAGGGAACTTGTCATCAACTTTATGCTGACCTCACTGAGGGCAGCATAAAATAGTGACAGAAATGCTGATTTTAGCAGTGTGTTACTAAAAGTAAGTGGTTGCTGAGAACCAGCATCATAATTATTGCAGCACAGGCCTTGAAAAGAGTCAAATCTACCTGAGATGCATTATGGTTATTCATAATCTCTTGCACTCCCTGCTCATTAGCAGTTCTCTCCTAGAGAGAAAAGGGAGAAAAGTAGGTAGAAGACTTCCAATCATCAGCAGGTGAGCAGGGAGAGCAGGAATTCATGAATAACCATGACTCTTCTCAGATGGCTGTGACTTTTTTTCAGGTCCAGTCTGCAACTTTTAAATGACAGACATCTGAAATCAACTCACCTGTCTCTACTTTATTCTGCCCTTAGTATGGGCAGCATAAAGTTGATGACAGGTTCCCTTTAGGCATTACACTATTGCCATTGAAATGGGTTTTCTGGGCAATACACTGACTTGCAGAGCAAACACTGTGTTGAAGCTGCACTTCTTTAAAAGGGTATATGAAAATGGACTTTGTAGCCAGACGACCACTTTAGGATAAGCTTCAACTAATGCATGTTGGTGACACATACACCTGCAGTTCTATTCTGATTTCATCTGCATCTGTTGCATTATTTCTGCCTTTTAGAAAGGTTAACAAAATGGCAAACACAATGTAAACTATTATGGTATTCCTCCTTTTTGCAGAAATTCAACACAATGGTAGGTGAGAGAGGAACTCAGCTGAGTGGAGGTCAGAAACAGAGAGTAGCAATTGCACGAGCTCTTGTACGAGATCCAAAAATATTGCTCCTAGATGAGGCCACATCCGCACTGGACACCCAGAGTGAATCTATAGTGCAAGCTGCCCTGGATAAGGTGACATATTTAACTCATTTTGCAATGTGTAATATTGTACATTATACAGTGTTTTTACTTAGATTTTGTAAATATTTTGTTACTTTAAGGCTAGAGCTGGTCGGACCACCATTGTGATAGCGCATCGATTGTCTACTATCAGGACAGCTGATTCCATTGCTGTTTTCCATGGTGGGGTTGTAGTGGAACAAGGAACACACAGTGAGCTAATGGAAAAAGAAGGGGTCTACCATTCCCTTGTCATGCTTCAGGTAATGTATTTTTCATTGTATTGCATCTACAGAAAATGTCACAAAAACAGGGCAATAAAAAAGTTAAAAATAGTTTTAAAATAATAAAAATATGAAAAAAATATAAGAATTCAAATCCCTCACTTAATATTTCTGGTTAGCCAAGTAGCACTTCTATAATATTTTTGTACCTTTAAACACAAAAGTATTTAACTTGAAAAAGTTTTTTTCTGTCAGTGCCACATTACTTTTTCTATACTTCCCCCACTGCACAATGCTTAATAGCTGAATATGGATAGGATGGCAATGTCATTAACAGTTCTAGTCTAAATATCAAAGTATGAATTAGCAATTTAGGGTACTTTCACACTAGCGGCAGGGGACTCTGGCTGTGCTGCCACTGCAATGCAACCCCCATCATAGTCAATGGGGACGGAGCTGCATTCCGGGGGCACACGTGAACTAGTGGCAGGACAGATCCGACAGGCTGTTCACCCGCCGGAACAACCTGCAGGATGTCCTCTGCCGCTAGTGTGAAACTAGCCTTAAAGGGACATTACCATCCCAAAATTTAGGGCATATGCTACAGATATTAGATAGGTGCGGGTCCCACCTCCGTGACCCACTCCTATCTCCAGAGCACGGCCCTTGAAGTGAAGGATAGCACACTGCGCTAGCTGACGTTCTTTCCATTTACTGCTATTGGAGTCCTGCAGATAGCCAAGTGAGAGCGCAAGTCCCATAGCAGTAAATGGAGAGCAATTTTGTCACCTTTCCATTCCGCCACTATGGAACAGCGGAAAATAGCTGACCCAGGGCTCGACTATTGTTGAAACTCCAATAGCAGTAAATAAAGTGTTACTTTCCCTGCACAACTGCTCCCTTTGGGGCACTGTACTGGAGATAGGAGCAGGTCCCAGAGGTGGGGTTCACACCTATCCTAATGACATGTCATGAGATGGGGCAATCCTTCAAATAATTAATTACCAGAGGCCTTTCTATAGTAATAGTCACTGGCAGTGTGAATCACAGTTTTTTCATGTTGTGATTGCTTTCTATAAAATTGTATTACTAGCTCCCTGAAACCAATAACAAATGCATTGACACATTTTCTAGAACCAAGGCAAAGACAGTGATACAGAGAATCAAAGTACAGACAATTCATATAAATATGGAAATTCTGGACTGTATGACATGGGTGAAAAACAAGACAAAGAAGACAAATGGCCGACTTTACAAGATGTTGAGAACATGCTGGAGCCAATTAAAAATGAACGATTACGAAAAGTTTCAACTAGAAAGGAAAATAAAGAGGAGCTTATTGAAATGAAACCCAGGAACACAAATACTGGAATTCTAGATGAGGTAGGATTGAAGAAGACAATACTTAAAAGAAAGCTCTGAATATTATTAAAAGAGTGTATTACTTGGAAACAAATACATCACTAGTAAATAATGCCAAATATATCAGAATTACAGACTCTACATGATACATTTGACAAGACTCATGACACACTGTGTCATGTACACTAGCATTTATTGGCACCCACAATATGGTGCAATTAATAATAATTTTGGTGCAACCATCATGAGCTGTTTAGACGTGCCACATGGATGCGCCTTTTTTTTTATTCAAATCTGCTACTGTATAGGAAATATGTCCTCCTGTACAGTTTTTTGTTTCTAAAGGGCTGTCTACATGGCCCGTTGTAGCAAGCAAAGCATTCCTTCCTGACAATTGCCTGCTCACCAGTGAAGGAGAAAGCTGCATTTACCTGCAGCAATCTCATCCACATAATGGGGAGGGCGAATAGCTAATGTCAGCACTCATCCCCATACACAATCATTGTTTGCCGGCAGTGCTGTTTAGACTGCATGATCTGCTGCCAGCAAATGATGACTTCGGTACGAATGATCCTATTACCTGATGAACGAGTGTTTCGCTTGTTTATCTTGTAATAGGCGCCACCTATACACAGGTGCAATCTACGGGGTGCGCACCCCCTGGGGACTTCTCAAAGTAGAAAGTTTGTGTTGTGACACCAGTTGCAGTGAAGCAAAAAGGGCACTCGGCCCCTTTTAGTGATATGGATGGTACCCAGGGTAGGAATGCCAGAATTGTGTAGAGTGGCCTAATGTCCCTTAATGGTGTTGCACTTGTCACGGTGCTCCTACATGGATACGCTGGAACCCCAGGCGTGGCCCTCCGAAACTGCAGAAAAGGTATGGTTGGTGAAGGGGATGGTTAAATAAATTGAGTCCAGACCTTATGATGAAGTTGATAACAGCTGTACTTTGCATAACCTCTTCTCCAAACAGTTTACAGGCTTTGTCTTGGCTTCCAGCAGGCTTTGGCATTAACTTTGGCAGGCAAACAAACTCTACACGGCTACATCAATTGCTCTCTTTGGCTCTGCTGTGCTCACAGGCTGGCTGTGGAATTTAGCTTCTTTGGGTGCTGCAACTTTTGACTTTGTAGTCTGTCCCTAACTTTATACAGGGAACTTTCTCCTCCTGGCTTCTGAGGCTTCAGGCTTTGGCCTCTGTGTCCAGCAGAGCTGAAGGTGCTCTTGCTGGCTAAGGCAAGGCTTGTCCAGGAGGGATAAGCACCTGCTGCACACCCTCCCTTGGCAGGGGGCAATCTAGACTGACTCCCACTAACTAAACTCTTCCCTCTATTGTAGAGAGCTAGAATGAAAAGAAGGGTTCCATCCTAGGTAAAATAGCTCTGCCAATTATGCCGCCATCTGCTGTCAAACCAGGCACATTACACTTCAACAGTTACAAAATCAGTAATATGAATACACATTTTGCAGGATCTGGAAATTACTACATAGGATGACACGTTGTATTAGCCCATAGGAGGCAGTTGCAAGGCGCAAAGGTGGTAATGCCACTCTGGGGTGTTACACAGGCAGATTATCAAAGGCTCATTACCCATAACTTGTTTGAATATCGGGCAGTGTAAAGGGCTCATAAAACACAGACATACATTTTTGGGAGGCTCTCTGATGCCTTTCATTAGATAAATCTGATCTCTTTACTGTTAGAACTTTTATATGTAAATTAGCATCTAGTGGTAATAAAGTATATTGCCTGCTATAGTGTCATTTTCCAGATCATAACACATCTTATTAATAAGAAAAATGATTATAGTTAATAATTATAGCTATAATTAGAATGCTAAATTATCATTATTGTTACCAGCAATAGTATTAGTAGAAGTAATAATAATAATAATATTCATGCTGTTCAGCACACCTTTCACTGCTGTCTTCATCTGCTGTTTCCTGCAGGAGGGTCAGAGGCGTTCTGTTACTCCTCTACGAAGAATTCTACAGTTAAACAAACCAGAGTGGATATTCATTGTGACTGGAATGCTAGCTGCTGCAGTAAGCGGGTGCATATATCCGTTATTTGCAGCAAATTTTTCAAACATCATTGCTGTAGGTATCTAATCTCCATGTTCCTTAAAACTGGTGGAACTTATTATACTTCCCTATTTGTTCTGTCATTTACTTAATGGTTAACACTGTGATATTAGATACAGACTGTATATGTATTTTAAAGTGTTCTGTACTTGTTGTTGTTTTGCCCTATACTCCTAGCTGCTTTTCTAACAATGTACAGACATTATTAACACCAAAGGTAGAGATGAGCGAAGTTCTTAAAAAGTCAAATTGACTGCTTCTCCAAACTTTACCAAAAAATTTGCTTTGTGATGAATTACTTCTTCACAAAGTAGCTGGGGCAATGACAGGGAATTAGTGGTTTCTCATTAAAAAACTAAAACAAAAAAAAATGTAATTGTACTTACCTCGTCCATTTGAGCACAAAGAGGCTGCCGTGGCCATCTTGCTTGAAGTTCTAGAGCGAATGCTCAATCGCCCCATCATGACCTCGCATGAGAATTCGTGTGAGATCTGCAAGCAAGTTGGCATCGGCGGCCTCTTGGCACTCAAATGGTTGAGGTAAGTATGTTTGTTTTTAACTCCATTTCAGAGAAAATTGATTCATTATTACGAAGCACAAGGAAATTCGGCTTTGCAGTAAATCAAATTTTTCCTGAAATTCGGATCAAAGTCCACTCTGTTAACTTCGATTCACTCAACACTAACCAAGGGGCTTATTTAGTAACTGATATATGCCACATATAACATATCAGTTGGCATTTTAGGACAAAATCTATGACTTTTCCCCACTTGCGACACTTTTCCGACAAGTTGAGAAAAGGGGTGAGACGTGGGTGAGGAGGAGGGCAGACCAGCAGTCCCTCTCATTCATCCCTTTCTAAGCCAATTTTTGGCAAAGAAAATGGCTTGAATGTACGCCAGTAAGGTATAGATTCAAGTTTGTTTGGCGGCTCCTCATAACTTTCCAGTCTTAATAAATGAGCCTGAGAAAAGCATCCCGTTTCTCAGGTTCGATCTGCTGCAATTAGTTATTCCCACCATCAATTTTAGATTACAACAACCTTCTGCAGAAAATATCCAATATGGCAGATTCCATTTCCAGATATTAAATGAACAATGAATTAAACTATTAAATATAAGGACACTAGGGTGCACGAAAAAAATCTTTATTAGGTATTAAATATACTAAAACCTTAGGGTATATAACCCACAATCAACTTCGAAAAACAGGCTACAAGAGGTTCTGATAATTTGGGTGGTATATAGATGTAGTCCAACCTCACTATAGCGATAATGTAGCAGATTGGGTACAAGTGGTTGTGAACTAATGTGATACACTCAAAATCACATACAGTGATCCCTCAAGATACAATGGCCGCTGCTGTACAGTAATACACTCGTATAGTACACAGTGGTGGGGACATTTCTATGTGGTTCCTGCATGTTCTGTAGGTGCATATTTAAAGGGAAATCCTTTAATGGCAACACCACCGATTAGAATTGAGCAGACACCTGGATCTTCCGGTTCAACGGGTTCGGCCGAACTTCACAAAAAAGTTTGAGTTTGGGACCCGAACTTAACCTGAACCCCATTGAAGTCAATTGGGACCCAAACTTTGGAGCACTAAAATGGCTCTAGAAAAGTCATGGAAAGGGCTAGAGGGCTGCAAATGGCAGCAAAATATGGTTAAGAGCATGAAAAGTGCTCTGCAAACAAATGTGGATAGGGAAATGACATAAAATAACATAAAATACGTAAACATTTTAAAATAATAATTTTGATCTAGGAGGAGGAGGTCCATATGGAGTAGGAAGTTGAGGAGGCGGTGTAGGTGGAAGCTGTGGTGAAGGAGGGGGAGGTAGACAAAACTAGTTTTTGGTTTCCATTTTTATTTTTTATTTTTTTGTGTTTAAATTAGGGTACACCCCAAAACATTGGGAAATATAACCGTGATAACCCCCTCCATCCGTGCTAAACAAACGTTCAGACAATACACTGGCTGCAAGGCAGGCCAGCACCTCCAAGGCGTAAAGGGCAAGCTCAGGCCATGTGCCCAATTTGGAGACCCAGAAGTTGAAGGAGGCCAGACCCATCGTCAATGCGCGCAGGTGTGTGCACACATACTGCTCAACCAGTCCCTATGACGTTCGCGATCCAATTGAATATTGGATCCAAGGGAGGTAGTGATGATAAATAACAATACAGGACTCTTAAGATGCCCTGTTATTGGAATGATTAATAAAATATTACAGGGAATGTCACTGGGGTATTTTGGATTTGGAAACGTCATACAGGAGAGGCCCTGCTGCCTCTTTGTTGACTCTAGATAACTTCTGCCCGATTGCATGTCCCCGTGACGTCCACAATCCAATTGGATATCTTCTCTATCAACTTTCAATGTTCTTTTCTGCACCTACCATCAATTAAAGATGAATTTTAGAAATGTAAGTCCCTGTCACCTATGCAGAGCAGGGGTTTATTCACGGCAAAACTGTGTTCATGTCACCCACCAATTGAACAGACGATTTTACAAAAATTAGGTCCCTGTCACCTATGCAGATCAAGGGGTTGTATTATACTTCAAAATTGGTAAAGTGCCACCTGACAAGGTAACAGATGATTTTTTGAAACTTAGGTCCCTGTCACCTATGCAGAGCAGGGGTTTATTCACGGCAAAAATTGTAAAATGTCAACCAAGAATGTAGCAGACGCTTTTGCACCCTGCTCCCTCTTTTTCTGTGCTGGTGGCTCTGTGCGACCACCGCCTCTTCCTCCGAACTAGACAGGTCACTTGCATGACCTTGATTCCATGTGGGGTCTAGTACCTCATCATTCTCCACATCATCTCTCACCCACTCTTTACCCCTGCCCTCCTTGTCAGTCTTCAGACTGCAGAAGGCCGCAGCAGTTTGCACCTGTGTTTTGTCATCATCAGAGATGTGCTGAGGTGGTCCTCCCATGTCCTCATCCTTGCAACATAAGTGGTTGGGCATTGGTGCACTCAATCTCTTCCACTTCTGGTGCAGGGCTGCTGCTGCTCCATGACTTGAGGCTCAGACTGCTTGGCTGATTTGCCAGGGGGTGAGGTGAAAGACTGATAGCCATGGGCTGCAGGTGCCAACTCTGATCTTTCAGCAGGAGACTGGGTGGGAGACAATGTGAAGGAATTGGAGCCACTGTCAGCCACCCAATCTAATATTGCCTGTATTTGTTATGGCCACAACATTCTTAAAGCCGCATTCGGCCCTACCAAATAACGCTGAACGTTCTGTCGCCTACTCGCACCTTAGGAAGGTGTTTCACTTGTGCGTGTAGCTGGCACAGATCTACCACATCCTCACCCTGCAACAGGAGCTCCACCAGCAGCACCATATTCGGGGCCACATCCCTTATTTGACACTATCCTCATTCTTTGCGTTCACCCACCAGACTAACAGATAGTTTATGTCAGGCGACAATGTAACCGCCCATAGTCAGAGCCGGTGTGATAAAAAGGAAACATTTCTTGAGGTCACACAACAGTGTGACAAGCAAATTTTAAACAATTACTTCACGGTCGCAAAATGTTTTAATTTGTCAACCAACAATGTAACTGCAGTATTGACTGGTTGTATTTGACTGTGACAAAGCCAAGGCTCCAAATGCAGTGTCTTGCACAAAATGAGTGTTTTTTTAAAACCAGAATATAACCGCAGTATCTAACGCTTGTATTTGACTGCGACAAATGCAGCAAAGGCCCCAGATGTAGGGTCTTGCACAAAATGTATGGTTTTTTTTAAAACCAGAATATAAACTCAGTATCTAACGCTTGTATTGGACTGTCAGAAATGCAGCAAAGGTCTCAAATGTATTATCTTGCACAAAATGGGTGTTTTTTTAAACCCAGAATATAATTGCAGCATATAAATCTTGTATTTGACTGTCACGAATGCAGGAAAGGCCCCAAATGTAGTGTTTTGCACAAAATTTATGTTTTTTTTAAAACCAGAATATAACAGCAGTATCTAACCCTTTTATTGGACTGTCAGAAATGCAGCAAAGGCCCCAAATGTAGTGTCTTGCACAAAATAGGTGTTTATTTACAACCAGAATATAACAGCACTATCTTAATGCTTGTATTGGACTGTCAGTGGGGGGGGGGGGGGGGGGCGTGGCCGGGTGCTGGGAGAAGAAGACGCATAGTGCCTGAGCTCCGTGTGGAACCCCGATTAGCGTCTCACAGCACACTCTCTCATAGCTCTTTTTCACCTACCGATTTGCCACAGATCATCTCTGCACCCCGACACCCCCGCTGATGATGACTAGGGGGAAAAAGAAAGGTGCGCATCCCCAGAAGATGACAGCCTTCTTTCACCCGGCTGTTCAAGCGATCCAAGATGGCACCCGCGCCAGCTCGTGCCTCACAGAAGAGGAGAAACTATCCTCTAATGAAGCTGTACATCAGCGCTCCCCTCAATCTGCCTCTTCTACAAGCTCCAGCCCTCCTGGAATCCAAGAACCTTAAAGGCAAAAGAGGGTGAGTGATCAGCACCTCCACACATCTCCCCCCACTGCCCTTAACGTCTCTCCACCAAATGACACAGGCATTTCAGTGTCCATAATGAAAGAGATGCTTATGGATTTAAAAAGATCCATCCATAGCGACTTTAGGGACACTATAGCAACCATACATGCTGACATTGTATCTATAGGAGAGAGAACTGCACATCTGGAGGACAAAATGGAGGAATTCGTAACAGCACATAACTCATTGGTGGACAACCACAACTTGATGGAGGACGACCTGACAAACATCAGACTAAAAATCGCAGATCTGGAAGATAGTTCCAGACGGAACAACATCCGTTTTAGAAGTATCCCTGAAAATATTAATGATTCTCAGCTACATGAATTCATATCTGACCTCATAGTGTCATATCTGCCTGATACCCCTGGGTTAGAACTGATTATAGATAGAGTACACCGCTTACCAAAACCTAAGTCCATACCTGCATCTACCCCCAGGGATGTGCTTGCCAGGATCCATTTCTACCACCTGAAAGACTCCCTTATGAAGGAAGCACAAAAGAAAAGAAGCGACATCCCTGAAAGATTCCGCAAAATACTCTTATTTACAGATCTTTCCTCAGCGAAACTTAATAGAAGGAAGGAGTTTCAAAAATATACCAAAGCTTTGCGGGATAACAATATCCCTTATAAATGGGGGTATCCCGTAAAACTGATTGTGAGACACCGCAGCTCATCACATGTGTTAGTATCCACACAAGAAGCAGCATACCACCAGAGGGCGCCAAAGACAAAGCTTCTGAATCTTCTCTCAACAATTTTCCAGCAAAGAGAAAACAATTCAACCTGGCTCAAGAATGGACCAAAGTAGGAAAATCTCCATCTTGAACTCTCTCAAAAGGCAAAGACTCTACTCCTTTGTTCTTTCAATATAGGGGTTCCACACCCTAAATCTCAGAGCCCATTTGTCACCTAAGTGCTCTTATTCCCTAATCCAATATTTACTCCCGCCTTCCAAACCAAGTGAAAGGCTTATTTGAATATGGTCCCAGTTGGACCGAATACTTTGTTAATTTTATTTGTTTTTGTTCTTATATTTCTCACTAATCTTTATCTAGGTTACATCCATGGGGACCACCTTCCATATCCAGACTGTATGAACATCTCCATTCATATTCGCACCCCCCACCATCATCACTATGTATCGTTTGGGTATTGCATTACATATTTTCTATGCTCAACTACTCTTTGCTATATAATCATACTTTTAGTTGTTCCACATAGTTGGCCGCAGCTTCAGTCTTATAAATTATCAATATGGCTAATACGGGTATAAAAATACTTTCTGCAAATGTTAAAGGCCTCAACAGTCCTTTTAAACATTCTACATGTTGGGCAGAGGTGAAGAGACAGAAAGCTGACATTATCTGCTTACAAGAATCTCACCTCAACGTGACTGATTCTCATAGATTTCATAACCCCTCTTTCCCTCATATTTTTTATTCGTCGGCTGTGAATAAAAAAAAGATGAGTTATATTAGGTTTAAAAAATACTATAGCCTTCCAATGTCATAACAAACTAATAGACAAGGATGGTAGATTCATTATTATGGTATGTGATATCAACAACACTAGATATACAATATTGAATCTATACGCTCCAAACTCTGACCAACTCAGATTTATTAAATGCACTATTAATCTAGCCCTTGGTATCAAACAAGGTGCTTTACTAATATGTGGTGATTTCAATATGTGTCCAGATTCCTCTATAGATAAACTCCCCTTCTACTCCTTCTCACAAAAGTACCTCACTTCAAGACTACCTCTTTAAAGAAGGATTACATGACACATGGAGAACTTTTCATGCTAATGAGAAAGATTTAACTTTTTTTCACACCCTCACAACATCTATTCTAGAATAGATTTGTTTATAATGGACAAGTGGCTCCTTCAAAGGGTTGTGTCTGTGTCTATTGGCAGTATCGGTCTGATCATGCTTTCTCTACTCTCATACTGAATGATAAATATAACAACTCCTTGGAGACTTAACAACTCGTTGTTACAGAACACAGCAATATGCTTAGATATTGAGAAGTCTCTAAAAGTTTACTTCGACAGTAATGACAATGATGAGGTATCAGATACCACCCTTTGGAGTGCTCACAAAGCCTACATTAGGGGTATTTTGTTAAAGCATGCTGCTTTCCAGAAAAAATCCAGAATGAAAATTCTAGATACATTACTGTCCAATATTCAAAACCTTGAAAAGGCTTCCAAAACATCTCTAGACCCCAGCATATCTAGCAAACTAAAATTAGCTAGACATCAACTATATTTGCATCTTCACGACAAATATAAACTCCATCTTCGCAAAATTAAGACTGACCATTACTTCCACGGCAATAAAGCCTCAAAAATACTAGCAAATAGGATAAAAAAAAGAGAGGCTAAAACTAAAATCCCTTACCTATTCAACTCTCATGGGGAAAAGGTATTCAATCCCAAACATATTGCGGAGGAATTTGCAAAATATTACACTGACTTATATAATTTAGGAGCCTCCAAAGAAACCTTCCAACCCACGTCTGAATCGATTGATGATTTCCTTAACAACATTTCCTTACCAGTCTTATCTCCATCTCATCGCCAATTACTAAATTCAAAAATTACCTCATCTGAGATAGTTGATGCGATACATTCCCTTAAGCATAACAAATCCCCTGGCCCAGATGGTCTTACAAATGAGTACTACAAAATACTCTCCCCTATTTTGACCCCCTTTTTGAACAGAACTTTTAACCTGATTGCCACTCAGGGTTACATTCCTAAAGATATGTTGAATGCTCTAATTATCACTTTACCGAAACCCGGAAAATCCCCAGATAGACCAGCCAATTTTAGACCAATATCTTTACTAAATTCTGATGTCAAAATATTCGCTAAAATTTTAGCCAAGAGATTAATAAACATTCTTCCCTCCTTGATCTCAAATGATAAAATAGGTTTCATACTAAACAGGCAATCCTCAGACGGAACAAGAAGATTTATAGATCTTATTGACGTGGCTCATAACTCTCGAACGCCTTCTCTGCTCCTATCTTTGGATGCGGAGAAGGCGTTTGATAGGATCCACTGGGATTACATTTATAAAACCCTGAAAAAATTTGGCTTTGGAGACTTTTACCTATCTGCAGTCATGTCCCTTTACTCTAACCCTTGTGCCTCAGTGTACTCCTCTAATTTCCTATTTGCCCCATTTAACATAAAAAAATGGCACCAGACAGGGATGCCCCATGTCCCCTTTAATTTTTGCCCTCGCAATGGAACCATTTGCGGAAAATATTAGAACTTCCCCCCCCCGCACATCATGAGCTTAAAAATTGGAAGATCAGATCATCTTATAGGATTATTTGCAGATGATGTTTTAATCGTAACATCTAATTCTATTTCGACATTGCCTGCAATAAACAAAATCATATCTAAATTTGGCAAAGCTTCACTCTATAAAGTAAATGTCAATGAATCCCAAATGCTAGACTTAGGCCTTCCTCCTTCAGTCAAACGGCAAATTTCCAGTTCATATCAATTTCCATGGGCTAGTGATTCTTTAACCTATCTAGGTATAAAATTAACATACCCCACCAATAAACTTTTCAAAGACAACTTTTGGCCTTTACTCAATAAAATAAAAGATTCACTTAACATCTTACATATAGAATCCTTATCATGGCTAGGTAGAATAGCCGCAATAAAAATGGTGATTCTTCCCAAGATAATTTACATGTTCCGTAATCACAATCACAATCCCCAACTTCTTTCTAGCAAAACTTCAAACGCTAATTAACCGTCACATTTGGGGCAAACTTAAACCTAGAGTGAAAGAAAATATCCTGTACAAACCCCTGTCTTCAGGGGGTCTAAATGTCCCCTCAATTAGACACTACTATTTCTCCTCAATTTTAGATCAATTAAGGTACCTAATAAAAGAAGATCCATCTATAAAGTGGGTTCTCTTGGAAAAACTATTTTTGGGCATATCCAATGTCCTATTACATCTATCCTCTGTAGCCGCTTTCGGTTCCAAGCATATTCTCCCCTTATCTACTCTATCAGCCATATCTAAATTATGGTACTCCCTTGCCAGAATAGAAAAGATAGTTCCAACCTCTATTGCTTCAGCCCCCTTGAAAATTTGTGAAATTGCATTACCAGATCTATACATTGGCAACTGGGTCACTTCAGGTATCACAAAGGTTTCACAGCTATGGAAAGATGGATTATTTGTAGATTTTTCCCATATTCATAACTCCTTTGGTATTCCTAACAGAGACTTCTACAAATTTTTAAGAATTAGACACTTACTACAATCCCCCAAAACCTTTACATTCTCACTTTCTAACTATTCCCCCTATGATTGGCTTAGGTCGTCCAAATCAACAGATAAGGGTATAACAAAAGGATACCATTTCTTAAAAGAATCTCACCCGACCCTCTGGATAGTATTATAGCGATGTGGAACTCTGAAATAGGTCCTAACTTATCCGACACTGATTGGAGGGAATCATTCACAATCACCTCTAAACTTTCTAGATGCACTGAACATCTTGAAGGAGCTAGAAAAATTCTTTATAGATGGTATAGAACCCTTCATCTACTAAGCAAAATTTTTCATGACCATTCACCCTTATGTTGGAGATGCAATCAGGTCTTAGGTACCTATTTACATATGTGGTGGGAATGCCCCCCGATTTATAGTCTATGGATTAAAGTTTTTAACTTCTTATCTAGCTTTAGTTCACTATCTATCAATCCATCACCAAAATTAGCTTTACTATCCATGGGCTTGGGAGACCTCCCCGTAGATATTAGATCTATTGCAGGTCACATCATATTTGCCACCCGTTCAAAAATTGCATCTTGTTGGAAATCTTCCGAAATCCCTAACATCACTAGAATTCTCAGAGATTTAGACAGCTGCATGTATGAAGGGTCTTGGGCCTCCTCCAGAAACGCCAAAGTTCCTTTCACTAAAAAATGGGAAAGATGGATTAACCACAAGTTGTGTAAGATCCCTTTAAATTCATCCATCAGATCGGGGATGATTCCTACTTAGCTAAGCCTTATTATATTCCTTTAAATACTTATATCCTCTGCTAGATACTATTTCTTAATTATATCTGCTAAATTACTACAAATTACATCTACTGTATCTATGCAAATATTGTAATCTACTTATAATTACATATGCCATATTGATTGTAAATTGTCGATACCCTACTTTCATGTACTACCTCATTTTGTACTTGTAACCTATTTTATAATTAAATAAAAAACCTATTGTTAAAAAATAGTAATAGGACTGTCAGAAATGCAGTAAATGCCGCAAATGTATTATCTTGCCCAAAATGGGTGATTTTTTAAAACCCAGAATATAACAGTAGTATCTAACGCTTGTATTTGACTGTGACAAATGCAGCAAAGGCCCCAGATGTAGGGTCTTGCACAAAATGTGTGTTTTTTTTTAAACCCAGAATATAACTGCTGTAGTTATAGCTTGTATTTGACTGTCACAAATTCAGCAAAGGGCCCAAAATGTATTATCTTGCAAAAAAATTGTGTTTTTTTAAACCCTGAATATAATTGCAGTATTTAAAGTTTGTATTTGACTGTAACAAATGCAGCAAAGGCCCCAAATGTAGGGTCTTGCAAAAAATTTGTGTTTTTTTTAACCCTGAATATAACTGCAGTATTTAAAGCTTGTAGTTGACTGTCACAAATGCACATATGCTGTGCTGGTGCACTGAACTTGCATAACATTTACGCCAACGCCCACCTAACTAACAGATTGATAAAAGTTCTTCCCATTTTTTTATACAAAGTTGGCATTTGACCAAGATATTTTTCTCACCCAGCATGGGTATATGTAAAATGACACCCCAAAACACATTCCCCAACTTCTCCTGAGCACGGCGATAGCAGATGTGTCACACTTTTTTGCTGCCAAGGTGGGCAAAGGGGCACATATTCCAAAGTGCACCTTTCGGGTTTCGCCGGTCATTTTTTACACATTTTGATTGCAAGGTACTTCTCACACATTTGGGCCCCTAAATTGCCAGGGCAGTATAACTATGCCACAAGTGACCCCATTTTGGAAAGAAGACACCCCAAGGTATTCCGTGAGGGGCATGGCATATATGTAAAATGACACCCCAAAACACATTGCCCAGCTTCTCCTGAGTACGGCGATACCAGATGTGTGACACTTTTTTGCAGCCTAGATGCGCAAAGGTGCCCAAATTCCTTTTAGGAGGGCATTTTTAGACATTTGGACCCCAGACTTCTTCTCACGCTTTAGGGCCTCTAAAAAGCCAGGGCAGTATAAATACCCCACATGTGACCCCACTTTGGAAAGAAGACACCCCAAGGTATTCAATGAGGGGCCTGGCGAGTTCATAGAATTTTTATTTTTTTGCATAAGTTAGCGGAAATTAATTTTTTTTGTTTTTTTCTCACAAAGTCTCACTTTCCGCTAACTTAGGACAAAAATTTCAATCTTTCATGGACTCAATATGCCCCTCACGGAATACCTTGGGGTGTCTTCTTTCCGAAATGGGGTCACATGTGGGGTATTTATACTGCCCTGGCTTTTTAGGGGCCCTAAAGCGTGAGAAGAAGTCTGGAATATAAATGTCTAAAAATGTTTACGCATTTGGATTCGGTGAGGGGTATGGCGAGTTCATGTGAGATTTTTTTTTTTTGACACAAGTTAGTGGAATATGAGACTTAGTAAGAAAAAACAAACAAAAAAATATATATATTTCCGCTAACTTGAGCCCAAAAAATGTCTGAATGGAGCCTTACAGGGGAGGGTGATCAATGACAGGGGGGTGATCAATGACAGGGGGGTGATCACCCATATAGACTCCCTGATCACCTTCATCATTGATCACCCCCCTGTCACTGATCACCCCCCCTGTCAGGCTCCATTCAGACGTCCGTATGATTTTTACGGATCCATGGATACATGGATCGGATCCGCAAAACACATGCGGTCGTCTAAATGGAACCTTACAGGGGGGTGATCAATGACAGGGGGTGATCAGGGAGTGTATATGGGTGATCACCCTCTGTCATTGATCACCCCCCTGGTAAGGCTCCATTCAGACATCCGCATGATTTTTACGGATCCATGGATACATGGATCGGATCCGCAAAACACATGCGGACGTCTGAATGGAGCCTTACAGGGGGGTGATCAATGACAGGGGGTGATCAGGGAGTGTATATGGGATGATCACCCCCCTGTAAGGCTCCATTCAGACGTCCGCATGTGTTTTGCGGATCCGATCCATGTATCCATGGATCCGTAAAAATCATACGGACGAATGAATGGAGCCTTGCAGGGGGGTGATCAATGACAGGGGGTGATCAGGGAATCTATATTTGTGATCACCCGCCTGTCATTGATCACCCCCCTGTAAGGCTCCATTCAGACGTCCGCATGTGTTTTGCGGATCCGATCCATGTATCCATGGATCCGTAAAAATCATGCGGACGTCTGAATGGAGCCTTGCAGGGGGGTGATCAATGACAGGGGGGTGATCAATGACAGGGGGTGATCAGAGAATCTATATGGGTGATCACCTGCCTGTCATTGATCACCCCCCTGTAAGGCTCCATTCAGACGTCCGTATGTGTTTTGCGGATCCGATCCATGTATCTGTGGATCCGTAAAAATCATACGGACGTCTGAACGGAGCCTGACAGGGGGGTGATCAATGACAGGGGGGTGATCAATGACAGGGGGGTGATCAATGACAGGGGGGTGATCAATGACAGGGGGGTGATCAATGACAGGGGGGGTGATCAGGGAGTTTATATGGGGTGATCAGGGGTTTATAAGGGGTTAATAAGTGACAGGGGGGGGTGGGGGGTGGAGTGTAGTGTTTGGTGCGACTTCACTGACCTACCTGTGTCCTCTGGTGGTCGATCCTAACAAAAGGGACCACCAGAGGACCAGGTAGTAGGTATATTAGACGCTGTTATCAAAACAGCGTCTAATATACCTTTAGGGGTTAAAAAAAATCACATCTCCAGCCTGCCAGCGAACGATCGCCGCTGGCAGGCTGGAGATCCACTCGCTTACCTTCTGTTCCTGTGAGCGCGCGCGCCTGCGTGCGCGCGTTCACAGGAAATCTCGGGTATCGCGAGATGACGCGCCGATGCGTCCAGGAGGAACAAATCAACCACCTCCCGGACGCATCGGCGCGTTAGGCGGTCGGGAGGTGGTTAATACCTTTAAATCCTTTTTTGATTTTTAATGAACAATGAATTACCCAAATATTTATCTGCCACCCTGCATCTAGATACCCTGACCCATGAAGAGTGGCTTACTGACCCTCTGGCACTTATTCCTTTAAAGGTGTTATTCCATGATAAATGTAAAAAATGAAAATCAGACATCATATACAGTAGTACATGACAATCTCTTTTAATAAAGCTAGAACCATCCCCTTACTTCAAATGGATCCAGAGATCTCCTTATTTATTGCTCCGATTGCTCTGCTAAATCGAAATCTTTCTGCTGAAGCTGGAGGCATTTCATTTCAGCTGCAGCTCTCTCCCTATCACAGTTCTGGAAAGAGTTGAAGGATGGAACTTAGCATGGGTGTCCACCTCATCAAGGTGGACAGAAAAATAAAAAAAAGAACAAACAGCAAGTGGCGCTATGCAGATACATTGGAATAACTCAGTGGCTATACAAACCTTTGAATTAGTCTTAAGGCGGTCGTCCCTGTGCGTTGACAGCACAGGCTGCAGATGGCAACACTATTATCAGCAGCTGACACGTTAAAAAAAGCCCACACTGCGGAGCCATGCGCCCCAGATGTGACAGTGCATGGTGGATGGCTTGCTCCAGATACATTTGCAGTCTGCTTTTTGCCTCCTGCGCACTGCAAGTTCTGCCTGCTTCTCCTCCTTCTACCCCATATATGCTGCTCTGTCTCTCCCTCTGAACTCCCCTCCTCTTCCTCTCTTGTGGGTACCCATGTGACATTCATCGACACTTCATCATCGTCACCTTCCCCACCACTGACATTAGAGATCTCGGAGTAGGCAGCAACAGCGGGGACCTCCGTCCTAGGGCTGATCTGGGTACTGTCGTCAGACCGCTGGGTGGCGGCTGTTGCTACCTCCTCTTCCTCATCCGATGCCAAGAATGGCTGTGCATTGGTAAGGTCTGGGAATAGATGAGAAAATAATTCCTCTGAATCGAGTGGAGGGGCAATGGTGGTGGTGGTGTCTTTAGGGGTGCACACAGCAGAGAGTTAGGAGGGCGCAGATACAGAGGATGAGGAGGGTGCAGAAGCGTAAGGCTGAATAAGCCACTCAATCAACTCTGGGCAGTCCTTTGACATAATTGCATGCACCTTCTCCAACTTCCCACTTAGGCTCCGGCCTGGTGCACCTGTCCGACCCCTACCACCCCTGTGGAATGGCCTGCCTCTTCCTCTGCCTGTCATTTTCAAAATGACCCTGTGACAAAGTCCCTATAGAAGAGCAGTATTTGTGGAAACAGGTATATTGCAGGCCTCAAAAAATATTTGGTGGAAGCTGGTATATCAAACCCCTTAATCAATATTTGGTGGAATTTGGTGTATTGCAGGCCTCAATAAATATTTGGTGGAGGCATGTATATCAATCCCCTCTATCAGTATTTTGTGGAAACAGGTATATAGAACCCCTTAATGAGTATTTGCTGGAGGCTGGTATATCAAACCCCTTAATCAATATTTGGTGGAAGTCGGTGTATTGCAGGCCTCAATCAATATGTGTTGTAAGCAAGTATATCAATTCCCTCTATCAGTATTTTGTGGAAACAGGTATAGAGATCCCCTTAATGAGTATCTGCTGGAGGCTGGTATATAAAACCCCTTAATCAATATTTGGTGGAAGCCGGTGTATCGCAGGCCTCAATCAGTATTTGGTGGAAGCTGGTATATCAATCCCCTCTATCAGAATTTTGTGGAAATGGGTATATAGAACCCCTTAATGAGTATTAGCTAGAAGCCAGTATATGAAACCCCTTAATCAATATTTGGTGGAAGCCGGTGTATCGCAGGCCTCTATCAATATGTGGTGTATGCAAGTATATCAATCCCCTCTATCAGTATTTTTTGGAAATAGGTATATAGATCCCCTTAATGAGTATTTGCTGGAACCAGGTATTTCAAACCCCTTAATATTTGGTGGAAGCTGGTGTATCACAGGCCTCAATCAATATTTGGTGGAAGCCGGTATATCGATCCCCTCTATCAGTATTTTTTGGAAACAGGTATCTAGAACCCCTTAATGATTATTTGCTGGAATCAGGCATATCAAACCCCTTAATCAATATTTGGTGGAAGCCAGTGCATCGCAGGCCTCAATCAATATTTTGAATATTTTGTGGAAGCCGGTGTATCGCACCCCTCAATCAGTATTTTGTGGAAGCAGGCATTTCAAACCACTTAATCATTTTTTGGGGGCAACAGGTGTATCACACAAGTTGCAATTAGTTATCCCATTTAGCGTTTGTCCCTCTATATAGCTGCAGTATCTCAGCAGAACCGCACACTAGTGATGAGCGGGAGGTGCCATATTCGATTTCGCGATATTTCGCGAATATTCGAATGAATATTTGTGTTATATTCGTCGAAATCGAATATTCGTAATTATTCCAATTATCGCGAATAATATGCGATTTATTTTTCGTGTATTGCGATTATTTATCTTGATAGTATAAGGCAACGTTCCTATACTAATTGACTATGGCTAGGCTAATATGTGTATTTTACGAAATTTCGTGATATTGCTATAACTTCGTCTCTTAGAATATTACAAATATTCTAAAAGAAGAAGTTAGAGCAATATTACGAAATTTCGTAAAATACACATATAGATTGTAATTTAGCTAATATAGTGCTATAATCCCTTTTTTTTCCTCAATTTTTTTTTTGACTCTTCTGAACTTAAGTTTTGTAAAATATGTACACTATTAAAAAATATTACTATAGCAGTATATTAGCTTAAATACAATCTATGTGTATTTTACGAAATTTCGTAATATTGCTCTAACTTCGTCTTTTAGAATATTCGTTTAGATATAGACGTTAGAGCAATATTAAGAACATTTGCAAAAGCCGAAATTGGGATGCGAGTAATATAATACGAAATAATCGCATGAAGATTTCAAAATTGCGATATTCGAGAAAAAAATTCGCAATTCGAATATTCGCGGTCAACACTACCGCACACAACTGCTGCACAATACAAATGCACTATAATATACATTCTATGTTAGAAGGTGTATTATAGGTATATCACACCCCTTAATCATTTTTTTTTTTTTGGGTGGCAACAGGTATATCATGCCAGTTGCAATTCGTTATTCCAATAGCGTTTGTCCCTCTATCTAGCTGCAGTATCACAGCAGAACTGCACACAACTGCTAGACAATACAAATGCACTATAATATACTTTCTATGTTAGAAAGTATATTATAGGTATATCACACCCCTCAGTATGTCACCTATCGATAGCACACCTATACCAGTCCCTAAAAAGATTTTTTGGCCCTATTAGCTAGCGTTTGGTGTCCCTAACAGGCTGTCCCTGCTCCACACAGCAACCTCTCCCTACACTGGCAAAACACAGAATGTAAAATGGCTGCCAAATCGGGTTTATTAATAGGGTAGGTGGTTTGTCCATGTGCTGAAACGTCTCAATTGGCTGTCCTGTACCACCTGATGGATATGTTATGGGTCAAAGTTCTGCACAATGCAAAAGAATATGGTGCTGGCTGACATCACCATATGTTAGCCTGTTCGGCGAACCCCCGAAAGAGCAAAGTTCGCAGCAAAATGACCGCCGGGCAAATAGCAAGGCCATCTCTACTTTCCATATGTCAACCTATGGTGCATGTTTCCTGGGTCTAGTTTTATAAATTGCTCACTAACTAGCTCTATTGTGAATAAAATCAGCATTTTTGAATAACTTAATAGAAATGTTCTTCATTCTGATTTTTCAGACATTTGGTGAAAGAGACCCGATCCAAAAGGTTCAAAAGATTAATCAAGCATTACTAACATTTGTAGTCCTGGGATTTTCCATTTGTATAGGGTATGTCATCATGGTAAGACATATTTAAATATTAATTATTTATTATATATGATCATGTAATAAAGGACACCACAATATGCATTAATAAACATACATACAGTATATGCGTTATGCAAAGGAAATCCATAGACTTCTGCAGTATGTGTGTTTAAATTTGCTTGATGCAAGGGGCGGACTGGCAAATTATAGTGGCCCTGGAAAAAAAACTAAAAGTTGCCCCATTTTGTAGTCGGGTCCAAATTGATGGAAAGCAGGGACAACATACGTATGCAGGGCCAGGAATATCATATTGTGGCACATTATACCACCCCAATAGAGCCAAATACCACAGTCCATAACACAATACTGCCAGCAACACAAAATACGTCCCTGTCATGCCCGGCTCTGACTATGTGCGGAGGTCGGCCAGAATAGCAGCACGTCTTTAGTGTTTGTTTTGGAGTCGTGCTGGATCCGCCTCCCATCAGATGAACTGGGTGGGGTCATTAGTTTAAATGGCTCTCAATTCCAGTGCTCTGAGCGGTAGAAATCAGTCTGGTCTAGGAAGCAAGCAAGGAAGGTTTTCTGTCCCAGCTCTGTTAAGATAAGTGTGGTTCCTGTTCTTGTTGTTTGCTGTTTTAGTTGTGCTGGTATCTTCTCTCCCATCTCAGGGAAGTTAGGGTGTATTAGCCCAGGCATGAGCACACAGCATTCCTACTATGAAGGTCTGCCTGTGAGCTGAGCAGTGCAGGGAGAGAGGTCAGGGATTAGCTAGGAGGTGACCCTTCCCCTGCTTCTCGCTCAGAGCCTGGTGATAATACCGAAAGGGGTCCTGTGACATGTCAATTCAGACATGCGGTTTGCAGCGCTTTCGGTAGTTTCTGATCCCCGCGGTCACAAAGTCATAAACTTCAAAATGACCTAACTTTTCATTTTGAACCCCACCCGCAGCCCTTATTGTTATCTGCCGGCGGGCTGTGCGGGGGAGAGGTGCGAGCAGTGTGGGCAGTGCTGGGAGGGTGGGCAGGCACACGATCATCCGCCCGTTCCCCTCTCTCAGGATGGCCGAGCGGTTAGCAGAGTGTCAGCACATTAATGACACTCTGCTTGAAACTGCTGACATCCGTACTCACATATGTCAGCCGTTTAACCCCTTCCATGTCGCGGTCCATAGGGACCGCTGTATGGAAAGGGTTAACAGGGAGGGAGCTCCCTCACTCTCCCATCGGGGGCTGCTGTGCCGTTGTAGCCCCCGATTCTTCACGGGATCACAGAGGGAGGGGGCCCCCTTCCTCCCCATCACCCGCTGCTCTGTTGTGGCAGCAAGCGATGGTTACCATGGCAACCGGACACCTTCACAGGCTTCTGGCTTGCCATGGTAAGGCTAACTCTGATCAGACTTCTGCTAAAGGCAGAAGTCTGATCAGACTAAGTGTAAAGTGAAAATACAGTACAGTACACTATATAGTGTACTGTATTGTATTATACAGACATCAAACCCACTGGATCTTCAAGAACCAAGTGGTTCTGGGTCAAAAAATTAATTAAAAAAAGGAAAAAAAAACAAACACATTTATCGCTGATAAAAAAAAAAAATATCACATGACCTAACCCCTCAGGTGAATAACGTAAAAAAAAGGTGAAAAAAAAGCCATTTTTTGTCACCTTACATCACAAAAAGTGTAATAGCAAACGATCAAAAAGTCATACACACCCCAAAATAGTGCCAATCAAACCGTCATCTCATCCCACAAAAATCTTACCCTAACAAAGATAATTGCCCAAAAATTGAAAAAACTATGGCTCTCAGACATTGTGTAAAACTAGAGTTGAGCGAACACCTGGATGTTCGGATTCGAGAACTTCGGCCAAACTTCCCGGAAATGTTCGGGTTCGGGATCCGAACCCGACCCGAACTTCGTCCCGAACACGAACCCCATTGAAGTCAATGGGGACCCGAACTTTTCGGCACTAAAGAGGCTGCAAAACAGCCCAGGAAAGAGCTAGACGGCTGCAAAAGGCAGCAACATGTAGGTAAATCCACTGCAAACAAATGTGGATAGGGAAATGAATAAAAATAAAATAAATAAAAATTAACCAATATCAATTGGAGAGAGGTCCCATAGCAGAGAATCAGGCTTCACATCAGCCACCACTGCAACAGTCCATTGTCATATATTTAGGCCCAGCACCCAGGCAGAGGAGAGAGGTCCCGTAACAGAGAATCTGGCTTCATGTCAGCAGAGAATCAGTCTGCATGTCATAGCAGAGAATCAGGCTTCACGTCAGCCACCACTGCAACAGTCCATTGTCATATATTTAGGCCCAGCACCCAGGCAGAGGAGAGAGGTCCCGTAACAGAGAATCTGGCTTCATGTCAGCAGAGAATCAGTCTGCATGTCATAGCAGAGAATCAGGCTTCACGTCAGCCACCACTGCAACAGTCCATTGTCATATATTTAGGCCCAGCACCCAGGCAGAGGAGAGAGGTCCCGTAACAGAGAATCTGGCTTCATGTCAGCAGAGAATCAGTCTGCATGTCATAGCAGAGAATCAGGCTTCACGTCACCCAACATTGGAACAGTCTATTGGCATATATTTAGGCCCAGGCACCCAGGCAGAGGAGAGAGGTCCCGTAACAGAGAATGTGGCTTCATGTCAGCAGAGAATCAGTCTGCATGTCATAGCAGAGAATCAGGCTTCACGTCAGCCACCACTGCAACAGTCCATTGTCATATATTTAGGCCCAGCACCCAGGCAGAGGAGAGAGGTCCCGTAACAGAGAATCTGGCTTCATGTCAGCAGAGAATCAGTCTGCATGTCATAGCAGATAATCAGGCTTCACGTCACCCAACATTGGAACAGTCCATTGGCATATATTTAGGCCCAGGCAGAGGAGAGAGGTCCCGTAACAGAGAATCTGGCTAAATGTCAGCAGAGAATCAGTCTGCATGTCATAGCAGATAATCAGGCTTCACGTCACCCAACATTGGAACAGTCCATTGGCATATATTTAGGCCCAGGCACCCAGGCAGAGGAGAGAGGCCCCGTAACAGAGAATCTGGCTTCATGTCAGCAGAGAATCAGTCTGCATGTCATAGCAGAGAATCAGGCTTCAAGTCACCCAACATTGAAACAGTCCATTGGCATATATTTAGGCCCAGGCACCCAGGCAGAGGAGAGAGGTCCCGTAACAGAGAATCTGGCTTAATGTCAGCAGAGAATCAGTCTGCATGTCATAGCAGAGAATCAGGCTTCACGTCACCCAACATTGGAACAGTCCATTGGCATATATTTAGGCCCCGGCACCCAGACAG
The DNA here is from genome assembly GCF_014858855.1 of Bufo gargarizans. Lineage (NCBI taxonomy): Eukaryota > Metazoa > Chordata > Amphibia > Anura > Bufonidae > Bufo > Bufo gargarizans. The sequence continues at coordinate 396,051,004 of NC_058084.1, forward strand.
AGGAGATGTTCAGTCAACTTTGGGTTGCCTCGCAATATAATGGTAAAATGAAAATAAAAAGAGGATTGAATGAGGAAGTGCCCTGGAGTACAATAATATATGGTTAAGGGGAGGTAGTTAATGTCTAATCTGCACAAGGGATGGACAGGTCCTGTGGGATCCATGCCTGGTTCATTTTTTTATCCACATTGGCTGTAGACAGACGGATGCATCTGTCTGTAATGACGCCCCCTGCCGTGCTGAATACACGTTCAGACAAAACGCTGGCCGCCGGGCAGGCCAGCACCTCCAAGGCATAAAAGGCTAGCTCTGGCCACGTGGACAATTTGGAGACCCAGAAGTTGAATGGGGCCGAACCATCAGTCAGTACGTGGAGGGGTGTGCACACGTACTGTTCCACCATGTTAGTGAAATGTTGCCTCCTGCTAACATGTTGCGTATCAGGTGGTGGTGCAGTTAGCTGTGGCGTGTTGACAAAACTTTTCCACATCTCTGCCATGCTAACCCTGCCCTCAGAGGAGCTGGCCGTGACACAGCTGCCTTGGCGACCTCTTGCTCCTCCTCTGCCTTGGCCTTGGGCTTCCACTTGTTCCCCTGTGACATTTGGGAATGCTCTCAGTAGCGCGTCTACCAACGTGCGCTTGTACTTGCGCATCTTCCTATCACGCTCCAGTGAAGGAAGTAAGGTGGGCACATTGTCTTTGTAGCGTGGATCCAGCAGGGTGGCAACCCAGTAGTCCGCACACGTTAAAATGTGGGCAACTCTGCTGTCGTTGCGCAGGCACTGCAGCATGTAGTCGCTCATGTGTGCCAGGCTGCCCAGAGGTAAGGACAAGCTGTCCTCTGTGGGAGGCGTATCGTCATCATCCTGCCTTTCCCCCCAGCCACGCACCAGTGATGGGCCCGAGCTGCGTTGGGTGCCACCCCGCTGTGACCATGCTTCATCCTCATCCTCCTCCACCTCCTCCTCATCCTCGTCCTTCTCTCGTCCTCCAGTAATGGGCCCTGGCTGGCCACATTTGTACCTGGCCTCTGCTGTTGCAAAAAACCTCCCTCTGAGTCACTTCAAAGAGACTGGCCTGAAAGTGCTAAAAATGACCCCTCTTCCTCCTCCTCCTCCTGGGCCACCTCCTCTTCCATCATCAAGTGTTTTCTCAAGGAGACATAGAAGTGGTATTGTAACGCTGATACCGGCGTCATCGCCACTGGCCATGTTGGTGGAGTACTCGAAACAGCGCAACAGGGCACACAGGTCTCGCATGGAGGACCAGTCATTGGTGGTGAAGTGGTGCTGTTCCGTCGTGCGACTGACCCGTGCGTGCTGCAGCTGAAACTCCACTATGGCCTGCTGCTGCTCGCACAGTCTGTCCAGCATGTGCAAGGTGGAGTTCCACCTGGTGGGCACGTCGCATATGAGGCGGTGAGCGGGAAGGCCGAAGTAACGCTGTAGCGCAGACAGGCGAGCAGCGGCAGGATGTGAACGCCGGAAGCACGAACAGACGGCCCGCACTTTATGCTGCAGCTCTGACATGTCAGGGTAGTTGTGAATGAACTTCTGCACCACCAAATTCAGCACATGCGCCAAGCAAGGGATGTGCGTCAAACCGGCTAGTCCCAGAGCTGCAACGAGATTTCGCCCATTATCACACACCACCAGGCCGGGCTTGAGGCTCACCGGCAGCAGCCACTCGTCGGTCTGTTGTTCTATACCCCGCCGCAACTCCTGTGCAGTGTGGAGCCTGTCCCCCAAACATATGAGTTTCAGAATGGCCTGCTGACGTTTACCCCGGGCTGTGCTGAAGTTGGTGGTGAAGGTGTGTGGCTGACTGGATGAGCAGGTGGAAGAAGAGGAGGAGGAAGCTGAGTAGGAGGAGGAGGCGACAGGAGGCAAAGAATGTTGCCCTGCGATCCTTGGCGGCGGAAGGACGTGCACCAAACAGCTCTCCGCCTGGGGCCCAGCTGCCACTACATTTACCCAGTGTGCAGTTAGGGAGATATAGCGTCCCTGGCCGTGCTTACTGGTCCACGTATCTGTGGTTAGGTGGACCTTGCCACAGATGGCGTTGCGCAGTGCACACTTGATTTTATCGTATACTTGGTTGTGCAGGGAAGGCACGGCTCTCTTGGAGAAGTAGTGCCGGCTAGGAACAACATACTGTGGGACTGCAAGCGACATGAGCTGTTTGAAGCTGTCTGTGTCCACCAGCCTAAATGACAGCATTTCATAGGCCAGTAGTTTAGAAATGCTGGCATTCAGGGCCAGGGATCGAGGGTGGCTAGGTGGGAATTTACGCTTTCTCTCAAATGTTTGTGAGATGGAGAGCTGAACGCTGGCGTGTGACATGGTTGAGATGCTTGGTGACGGAGGTGGTGGTGTTGGTGGTACATCCCCTGTTTGCTGGGCGACAGGTGCCAACGTTCCTCCAGAGGCGGAGGAAGAGGCCGAGGCGGCAGCAGCAGAAGAGGCGGCAGCAGCAGAAGAGGTAGCAGGGGGAGCCTGAGTGACTTTCTTGTTTTTAAGGTGTTTACTCTACTGCAGTTCATGCTTTGCATGCAGGTGCCTGGTCATGCAGGTTGTGCTAAGGTTCAGAACGTTAATGCCTAGCTTCAGGCTCTGATGGCACAGCGTGCAAACTACTCGGGTCTTGTCGTCAGCACATTGTTTGAAGAAGTGCCATGCCAGGGAACTCCTTGAAGCTGCCTTTGGGGTGCTCGGTCCCAGATGGCGGCGGTCAGTAGCAGGCGGAGTCTCTTGGTGGCGGGTGTTCTGCTTTTGCCCACTGCTCCCTCTTTTGCTACGCTGTTGGCTCGGTCTCATCACTGCCTCTTCCTCCGAACTGTGAAAGTCAGTGGCACGACCTTCATTCCATGTGGGGTCTAGGACCTCATCGTCCCCTGCATCATCTTCCACCCAGTCTTGATCCCTGACCTCCTGTTCAGTCTGCACACTGCAGAAAGACGCAGTAGTTGGCACCTGTGTTTCGTCATCATCAGAGACATGCTGAGGTGGTATTCCCATGTCCTCATCATCAGGAAACATAAGTTGTTGTGCGTCAGTGCATTCTATGTCTTTCACCGCTGGGGAAGGGCTGGGTGGATGCCCAAGTTATGCAGCATAAGAGACTGCTGCATAACTTGAGGCTCAGACAGTTTCCCTGGTATGCATGGGGGTGATGTGACAGACTGATGGGCTTGGTTTGCCAAATATCGCTGTAAATTATGGCGGCTACTGGGACCTGAGGTAGTTGGTACACTAGGACGTGTGGCTGTGGCAGAACGGCCACGTCCTCTCACAGCACCAGTGGGTCCACTAACACCACCACGACAATGTCCGCGTCCTTTACTAGATGTTTTCCACCACAACAACAAAAATATTATTTGACCCAATGTATTGAATTCAAATTCTGTTTTTTTTTTTTAAAGACAATTAACACTATCTGGCTATCTATTTAGGTACCGTATTACACTAATACAGGCACAGCAGTAACCACAGATTTAGCTGACTATAAATTTGAGGCCTATTATTTAGGCGCTGGGTGACAGGTATAGGTTTACTGACAGAATTAGACTTGGAAATGCACAGTAGCGTGTGTGTGAAGTTATTCAGAATGACCCTATCTGCACCTTGAATCTAATATACCCTTTTAGGGATAAATTTAAAGTAGGCCTGATACAGCAGAAACCACTAAATTAGGAAATCACTAAATTGGGAATTGTATTTCAACCCAGAACAAAAAATGTGCTTTGACGGACACTAAATAACTTGACCAGCCACAGCAGTAACGACAGATTTAGCTGGATATAAATTTGAGGCCTAGTATTTAGGCGCTGGGTGACTGGTATAGGTTTACTGACAGAATTAGACTGGGATATGCACAGTAGCGTGTGTGTGAAGTTATTGAGAATGACCCTATCTGCACCTTGAATCTAATATACCCTTTTAGGGATAAATTTAAATTAGGCCTGATACAGCAGATACCACTAAATTAGGAATTTGCTAAATTGGGAATTGTATTTCAACCCAGAATAAAAAATGTGCTTTGACAGACACTAAGTAACTTGACCAGCCACAGCAGTAACGACAGATTTAGCTGGATATAAATTTGAGGCCTAGTATTTAGGCGCTGGGTGACAGGTATGGGTTTACTGACAGAATTAGACTTGGAAATGCACAGTAGCGTGTGTGTGAAGTTATTCAGAATGACCCTATGTGCACCTTGAATCTGATATACCCTTTTAGGGATAGATTTAAAATAGCTCTGATACAGCAGAAACCACTAAATTAGGAAATTGCTAAATTGGGAATTGTATTTCAAAGAACGTGTGACGTACAGCGGCTCACCCCTGTTGCGTATGGGTAGGTGCTCACCCTCAGGTCCTACCCTCAGGACCCAGAAGAAATAATGGAGAATAAGAAAAATGAGGGGGCACACTCAAGAGGGATCACTGGATAAAGTGTAGATAATTGTGTTTAATAATATTTTAAGAACATACCCTTAAAAGCATTAAAACATACATAAAACAAAAACAAAAAGTGCAAGATTTCACTGGTAGTATTAATCTCAGTGAGAGTTCTTTCCACAGAGGTATAGGATTAAGGCCTGTGACGTTAGAGCGATAGTATCAGCCCTATGGCTCAGTCCTAGTGGAGCGCTGATGATGTTAATGTCTCTTTATCCAGTATGCTGAGTATGCAGCAGTATATATCAAATTGGAGACTGTGCTCCCGTGTTTAACAAGATGTATGGCAGGTTGGAGACTATGCTCCCGTACTTACAGTCTCTTGTCGCTTGCGGTATTTCCGATCACCCCTCCTGACTGAATCCTCACAGCATTGATGTTTCAGGTTGCCGTACACTCACAGCGTCCCGTGCAGTGTGTTCGGTCAAGACGTGGCGTCCCACGTGACCTAGTAGTCTGGGGTGCCGGCTAAACGCTGAGCTGACGTCACTGGATTGATATTGCACTGACGTCAGTAATGTGCGACTCGTGCTCCGGTTTGATGCAGGAGAAAGATCTCGTATAGCGATGTCTTTAAAGTATAGATGTTTCTTGTTTTTTCCTGGAATCCACGCTCACTCTGTCTCTGCCAGACGCGTTTCTGGGTCATACACCCCTTCCTCAGTGGCCAACTGAGTGAGTGGATTCTCACTCCTTATATATGGGTTTTGATTTTTCCCACAATCCTACTTTTTAGGGTTTCTCCCAATATGTGGGGTGGATTACATTGTTGCTTGCTTATATCGCTGTATACAGCATAAAACATAACTTAAATGAAAATTAAAACCATAAATAACATCCCCTACATTTAATACCAATAAAAACAGATTCATGGTGAAGACTACATGGTTAAAATGACATTTTAGAGAAAACCGCATCAAAAACGCATCAAAAACGCACCAAGTATAGGATGCGTTTTTTGTGCGGTGTAGGGTCTTGAATTGGAACTTAGCCATATGTGCTTGTTTTGGCATGTATTGTATGCTAATTTTCCTTAGTTGTATCTGGGAGGAGCCTTCCAGTGGGGAGGGGAGATCATAGCGCCGATAGTCGGCAAACTGCGATGTCCTATCTCCACTGGACGGCCCCCCTGCATTCACAAAAATCCAAACATCTCCATCTCGGCATTGAGGCCTCTGGGAACAATGGTGTCATATTCGAATATTCGGCGGGATTCTTGTCTAGACATGTGAGCAATATGGTTACCCCCTCTCCACAATTTTTTTACCTTTTCTATAGCTGTAAATCTCAGGCCTGTTGGGTCACAGTTGTGTTGAATTTTAAAATGTTTCGATAGGGGGTGTGTCTCTTGGCCTTTTTTAATATTAGCCACATGTTCCGCTACCCTCTTCTTCAATGTTCTTTTTGTTCTACCTATGTACTGTTTTCTACATCCACATTCCAATAGATATATAACATCAGTAGAGTCACAAGTTAGACATTCTTGAATTTCTAGACTAAAAGAATTTGCTGTTGATGTTACTGTAGTTGTTTTTTTGGGGAAATTAGTAATTTTACAATTTGCACACCTGCCACACCTGAAAAACCCATTTGTTGTTAGCCAATTGGTTCTTGATTGTTTCTGATTATCTTTGTTGGCTTTAACAGTTGGGGCTACTTTTCCTGCTAGACTATTGGCCCTTGTGTATGTTATTTTTGGTGTATCACTCAAAAGGGGCCCAACTAGTTTATCATTCAGCAGGTGTCCCCAATGTTTTCGGATACTCCTTTCCACCACTCTGTATTGAGAGCTGAATGGAAGGATAATCCTTATTGTTTCATCTTGTGGTTGTGGCTCGCTTGTCACAAAGAATTGTTCCCTTTCCATCTTTTTTACTTTGTCCAATGATTTATCTAGAATCTGAACTGGATAATCTCTATCCAGCAGTTGCTGTTTCAAGACAGACGCCTCTTCATCAAATTTGCTATCAACCGTGCAGTTCCGCTTAAGTCTGCGGAACTGACTGGTTGGTATGTTGATCAGCCACCGTGGAAGGTGGCAGCTAGCAAACCTGATGAAGCTGTTTTTGGCTACTGGCTTAAAAATGTGTTACATTGTAGATGGTCTTCCTTAATCCATATTTCCAAGTCAAGAAATTCTACTTTTTCTTTACTGGTGGTGGGACTGAATATCAAGTTTTTATCATTGTTGTTGATATTATTTAGAAATAGATCAAGAGATTCGGCTGTGTCTTGCCAAATAAACAAAATATCATCAATGTATCGCCGCCACAGCACCAGACCCGCCCCCAGCCTGGGCAAAATGATCTCCCTTTCCCACTGTGCCAGAAATAAATTGGCATAGCTGGGGGCGAATCTGGTGCCCATGGCGGTACCGGTACACTGCAAATAGAAATCATCCTCAAAAGCAAAATAATTGTGGGTTAGAATGTATCTCACACCGTCTAATAGAAATGCTAGCTGTTCACTGGGGAGCCCAGCATCAACTGATAGTTGTTCATGTAGTGCCTGAATCCCCCCAGTGTGTTCTATCACTGTATAGAGAGATCCCACATCCAGTGTCCCCAAGATCCATCCATCCACCCATTTGATTTTTTCCAATGTTTTAATAATGTCGGTGGTATCCCGAATGTAAGATGGTACCCGTTTAACATAGGGCTGGAGCCATTGATCAATGTATCTAGATAGATTACATGATATGGACTGGATACCCGACACTATTGGGCGGCCTGGAGGGGTTTCCAGGCTTTTATGGATCTTGGGGACACAGTAGAACATTGGAATCCTCCTCTCGGTGTCCAGAATAAACCTCGCTTCCTGTTCCAAAAGAAAACCTGCCTGTGTTCCCCTTATGCAGTAGTTCTTGAGAGTGTTGTAGTATTCTTGTGTTGGATCTCCTTTAATCCTCTGATATGTATTCTCTGATCTCAATTGTCTATGACATTCCTGTATATAATCTGCCGTATTAAGTATCACAATGGCCCCGCCTTTGTCTGCTGGCCTGATTGTGATATTGTTGGCTTCTTGTAGGGATTTAATGGCCTTAATCTCTTCTTTATTCAAGTTGGTGTTAACCCTACGGCTTTTGATTTTTCTCAAATCACGTTCTACGTTATTCTTGAATGTGGCCATTTCTCTACTAATCTCTTGTCTAGGGTATTTTTTTGACTTGGCTTTTAGATCTGTATGTGGGTATTTGATAATAGTTCCCATCAAATCAGCCTCCCTATTTATTGGATTTTTTAGGAAGTATTTTTTGAGACATAAGCGTCTAATAAACTTTTCCACACCAATGTATGTGGCAAATTTGTCCATAGAGTTAGTGGGAGCAAATTTCAGGCCTTTATTTAGAAGCTGCATCTGAATATCTGTAAGGGCAGTGTCACTGATATTTACTATATTAGTGGGTGTAACTGCTAATTTCTGTGTTTTCTTCTTTTGTGCATGTCGTCCTCTGCGTATTGTTCGTTGTGCTCGTGTCTCTGTCTGTTCATTTTTGGTATGTGGTAGTGTGCTGTGTTCTGGTGATATCTGTGTTCCTGTCCATGTGTTTGGTGATTCCCTTTGCTCTGTGTGTACTGCCTCGGACGATCCCTCAAGTTGTAATCGTGATTGTAACTCTGTGTTGAGTGGTTGTGTGTTTGTATCTCCTGTCGTGATGGAGTGGGAGTCCGTGTGCTCCTCGTACGTGTTTTGTGGTGTGGGGGTGTAAAGTCTAAAAAATGAGGTGTTGCAAGTGTTTCAAACCTATTAGTGATTTTGACATTATCAAACTGTCCCTGTATTGTAGTGTTCTCTACTTCTCTCTGTTCAAACCTATCAGTGACCACCTTCCTTTCCATACGATGCAGTTTTTTTGTTTTTTTGCCTATTATTTCCCTTTCTAATGTGTCTAGATTCTTACAGATTCTCTCATGCCAATTCCGAACTGTATCAATGTCTGGGAATGATTCCATTTCTTTTTTTAGGGTATCTATTTGCCCTGTCATTTCATCTGTCATTTGTAACCTTCTTTTAATAATCATCTGTATAAGGGCCCTTGATTGTGCTTTCAGGAAATCATCCCATTCTTTTTTGAATTTGTCGTCCACCAAATCTGACGCAGGTGTCTTGGTGAGTGACAAACCCCTGGGAATGAGGCCCTTATCCAGATATTGCGCAAGTGATCGAATCTCCCACTTATTGCGCAACTGTCGTTGTAGAATCTTCTCCAGAGCCCTAAAAACATCATCCATTGATCTATTCGTATCTATGGATGCTTCACCTTCTAGATTAAAGGTGAAAGCTTCAATTTTTCTATACTTATTATCCAAATGTTCCCAAATGTCTATCTCGCAATAAGGGGAGCTCAGCTGTTGAGGGTACTGTATTAGGAAGAACGTGTGACGTACAGCGGCTCACCCCTGTTGCGTATGGGTAGGTGCTCACCCTCAGGTCCTACCCTCAGGACCCAGAAGAAATAATGGAGAATAAGAAAAATGAGGGGGCACACTCAAGAGGGATCACTGGATAAAGTGTAGATAATTGTGTTTAATAATATTTTAAGAACATACCCTTAAAAGCATTAAAACATACATAAAACAAAAACAAAAAGTGCAAGATTTCACTGGTAGTATTAATCTCAGTGAGAGTTCTTTCCACAGAGGTATAGGATTAAGGCCTGTGACGTTAGAGCGATAGTATCAGCCCTATGGCTCAGTCCTAGTGGAGCGCTGATGATGTTAATGTCTCTTTATCCAGTATGCTGAGTATGCAGCAGTATATATCAAATTGGAGACTGTGCTCCCGTGTTTAACAAGATGTATGGCAGGTTGGAGACTATGCTCCCGTACTTACAGTCTCTTGTCGCTTGCGGTATTTCCGATCACCCCTCCTGACTGAATCCTCACAGCATTGATGTTTCAGGTTGCCGTACACTCACAGCGTCCCGTGCAGTGTGTTCGGTCAAGACGTGGCGTCCCACGTGACCTAGTAGTCTGGGGTGCCGGCTAAACGCTGAGCTGACGTCACTGGATTGATATTGCACTGACGTCAGTACTGTGCGACTCGTGCTCCGGTTTGATGCAGGAGAAAGATCTCGTATAGCGATGTCTTTAAAGTATAGATGTTTCTTGTTTTTTCCTGGAATCCACGCTCACTCTGTCTCTGCCAGACGCGTTTCTGGGTCATACACCCCTTCCTCAGTGGCCAACTGAGTGAGTGGATTCTCACTCCTTATATATGGGTTTTGATTTTTCCCACAATCCTACTTTTTAGGGTTTCTCCCAATATGTGGGGTGGATTACATTGTTGCTTGCTTATATCGCTGTATACAGCATAAAACATAACTTAAATGAAAATTAAAACCATAAATATGGTTTTAATTTTCATTTAAGTTATGTTTTATGCTGTATACAGCGATATAAGCAAGCAACAATGTAATCCACCCCACATATTGGGAGAAACCCTAAAAAGTAGGATTGTGGGAAAAATCAAAACCCATATATAAGGAGTGAGAATCCACTCACTCAGTTGGCCACTGAGGAAGGGGTGTATGACCCAGAAACGCGTCTGGCAGAGACAGAGTGAGCGTGGATTCCAGGAAAAAACAAGAAACATCTATACTTTAAAGACATCGCTATACGAGATCTTTCTCCTGCATCAAACCGGAGCACGAGTCGCACAGTACTGACGTCAGTGCAATATCAATCCAGTGACGTCAGCTCAGCGTTTAGCCGGCACCCCAGACTACTAGGTCACGTGGGACGCCACGTCTTGACCGAACACACTGCACGGGACGCTGTGAGTGTACGGCAACCTGAAACATCAATGCTGTGAGGATTCAGTCAGGAGGGGTGATCGGAAATACCGCAAGCGACAAGAGACTGTAAGTACGGGAGCATAGTCTCCAACCTGCCATACATCTTGTTAAACACGGGAGCACAGTCTCCAATTTGATATATACTGCTGCATACTCAGCATACTGGATAAAGAGACATTAACATCATCAGCGCTCCACTAGGACTGAGCCATAGGGCTGATACTATCGCTCTAACGTCACAGGCCTTAATCCTATACCTCTGTGGAAAGAACTCTCACTGAGATTAATACTACCAGTGAAATCTTGCACTTTTTGTTTTTGTTTTATGTATGTTTTAATGCTTTTAAGGGTATGTTCTTAAAATATTATTAAACACAATTATCTACACTTTATCCAGTGATCCCTCTTGAGTGTGCCCCCTCAATTGTATTTCAACCCAGAACAAAAACTGTGCTTTGACGGACACTAAATAACTTGACCAGCCACAGCTGTAACGACAGATTTAGCTGGATATAAATTTGAGGCCTAGTATTTAGGCGCTGGGTGACAGGTATAGGTTTACTGACAGAATTAGACTGGGATATGCACAGTAGCGTGTGTGTGAAGTTATTGAGAATGACCCTATCTGCACCTTGAATCTAATATACCCTTTTAGGGATAAATTTAAAGTAGGCCTGATACAGCAGAAACCACTAAATTAGGAAATTGCTAAATTGGGAATTGAATTTCAACCCAGAACAAAAAATGTGCTTTGACGGACACTAAATAACTTGACCAGCCACAGCAGTAAAGACAGATTTAGCTGGATATAAATTTGAGGCCTAGTATTTAGGCGCTGGGTGACAGGTATAGGTTTACTGACAGAATTAGACTCGGATAGGCACAGTAGCGTGTGTGTGAAGTTATTGAGAATGACCCTATCTGCACCTTGAATCTAATATACCCTTTTAGGGATAAATTTAAAGTAGGCCTCATACAGCAGAAACCAATAAATTAGGAAATTGCTAAATTGGGAATTGTATTTCAACCCAGAACAAAAAATGTGCTTTGACGGACACTAAATAACTTGACCAGCCACAGCAGTAATGACAGATTTAGCTGGATATAAATTTGAGGCCCTATCTGCACCTTGAATCTAATATACCCTTTTAGGGATAATTTTTTTTTTTAATCAGATAATTTTTATTGAATATTTTCAAAACAAAAGATTTTACAACATCTAAACCCCCCCCCCCCCCACACACACACACACCCTCCCTCCCGCACAATCCACCCAGGCAAGAGCAATTTACCAAAGTCCCACCATAACAACCGGGTCCGATGCGTCAGCAAGGCAATATTTCCAAGCACAATACAGGATTACATTGCAGTATAAACCCATATGTGAACTACAATCCACATCACTCATTTACCCACAGACCTAATAGCATATTACATCATGTACATATTTCAAAAGCCCCCTGAAGCAGTTATGTCAAACAAAACCCCTCAGATACCCCTAAGTTGCCCCCTTGTACCCCTTGTAGCAAACACTGCCATACCCCCATTCACACTTATTCCCATTTCCTCATACTTGAATATCGTATTTTTGAACCCATAGTGACCAAATTTTTTCAAATCTTTTTCAAACCGTTTCTTTTATGATAGACGAATTTTTCAAGGCGTACCAGCATATGCACTTTATTTTCCAGTTCACTCGTCACTGGTGGCTGCCTATCTAACCAGTGAAACGCTATCACCTTCCTCGCCTGATATAACACTCGGAGGATAGCCAATCTTTTCTCAGGCGCCGCTTCAGACAGTTCCACACATCCCATTATACAGGTCACAATCGACATATCAATTCTAACTTCGAATACATTCCTTACTATCTCTTCCACTCCCTTCCAGTATCTCCTTAGTCTGGGGCAGTTCCACATTAAGTGAATGAGATCCGCATTCGCCACATCACATCTCGGACAACAATCATCCATTCTGTACCCAATTTTCTTCAAAAAGACTGGTGTTTTATATACGCGATGTATCAACAGGAGTTGAGACACCCTATGGGCCTCACTCACCGCCACCTGAGTAAATTCTTCTAAGACCTTGTCCCATTGCTCCTCCGTTAAGTCCGGAGCATCCTTCTTCCACTTCTCATATAACTTAAACTCCTGCTTATGAAGCTGTTTTTCCATAAGGCAAGCATATTTCAATGAGATAACTCCTGCTGTACCTCCACTAGACTTTACCAAATCTATTACCGAGTTTTTTTTCGCTGGACGTACTTCGACCACCTTTCCTTGGGCTCGCAATGCATGTCTAAGTTGTAAGAATATATAGAATTGTGACTTCTGCAACTCAAATTCCTGCTGCAACTGAGTATATTCTTTAAGAGTATTATTATCATATAATTGTCTCATATATTTAAGCCCCTTTTCTTCCCATACCTGAACTCCATTAACTTTATGCACTTCTTTATACATGAAATTCGGCCAAATATGAGTGAGATCAGAATACCCCTGTATGTCCATAATTTCCCTAGCTTTCCACCACGTATTATGAATGGAGCGCAATATCCTATATGTATTGCCCATTTTGTGAAACGTGCCATCCTCCAGAGACGCCCTTAGATTATCACTCCTCACCATAGCCCGAATAATTTTGCTGGCTGTGCCCAAGCCCTCCGTCGACTCCCATCCCCTCATATGCTGCAGTTGTGCCGCCAGATAATATATCCATGGATCCAGTACTCCCAGACCTCCATTAGTTTTTGATCTACATAAAGTCGCTAATTTAATGCGGGGTGTGCTTTTCTTCCATATAAGGTCCATAAATATTGCATTGACCAAATAAAAGAGTCTCAATGGAAGCCAGACTGGAGAGTTATGCAACAGGTATAAGAGCTGAGGCATCAGTATCATCTTGATTAGGTTAGTCCTCCCTATCAAAGACAATGGTAATTTTATCCAGGCACACACCTTCTGTTTAGATTTTTGTAACAAGGGGATGATGTTCAGTTTTTCAAAATCTGAGTCCTCACATGAAATCTGGATACCCAGGTATTTAAAAGACTGAACAACCTGTAATCCGTCGATACACGAGCTGACCTGAGCAGTATCCCCCTTCAGAGGCATCAGCACTGATTTCGTCCAATTGATGCATAGACCTGACATTTTCCCAAATTTATCAATTACCTCCATAGCTGCTGGAAGAGATGTCCTCCATTTATCTAGAAATAGTAACAAGTCGTCTGCATATAAAGCTACTTTCTCTGTCAGGGTACCATACGTGAAGCCTTTAATCCCCTCGGATGTTCGAATAGCCTCTGCTAGTGGTTCTACTGCAATCGCAAACAATAAAGGTAACAGAGGGCATCCTTGCCGTGTCCCCCTGTGTAATACAAAACTATCAGAAAGATTACCATTAACTCTGATTCTAGCTGACGGACTAGTATATAGGAGTTGCACCAATCCTATAAATGCATCACCTAACCCCATTTTCTGCAACACTTTCCACAAGTACCTCCATTCCACACTATCAAATGCTTTGGCCGCATCAAGAGATGCGACCGCCGCATCCGGAGTGTTGACCTGCCCTTGAATGTTTAGGAAGAGGCGCCTGATGTTGACCGCCGTGGACATATTTGGCATAAAGCCGGCCTGATCTGGGTGGATAAGCTTAGAGATAATTGTGTTTAACCGATTGGCCAACACTTTAGCCAGAATCTTAACATCCACTTGGAGTAAAGAAATAGGCCTATAAGACTCAGCCTCCAATACATCCTTCCCTGGTTTTGGTAGGACCACAATGGTCGCCTCAGTCATGCTGGGGGTAATTTTTTCTGTGACTGTGCCTCCTTAAAAACCTCTAATAGTTGAGGCAGCATCACTGAGGCAAACCGCTTATAGATCTCTACTGGTAATCCGTCACTTCCTGGAGCTTTATTATTAGACATACTGGACAGCGCTGTCTCCATCTCAGTGACCTTTATAGGAGAGTCCAACGTAGCCCGCTGTTCAATTGTGAGTACCGGCAATTGCAGATCCGTAAGAAATGACTCAATCTCTACATCCGAAGCTGCTAATCTGGAAGTATATAGACTGGAGTAGAACTCCTTCATAATCCCCAGTATCTGTTCCGGAGCCTCGCACTGAACTCCCGATGCATTCTTAAGTGCCGCTATATAACCTGAAGAGCGTTGTGCTCTAGACACCATTGCCAACATTCGTCCCGTCTTTTCTCCCTCTTCATAATATGTTTGCTTCTGGAAGAACTGTTTATTCCTAGCGTTGAGCAATAGCCTGTCATTAAGTTCCTTTTGTGCCTCCTCCCATATCACCCTATGCGTTTCAACAAGCTGCTCAGCATATTTAGCTTCTGCCACCTCCATTGCCCGCGTTAATGCCTGTACCTTAGCTCTAGTTTCACTTTTTTTTTTCCTGTTCACCTGTGCTATAAGTAATCCTCTCACATAAGCTTTCATAGTGTCCCATACTATCAGCCGTGTGGTTGTATGCAAATTAGTTCTAAAAAACTCCTCCAATTGCTCTTTAATGCTACCCACGTCTGCTAATATAGGTAACCAGAAAGGGTTAAACGCCCACGACTTACCATTCCCTATTCTCGGGGGTTTAAAGGTAGCGGACACCAACAATGGAGAATGATCCGTCAGTCTTCTGGCTAGGTATGTAATATCTTGTACTAAACTCCCCATTTCCGTGTTCACCAGCGCCAAGTCTATTCTAGACAATGAGCTGAATGAGCTAGAACAGCATGAGTATTGCTGTGCCTGCGGATTTCTTTCTCTCCAAATGTCTATCAGAGACACTTCCTGCAACAGTCTACCAAACGGAGTGTAATCTCCTGTTGAAGCTCTCCCCGCCATCCCCATTCTATCCAAACTAGGGCATATCACATTATTAAAATCCCCCATTATGAGAACTGGAACCCCAGGGAAGTCTGCTATGAAAGATAAGACCTTTCTGACTACAAGTGGGGAGTATGGTGGCGGGATATACACTCCACATACAACACACAACCGGTTGTACAAAGTGCCATATAGGCACACATAACACCCGTCATCATCCACCTTGCTAGAAAGGCAGCAAAACTGGATGGTCTTATGGATTAAGATACTGACCCCCCTAGCATATGTGGAATACGTGGAGTGAAACCCCACCCCCGCCCAGGAAGGCCTGAGTAATTGTACCTGCTCCGGCAACAGGTGAGTCTCCTGAAGGCAGCATATGAGAGGATGTAGCGGCCGAAGGCTCTCCAGGATCGCTCTCCTTTTGTCTGTGTCTTTAATCCCTCGCACATTCCAGCTAAGAAATTTAACGCAATTAGCCATTAGTATTAGATAAACGTCTACTGCACATTTTTTTAGCACCCCCTAGTACCCTACCCCTCCGTTCTCTTCGCTCTGGAGGATGGCACACCACATTCCACTGCATACACATCCACATCCAGCCTTGCATCCACCCATTCCTGGAAACGCCATGCCTCATAACAGTCCCCCCTCCCCCCTCCTTATAAACTTTGCCATTTGGTGGCAAAAACCAAAGAACTCTGTAATACACTGGCCTTTCCGACAGGCCCCACAACTCGCCCAAATACTAGGCCCGTGGGACTATACTACACCTGTCAGCCAGGCCAGTTGCGATCCTCTGCTGAAAACAGTATCAGCAAAAAGGAAACACAGCTAGATATAGCATAGTGATATTAAGTGTGCAAACGATAAGTCGTCCACACACACCACAGTTATATCTGGTCGCCATTCCACACCCCACACTTTACCCGATTATATAACGTACGTTACATATAACACACAGCATCTAAACCCTTTTCATATTTACGAGACATATTTGCTGAGCTAACTTTAGACTGTTTCCCACCGAGCTCATTCCCTTCCAGTATTACCCCTCATAATAATCCTATTCATATTCAGCAATGAACACATGAACCTTTACCCCAACTCTCATGTCCATTCCGCTCTATATTGTTTTTAACAGGAAACCAAAGTAGAAGACACCTCATTATATAAAAAAGAAAAAATATGTAAAGGAGAGGTATCTGTAATTAAGCAGTCATCTGCATCAAAGATGTTTAGACCCCTCAAGCAGGAGGTTGCTGTTCCACCCGTATCTGCCGTTCATTTCTGTCCAGCCATTTTGCCGCCTCCTTGGGATCCTCAAAGAAGCTTGTTGTATTCAGGGCCACCACTCGCAGTTTGGCTGGATACAGCATGGAATAAGGAACTCCCATACTTCTCAGCCGCCTTTTGACGTCCAGGAACCGGGCTCTTCTTTTCTGAACCTCCATAGAGTAGTCCGGGTATAATGATATTTTATGACCGTCCACGGAAATATCAGGCATTTCTCTGGCCTTACGGAGCACAATATCCCTATCTCTGTAATGCAATAATTTAGCTAGAACTGTCCTCGGAGGGGCCCCAGGTGGTAGAGGCCTAGTAGGCACCCTATGGGCACGTTCCACTGCAAACAACGGGGTCAGAGACTCGGCTCCAAACTGCTCTTTCAGCCACTTTTCAAAAAATTCAGTAGGTTTTCTTCCTTCGACTCTTTCAGGCACTCCTACTATGCGCACGTTGTTTCTACGCAAACGATTCTCCATATCGTCCTGCTTTGCAGATATCACACTCAGCATTCGGGAATGTTCCACCAGCTCTCCCTTTAGAGGTTGCACCTCGTCTTCTACATCCCCCATTCTATCTTCTAGAGCAGTCGTGCGCTCCGCTAATTTTTTAAAATCATGCCTTATGATAGAAATGTCCTCCTTAATTGCACCAACCTGAAAGGTCAGGGCATTGAGAGATTTGCCACATTTGGAGATAGCATTCATCACAACCTTGAGAGTAGGTTCCCCGGAGTCTGAATCACAGGCTGCACGGTCTGGCTCCTCACTATCCAACTGCAAGGCCGCAAATCTGTTAGCGCTCCTACTCACATGAGCGGAAGCTCCCATCTCCTCAGGCTCTGAATCATCTCCCTGGTCTAGGGGTTCCGGCTCCTGTAACTCTGGACGCCGTTTAGTACTGGAAGCCTGTGAGGAGCTAGCATACTGGCTCAGTTTCTGTCATGGTCTTACCTTCTACTGTTCTCCTTCGTTTGACATGTGCTGGCGGCCATCTTGGTTTCTGGGTTTCTTGTAGCCTCCCACCCTGCGGCTTCTCCTTCCCACTGGGAGGAGCTGGATGCCTAGCTCATATATATAGGAGGTCTGTGGCTTCAGTTCCTTGCTTGGTCCTCCTGTGTTCACATGCTTCTAAGACTGCTGCTTCTGGTTCCTGATCCAGGCTTCGTCTGACTACCCTGCTGGTTCCTGATCCAGGCTTCGTCTGACTACCCTTCTGGTTCCTGACCTCTGGCTTCGCAAGACCCTGCTTCGGTTTAGCCATCCGTTTGGACTTTTGCCTTACAGCTTGATTTTCAATAAAGCCTTCTTATTTCCACTTATCTCTTGTTGTACGTCTGGTTCATGGTTCCATGACAGTTTCAATGCCGCCTCCTTCTGCAGTTCAGTAGCGCGTTCCCGCCGCTTCGGCGTGCCTGCTCCGGCGCCATCTTGGGGATCTTTGTCGGCTCCTCTGCCCTCCCTTTTTCGCGACATGGATGCGGTAAGCGGCTCGATACACCCTCCGGCAGAATTCAGCTGACAGTCCTCTATCGTCCAGGCTGTAAACCGCTACAAATATGCGGGTTCTCCAGGATAAATGGCCGGGTCAAAGCGGGAGCTCACTCAGCGTGCGACCGCTCACATGCCCTGCTAGCCATGCCCCCCTTTTAGGGATAAATTTAAAGTAGGCCTGATACAGCAGAAACCACTAAATTAGGAAATTGCTAAATTGGGAATTGTATTTCAACCCAGAACAAAAAATGTGCTTTGACGGACACTAAATACCTTGACCAGCCACAGCAGTAACGACAGATTTAGCTGGATATAAATTTGAGGCCTAGTATTTAGGCGCTGGGTGACAGGTATAGGTTTACTGACAGAATTAGACTGGGATTTGCACAGTAGCGTGTGTGTGAAGTTATTGAGAATGACCCTATCTGCACCTTGAATCTAATATACCCTTTTAGGGATAAATTTAAAGTAGGCCTGATACAGCAGAAACCACTAAATTAGGAAATTGCTAAATTGGGAATTGTATTTCAACCCAGAACAAAAACTGTGCTTTGACGGACACTAAATAACTTGACCAGCCACAGCAGTAACGAAAGATTTAGCTGGATATATATCACGATCGGCGTAACTGTCACATACGTGACACGGAGGGAGGAAAAGAGGGAGGCCCTGCCCTAGTGAGAGGGAAGGTGGTGACCTCTGACTCACCTTGCGACTGGCGCCTGGCTGCCCTGTCGTCCCTAGACGGGTTCCTCACCCGTACGCCGATCACGTGCCTAAAACCCTGGCTTTCCCTAGGATGAGCCCTAGATAGTGAACAGGGCGGTGGGAACACTAGTCCGCACCACTAGCTCTAAAGGAAAACACCAAGGGGAGGACAGACAATACAAACTAAACATATAATCCCAGGAGGGCAACAACAGGAGACAACAAAAGCCCAACAGTGATCCGGAGGGTAGCACTCTGGAACAACAACCAGATTCTCAGCTCCAGTGGGTCAGCATAGATGTCCAGGCAGGAAGCTCTATAACTGGCAACAAGAGAAGTGTGAGAGGAGAATATAAGGAGTTTGGGAGTGGCAGACAAGAAACAGCTGAGGAGGAGAAGCTACGGATCCCTGAGTGAGACAAAAAGGATAGCAAGGCAAACACAGAAAACAAACACTAAGAAACACCGTGATCTTTAGACATAGAGCGCGCAGCCACCCGCTGCGACTTCCTGACCCCGGGTATAACGGAGTCAGACGTGGCTCATGACACCCTCGTGACAGTACCCCCCCTTTCACGAGGGGCCTCCGGACACTCAGGACCAGGTCTCTCCGGATGAGAGACATGGAAAGCCTGAATCAACCTGTTGGCGTTTACCTCTGACGCTGGAACCCACATTCTTTCCTCGGGACCGTAACCCCTCCAATGCACCAGATACTGAAGAGAGCGGCGGACCCGACGAGAATCAACAATTCTGGATATTTGAAACTCCAGATTACCATCCACAACAACAGGAGGAGGTGGCAGCAGTGATGGTTCTAGAGGTGGAACATACTTCTTGAGCAGCGACTTATGGAAGACGTTATGGATCTTAAAAGTCTGAGGTAGCTCCAGGCGAAAAGCCACAGGGTTAATGACAGCTACAATTTTATAAGGACCAATGAACCTAGGACCCAGTTTCCAAGAGGGAACCTTCAACTTAATATTCCTAGTAGACAACCACACATAGTCATTCACTCCTAGGTCCGGACCTGGCGACCGTTTCTTATCGGCCATGCATTTGTATTTACCACTCATATTTTTCAAGTTAGCTTGCACCTTCTGCCATACCGATGAAAGAGATGAAGAAAACTGTTCCTCTTCGGGAACCCCAGAAGACCCCCCCTCTTTGAAAGTACAAAATTGGGGATGAAAACCGTATGCACCAAGAAATGGTGACTTGCCAATGGATTCCTGACGGCGATTATTTATGGCAAACTCGGCTAACGGTAAATATGATGACCACACCTCTTGGTTTTCAGACGCAAAACACCTTAAATATGTTTCTAGGTTTTGGTTGGTACGCTCAGTCTGTCCATTCGACTGAGGATGGAAAGCTGAGGAAAAGGATAAGTGTACCCCTAAACGGGTACAAAAAGCTTTCCAAAACTTAGAAATAAACTGGGTTCCCCGATCCGAAACCACATTGGAAGGGACCCCGTGAAGCTTCACGATTTCACTGATAAACACCTGAGCAAGAGTCTTAGCATTAGGAAGTGCGGGTAGCGCAATAAAGTGTACCATTTTGCTAAACCTGTCTACTACTACCAAGATAACTGTTTTACCCGCAGACAAAGGTAAGTCAGTGATGAAATCCATTGATAGATGTGTCCATGGTCTATTGGGGATGAAAAGTGGCAATAAAGACCCTGCTGGACGTGTATGAGAGACTTTCGCGCGTGCACAAGTAGAACAAGTAGACACGAAATCTATTACATCCTGACGCAACCTTGGCCACCAAAAACGACGAGACAATAGCTCCAAGGTTGCTTTACTACCCGGGTGCCCAGCAAGTGCCGAATTATGATGTTCCTTCAATAACTCAAGACGCAGGTTTAACGGTACAAACAATTTCTCTGAGGGGCAAGAGGCTGGGGCGTCCCCCTGGGCCTCTAACACCTTTCCCTCTAGAACAGAGTGTACAGCAGAGATAACCACTCCTCTTTGTAAAATAGGTACCGGATCACTAACATTACCCCCTCCAGGGAAACTACGAGACAATGCGTCTGCCTTGGTATTTTTTGCCCCAGGTAAAGAATAGCGACCACCTAGCTTGTCTAGGGGTGAGACGCTTAGCCGATTCTAGGTACAGAAGGTTTTTGTGATCCGTAATTACCGTGACGGGGTGGATTGCTCCCTCTAAGAAGTGACGCCACTCTTCAAACGCCAGTTTAATCGCCAACAGTTCCCTATTTCCAATATCATAGTTCTTTTCTGCTGCAGATAATTTTTTGGAAAAGAAAGCGCAAGGACGCCGTTTGCCAGGAGATGGACCCTGAGACAATACAGCCCCCACTCCCACCTCCGACGCATCAACTTCAACAATAAAAGGCTGGGAGACATCAGGTTGAATTAGGACAGGTGCCGAGGTAAATCTCTCTTTTAGAGAGGAAAATGCAATTTTAGCGGCGTCAGACCATTTAGAAAAATCAGTCCCCTTTCTAGTCATGTCAGTAAGGGGTTTAACGATCACTGAATAATTTTTAATAAACTTTCTGTAGAAATTTGCGAAACCCAAAAACCGTTGTAGAGCTTTAAGGTTCTCAGGAAGATCCCAATCTAAAATTGCCTGGACCTTCCCAGGATCCATACGGAAACCTGAAGCAGATAATAGATATCCCAGGAATTGTATTTCCTGAACGGCGAAGACACATTTTTCAATTTTCGCATATAATTTATTCGTCCGTAGGACCTGCAGTACTTGCCTGACATGTACTTCATGTGTTTTCAGATCAGCCGAATAAATTAAGATATCATCTAGGTATATGACTACAAACCTGCCGATGAGATGACTAAAAATATCATTAACGAAATGTTGGAAGACAGCAGGGGCAT